>NC_092714.1:7256518-7892768 GCF_047496885.1 Scyliorhinus torazame
TGTGACGGGCGTCGAATTCTTGTCGATCGCCTCAGAGGTGGAGGGGGGGACGCCGGCACTTGGACAGGCGGGATTGCTGCCATGTCGGTGGCCTCATGGTGCAAGGTGTCCGGAGGAGGCATGATGACATGCGGAGAAGTGCGGCCAGGCGGTAGGCAGGGAACTTTTCGTAGCGCCCTCCTGTTGCGCCGTAGAATGGAGCCATCAGCCATTTGGACAACGAAGGACCTGGGGGCAGCCTGCCTGACGACAATAGCTGGGGCTGACCAACCTCCCTCAGGCAACTGGACACGAACAACATTGTCTGGAGCCAGTGCAGGTAGATCCTTGGCATGAGAATCACTGCCTGTCTGCATCTCATTTATACATGAGTGGATATTATGACAGAACTCACTGTCCATTACCTACCTCCCTGTCCGGTGTTGACCTCTCTGTCCATTACCGACATCTCTGTCTGGTGTTTTAAAAAAATAAATTTAGAGTACCCAATTCATTTTTTCCAATTAAGGGGCAATTTAGCGCGGCCAATCCACCTACCCTGCACATCTTTAGGTTGTGGGGGCAAAACCCACGCAAACACGGGGAGAATGTGCAAACTCCACACGGACAGTGACCCAGGGCCGGGATTGAACCTTGGACCTCGGCGCCATGAGGCAGCAGTGCGAACCACTGTGCCACCGTGCTGCCCTGATCTCTGTCCACCACTGACCTCTCTTTCTGGTGCTGAGTTCTCTGACCGGTGCTGACCCCTGTGTCGAGTGCAGTCCCATTACTCCAGTGCTGAACTCTCTGAGTCATGCTGACCTCTTAGCACAGTGGCTAGCACTGTTGCTTCACAGCACCAGTGTCCCAGGTTCGATTCCCCACTGGGTGACTGTCAGTGCGAAGTCTGCACATTCTCCCCGTGTGTGCGTAGGTTCCCTCCGGGTGCTCCGGTTTCCTCCCACAGTCCAAAGACGTGCAGGTTAGGTGGATTGGCCATGATAAATTGCCTTTAGTGACCAATAGGTTAGGAGCGGTTATTGAGTTACGGGGATAGGGTGGAAGTGAGGGCTTAAGTGGGTCGGTGCAGACTCGATGGGCCGAATGGCCTCCTTCTGCTCTGTATGTTCTATGTTCTCTCGGTCTGGTTCCGACGTCTATAATCTTTATTATTGTCCCAAGTAGGCTTACATTAACACTGCAATGAAGTTACTATGAAAAGCCCCTAGTTGCCACACTCAGGCGCCTGTTCGGGTACACAGAGGGAGAATTCAGAATGTCCAATTCACCTAACAAGCACGTCTTTCGAGAGAAAACTGGAGCACCCGGAGGAAACCCACGCAGACACGGGGAGAACATGCAGACTCCGCACAGACAGTGACCCAAGACGGGAATCAAACCTGGGACCCTGGCGCTGTGAAGCAATAGTGCTAACCACTGTGCTACCAAGCTGCCCTCTGCCCAGTGCTGACCTCAGTCTAGTGCTGAGCCCTCTGATTATTCCCATGATTCCGTGTGAGCTTCTTGGCTTATCTCAGGCAGCCGGTCTCTTTAATTGCTTTCCCTTGTTCTCTTATACATCGCGGCTAAGGATATATCGGATCCGCCTGAGAGGAAAGATGGGCTTTGATTTCACATGTCTTTATCCCTGAGCCACCATTACTGAATCACATTCTTTGGTCATTAGCACATTGTATTTTGTGGGATATTGCTGTGCACAAATGGATTGTCACATTTCCTAAATACAACAATGACTACGCTTCAAAAAGCACATCCTTGGCGGCAAAACACTTGGGACATTATGAGATTGTGAAAAGGTTGAATCGTGAAGCAGGTTGTTATATTAAGGATGGCGGGCGGCCCTTACCCTGGCCCAGAATGAGCCGATTAATCTGTTGCCTCTGTCAAACGTTCAAAAGGGAACAGAAAAACAAAAGAGCTATTTGTCCGCGATACTTAACACAAATAAAAGGAGGTCAAAGCAAAGGTATTTGCATGCAGGGTTTATCAAAATGTACTCCTATCATTATTCATGGGTAATGCATTATGAATGAATGTAATTCTGCAGATTCACATATTTGGTGACAGCTTTTAATATGCACAGCACTGAATTTCATCTCAACACCACTTAAAATATCGTTCCGAATGTTGTGCAGTGGGACAGGAGCTTCTGTGGCTGCATCTCATTTCTATCCTCCCTAAATTTAAATTGATTAACAAGTTGACAGATATGCAAAACGAAAAGCGGGGCAACATTACAGAGACAAAATCATTCTCTCTCATTTCTTTCCCCACGTAACACCCATGCACACAGACACCAGACCTTCAGCCTCAATCATTAATTTTTAATGTTAAGGTCCAGAAAGTAAAGAAAAAAAAAACCCTGAACATCACACCATCCAACAAAATACCCTGCACGGAATTTGTTCTATTAAAAATGTATGCTTCCTTCTATTGTGAATCTTTCACTGAGTTGGGTCTCGGAATAAGTTTAGGATGGAGAATGCTTGGATCAGTTCATTTGTGCTTGGCCCAATTGTGAGAGGGAGCGGTATTTGTTTGGCCAGCGAATCGATGTCTATCCTATGGGCCGCCGCCCGCTGTTCCATAAATTTGCACAGAGCAGCAGTTAGGGAGGGAGGTCTGGGTCCGTACTCTCTTGGCAGGACTGCAGGTGACTTTAGAACTGCACCTTCTGGGGGTGGCGGGGGGGGGGGGGGGGGGGGGGGGGGGAACAGAGGAAGCAGAGATCAGAAAGAATCCAATCTCAGAGGAACACAAGATGTGAGGCTGGAGAGAGACGCGAAGAAAGTTGCACCAGTACGATGAAGATTCTAAGGATGCGGATTTTGAAGTCACCAGGGATTCTTTTGTTTTTAATTTAGAGTACCCAATTCATATTTTCCAATTAAAGGGCAATTTAGCGTGGCCAATCCACCTACCCTGCACATCTTTGGGTTGTGGGGGCGAAACCCACGCAAACACGGGGAGAATGTGCAAACTCCACGCGGACAGTGACCCAGAGCCGGGATCGAACCTGGGACCTCGGCGCCGTGGGACTGCAGTGCTAACCACTGCGCCACCGTGCTGCCCGTCACCAGGGATTCTGTTACTGAGTGAGTAATTCAGGAGCCGCTGCTGGGGGTCTGGAGATATGGGGCCACAGGACAGTTGAGCGAATTGAAAATCAGTTGATTGTGGTGAACCACTGATATTGTAATTTTACTGTTGTTCCACTGTTACTTACAGTGCCGTATATATTCTCTGTTACTGTTTGTTCCATTGTTACTCACTGTGATATATTGTTGTTCTTCCGTGGCTCCGCCCCACTGGTGTTGTATATAGCTGACGGATCTGTAGCCCTGTCTCCAGTCTGGGTTCAGCAGCAGACAGACTGCATCTTAGAGAATTAAAACCAGGACTTTGTTTCCTACAACTTGCCTCGTGTGTAATTAATGGTGCATCAATTTAATACTCTAAGATAGTTCGATGGATAAGTCACTCAAGCCTGAGCGATTGGACCTGGACCCAGAGACAGCCGATGCCACCGCGATCTCCCAGCATTGGCTAAGCTGTTTCGAGGCCTACCTCGACTCTTCCACTGACGCTGTCTCAGGGCAGCACAAGCTTCGGGTCCTCAACGCCCGGGTGAGCTAACGAATATTTACCCTCATCGGAGACGCGGCCACGTACGATGAGGCGATTACACTCCTCAAAGGGCAGCACATGAGGGCGGTAAATGAGGTGTACGCCCGGCACCTCCTCGCCAAGAGGAGTCAGCGCCCAGGAGAATCTTTGGCCAAGTTCCTGCGTGACCTGCGGGTACTCGCCCGGAATTCTAGCTACCAGGCAGTAACGGCAGTTCAACATACCGAACTCCTGATCCGGGATGCCTATGTGGCCGCCGTTAGGTCTGACTACATCCGTCAGGGCCTGCTCGAAGGGGGTACCCTCGACCTAAACGACACGGTGCAGCTCACGAACTCCCTGGAAGTGGGCTTCCGGAATATGGATGCCTTCGCGCCCGACCACGCGGCATCCTCGTGGGCGTCCTGGGTGCAGTCATCACCCGATCCGGGGGTGTCACAAGCCTGTGCCGCGCGGCGGCCAGCCAACTCCGAGGGACCGTCCTGCTACTTCTGCGGCCAGGGTCAGCACTCCAGACAACGCTGCCCAGCTCGGAACGCGACCTGCAGCGAGTGCGGTAAGAAGGGCCACTTTGCAAAAGTCTGCCAGGCCCGGCCTAAAACATCCAAATCCCGCCGTGTGGTATCTTGTCTGTCGGGACCGCCCCCTTCTAACGCGTCATCCACCTCGTGCGACCCGTGGAGTCCGCCATCCTGTTCGCCATCTCCGACGTGATCCACCACGCGCGACTCGTGGGGGCCGCCATCTTCTACACGACCCGCCACGTGCGATTCGTGGGGGCCGCCATCGTGGCCGCCATCTTCGACGCCACCCACTACCACCGACCAGACCAGCCACCTTCCACAACTCGCCTCCGTCACCCTCGACCAGTCCCGGCCCCGTCATCTCAAGAACTCCATGATGACCGTCCGGATCAACGGGCACGAGAAGACCTGCTTATTCGACTCCGGGAGCACGGACAGCTTCTTCCATCTGGATACAGTAAGGCACTGCTCCCTCTGAATTTTTCCTGCGTCCTAGACAATCTCCCTGGCTTCCGGATCACACTCTGTTGCGGTCCGGTGGTTCTGTGTCGCAGCTCTTGCGACACGTGGCGTAGAGTACGTTAACTTTAAACTCTACGTCCTCCCCTATCTCTGCGCTCCCCTTTTATTAGGCCTAGACTTCCAATGCCATATCCGAAGCCTGACCTTAACGTTCGGTGGACCCCTGCCGCCTCTCACCGTATGTAGCCTCGCAACCCTTAAGTTCGCCCCACCCCCGCTCTTCGCTAACCTCACCCGCCACCAGGAGCAGACGATACAGTGCTCGGGACAAGGCCTTTATCAGGTCAGAGGTCCAGCGACTCCTGCGGGAAGGGATCATAGAGGTCAGTACCAGCCCCTGGAGAGCCCGAGTGGTGGTCGTCAGGACTGGGGAGAAGCTCCGGATGGTCGTCGACTACAGTCGCAGCTCGATGCGTACCCTCTTCCGCGCATATCTGACATGGTCAACCAGATTGCGCAGTGCCGAGTCTTCTCCACGGTAGACTTGAAGTCCGCGTACCACCAGCTCCCTATCCGCCCGGAGGACCGCCAATACACTGCCTTCGAGGCAGGTGGCCGCCTCTACCACTTCCTCAGGGTCCCCTTCGGTGTCACCAATGGGGTCTTGGTCTTCCAAGGGGAGATGGACCGAATGGTTGACCAGTACGGGCTGCGGGCCACGTTCCCGTATCTGGATAATGTCACCATCTGCGGCCATGACCAGCAGGACCATGACGCTAACCTCCAGCATTTCCTTCACACCACCAAGCTCCTTAATCATACGTATAATAAGGAGAAGTACGTTTTCCGCACGACCCGCCTAGCCACCCTCGGGCTACAGATCCGTCAGCTATATACACCACCCAGTGGGGCGGAGCCACGGAAGAACAACAATATATAACACAGTGAGTAACAATGGAACAAACAGTAACAGAATATATACGGCGCTGTAAGTATCAGTGGAACAGGACTGGAACTACAATAACAGTGGTTCACCACATTCACCCCCTGTTAAAAAAAAATCCAGCGGGGGTAAAGCAAACTTATAGATTATGTCTATCAGGACCTTTAACCATCCGCTGTGACGTCCTCAACCACTGCTCCATGGCCCTGAAGAGATGCCTGGGGTTCTTCTCGTACTATGCCCAGTGGGTCCCCAACTATGCAGACAAGGCCCACCCACTCATCAAATCCACCCTTTTTCCGCTGCGGCCCACGTTCCCGTATCTGGATAATGTCACCATCTGTGGCCATGACCAGCAGGACCATGACGCTAACCTCCAGCATTTCCTTCACACCACCAAGCTCCGTAATCTTACGTATAATAAGGAGAAGTACGTTTTCCGCACGACCCGCCGAGCCACCCTCGGGCTACGTTGTGGAAAACGGTGTCCTAGGGCCCGATTCCGACCGCATGCGCCCCCTCCTGGAACTTCCCCTTCCCCACTGCCCCAAGGCCCTGAAGAGATGCCTGGGGTTCTTCTTGTACTGTGCCCAGTGGGTCCCCAACTCTGCGGACAAGTCCCGCATTTACAGCGCCGTATATATTCTCTGTTACTGTTTGTTCCATTGTTACTCACTGTGTTATATATTGTTGTTCTTCCGTGGCTCCGCCCCACTGGGTGTTGTATATAGCTGACGGATCCGTCGCCCTGTCTCCAGTCTGGGTTCAGCAGCAGACAGGCTGCATCTTAGAGTATTAAAACCAGGACTTTGTTTCCTACAACTTGCCTTATGTGTAATTGATGGTGCATCAATTGGTGGTGTGAAGGAAATGCTGGAGGTTAGCGTCATGGTCCTGCTGGTCATGGCCGCAGATGGTGACATTATCCAGATACGGGAACGTGGCCAGCAGCCCGTACTGGTCAACCATTCGGTCCATCTCCCGTTGGAAGATCGAGACCCCATTGCTGACGCCGAAAGGGGACCCTGAGGAAGTGGTAGAGGCGCCCATTGGCCTCGAAGGCAGTGTATTGGCGGTCCTCCGGGCGGATAGGGAGCTGGTGGTACGCGGACATCAAACCACGGTATTGCGTTGTATTGCATTGTATTGTGTTGTACATGCCTGGGCTTGTCCAGGCTGGCTCCGCCTGTGGCTCCTCCCCTCGGGCTCATGTATAAAGGTGGCAAGTCTCCGCCTCCGACCCAGTTCGGGACCAGAGGCAGGAGGCTTGCTGTTTAGTGTATTAAAGCCTCAGTTACATTCATCACTCGTCGTGTGCTTATTGACGGCGTAACAATTTAATACACTAAACTTTAAGATGAACTCATCACTCAAGCCTGATCGCCTGAGCTGGACCCACAGGCAGCCGACACCACAGAAACTTTTGAGCACTGGCTAAGCTGCTTCGAAGGGTACCTCGCATCCTTCACCGAAGGCTTCACAGAGCTCCAGAAGAAGCAGATCCTCCACGCACGGGGGAGCCACGAGTCTTTCTCCTCATCAGGGACGCCCCCTTGTACCCGGAGGCAATAACGCTGTTGAAGGTACAAAACGTGAAGTCCGTTAACGAGGTGTATGCTAGGCACCTCTTCGCCATGAGACGGCAACGCCCTGGGGAATCCCTTGCAGAATTCCTGCGTGCTTTGCGGGTACTCTGCCGGAGCTGTGATTGCCGGGCGGTATTGGCTACCCAGCACGCGGAGCTGCTGATCAGGGACGCTTATGTCACGGGCATGAACTCTAACTATATCCGCCAGCGACTACTAGAAGGGGGTAGACTCGGCCTCCCAGAGACAGTCCAGCTCTACAACTCGCTGGAGGTGGCCTCCCAGAACATGGAGGTACACCTCTGACCGCGCGGCACCCTCATGGGCCTCGTGGGCGCAGCCATCAACCGACCCATGTGACACAAGCCTGTGCCGTAAGCGGCCCGCCAACGCCGGAGGCCCGAGGTGCTATTTCTGCGGCCAGAGTAATCACCCCTGACAACGCTGCCGGCACGGAACACAGCTTGCAACGGGTGTGGGAGGAAGGGCCACTTTGCAAAAGTCTGCCAGGCCCGATCTCCTCCTAAAACTTCTAGGCCCAGCAGCGCTGCCTGCTGCCTGTCAGGGCCCCCAGCTGCCACGCCACCCGCCATGTGCGACTCGGAGCGCCGCCATCTTCACCGCTATCTTCAATTTCGTCCGCCACGTGCGACCCATGGGGACCGCCATCTTTAACGCATACTTCAACCGCCACGGGGCCCCCATCTTGGATACCATCGGCACTGCCACCCGCCACGAGCGACCCATGGGGGCCGCCATCTTGGATACCATCGCCGCTGCCACCCGCCACGAGCGACCCATGGGGGCCGCCATCTTGGATACCATCGCCGCTGCCACCCGCCACGAGCGACCCATGGGGGCCGCCATCTTGGATGCCATCGCCGCTGCCACACGCCACACGCAACTCATGGGGGCCGCCATCTTGGTACCACTCCGCAGCCTCCCGGGAGCCAAGCTCACCCGACCGTACGCTGGCCGCCGCTACCTCCGACCGGCCTACCGACCGCCTTCCGAAGCTCGCCTCCATCACGCTCGACCAGTCCCAGCCGCACCACCTCGTAAAGTCTACGATGACCGTCCGGATCAACGGGCACGAGACGGCCTTTTCGACTCCGGGAGCACAGACAGCTTCATTCACCCAGATACGGTAAGGCGCTGCTCCCTCCCCATCCTACCCGCGACCCAGAAAACCTCCCTGGCTTCCGGATCCCACCCAGCAGCAATCCGGTGGCACTGTGTCGAGACCCTTACTGCACAAGGCGTAGAGTACGCTAACTTCAAACTCTACGTCCTTCCCCATCTCTGCGCTGCCCTATTGCTGGGGCTCGACTTCCAGTGCCACCTCCAGAGCCTTACTTTAAAGTTCGGTGGACCCCTGCCCCTCCTCACCGTCTGGAGCCTCGCGACCCTTAAGGTCGCCCCACCCCCGCTCTTCGCCAACCTCACCCCGGACTGTAAGCCCTCGCTACCAGGAGCAGACGATACATTGCCCGGGACAGGGCCTTTATCAGGTCGGAGGTCCAGCGATTCCTACGAGAGGGGATCATTGACGTTAGTAACAGCCCCTGGAGAGCCCAAGTGGTGGTCGTCAAGACTGGGGAGAAGCACCGGATGGTCATCGATTACAGCCAGACCATCAACCGGTACACGCAGCTCGATGCATACCCCTCCCCCGCATATCTGACATGGTCAATCAGATTGCGCAGTACCGAGTCTTCTCCACTATTGACTGAAGTCCGCGTACCACCAGCTCCCTATCCGCCTGGAGGACCGCCAATACACTGCCTTCGAGGCAGACGGCCACCTCTACCAGTTCCTCAGGGTCCCCTTCGGCGTCACCAATGGGGTCTTGGTCTTCCAAAGAGAAATGGACTGAATGGTTGACCAGTACGGGCTGCGGGCCACGTTCCTGCACTTATGCAATGTCACCATCTGCGGCCATGACCAGCACGACCATGACGAGACCTTCCGGCGCTTCCTCCACACCGCTAAACTCCTGAACCTCACCTAGAATAGAGAAAAATGCATCTTCCGCACAAACCGCCTAGCCATCCTCGGCTACGTCGTGGAACACGGAGTCCTAGGGCCCGACCCCGACCGCCTGCGCCCCCTCACCCACTGCCCCAAAGCACTGAAGAGATGCCTGGGGTTCTTCTCGTACTATGCCCAGTGGGACTCCAATTATGCGGACAAGGCCCGTCCACTTATTAAATCCACCGTTTTTCCCCTGACGGCTGAGGCCCGCCTGGTCTTCAACCGCATCAAGGCAGATATTGCCAAAGCCGCGGTGCACGCTGTGGACGAGTCCATCCCGTTCCAGGTGGAGAGCGATGCGTCTTGACTTTGCTCTGGCCGCTACACTCAACCAGGCGGACAGGCCTGTAGCTTTCTTCTCCCGTAACCCTCCAGGGCTCCGAAATTCGAAACTCCTCCGTCGAAAAGGAAGCCCAAGCCATCGTAGAAGCTGTGCGACATTGGAGGCATCACCTGGCCAGCAGGCGATTCACTCTCCTCACTGACCAGCGGGCGGTTGCCTTCATGTTCAATAACACAGCGGGGCAAGATCAAGAATGACAAGATTCTGAGGTGGAGGATCGAGCTCTTCACCTACAGCTACGATATCTTGTATCGACCCGGGAAGCTCAATGAGCCCCCAATGCCCTCTCCCGCGGTACATGTGCCAACGCACAGGTAGACCGTCTCCGGGCCCTCCACAATGACCTCTGTCACCCGGGGGTCACCCGTCTTTTTCACTTCATCAAGGCTCGCAACCTGCCTTACTCCATCGAGGAGGTCAGGACCGTGACCAGGGACTGCCAGGTCTGTGCGGATTGCAAACCGCACTTCTATCGGCCAGACAGAGCACACCTGGTAAAGACCTCTCGCCCTTTTGAGTGCCTCAGCATCGATTTCAAAGGGCCCCTCCCCTCCACTGACCGTAACGTGTACTTCCTCAACATCATTGACGAGTACAGAAGATTCCCTTTTGCCATCCTGTGCCCTGACATGACCTCTGCCTCCGTCATCAAGGCCCTGACTAGGGTAAGAGTAGGGCCAGTCAAGGACAGTAGTGGAAACTTGTGCTTGGAGTCCGAGGAGATAGGAGAGGTGCTAAATGAATATTTTTCATCAGTATTCACACAGGAAAAAGACAATGTTGTCGAGATGAATACTGAGATTCAGGCTACTAGACTAGAAGGGCTTGAGGTTCATAAGGAGGATGTGTTAGCAATTCTGCAAAGTGTGAAAATAGATAAGTCCCCTGGGCCAGATGGGATTTATCCTAGGATTCTCTGGGAAGCTAGGGAGGAGATTGCTGAGCTCTTTAAGTCATCTTTGTCTACAAGAATAGTGCCAGAAGACTGGAGGATAGCCAATGTTGTCCCCTTGTTCAAGAAGGGGAGTAGAGACAACCCCGGTAACTATAGACCAGTGAGCCTTACTTCTGTTGTGGGCAAAGTCTTGGAAAGGTTTAGAAGAGATAGGATGTATAATCACCTGGAAAGGAATAATTTGATTAGAGATAGTCAACACTGTTTTGTGAAGGGTAGGTCGTGCCTCACAAACCTTATTGAGTTCTTTGAGAAGGTGACCAAACAGATGGATGAGGGTAAAGCAGTTGATGTGGTGTATATGGATTTCAGTAAAGCGTTTGATAAGGTTCCCGACGGTAGGCTACTGCAGAAAATACAGAGGCATGGGATTCAGGGTGATTTAGCAGTTTGGATCAGAAATTGGCTAGCTGGAAGAAGACAAAGGGTGGTGATTGATGGGAAATGTTTAGACTGGAGTCCAGTTACTAGTGGTGTACCACAAGGATCTGTTTTGGGGCCACTGCTGTTTGTCATTTTTATAAATGACCTGGAGGAGGGCGTAGAAGGATGGGTGAGTAAATTTGCAGATGACACTAAAGTCGGTGGAGTTGTGGACAGTGCGGAAGGATGTTACAAGTTACAGAGGGACATAGATAAGCTGCAGCACTGGGCTGAGAGGTGGCAAATGGAGTTTAATGCAGAAAAGTGTGAGGTGATTCATTTTGGAAGGAATAACAGGAAGACAGAGTACTGGGCTAATGGTAAGATTCTTGGCAGTGTGGATGAGCAGAGAGATCTCGGTGTCCATGTACATAGATCCCTGAAAGTTGCCACCCAGGTTGAGAGGGTTGTTAAGAAGGCATACGGTGTGTTAGCTTTTATTGGTAGAGGAATTGAGTTTCGGAGCCATGAGGTCTTGTTGCAGCTATACAACACTCTGGTGCGGCCGCATTTGGAGTATTGCGTGCAATTCTGGTCGCCGCATTATAGGAAGGATGTGGAAGCATTGGAAAGGGTGCAGAGGAGATTTACCAGAATGTTGCCTGGTATGGAGGGAAGATCTTATGAGGAAAGGCTGAGGGACTTGAGGCTTTTTTCGGGAGAGAGAAGAAGGTTAAGAGGTGACTTAATTGAGGCATACAAGATGATCAGAGGATTGGATAGGGTGGACAGTGAGAGCCTTTTTCCTCGGATGGTGATGTCTCGCACAAGGGGACATAGCTTTAAATTGAGGGGAGATAGATATAAGACAGATGTCAGAGGTAGGTTCTTTACTCAGAGAGTAGTAAGGGGTGGAATTCCCTGCCTGCAACAGTAGTGGACTCGCCAACACTAAGGGCATTCTAATGGTCATTGGATAGACATATGGACGATAAGGGAATAGTGTAGATGGGATTTAGTGTGTTTCACAGGTCGGGGCAACATCGAGGGCCGAAGGGCCTGTACTGCGCTGTAATGTTCTATGTTCTGTGTTCTATGTTTTAACCCAGAATATGCCTACGTGGCACATCAGGACGGGCGGCAGGACACAGTCTCCCTCCGAGACCTGGCACCCGCTGGTTCCCCACCCGACCCTCCACCGTTTACCGCCATTACCATCGTCCCCGTGCCTACACCGTCTCCCTCTCTGTCGACGCTTCCGGAGGAAGAAAACGAGGACGACACGCTCCGAGTCGCAGGTCTCGACACCAGTGCGCACACCACAGCCGGGACTGAGGAGATCACAGCGGACGGTTAAAGCTCCAGAGAGACTTAATCTATAAGTTTGCTTCACCCCCGCTGGACTTTTTTTTTTAACAGGAGGTGAATGTGGTGAACCACTGTTATTGTAATTCCACTCCTGTTCCACTGTTACTTACAGTGCCGTATATATTCTCTGTTACTGTTAGTTCCATTGTTACTCACTGTGTTATATATTGTTGTTCTTCCCTGGCTCCGCCCCACTGGGGGTTGTATATAGCTGACGGATCTGTCGCCCTGTCTCCAGTCTGGGTTCCGCAGCAGACAGGCTACATCTTAGAGTATTAAAACCAGGACTTCCGGGTGCGGCTATGCAGAGCTAGGTTCTGGAGAGGAGTGGCGGGAGCAATATCTCAGGTGGTGAAAGTCCGGGTCAAGCCAGGCTGGGGGCTAGCAATATTTGGAGTAGTGGACGAGCCGTGAGTGCAGGAGGCGAAAGAGGCCGGCATTCTGGCCTTTGCGTCCCTAGTAGCCCGGCGAAGGATCTTGCTAATGTGGAAGGAGGCGAAGCCCCCCCCAGCCTGGAGGCCTGGATAAATGATATGGCTGGGTTCATAAAGTTGGAGAGGATTAAGTTCGCCTTGAGAGGGTCTGCGCAGGAGTTCTACAGGCGGTGGCAACCGTTCCTAGACTATCTCGCGGAGCGTTAGAGGAAGGTCGGTCAGCAGCAACCTTGCGGGGGGGGGGGGGTGGAGGGGACATCCTGGGAGGGAGGGGAGGGGGGGGGGGAAAAGGGGGACTGCCTGGGAGGGTGGATGAGCAAGAGATAACATGAAGGGTTGGGCAAACTGGCACGTACGGGTGAGGGCCAGTGTACAAAGCTGTGTAAATATATCATTTTGCCATGTATATATCTTGCTCTGCGCGATTTCTTGGTTTTTTGGGGGTTTTTTAGTTACGAAGTGGGGGGGGGGGGGTTATTGTTTGTAAGGGAGAAAAATTGTGTTAAAAAACTTTCATAAATATATATTTTTTTAAAAAGAGTATTAAAACCATGGGCGTCATTCTCCGACCCCCCGCCGGGTCGGAGAATGGCCGTTGGCCGCCGTGAATCCCGCCCCCGCCGAAGCCTCCGGTACTGGAGATTGGGCGGGGGGCGGGAATCGGGCCGCGCCGGTTGGCGGGACCCCCCCCACTCAATTCTCCGGCCCGGATGGGCCGAAGTCCCGCCCAGAAATTGCCTGTCCCGCCGGCGTAAATCAAAGCTGGTATTTACCGGCGGGACCAGGCGGCGTGGGCGGGCTCCGGGGTCCTGGGGGGGGGGGGCGCGGGGCGATCTGATCCCGTGGGGTGCCCCCACGGTGGCCTGGCCCGCGATCGGGGCCCACCGATCCGCAGGCGGGCCTGTGCCGTGGGGGCACTCTTTCCCTTCCGCCTCCGCTACGGCCTCCACCATGGCGGAGGCGGAAGAGACTCTCCCCACTGCGCATGCGCGGGAAACTTTCAGCGGCCGCTGACGCTCCCGCGCATGCGCCGCATTTCCGCTCCAGCTGGCGGGGCAACAAACGCCATTTCCGCCAGCTGGCGGGGCGGAAATCCCTCCCTCCCTCAATGTTGGGGCTAGGCCGCCAAAGATGCGGAGCATTCCGCACCTTTGGGCCGGCGCGATGCCCGTCTGATTGGCGCCGTTTTTGGCGCCAGTCGGCGGACATCGCGCCGTTGGGGGAGAATTTCGCCCCATGACTTTGTTTCCTACAACTTGCCTCGTGTGTAATTGACGGTGCATCATTGATTAAATAAATAAACGTGGAATAAAATTTAGTCTCAGTGAAGGCAGCCATGAAACTATCGGATTGTTATTAAAAGCTACCTGGTTCCCTGATGTCCTTTAGGGAAGGGAATCTGGCATCCTGACCCGGCCTGGCCTACCTATGACTCCAGACGCACAGCAATGTGGTTGACTTTTAATAATCCCCGAACTGGCCAAGCGACCACTCATTTACATGAAATGTAGATATGATCCCAGTTCAATAGATCCTGGGCTGGATTATCCGCTTGCTGCCGCCGATTTCGTTCTCGGCGATCGGGTGGAGAATCCCTTTTTACGACCGAATTTCCAGATTCTCCGCCCCCCTGTAAAATGCCACCATTGGGAAGTATGCCGCACACCATTGGGACGGCCTCAGGACGTTACCTGAACGCCCCCCCCCCCCCCCCGCCCCCCCCATGCCCCCGATGGCCCGAGTTCACGATGATGCGGTTCACTCGGGCTCTCAGTTTTCAACAACCCAGCGTGGCGGCTGCGGACTGCGTCCAGCCGCCACAGTCGGTGAGGCGGGGGGGGGGGGGGCGCCGTGTCACTGGCCGGGGGGGGGGGCTTTGGCGAGGACCGGGAGTGGCCCTGGGGTGGCGAGGGCGGCTCCAGAGTGGCACTATCTGGCAGGTCAGGTCCACGAGCAGCCGGCACCTTGTTGTACGTCGCGGCCGCTGCAGGTCACTGCCGTGCGCATGTGCGACCATGGACCCGGCCATTCTCCATCCATTATTGGTGCGGGACCGGGGGTTTTGCCCGGCGTCGCTGCTAGCCCCTCACCGGTCCCACAATCGGTGAGGGTTCAGCGCTAATTTTGCCATCGTAAAACGCCACTGTTCCCACGCTGGCATCGGCACTTAGCCGCAAAATGGGAGAATCCAGCCCTACGTGTTGATGCTGGGGCAGGATTTGTGGATTTCCACGACAGTGAAACTGGTGCCGCCCCTGGAAGATTGAGTGGCGCGCCGGACCCGTACCACGTGGTGCACACTCGATTACAGTGAGAAACATTGCCAGATTCGCCGGGTCCGTGATTGACACTCAGGAGGCTGACAAACTGCAACTTCATATCTGCATCACACTCCCCACACACACCACCCCGGCCAACAAGTTGGCAGTGAGGAGAGCAGCCCCACCATTCACCAACACCGAGCTGGAGACCCTCCTGGACGTCGTGGAGGAGAGGGCGATGACTCTGTATCCCAGCCCCCTGCCGCCGTTCGCCGTACCTGGGCGCAGGTCGCAGAGGCGGCCAGCAGTGCCGCAAAAAACTCCCCAGGATGGCCAGAGTGAGGAGGCAGCACTGTGCCCCTGGCAGTAACCCACGTCCCAAACATCGGTAACCCTACGCCCCCCACCCACCAGGAGAGTGGCCGAAATCCCCACCCTGCCCCACATGCCGGCACCCATATCATAGCAAATCCTGGAAAAATTCATCAACTTCGCTTCCAGTTTCTACATCCCAGGCCCAAAACACTCATTCCAGGTTAAGCAGCGTTTCACTTGCAACTCTTCCAATTTGGTCTATTCGCTGCTCCCAATGTGGTCCCCTCTATATCGGAGAGACCAAACGCAGACTGGGTGATCGCCTTGCTGAGCATCTTCGGTCTGTGCGCATTCAGGATCCTGACCTTCCCGTTGCTTGCCATTTTAACACAAGACCCTGCTCCCATGCCCACATGTCTGTCCTTGGCCTGCTGCAATGTTCCAGTGAAGCTCCACTCAAACTGGAGGAACAACATCTCCTCTTCCAGTTAGGCACACTACTGCCTTCCGGTCTCAACATCGAATTCAACAACTTCAGATGATTAGCTCTACCCCACCTCGACCCATTTGTTTTCATTTCATTTTAACTGTTTTTTACCATTTCTTTCTTTCTTAATATATATTTAACCCCCCCCAATCTTATCCACCTTTCATTACCCTCTCTCCTCTTTGCTTCCCCCTTCCCCTCCCCCCCTCCCCCCCCCCCCCCGCCCCACATCTACAATTCACCCTCTGATGTTAGTTTCTCTGCTGTTTGACCTTTCACATCTTTTGTTCTCTCTGGGGACTGCCATTCGCTCGCTTTCCCCATGGTTTCTGTGGCCATTAGCACCCGGTTTCCCTGGGTTTCTGTGGCTGTGACTCATCTTTCATTCTCACTCCACTATAAATATTTCCCACTTTCTCTGTCTATTAGCTTTGATAAAGAGTCATCGGACTCGAAACATTAGCTCTTTTCTCTCCCTCCAGATGCTGTCAGACCTGCTGAGATTTTCCAGCATTTCCTCTTTCGTGCCGGCACCCATACTAGCCGCCATGCTCGGGTACCCTGGCCACTGAGGCCACCAGCAACCCACCCTCGGGGCTGCATGCGTCGGACTGTCTACCACGGCCGTTTTCTTTTTGCATCCCCCCCCCCCCCCAGACCCCCGCCCCCAGGAGAAGGCCACCCACAGCCGCCGGTAGCGGGAGCAGACCAGAGGGGACCACTAGACCTACAGCCCCTCACCGTGGCAGAGCAGAGGGCCCTGGACGTGGTCGACGGGCTTCAGGAAAGGACAGTCGCTGGGGTGGAGATTGGCTGCGGGCGAGGAAGTGAGACCCCGCTGAGTTCGGTTCCCCGTGATATGTGTGTCACCCCCCCCCAACACCACCCCCACACCACCCTCACCCTACACCACCCTCATCCAACACCACCCTCACCCCCACACCACCCCCACACCACCCCCACACCACCCTCACCCCAACACCACACCCACACCACCCTCACCCCCACATCACCCCCACCCCCACACCACCCTAACCCTCACCCTACACCACCCTCATCCAACACCACCCTCACTCCCACACCATCCTCACCCCCCACACCACCCCCATTCTCACTCCCACCCCCCATCCTCACCCCCCACACCATCCCCACCCGCAGATCGGTGGGCCCCGATCGCGGGCCAGGCCACCGTGGGGGCCCGCCCCGGGGCCGGATTCCCCCGCCTCCCCCCGAGGACTCCGCAGGCCGCCCGCAGAGCCAGGTGCCGCCGGTACGGACCTGGTCTAATCCACGCCGGTGGGGCTGGCAAAAAACAGGGGACTGCTCGGCCCATCACGGAGAATCGCCACGGCAACGGCCCCCGACCGGCCCATCACGGAGAATCGCCACGGCAACGGCCCCCGACCGGCCCATCGCGGAGAATCGCCACGGCAACGGCCCCCGACCGGCCCATCACGGAGCGGAGAATCGCCACGGCAACGGCCCCCGACCGGCCCATCACGGAGAATCGCCACGGCCAACGGCCCCCGACCGGCCCATCGCGGAGAATCGCCACGGCAACGGCCCCCGACCGGCCCATCGCGGAGAATCGCCACGGCAACGGCGCGGCGCGGAGAATCGCCACGGCAACGGCCCCCGACCGGCGCGGCGCGGAGAATCGCCACGGCAACGGCCCCCGACCGGCCCATCGCGGAGAATCGCCACGGCCAACGGCCCCCGACCGGCGCGGCGCGGAGAATCGCCACGGCAACGGCCCCCGACCGGCCCATCACGGAGAATCGCCACGGCAACGGCCCCCGACCGGCGCGGCGCGGAGAATCGCCACGGCAACGGCCCCCGACCGGCGCGGCGCGGAGAATCGCCACGGCAACGGCCCCCGGCCGGCGCGATCCCAGCCCCTGCCAGATATTCGGCGCCGGAGAATTCGGCATTCGCCGTCGGGGCGGCAGGGCGTCGGGGCGGGATTCACGCCACCCCCCAGCGATTCTCCAACCTAGCGGGGGGTCGGAGAATCCTGCCCAAGGTAAGAGAGGAAGGTACCAATGTAGGAAATGGGAAACGGACAGACAGGATGGGACAGGGAGCATAAATCAAATAATTAATCAGCAGGTAAAACTGGATGCTACAAAAACAGAAGAACAAAGAGAGAGGTTCTGTATTTAAACACACGAAACATGCAAAACAAAACAGTTGAACCGATAGCTCAAATAGGGGCTACTCAGTAAGATCAGCTGGTAACCATTACCCAGACATGGCTACAGAATGACATTGATTGGGACCTGAATACTGAAGCTTATGTAATATTCATGAAGGACGGGTAGTTCGGAAAAGGTGGAAGGCTGGCTCTGTTCATTAATGATCGCGTTAGCACATTGGAAAGGGATGGTCTGAGTTCAGGCAACCAGGATTTAGAAACAGTTTGGCAGAGGTGAGAAATTATAAAGGAAAGAAAGCACTTGCGTGAATATTGGCCCCTAACAGAAGCCAGATGATAGGATAGCGACTGTGTCAGAAAGGTGCGGTAATAATAATTCCCAGAATGCTTTTGGGGTAGTTTCTTCGAGCAGCACATTTTGAGGAGCAGCCTACGCTAGGCCTGATATTGTGCAACGAGATAGGATTAACTAATGACCTCTTAGTCAATGTGCCTCAAGGTAGCAGTGATCAGAATATGATTGAATTCTGCATTCGGTTTGAGGGAGAGAAGAGTATTTTAAAAGTAAATAAGGGACATTATGAGGGCATGGAAGCACATATAGCTGAAGTGAACTGGCAAATTCAGTTAAGCAATACGTCAATCGACATGCAGTGGTGGACATTTAAGAGATATTTCAGAATGTGAAAAATTGGTACATTTCAACTTAGTTCAACCAGGAGGCTAAAAGGTTACACATTTCCCAAAGAATACTCCCAAGCTTGCCTCTGGAGCATCCAGTTGGTCTCTTCTAGTCCCTGTTCACACCTGGAATGCTGATCAGACGTCCATGGAATCATAGAATCCCTACAGTGCAGAAGGAGGCCATTCAGCCCATCAGGTCTGCACCAACCCTCTGACAGAGCATTCTACCTAGGCCCAATCGCCCACCCTATCCCCATAAACCCACCTAGGGTCAATTTAGCACGGCGAATCCACCTAACTTGCACATCTTTGGACTGTGGGAGGAAACCGGAGCACCCGGAGGAAACCCACGCAGACACGGGGAGAACGTGCAGACTCCGCACAGTCAGTGACCCGAGTCCTTGGCGCTATGAGGCAGCAGTGCTAATCACTGTGAGACCGTACCGCCACATGCACCCCTTTGTACATATGTCCAGACACTGCGGTGATCAAGGATTGGTTACTCCCTAAAGATCAGCTCTGTGAATGGTCAAATGGTGATGTCGCCCCTCATGGATAGAGTCCCGATGAACTGTTTCGGAATCCTCTTTTTGACTGTTACAAGGACCCCAAGTCCACATGGTTGATAATCATTGTCCGGGTGTACATATCTTCATATTGGTTGAAGGTCCCTGCTCCCCTGACCACAATGATAATCTATGAGACAGAAGTTTGAAGATTTGCTCGATATGATTTTTCCGATCAGTGTCGGGATAATAACAGGTATCTGTGCCATTCTTGCAATAAGAATTGGCCCATACCTGACCTCATAGTTGCAGGCTCTTGGACACGTTAAATACCCGGGGCATCCCAACGATGGCAGCGAACCCCGCTGCCCGGGCATCCTGGTGGGCTCGGTCCACATCGAAATGGATGTACTGTTCCGCCTGGGCGTATAGGGCCTCCGTGATTGCGCAGTTGCACCTGTGCACCGAGCTCTGTGAGATCCCGGACAGGCCCCCACTTGGTGCCTGGAAGGACCCAGTCGCGTAGAGGTTCAGGCCACCATCACCTTAACGGCTACTGGGAGTGAGTGTCCGCCCCATACCCCTGCGGTGCCAGCTAATAATCTTTATTGTCACCAGGAGGCTTACATTAACCCTGCAATGAAGTTACTGTGAAAATCCCCAAGTCGCCATACTCCGGCGCCTGTTCGGGTACACAGAGGGAGAATTCAGAATATAATGGAAAAACCAGGGGCTGGTTTAGCATAGTGGGCTAAACAGCATGCTTGTGATGCAGAACAAGGCCAGCAGCGCGGGTTCAATTCCCCAAGCAGGTGCCTCATGTACAATCTCATAGCATAACAGAAAAACTGAACATCAACATTTCTGGCTGTTCAATTCATGTTGTTACGATTGGTGAAGTTCTTTAAAATCTTTTTTTTAAATCCTGGGTGAGCGCTCCAATTTTTTTTTCTATTCATTAATGGGAGCATTTTTTGCAGGGGTGCTGCTGATGGCTGGCACTTTGCTTCTGTGCCACACACGTTCTCAGCACTGGTACACACACACTCACACAAACATACACACACCTTTCCACTGGCTCTTATCACAGTATTTGCACATTTTTAGAAGGAAAAATTCAAAAATCCATCTGGAGCATTGAGCACGGAATATTTCTTGATGAGATGATACTCATCTCCCATTGTCTCCACTGGTTATGGCAATTAGTTTCTGCATGCTTTAGAAATATCCTTGTCTGGAAGCAGGATGTGTTTCCATTGTCTCTGTCAGTGTAACACTCATTAACAATTCAGCCTGTGACTGACTTTATATCCTATTACAATCCCGGACCAGACCCCAACAGTTGCTAGGATAATGGACAGAAACCCCAGTATTTTATTTTAATTTGTGAGACTGTGAGGAACGGATACTTCGCTCCAAAAGTGATTTCACGCACAAATAGGAATATGGTAGATTAAAACAAACTTAATTACTAACACAGGATTACTAACTTTAATATCATAAAGACAATAGTTTGCAATTACCAGTTAAACAATTCTTTACAGTACAATGAAACAATAATCCTTAACTGCTATCTTTATCTCCACTCAAACAATCCACTTTTAAATACAATTAACAGACCCAGGAATACTTGTTTAATAGAGATACCTTGGATCCCCTGCTTTGGGAAAGAGATGCCCTTCAGGAACCAGCTTGCAGATTCTTAACTAACTCAGACTATTGTTTAATCATCCAGCCTTTGAGAAACTGCCTTTGTCCTGTTCACAGGCAAATCTTTAACTCACTGTTTTTAGAGAAACTTTTCCTGTTCACAAACAAATCAAAATTCAAAGACGTTGTTGGTCTGTGTACACTCCAATCTAAAACTGAATTTCAAAACTGAAAACCCAACACCTGACTGCTTCAGCCCCGGCTCCTCCCATTAACTACATCATCATATTAAAGCCAAATACATTATCTACCCTCCATGGAACCCTCTTTATATAAACAAAATTCCATTACCCTATCCTTTACGATGCTTTAATTGCACCCCTGATTCCAAAAGGTCTCCTGTCTTTCAAACCAGGAATTTTAAAAACACTACTGCAGCAGTCATACACACTATCCCAGGCTTTTAACCCTCACTGCACCAACTATACACTGAAATTCCTACATTCATCGGCATCCTCAGCCATTTTTGGCTTGTATGTCCATTTTTAAAACTTACGGGTCTTATTCAAAGTTCAATATTTCCAAATTTAATTTGGTGTTTTTACTTCATTATTATGACAATATTACTTGTGATGAATGTAGGAATTTCTGATATATCATATTATATTATATCATATTATATTAATTGTATTATATCATATCATATTATATTAATTATATTATATCATATCATATCATATTATATTAATTATATTATATCATATCATTGCATATTATATGAATTATATCATATCATATTATATGAATTATATTATGTCATATCATATTATATGAATTATATTATATCATATCATATCATATTATATGAATTATATTATATCATATCATGTCATATTATATTAATTATATTATATCATATCATATTATATTAATTATATTATATCATATCATATTATATTAATTATATTATATCATATCATGTCATATTATATTAATTATATTATATCATATCATATTATATTAATTATATTATATCATATCATATCATATTATATTAATTATATTATATCATATCATATCATATTATATATATTATATTATATCATATCATATTATATTAATTATATTATATCATATCACATCATATTATATTAATTATACTATATCATATTATATTAATTATATTATATCATATCATATCATATCATATTATATTAATTATATTATATCATATCAATTATATTATATCATATCATATTATATTAATTATATTATGTCATATCACATCATATTATATTAATTATACTATATCATATTATATTAATTATATTATATCATATGAATTATATTATATCATATCATATCATATTATATGAATTATATTATATCATATCACATCATATTATATTAATTATACTATATCATATTATATTATATTAATTATATTATATCATATCAGATTATATTAATTATATTATATCATATCATATTATATGAATTATATTATATCACATCATATTATATTAATTATACTATATCATATTATATCATATTATATTAATTATATTATAGCATATCAAGCCTGGGTTAGTGTGTGTGACTGTTGCAGTCATGTTTTTAAAAATTATGGTTTGAAAAGCAGCTGAACCTTTTGGAGACAAGGGGCGAAATTCTCCTACCCGTCCCGCCACATTTCTGCGCCGACCGGCCGGCGGGAGTCTCCGTAACACCGGCCGGTCAATGGGGTTTCCCATTGTGGGGCACCCCACGCCGTCGGGAAACCCCCGAGCGCCGGCAGAACGGAGACTCCCGCCGGCGGAGAATGACGCCCAAGGGGCGAAATTCTCCATTATCGGCGGAAAGTCCGCCGATCGGCGCAAAAAACGGCGCAAATCCCACTTGCGTCACGTCATAAAAATGGGCCGATAGTCTGCGGCACGAAATGGGCTAGCAGCGACGTAACGGGATCCGCGCTTGCGCAGTGGTTCACGCCGTGCAGCGTCATACGCGCTGCACGGCGTGACGGCTCATAAGGCCGCGCAGCTCCCCCCCACCTGACCGGAACAGCCGACCGCAACACCCGACTTGATGGCTGGCCGTCGCTCAGCCCCGAGGTTCGAGTCACGCGATGTTGAGGCGCTCCTGGACGCGGTGGAGCAGAGGAGGGATGCCCTGTATCCCGGGCACGGCCGCAGAGTTGCCCCACGCCACAGCCGGCGTCTGTGGAGGGAGGTGGCAGAGGCCGTCACCGCTGTGGCCCTAACACCACGGACAGGCACCCAGTGCCACAAGAAGGTGAACAACCTCGTCAGAGTAGGCAGGGTGAGCCTCCCCCATATCCCTCATATCCCCCCTCCCCATATCCCCCCTCCCCCATATCCCCCATATCCCCCCTCCCCCATATCCCCCATACCCCCCCTCCCCCATATCCCCCCTCCCCCATATCCCCCCTCCCCCATATCCCCCATATCCCCCCTCCCCCATATCCCCCATCCCCCATATCCCCCATATCCCCAAGTGAATCCAGCCCTAACCTTAACCTCTGCAATGCACGCGCAACCGATGGCGTGCATTCATATACCTGCCTAACACTGTTGCCTTTTACCCCTGCCACCACCCCCCCCCCCACAGGAGAAGCGCGCACACAACAATAGGGAGCATGTGAGGACTGGAGGAGGGCCCGCTGATGAGAGGCCACTGACCGTACACGAGGAAAGGGCCCTGGAACTGGCTGGCGGACCTGAGGACCGGGAGGTTGCTGATGCAGAGGTCGGGGCCCCACGAGCAAGTGAGCCACCGACAGCCCGTCCCCATATCCCCCCTCCCCTATATCCCCCTCCCCCGTATCACCTGATCACTGCCTGATGTCTACCCATGCATGCTTCATTGTGTATCGCAGGACCAAACGTCCAGGCACCCATCCCCGCAGATGCAGACCGTCCGCAGGATGCCCCTCGGAGACCACAGGAGACGGAGAGACCCGCACCCTCCAGCATGCGACGCCCGCAGGATGCCCCTCGGAGACCACAGGAGACTGAGAGACCCGGACCCTCCAGCATGCGACGCCCGCAGAATGCCCCTCGCACACCACGGGAGACGGAGAGACCTGGAGCAACAGGGAGACGACACCCCCGTCACGTGCGGGAGCGACCACCCAGCGATGAGGGGGGCAGCCACAGGCCCCCGTCACATCCGAGCCAGGACACCACTACCCAGGACACCACTATCCAGGACACCCCTACCCGGGACACCACTACCCAGGACACCCCTACCCGGGACAGCACTACCCAGGACACCCCTACCCGGGACACCACTACCCAGGACACCCCTACCCGGGACAGCACTGCCCGGGACAGCACTACCCGGGACAGCAATACCCGGGACAGCACTACCCAGGACACCCCTACCCGGGAAGACGAAATACCGGACAGTGACTCAGAGTGGATGGGTGGAGACGAACCCCCACCCCAAAGTGCCATGGACTCAGAGTGGGACGAAGAGCACGACACAGCGCCACTGCTGTCACCAACACCCTCCACCATCGCAGAAACACTCACCACGGTTGGGCACTTTAGTGATGAGGCGTCTGGTACACTCACTGGTGCGCACAACACAGCCGTCCCGGTACAGCAGGTGGAGGTAGGAGCAGCAGAGGGACCGGCGGTCGGAGGGCAGCCCAGGCCAAGCGAACATCTGCCGCCCAGATGGATCCCGGGTTCCTGCAGTTACCACACCCACACATAGATCCGATTCAACCACCGACACGGAGACGAGCGAATAGGGTGACGGTGGCTTGCGGCGGCTGCGGTCGCAGGTGGAGGAGCTGGGAGTGGTCCCGGTCATGCGCGCCACCCAGACTGACACCGCACGGGTGGCGTCCGCGGTGGAGGCAATGGGTGCGACGGTGTCAGACATGGGGAACGGTTTGCGAGGCCTGGGGCCTTCCGTGCAGGCGGCGTCTGTGGCCCAGGAAATGGCTGCCCTCTCACAGGAGGCCATGAGCCAGTGCCAGCGCCAGATGGCAGAGGCGCTCAACGCCATAGCCCAGTCTCAGCAGGCCATGGCCCAGTCTCAGCAGGCCATGGCCCAGTCTCAGCAGGCCATAGCCCAGTCTCTGCAGGCCATGGCCCAGTCTCAGCAGGCCATCGCTGAGGGCATCGGCGCCAGTGGCCATGTGCGAGCTGGCGTCGCACTGTCGCAGACAGGGTTCGACAACCCCCTGGGCTCCATGGCTGCAAACCTGCAGACCCCTGTCGATACCAGCACGGGCCTCCAGGACTGGCAGTGCCAGATGTCGGGGGCGCGTCGGATGGCCAGTCCGTTCGCATCCCCCACCCATGTAGAGGCCTGGGGGCCATCGGGCACCCCGAGGGAGGAGGAGGTGGTGTGGTCCGTCCCGGCTCCCTCTGTAGGGGAGGTCCCGGTACACCGCGACACCTCGGACTCCCCCCCTTCCGTCCCAGGTGCATCGGGTGGGCAACGGGCAGGACAGGCTGGCAGCTCGCCATCCCAGTCGCCCGGGCCGCAGCCTGGCCCATCTAGGCCAGGACGCCCCAGGAAACGGCCGCCAAAGGGATCCAGTGTCAGAGGGCAGGAATCACAGGAGTCCACCTCCAGTTCTGCTGTACCGTCTGGGGAACCACGTAGACGTAGTCAAAGGGCCCGTAAGGCCAAACAATTAGACACTGAGTAAGTTGGCACGGGTGCAGGGCACAGATGAGTTTTAGGGGCTAGGGCACGTGCATGAACTCCTTTGGTTATTAAAGTCAATGTTACACCTACCGAAGCTGCCTTTGTGCTCTGTCCAAAGTGTGCGGGCGTGTCATGTACGTTGAGCGCAAGTGTGTGTGTGACGGGTGGTCTTACCTCAGCCCCAGGTGAGTCTGCCCCCTTCCCCCTGGGCCGCCATCAACATCCCCCGGGCAGAGGACGGGACCGTGCGCTGCAGTGTCACAGCCGCATGCAGGGATGGTCCGGGTGGATGGTGGTACTGTGGCCATGGGTCAGACATAGTCCAACGATGTAGAGCCAGGAGCTCATCGCAGGGCGGGTTGTCATCATCCTCCATGGCCTGCGATAGACACGCGTCCACCCGCAACTGGGTGAGCCCGGCCGTTGTGCCGCCGGTGGATCGGCAATTGGGGGTGGGGGGGTGGTGTGCATGCGGGTGGGGTGCGTGGGGTTGGGGAGGGGGGTGAGGGTGCTGGGTGGGTGGATGGGTGGGGGGTGTGGGTGGTCGGCTGTTGTCATGGTGTGCGGTCTGTGGCCATACTACCCGATTCCCACGCCCATCTAGTCAGTGAAGCGGGCGTCTATCAGTCTGTCCCGTGCCCGCTGGGCCAGCCGGTAACGGTGGACAGCCACCCGCCCGTGTCTACCCCGTCTGCCCTGACCATTGCCCCCATCCCCCTCATCTGGGGAGGACTGCGCCTCTTCCTGCTGCTCCTCCACTCCGCCCTCCTCTGCCTGCGGCACATCGCCCCTCTGTTGGGCTATGTTGTGCAGGACGCAGCACACCACAATGATGCGGCCGACCCTATCTGACCGATACTGGAGGGCGCCCCCAGAGAGGTCCAGGCACCTGAAACGCATCTTCAGCACGCCAAAGCACCTCTCGATCACTCCCCTTGTCGCTACATGGGCATCATTGTAGCGGTTCTCCGCCTCATTGCATGGCCTCCGTACAGGCGTCATCAGCCACGATCGCAATGGGTAGCCCCTGTCGCCCAGCAACCAGCCCCTCAGCCGGGGATGGCGTCCCTCGTACATGCCGGGGATGGATGACCGCGACAACACGAATGAGTCGTGTACACTGCCTGGGTGACGGGCGCAGACGTGCAGGATCATCATGCGGTGGTCGCAGACCACCTGTACGTTCATTGAATAGGTCCCCTTCCTATTAGTGAACACGGCCCTGTTATCTGCAGGTGGCCGCACGGCGACGTGCATCCCATCGATCGCGCCCTGGACCATGGGGAACCCGGCAACGGCAGAGAAGCCCACGGCCCGGGCATCTTGGCTGGCCCGGTCCACGGGGAAGCGGATGTAGTGGTGCGCCATGGCATAAAGGGCATCTGTCACTGCCCGGATGCACCGATGCACCGATGTCTGCGATATGCCGGACAGGTCCCCACTCGGTGCCTGGAATGACCCCGTTGCATAAAAGTTCAGGGCCACCGTAACCTTGACGGACACGGGGAGAGGGTGTCCCCCGCCAGTGCCACGCGGTGACAGGTGTGCCAGCAGGTGGCAGATGTGTGCCACGGTTTCCCGGCTCATCCGGAGTCTCCTCCTGCATTCCCGGTCCGTGAGGTCCTGGTATGACTGCCGGGGCCGGTACACACGGGGCGCCCTCGGGTGCCTCCGTTGCCGTGGGGCCGCGACGTCCTCCTCCCCCTCCTCGTCATGTCGGTCAGGTGTCCCTCCAGCCTGGGCGGCTGCCGCCTGCCCCTCTGCGGCAGCCTGCGCCGCCTCTCTGTCACGCTCCTCCTCCTCCTCCTCCTCCTCCTCATCCAGGGCAACATAGACATGAGCGGCTGCCACCACGGCGGCCAACATCGCTGGATGGTCTGAAAACATGACGGCCTGGTGGGGGGGAGGGGAACGACGACATGTCATCATTGCCCATATCCCCTCCTCCCCCCAGCCAGGTGGCATGGACCGCATGGGTCCAACTGTTGGAGGCTGGCACCTGGCCAGGTGGACCAACTCATTTGCCCTCCCATCACCCACCCCGGCACGGACCCCCTCCCCAACCCCCAACCTCCACCCCGGCACGGACCCCCCCCCCCAACCTCCACCCCGGCACGGACCCCCTCCCCAACCTCCACCCCAGCACGGACCCCCCCCAACCCCCAACCGCCACCCCAGCACGGACCCCCTCCCCAACCCCCAACCTCCACCCCGGCACGGACCCCCTCCCGGCACTCCCCCGGAGCCCAGCCTACTCTAACCACCCCACCCCCGCCGCACACACACACACGCCGAGACACACCTCTCCTCACGCAATCAGTCTGCGGCCACGCCATTTCCTGCCCAGAGCCAACCCCCCAGGCCGTCACTCACCTCCTCGCTGGTCGGCGTGAGCCTGGAGCACCGGGTCACGCCGATGAAAAGGAGGTTTGATTGATGTCGACGTGAACGGTCATCACGTCGACGGGACTTCGGCCCATCCGGAAGGGAGAATATCGGCAGGCCGAAAATCGGCTGCCTTGCGCAGACCCGTGACATTCTCCGCGGCAGCGGCGCCATTAACACCCCGCCGACTTTTCTCCCTTCGGAGACTTCGGCGGGGGCGGGGGCAGGATTCACGGCGGCCAACGGCCATTCTCCGACCCGGCGGGGGGTCGGAGAATGACGCCCAAGAGGTGCAATTAAAGCATCATAAAAGTTTGAGTGAATGGGCTTTTGTTTATTGTAAGAGGGTTCCCTGGTGAATAGATGATTAGAGACATGGTGGCGAAATTTCCACCCCTCACAGCAATGTTGTCCTTGGTGGCGCGCCATAGCGGGCAACAGTATTGTCCATTCTGCTGCTGGCCAATGGGATTTCCCATTATAGCCACTCCACGCCACTGGAAAACCCTCGGGCGGGGGTGTGCTGCAGCCAGAACGAAGAATCCCGCCGGCGGAGAATTTACGCAATTGTGTTTAGTTTTGATATAGTTAATGGGAGGAGCCAGGGGCGAAGGTAGTCAGGTGTTAATGTTGTAGTGTTACAAAAGTTTAGTTTATATTGGGATGGGTCTAGACACGTCACTGCTCTCAATACAATGTGGACAGACTCGCTGTTTCTTTCCAAACAGTTTAGTTAAAGAGTTGACTGCGACAGACCAGTGAGTTAAAGATTTGCCTCTAGACAGGATCGGAGCAATTTCAGAGGCTGGTAGTTTAAATTGTGATGGGCATAATTAATTTGTAGCTGGTTCCTGAGGGATATCACTTTCTCAAGGATGAAGGATATCACACCGCCCAGTCCATCACACGAACCTGCCTCCCATCTATTGACTCCATCGACACCTCCCGCTGCCTGGGGAAAGCGGGCAGCATAATCAAAGACCCCTCCCACCCGGCTTACTCACTCTTCCAACTTCTTCCATCGGGCAGGAGATACAGAAGTCTGAGAACACGCACGAACAGACTCAAAAACAGCTTCTTCCCCACTGTTACCAGACTCCTCTTATGGACTGACTTCATTAACACTACACCCTGTATGCTTCATCCGATGCCAGTGCTTATGTAGTTACATTGTATATGTTGTGTTGCCCTATTATGTATTTTCTTTTATTCCCTTTTCTTCTCATGTACTTAATGCTCTGTTGAGCTGCACGCTGAAAAATACTTTTCACTGTACCTCGGTACACGTGACAATAAACAAATCCAATCCAATCCAATCCAAAGTGGTTAATCCAAGAGATCTTTTTACAGCAAGTATTCCTGAGTCTGCTAACTATCTTTAAAAGTGGATGTTCACCTAGGATGAGCCTTGTTTGAGGGGAAACATGGATAGCAGTTAGGATTGTTTCATTGTATTGTTAAGCATTGTTTAACTGGTGATTAAAAGCTTTATGATGTTAAAGATATGTTAGTATTAAAATTTGTTTTAATCTACCATTTCCCTATTTGTGTGTAAAATCACTTTTGGAGCGAAGTATCCTATCCTCACAGTCTTACAAATTAAAATAAACATTGGGGTTTCTGTCCGGTGTCCGGTATCCTAGCAATTGTTGGGGTTAGGTCCGGGATCGGAATATACATTACGTCTGGTCGCCGACCTTCCAGAGATTGCAAGATTAATAATAATAATCTTTATTGTCACAAGTAGGCTTACATTAGCACTGCAATGAAGTTACTGTGAAAATCCCCGAGTCGCCACATTCCGGCGCCAGTTCGGGTACACAGAGGGAGAATTCAGAATGCCCAATTCACCAAACAGCACCGGACTTGTGGGAGGGAACCGGAGCACCCGGAGGAAACCCACGCAGACACGGGGAGAACGTGCAGACTCCGCACAGACAGCGATCCAGCGGGGAATCGAACCTGGGACCCTGGCGCTGTGAAGCAACAGTGCTAACCACTGTGCTACCATGCCGCCCTTGATTTGGCCCTTGAGCACACATGTGATAATGCCGCTCCCAGTGCAATACTGAGGGAGTGCTGCACTATCAGATGCGGTGTCTTTTCCGTGAAATGCTTAAGCCAAGGCACTAACTGCTTTCTCAGTTAGCTGTAAAAAGATCCCAAGGTGTTATTCACAGAACAGGAAAGTTCCCCTTGCTACCTTGGGCCAATATTTAATCTATAAAGGAACACAACTAAAAATAGAAACACATGATCTGGTCATTATCGCACAAACTGAGGTAATGTTTCTCTGCATCACCACTTTTCAAAAGTATTTAATTGACTGTGGTGCTTTTGAACATGCTGAGGCTGTGAAAAGAGCGATGCTGAATGCAAGTCCTTTCCCTTCCATTGCAACAATGAATGCATTTTGAAGCATTCACTGTCTGGGTAGGAGTTTGTTATCCATATGTAGGTGTTTAGTGCTGTTTGAGAACATTGGTGCTGATGTAGTAATTACAGGCAACCTGCACTCCCTCATCTTATACAACACAGCTTCAACAGAAAACCGCAAGGACTAAAGCCAACACAATAATTAAGAGGTGGGTCTCAGTGGAATAAATCAATCAGATGAATGCTATTTAAATCACGCTGGAACGGAGCCTGATCCCTCCCACCATGTCACCAGCTCACAGTTATCATTTCAGCATAAATATTAATTTCCCCTCAGCCCTACAACTAAATAACTTCAGTATAATTATCATCCTAAATTATTAATCACATTGAATTATGATTGCATTGAGCAAGATTGTAATTTTGAGGGGGAATTAACAATTTTTAGTTGTGTAATTCAGCCCATCGTGTCCTTGATATCCCATTGAGACAGCTATCCCTCTCCACACTGTGGCATCTGCCATAGTTTCAATCCCCAGCAATCCCCGGCATTCTCACTGCCATGTTCCTTACACATAGCTAAGAACATCTTTTTTTTCAACTGTTTATCCAATTCCCTTTTGAAAGTTTCCACTGAATCCACGTCCAACCCCACCCCCACGTCCACCCCCACGTCCATCCCCCTTTTCAGGCAACGCGTCCCAGATCACAAACTGAAAATTTCAAAAGAGGGATTTTTTTGAGGAAGAACATCCTGGGTTCTGGATCGAGGGTGAGACATTAGAGTTAAGGCAGCACGGTAGCATTGTGGATAGCACAATTACTTCACAGCTCCAGGGTCCCAGGTTCGATTCCGGCTTGGGTCACTGTCTGTGCGGAGTCTGCACATTCTCCCCGTGTGTGCGTGGGTTTCCTCCGGGTGCTCCGGTTTCCTCCCACAGTCCAAAGATGTGCAGGTTAGGTGGATTGGCCATGATAAATTGCCGTTAGTGTCCAAAAATTGACCAACAATCCGCAGCAGCCCATAATTCACCCATACCCACCATCACAGCTTCCAAAGTCAGATTGGCCTTCCTGAAAGTGAACCCTCGGAAGGCGACGGGCCCAGACGGGATCCCTGGTCTTGCACTCAGAGCCTGCGCGGACCAGCTGGCAGAGGTATTCACGGACATCTTTAACCTGTCCCTACTCCACTCCGAGGTCCCCACCTGCTTCAAGAAGACCACCATCATACCGGTACCAAAGCAGAACCAGGCAACGTGCCTCAATGACTACCGACCAGTGGCCCTGACGTCAGTCATAATGAAGTGCTTCGAGAGGTTGATCATGAAGCGCATCACCTCCATACTCGCAGAACGCCTTGATCCACTGCAATTCGCATACCGCTGCAACCGGTCCACATCAGACACAATTTCCCTGGCCCTACACTCATCCCTAGAGCATCTCGAAAACAAGGACTCCTACATTAGACTCCTATTTATTGACTACAGCTCCGCCTTCAACACCATAATCCCAGCCAAGCTCATATCAAAGCTCCAAAACCTAGGACTTGGCTCCCCACTCTGCAACTGGATCCTCGATTTTCTGACCAACAGACCACAATCAGTAAGAATGAACAACAACACCTCCTCCACAATAGTCCTCAACACTGGCGCCCCGCAAGGCTGCGTACTTAGCCCCCTACTCTACTCCCTGTATGCACACGACTGCGTGGCAAAACTTAGTTCCAACTCCATCTACAAGTTTGCTGACGATACGACCATAGTGGGCCGGATCTCGAATAACGATGAGTCCGAATACAGGAGGGAGATAGAGAACCTAGTGGAGTGGTGTAGCGACAACAATCTCTCCCTCAATGCCAGCAAAATTAAAGAGCTGGTAATTGACTTCAGGAATCAAAGTACTGTACACACCCCTGTCAGCATCAACGGGACCGAGGTGGAGATGGTTAGCAGTTTCAAATTCCTAGGCGTGCATATCTCCAAAAATCTGTCCTGGTCCACCCACGTCGACGCTACCACCAAGAAAGCACAACAGCGCCTATACTTCCTCAGGAAACTAAGGAAATTCGGCATGTCCACATTGACTCTTACCAACTTTTACAGATGCACCATCGAAAGCATCCTATCGGGCAACTGGTATGGCAACTGCTCGGCCCAGGACCGCAAGAAACTTCAGAGAGTTGTGAACACCGCCCAGTCCATCACACGAACCTGCCTCCCATCTATTGACTCCATCTACACCTCCCGCTGCCTGGGGAAAGCGGGCAGCATAATCAAAGATCCCTCCCACCCGGCTTACTCACTCTTCCAACTTCTTCCATCGGGCAGGAGATACAGAAGTCTGAGAACACGCACGAACAGACTCAAAAACAGCTTCTTCCCCGCTGTTACCAGACTCCTCTTATGGACTGATTTCATTAACACTACACCCTGTATGCTTCATCCGATGCCAGTGCTTATGTAGTTACATTGTATATGTTGTGTTGCCCTATTATGTATTTTCTTTTATTCCCTTTTCTTCTCATGTACTTAATGATCTGTTGAGCTGCTCGCAGAAAAATACTTTTCACTGTACCTCGGTACACGTGACAATAAACAAATCCAATCCAACCCAATCCAATCAAAAATTGCCCTTAGTGTTGGGTGGGGTTACTGGGTTATGGGGATAGGGTGGAGGTGTTGACCTTGGGTAGGGTGCTCTTTCCAAGAGCCGGTGCAGACTCGATGGGCCGAATGGCCTCCTTCTGCACTGTAAATTCTATATAATTCTAAATCATCCACGGTCATCAGCAGGACAGGTTTTACAGAGCTATTACGATGGGTTACGAGTGGAAGGTGGAGAGTGGCCTCGATGTTTTCAGGGGATTGAAACTATGGCAGATGCCACAGTCTGGAGAACTGGTGCCAGCAAGAGGAATTCACTTGTGCACGTACAGACAGCAGGATAGTCAAACAGAGATATGTGCATCGCCGTTCGAGGGCAGCATGGTGGCACAGTGGTTAAAGGGTGGCATGGTGGCACAGTACTTAGCACTGCTGCCTCACAGCTCCAGGGTCCTAGGTTCGATTCCGGCTTGGGTCACTGTCTGTGTGGAGTCTGCACATCCTCCCCGTGTGTGCGTGGGTTTCCTCCGGTTGCTCCGGTTTCCTCCCACAGTCCAAAGATGTGCAGGTTAGGTGGATTGGCCATGATAAACTGCCCCTTAGTGTCCAACGGTTAGGGGAAGTTACGGGGATAGGGCATAGAATCATAGATTATCATAGAATTTACAGTGCAGAAGGAGGCCATTCAGCCCATCGAGTCTGCACCGGCTCTTGGAAAGAGCACCCTACCCAAACACACACCTCCACTCTATCCCCATAACCCAGTAACCCCACCCGACACTAAGGGCAATTTTGGACACTAAGGGTAATTTATCATGGCCAATCCATCTAACCCGCACATCTTTGGACTGTGGGAGGAAACCGGAGCACCCGGAGGAAACCCACGCACACACGGGGAGGATGTGCAGACTCCGCACAGACAGTGACCCAAGCCGGAATCGAACCTGGGACCCTGGAGCTGTGAAGCAATTGTGCTATCCACAATGCTACCGTGCTGCCCCAGGGGAGGGGAGAAGTGCCTAGGTGGGCTGCTCTTTCGAAGGGTCAGTGCAGACGCGATGGGCCGAATGGCCTCCTTCTGCGCTGTAGAGATTCTATGAGTAGAGTGTAGAGATCAGCAGGAAAATACAGCAGTGGGATATGTGAGAACTGGGACTGCTGCATAACCAAATAAAAGAGCCCAGAATGCAATGAAGAAGTTTACAAAGGTTTAACCTGGAATTCACATGATAGGTTGTTGAGATGTTTGTTTCTTGAGCATAGTATTTATCTATATTTTTGTCTTCATTCGAGGGATGTGAACCTCTCTGGTGAGGCCAGCATTCATTGCCCATTCATATATGTTGAATATAGACTAGGCTGAATGATGGAACAGGCCCAAAGGGCTGAATGGCCTAAATCTATTCCTATAATCCATTGCATATGTCGTTACTATCTCAGTGCATGACACATGACCACTGTGAGCTTACCAGGGTCATAGGTGTTGTGTTATGTTACCTCGAGTAACATAAGCTGCTACTTGATGTCGGCTCTGCTGAAAGATGCTCCAGGCTCAGAGATAAGTTTAACGTATTTATTGAACGATTAACAATGCTCTTAAATGAGTTCGACACTCTACAAATCTGCCTCTAGTAACTCAGTCTACTCTGCTAACTATACAAGCTTGCTCTCGACCATGTGCTAGGGCGTGATGTTGCTGATAACCAACCCTGTCCTGCTCTCTTGGTTTCTGCTGGTGGAAGAGGCAGAGCCTGTGTGCCTTGTCCTTTTTATATGGGTTGTGTAGTGCCCCCTTGTGGTAATGCCACCTCTGGGTGTCCTGATTACCCATTGGTTGTGTCCTGTTCTAATGACCCATTGGTTGCGTGTCTGCATGTCATGACATCTCTGGTGCTCCCTCTAGTGGTTACTTAGTTGTAGTGTATTTACATTAACCCCTTGTGTATATACAGTGATGCATATCACTACAATAGGAACAGGAGGAGGACATTGTGCTTTCGAAGCTGTCGCCAGCCACTGAGATTATGACTCCCCTCCACCTTAACTTCGTCCCTCTTGGCTCCATATCCTTTTGTAACATTGTCTAGAAAAAACCCATCAACCTTGGATTTAACTTTACTGATTGAGAAAGCATTTTCTTTAAGAGAGTTCCACACTTTCCCTGGCTTAGTGTGAAGTGTTTCCTATCCCTTCTCCTTAGCGACCTGGCTCTGATTGTTGTCATGTCTCTGTGTCCTTGTCTCAATAACTAGCAAGAAAAAGGTTTTCCCTTTCAACCCCTTTACAAAATCCTAACATCCTCACTGAAATCACCATTAATCATCTTCATACTGGGTCTGAGGCCATCGATGCTCACCTTTTGCTTAATTTTATCATTTCCCTGACAGTGCACCTTATCGACATTGCACCACTATCTTGATGCAACATCACTGGCGAGAATGGTCAGTATTCCGTCCGGTGCTAAGAGTCGGTCCAAGTGGACCGTGATACTTCACCAGAACACGCTGCATTGTTCCTACCGCAACATGTTTTCCATATGGTCAATTACACTGTCGACATAAGGTACGAATCCCCACGTTCACCCGAACTGGTTAACCAGAACTTTAAATGCAGGTGATGTGGAAAATCAGCTGTGTTCTGACCCTTGACCCCTCGCGACTATCGAACAATGAAAGGGAGAATGTCAAGATGAGGTGACCAATTAGAGGGATACATTTGCCCAGCGTGATGTTACTGCACCAGTAATCCAGCAGTCTGGACCAATGATGTGAAGACATGAGCTCAAACCCCATCAATTAAATAAATCTGGAGTTAAAAGCTGGTATCAGTAATGGTGATCATAAAACTACCAAATTGTCACAACAATCCATCTGCTTCACTAATGTCCTTTCGGGAAGGAAATCTGCTGTCCTCACCTGGTCTGGCCTACATGTGACTCCAGACCCACAGCAATGTGGTTGACTCTCTAACAAGTCAATCAGGCGTATTCACCACCAGATTCTCAAGGCACAAATGTTACTTTTGACAGTGAGGCACACTCAACAAACTAAAAAGGCTCGAAGGGACCTGAATTTGTAACATGATCATGCGGCAGTTGTATTCAATGCACAGAAGTGTTAAATGATGCATTTTGATAGGGAGAATATAAAATAAAGGGTACAGGTCTAAATGGAGTGCAGGAACAGAGAGAGCTGGAAGTATATGGACACACATTGGTGAAGGTGTCGGGGTTGCGAAAAGCTAAGAAGATGTAGGAGTTCCCAGAAAGACACACAACAGAAGAGAGTGCTGATGAACATTTACAAAACACTCCTTCAGCCTGAACTGGAATATTGGTCCACGGTTTGGCACCACACTTTCGGAAGGATGTGAAGAGAGTGCGGAAAACCTTTACAAGAAAAGTTCCCAGGATGAGAGGTTCACTTGCAAGTACAGGTAAGAGTGGTTGTGACTGTTAGAAAAGTGGACGCTGAGATTAGGTTTGATAGAGTGTTCAAAATCACAGAGACAATTGGGAAACCCTCTCCCTATTGGCAGAAAGATGAAGAATCAGAGGGCATAGATTTTTTAAAAATTCATTTACGGGAGGTGGGCGCCGCAGGTTAGAGCATTTATTGCCCATCCCTAGTTGCCCTTCAGAAGGTGGTGGTGAGTTACCTTCTCGACCCCTCTGCAGTCCCCGAAGTGTAGGTACACCTACTGTGCTGTTAGGGAGGAAGTTCTAGTATTTTGACCCAGCGACAGTGAAGGAACGGCGATATATTTCCAAGTCAGGGTGGTGAGTGACTCGGAGGGGAACCTCCAGATGGTGGGGTTCCCAGGTATCTGCTGCTCTTGTGGACGGGGAGCAATCAAGCGGGGCTGCTTTGTCCTGGATGGTGCCGAGCTGCTTGAGTGTTCTTGGAGCTGCGCTCATCCAGGCAAGTGGAGAGTATTTAAGGCAATTGGCAACAGAGCCAACATGAGGAAAAGTGTTTCTACTGCACTGCAAGCAGTTAGGATTTGGAATGCACAGCCTGAGAGTTTGGTGGAGTCAGATGGGGCCTTCCAAAGAGAATTAAACAAGCAGCTAAAGAGGAAACATTTGCAAGACTATGGGTAAGGGGTGAGGGCTTGGGGAGTGGGACTAGGGGAGTGGGACTAGGGGAGTGGGACTGGGGGAGTGGGACTAGGGGAGTGGGACAAGGGGAGTGGGACTAGGGGAGTGGGACTAGGGGAGTGGGACTAGCGGAGTGGGACTAGGGGAGTGGGACCGGGGGAGTGGGACTAGGGGAGTGGGACCGGGGGAGTGGGACTAGGGGAGTGGGACTGGGGGAGTGGGACTAGGGGAGTGGGACTAGGGGAGTGGGACTAGGGGAGTGGGACTAGGGGAGTGGGACAAGGGGAGTGGGACTAGGGGAGTGGGACTAGCGGAGTGGGACTGGGGGAGTGGGACTAGGGGAGTGGGACCGGGGGAGTGGGACTGGGGGAGTGGGACTAGGGGAGTGGGACTGGGGGAGTGGGACTAGGGGAGTGGGACAAGGGGAGTGGGACTAGGGGAGTGGGACTAGGGGAGTGGGACTAGCGGAGTGGGACTAGGGGAGTGGGACCGGGGGAGTGGGACTAGGGGAGTGGGACCGGGGGAGTGGGACTAGGGGAGTGGGACTGGGGGAGTGGGACTAGGGGAGTGGGACTAGGGGAGTGGGACTAGGGGAGTGGGACTAGGGGAGTGGGACAAGGGGAGTGGGACTAGGGGAGTGGGACTAGCGGAGTGGGACTGGGGGAGTGGGACTAGGGGAGTGGGACCGGGGGAGTGGGACTAGGGGAGTGGGACTGGGGGAGTGGGACTAGGGGAGTGGGACTAGGGGAGTGGGACTAGGGGAGTGGGACTAGGGGAGTGGGACTGGGGGAGTGGGACTAGGGGAGTGGGACAAGGGGAGTGGGACTAGAGGCGGGAGACTAGGGGAGTGGGACTAGGGGAGTGGGACTGGGGGAGTGGGACTAGGGGAGTGGGACAAGGGGAGTGGGACTAGAGGAGTGGGACTAGGGGAGTGGGACTAGGGGAGTGGGACTAGGGGAGTGGGACTAGGGGAGTGGGACTAGGGGAGTGGGACTGGGGGAGTGGGACTGGGGGAGTGGGACTAGGGGAGTGGGACTAGGGGAGTGGGACTGGGGGAGTGGGACTAGGGGAGTGGGACAAGGGGAGTGGGACTAGAGGCGGGAGACTAGTGGAGTGGGACTAGGGGAGTGGGACTGGGGGAGTGGGACTAGGGGAGTGGGACAAGGGGAGTGGGACTAGAGGCGGGAGACTAGGGGAGTGGGACTAGGGGAGTGGGACTGGGGGAGTGGGACTAGGGGAGTGGGACAAGGGGAGTGGGACTAGGGGAGTGGGACTAGGGGAGTGGGACTAGCGGAGTGGGACCAGGGGAGTGGGACTAGAGGCGGGAGACTAGGGGAGTGGGACTAGGGGAGTGGGACTAGCGGAGTGGGACCAGGGGAGTGGGACCAGGGGATTGGGACTAGGGGAGTGGGACTAGGGGAGTGGGACTAGGGGAGTGGGACCAGGGGAGTGGGACCGGGGGAGTGGGACGAGGGGAGTGGGACTAGGGGAGTGGGACTAGGGGAGTGGGACAAGGGGAGTGGGACTAGGGGAGTGGGACTAGGGGAGTGGGACGAGGGGAGTGGGACTAGGGGAGTGGGACTGGGGAAGTGGGACAAGGGGAGTGGGACGAGGGGAGTGGGACTAGGGGAGTGGGACGAGGGGAGTGGGACGAGGGGAGTGGGACGTGGGGAGTGGGACTGGGGGAGTTGGACGAGGGGAGTGGGACTAGGGAGTGGGACTGGGGGAGTGGGACTAGGGGAGTGGGACCAGGAGAGTGGGACGAGGGGAGCGGGACTAGGGGAGTGGGACTAGGGGAGTGGGACAAGGGGAGTGGGACTAGGGGAGTGGGACTGGGGGAGTGGGACTAGGGGAGTGGGACTAGGGGAGTGGGACTAGGGGAGTGGGACGAGGGGAGTGGGACTAGGGGAGTGGGACTGGGGGAGTGGGACTAGGGGAGTGGGACCAGGGGAGTGGGACGAGGGAAGTGGGACTAGGGGAGTGGTACTAGGGGAGTGGGACGAGGGGAGTGGGACTAGGGGAGTGGGACTGGGGGAGTGGGACTAGGGGAGTGGAACCAGGGGAGTGGGACGAGGGGAGTGGGACTAGGGGAGTGGGACTAGGGGAGTGGGACCAGAGGAGTGGGACTGGGGAGTGGGACTAGGGGAGTGGGACTAGGGGAGTGGGACTAGGGGAGAGGGACTAGCGGAGTGGGACCAGGGGAGTGGGACTAGAGGCGGGAGACTAGGGGAGTGGGACTAGGGGAGTGGGACTAGCGGAGTGGGACCAGGGGAGTGGGACCAGGGGAGTGGGACCAGGGGAGTGGGACCAGGGGAGTGGGACCAGGGGAGTGGGATCAGGGGAGAAGGACTAGGGGAGTGGGACCAGGGGAGTGGGACTAGGGGAGTGGGACTAGGGGAGTGGGACTAGAGGCGGGAGACTAGGGGAGTGGGACTAGGGGAGTGGGACGAGGGGAGTGGGATGAGGGGAGTGGGACTAGGGGAGTGGGACTAGAGGCGGGAGACTAGGGGAGTGGGACTAGGGGAGTGGGACTAGAGGCGGGAGACAAGGGGAGTGGGACTAGGGGAGTGGGACGAGGGGAGTGGGACGAGGGGAGTGGGACTAGGGGAGTGGGACTAGGGGAGTGGGACTAGGGGAGTGGGACCAGGGGAGTGGGATCAGGGGAGAAGGACTAGGGGAGTGGGACCAGGGCAGTGGGACTAGGGGAGTGGGACTAGGGGAGTGGGACTAGGGGAGTGGGACCAGGGGAGTGGGACTAGAGGCGGGAGACTAGGGGAGTGGGACTAGGGGAGTGGGACGAGGGGAGTGGGACCAGGGGAGTGGGACCAGGGGAGTGGGACTAGGGGAGTGGGACGAGGGGAGTGGGACGAGGGGCGTGGGACTAGGGGAGTGGGACTAGGGGAGTGGGACTAGGGGAGTGGGACCAGGGGAGTGGGATCAGGGGAGAAGGACTAGGGGAGTGGGACCAGGGGAGTGGGACTAGGGGAGTGGGACTAGGGGAGTGGGACCAGGGGAGTGGGACTAGAGGCGGGAGACTAGGGGAGTGGGACTAGGGGAGTGGGACGAGGGGAGTGGGACGAGGGGAGTGGGACTAGGGGAGTGGGACTAGGGGAGTGGGACGAGGGAAGTGGGACCAGGGGAGTGGGACTGGGGGAGTGGGACGAGGGGAGTGGGACTAGGGGAGTGGGACTAGGGGAGTGGGACAAGGGGAGTGGGACGAGGGGAGTGGGACTAGGGGAGTGGGACTAGGCGAGTGGGATGAGGGGAGTGGGACTAGGGGAGTGGGACTAGGGGAGTGGGACAAGGGGAGTGGGACTGGGGGCGTGGGACTAGGGGAGTGGGACTAGGGGAGTGGGACTAGAGGCGGGAGACTAGGGGAGTGGGAAAGGGGAGTGGGACTAGAGGTGGGAGACTCGGGGAGTGGGACTAGGGGAGTGGGACTAGGGGAGTGGGACCAGGGGAGTGGGACTAGAGGCGGGAGACTAGGGGAGTGGGACTAGGGGAGTGGGACCAGGGGAGTGGGACCAGGGGAGTGGGACTAGGGGAGTGGGACTAGGGGAGTGGGACCAGGGGAATGGGACTAGAGGCGGGAGACTAGGGGAGTGAGACTAGGGGAGAGGGAGCAGGGGAGTGGGACTAGGAGAGTGGGACTAGGGGAGTGGGACTAGAGGTGGGAGACTAGGGGAGTGGGACTAGGGGAGTGGGACTAGGGGAGTGGGACCAGGGGAGTGGGACGAGGGGAGTGGTACTAGGGGAGTGGGACTAGAGGCGGGAGACTAGGGGAGTGAGACTAGGGGAGAGGGACCAGGGGAGTGGGACTAGAGGCGGGAGACTGGGGGAGTGAGACTAGGGGAGAGGGACCAGGGGAGTGGGACTAGAGGTGGGAGACTAGGGGAGTGGGACTAGGGGAGTGGGACTAGGGGAGTGGGACCAGGGGAGTGGGACGAGGGGAGTGGGACAAGGGGAGTGGGACTAGGGGAGTGGGACTAGGGGAGTGGGACGAGGGGAGTGGGACCAGGGGAGTGGGACGAGGGGAGTGGGACTAGGGGAGTGGGACTAGGGGAGTGGGACCAGGGGAGTGGGACTGGGGGAGTGGGACTAGGGGAGTGGGACTAGGGGAGTGGGACTAGGGGAGTGGGACTAGAGGTGGGAGAGTAGGGGAGTGGGACCAGGGGAGTGGGACTAGGGGAGTGGGACAAGGGGAGTGGGATAAGGGGAGTGGGACTAGAGGCGGGAGACTAGGGGAGTGGGACTAGGGGAGTGGGACCAGGGGAGTGGGACTAGAGGTGGGAGACTAGGGGAGTGGGACTAGGGTAGTGCGACTAGGGGAGTGGGACCAGGGGAGTGGGACTAGAGGTGGGAGACTAGGGGAGTGGGACTAGGGGAGTGGGACGAGGGGGTTGGGACTAGGGGTTGGGGTTAGGGGGGTGGGAAAGGGGAGTGGGACTAGGGGAGTGGGACCAGGGGAGTGGGACCAGGGGAGTGGGACCAGGGGAGTGGGACTAGGGGAGTGGGACCAGGGGAGTGGGACTAGGGGAGTGGGACTAGGGGAGTGGGACTCGGGGAGTGGGACCAGGGGAGTGGGACTAGAGGCGGGAGACTAGGGGAGTGGGACTAGGCGAGTGGGATGAGGGGAGTGGGACTAGGGGAGTGGGACTAGGGGAGTGGGACAAGGGGAGTGGGACGAGGGGAGTGGGCCTAGGGGAGTGGGACTAGGGGAGTGGGACAAGGGGAGTGGGACAAGGGGAGTATTACTGGGGGCGTGGGACTAGGGGAGTGGGACTAGGGGAGTGGGACCAGGGGAGTGGGACTAGAGGCGGGAGACGAGGGGAGTGGGACTAGGGGAGTGGGATAGGGGAGTGGGACGAGGGGGTTGGGACTAGGGGTTGGGGTTAGGGGGGTGGGAAAGGGGAGTGGGACTAGAGATGGGAGACTAGGGGAGTGGGACAAGGGGAGTGGGACTAGGGGAGTGAGACCAGGGGAGTGGGACTAGAGGCGGGAGACTAGGGGAGTGGGACTAGGGGAGTGGGACCAGGGGAGTGGGACCAGGGGAGTGGGACTAGGGGAGTGGGACTAGGGGAGTGGGACCAGGGGAGTGGGACTAGAGGCGGGAGACTAGGGGAGTAGGACTAGGGGAGTGGGACTAGGGGAGTGGGACGAGGGGAGTGGGACCAGGGGAGTGGGACTAGAGGCGGGAGACTAGGGGAGTGGGACTAGGGGAGTGGGACCAGGGGAGTGGGACCAGGGGAGTGGGACTAGGGGAGTGGGACTAGGGGAGTGGGACCAGGGGAGTGGGACTAGAGGCGGGAGACTAGGGGAGTGAGACTAGGGGAGAGGGACCAGGGGAGTGGGACTAGGGGAGTGGGACTAGGGGAGTGGGACTGGGGGAGTGGGACTAGGGGAGTGGGACCAGGGGAGTGGGACGAGGGGAGTGGGACTAGGGGAGTGGGACTAGGAGAGTGGGACTAGGGGAGTGGGACGAGGGGAGTGGGACTAGGGGAGTGGGACTAGGGGAGTGGGACCAGGGGAGTGGGACTAGGGGAGTGGGACTAGGGGAGTGGGACCAGGGGATTGGGACTGGGGGAGTGGGACTAGGGGAGTGGGACTAGGGGAGTGGGACTAGCGGAGTGGGACAAGGGGAGTGGGACCAGGGGAGTGGGACTAGGGGCGTGGGACTAGGGGAGTGGGACTAGGGGAGTGGGACCAGGGGAGTGGGACCAGGGGAGTGGGACTAGGGGAGTGGGACTAGGGGAGTGGGACTGGGGGAGTGGGACTAGGGGAGTGGAACCAGGGGAGTGGGACGAGGGGAGTGGGACTAGGGGAGTGGGACAAGGTGAGTGGGACCAGAGGAGTGGGACTGGGGAGTGGGACTAGGGGAGTGGGACTAGTGGAGTGGGACTAGGGGAGTGGGACTAGCGGAGTGGGACCAGGGGAGTGGGACTAGAGGCGGGAGACTAGGGGAGTGGGACTAGGGGTGTGGGACCAGGGGAGTGGGACTAGGGGAGTGGGACCAGGGCAGTGGGACCAGGGGAGTGGGACCAGGGGAGTGGGACCAGGGGAGTGGGACTAGGGGAGTAGGACTAGGGGAGTGGGACTAGAGGCGGGAGACTAGGGGAGTGGGACTAGGGGAGTGGGACGAGGGGAGTGGGATGAGGGGAGTGGGACTAGGGGAGTGGGACTAGAGGCGGGAGACTAGGGGAGTGGGACTAGGGGAGTGGGACGAGGGGAGTGGGACGAGGGGAGTGGGACTATGGGAGTGGGACTAGGGGAGTGGGACCAGGGTAGTGGGATCAGGGGAGAAGGACTAGGGGAGTGGGACCAGGGGAGTGGGACTAGGGGAGTGGGACTAGGGGAGTGGGACTAGGGGAGTGGGACCAGGGGAGTGGGACTAGAGGCGGGAGACTAGGGGAGTGGGACTAGGGGAGTGGGATGAGGGGAGTGGGACCAGGGGAGTGGGACTAGGGGAGTGGGACTAGGGGAGTGGGACCAGGGGAGTGGGACTGGGGGAGTGGGACGAGGGGAGTGGGACTAGGGGAGTGGGACTAGGGGAGTGGGACAAGGGGAGTGGGACGAGGGGAGTGGGACTAGGGGAGTGGGACTAGGCGAGTGGGATGAGGGGAGTGGGACTAGGGGAGTGGGACTAGGGGAGTGGGACAAGGGGAGCGGGACTGGGGGCGTGGGGCTAGGGGAGTGGGACTAGGGGAGTGGGACTAGAGGCGGGAGACTAGGGGAGTGGGAAAGGTGAGTGGGACTAGAGGTGGGAGACTCGGGGAGTGGGACTAGGGGAGTGGGACTAGGGGAGTGGGACCAGGGGAGTGGGACTAGAGGCGGGAGACTAGGGGAGTGGGACTAGGGGAGTGGGACCAGGGGTGTGGGACCAGGGGACTGGGACTAGGGGAGTGGGACTAGGGGAGTGGGACCAGAGGAATGGGACTAGAGGCGGGAGACTAGGGGAGTGAGACTAGGGGAGAGGGACCAGGGGACTGGGACTAGGGGACTGGGACTAGGGGAGTGGGACTAGAGGTGGGAGACTAGGGGAGTGGGACTAGGGGAGTGGGACTAGGGGAGTGGGACCAGGGGAGTGGGACGAGGGGAGTGGGACTAGGGGAGTGGGACTAGAGGCGGGAGACTAGGGGAGTGAGACTAGGGGAGAGGGACCAGGGGAGTGGGACTAGAGGCAGGAGACTAGGGGAGTGAGACTAGGGGAGAGGGACCAGGGGAGTGGGACTAGAGGTGGGAGACTAGGGGAGTGGGACTAGGGGAGTGGGACTAGGGGCTTGGGACCAGGGGAGTGGGACGAGGGGAGTGGGACTAGGGGAGTGGGACTAGGGGAGTGGGACTAGGGGAGTGGGACGAGGGGAGTGGGACCAGGGGAGTGGGACCAGGGGAGTGGGACTAGGGGAGTGGGACTCGGGGAGTGGGACCAGGGGAGTGGGACCGGGGGAGTGGGACTAGGGGAGTGGGACTAGGGGAGTGGGACTAGGGGAGTGGGACTAGAGGTGGGAGACTAGGGGAGTGGGACCAGGGGAGTGGGACGAGGGGGTTGGGACTAGGGGTTGGGGTTAGGGGGGTGGGAAAGGGGAGTGGGACTAGGGGAGTGGGACCAGGGGAGTGGGAAAGGGAAGTGGGACCAGGGGAGTGGGACTAGGGGAGTGGGACCAGGGGAGTGGGACTAGGGGAGCGGGACTAGGGGAGTGGGACTCGGGGAGTGGGTCCAGGGGAGTGGGACAAGAGGCGGGAGACTAGGGGAGTGGGACTAGGCGAGTGGGATGAGGGGAGTGGGAGTAGGGGAGTGGGACTAGGGGAGTGGAACAAGGGGAGTGGGACGAGGGGAGTGGGCCTAGGGGAGTGGGACTAGGGGAGTGGGACAAGGGGAGTGGGACAAGGGGAGTGGGACTAGGGGAGTGGGACCAGGGGAGTGGGACTAGAGGCGGGAGACTAGGGGAGTAGGACTAGGGGAGTGGGACTAGGGGAGTGGGACAAGGGGAGTGGGACCAGGGGAGTGGGACTAGAGGCGGGAGACTAGGGGAGTGGGACTAGGGGAGTTGGACCAGGGGAGTGGGACCAGGGGAGTGGGACTAGGGGAGTGGGACTAGAGGCGGGAGACTAGGGGAGTGAGACTAGGGGAGAGGGACCAGGGGAGTGGGACTAGGGGAGTGGGACTAGGGGAGTGGGACTGGGGGAGTGGGACTATGGGAGTGGGACCAGTGGAGTGGGACGAGGGGAGTGGGACTAGGGGAGTGGGACTAGGGGAGTGGGACTAGGGGAGTGGGACGAGGGGAGTGGGACTAGGGGAGTGGGACTAGGGGAGTGGGACTAGGGGAGTGGGACCAGGGGAGTGGGACGAGGGGAGTGGGACTAGGGGAGTGGGACTAGGGGAGTGGGACCAGGGGAGTGGGACTGGGGGAGTGGGACTAGGGGAGTGGGACTAGGGGAGTGGGACTAGCGGAGTGGGACAAGGGGAGTGGGACCAGGGGAGTGGGACTAGGGGAGTGGGACTAGGGGAGTGGGACCAGGGGAGTGGGACCAGGGGAGTGGGACTAGGGGAGTGGGACTAGGGGAGTGGGACTAGGGGAGTGGGACCAGGGGAGTGGGACCAGTGGAGTGGGATCAGGGGAGAAGGACTAGGGGAGTGGGACCAGGGGAGTGGGACTAGGGGAGTGGGACTAGGGGAGTGGCACCAGGGGAGTGGGACAAGAGGCGGGAGACTAGGGGAGTGGGACTAGGGGAGTTGGACGAGGGGAGTGGGACTAGGGGAGTGGGACTAGGGGAGTGGGACTAGGGGAGTGGGACCAGGGGAGTGGGACTGGGGGAGTGGGACGGGGGGAGTGGGACTAGGGGAGAGGGACCAGGGGAGTGGGACTAGGGGAGGGGGGCTAGGGGAGTGGGACAAGGGGAGTGGGACTAGAGGCGGGAGACTAGGGGAGTGGGACTAGGGGAGTGGGACCAGGGGAGTGGGACTAGAGGCGGGAGACTAGGGGAATGGGACTAGGGTAGTGGGACTAGGGGAGTGGGACGAGGGGGTTGGGACTAGGGGTTGGGGTTAGGGGAGTGGGACTAGGGGAGTGGGACCAGGGGAGTGGGACCAGTGGAGTGGGACCAGGGGAGTGGGACTAGGGGAGTGGGACCAGGGGAGTGGGACTAGGGGAGTGGGACTAAGGGAGTGGGACTAGGGGAGTGAGACTAGGGGAGTGGGACGATGGGGTAGGGACTAGGGGTTGGGATTAAGGGGGTGGGAAAGTGGAGTGGGACTAGGGGGTGGGACTAGGGGGGTGAGGAATGGGGGAGTGCGACTAGGGGAGTGGGACCAGGGGAGTGGGACTAGGGGAGAGGGACTAGGGGAGTGGGACTAGGGGAGTGGGACTAGCGGAGTGGGACAAGGGGAGTGGGACCAGGGGAGTGGGACTAGGGGAGTGGGACTAGGGGAGTGGGACCAGGGGAGTGGGACCAGGGGAGTGGGACTAGGGGAGTGGGACTAGGGGAGTGGGACTAGGGGAGTGGGACCAGGGGAGTGGGACCAGTGGAGTGGGATCAGGGGAGAAGGACTAGGGGAGTGGGACCAGGGGAGTGGGACTAGGGGAGTGGGACTAGGGGAGTGGCACCAGCGGAGTGGGACAAGAGGCGGGAGACTAGGGGAGTGGGACTAGGGGAGTTGGACGAGGGGAGTGGGACTAGGGGAGTGGGACTAGGGGAGTGGGACTAGGGGAGTGGGACCAGGGGAGTGGGACTGGGGGAGTGGGACGGGGGGAGTGGGACTAGGGGAGTGGGACCAGGGGAGTGGGACTAGGGGAGTGGGACTAGGGGAGTGGGACAAGGGGAGTGGGACTAGAGGCGGGAGACTAGTGGAGTGGGACTAGGGGAGTGGGACCAGGGGAGTGGGACTAGAGGCGGGAGACTAGGGGAATGGGACTAGGGTAGTGGGACTAGGGGAGTGGGACGAGGGGGTTGGGACTAGGGGTTGGGGTTAGGGGAGTGGGACTAGGGGAGTGGGACCAGGGGAGTGGGACCAGTGGAGTGGGACCAGGGGAGTGGGACTAGGGGAGTGGGACCAGGGGAGTGGGACTAGGGGAGTGGGACTAAGGGAGTGGGACTAGGGGAGTGAGACTAGGGGAGTGGGACGATGGGGTAGGGACTAGGGGTTGGGATTAAGGGGGTGGGAATGTGGAGTGGGACTAGGGGGTGGGACTAGGGGGGTGAGGAATGGGGGAGTGCGACTAGGGGAGTGGGACCAGGGGAGTGGGACTAGGGGAGAGGGACTAGGGGAGTGGGACTAGGGGAGTGGGATGAGGGGGTTGGGACTAGGGGGGTGAGGAATTGGGGAGTGGGACTAGGGGGGTGGGACTAGGGTTTGGGATTAGGGGGGTGGGAAAGGGGGAGTGGGACTAGGGGAGAGGCGCTAGGGGAGAGGGGCTAGGGGAGTGGGACTGGGGGAGTGGGAATAGGGGAGTGGGATTAGGGGAGTCGGACTAGGGGAGTGGGACCAGGGGAGTGGGACTAGGGGAGTGGGACCAGGGGAGTGGGACCAGGGGAGTGGGACCAGGGGAGTGGGACTAGGGGAGTGGGATCAAGGGAGTGGGACTAGGGGAGCGGGACTAGGGGAGTGGGACTAGGGGAGTGGGACCAGGGGAGTGGGACTAGGGGAGTGGGACAAGGGGAGTGGGACGAGGGGAGTGGGACTGGGGGAGTGGGACTAGGGGAGTGGGACTAGGGGAGTGGGACTAGAGGCGGGAGACTAGGGGAGTGGGACCAGGGGAGTGGGACTAGAGGCGGGAGACTAGGGGAGTGGGACTAGGGTAGTGGGACTAGGGGAGTGGGACGAGGGGGTTGGGAATAGGGGTTGGGGTTAGGGGGGTGGGAAAGGGGAGTGGGACTAGGGGAGTGGGACCAGGGGAGTGGGACCAGGGGAGTGGGACTAGGGGAGTGGGACCAGGGGAGTGGGACTAAGGGAGTGGGACTAGGGGAGTGGGACTAGGGGAGTGGGACTCGGGGAGTGGGACCAGGGGAGTGGGACTAGAGGCGGGAGACTAGGGGAGTGGGACTAGGGGAGTGGGACGAGGGGAGTGGGACCAGGGGAGTGGGACCGGGGGAGTGGGACGAGGGGAGTGGGACAAGGGGGGTGGGACGAGGGGAGTGGGACTAGAGGCGGGAGACTAGGGGAGTGGGACTAGGGGAGTGGGACTAGTGGAGTGGGACCAGGGGAGTGGGACTAGAGGCGGGAGACTAGGGGAGTTGGACTAGGGGAGTGGGACCAGGGGAGTGGGACTAGGGGAGTGGGACTAGCGGAGTGGGACCAGGGGAGTGGGACTAGAGGCGGGAGACTAGGGGAGTGGGACTAGGGGAGTGGGACGAGGGGAGTGGGACCAGGGGAGTGGGACCGGGGGAGTGGGACGAGGGGAGTGGGACAAGGGGGGTGGGACGAGGGGAGTGGGACTGGGGGAGTGGGACTAGGGGAGTGGGACCAGGGGAGTGGGACCGGGGGAGTGGGACGAGGGGAGTGGGACTAGGGGAGTGGGACCAGGGGAGTGGGACTGGGGGAGTGGGACTAGGGGAGTGGGACCAGGGGAGTGGGACTAGAGGCGGGAGACTAGGGGAGTGGGACAAGGGAGTGGGACTAGCGGAGTGGGACCTGGGGGTGGGACCAGGGGAGTGGGACTAGGGGAGTGGGACTAGGGGAGTGGGACCAGGGGAGTGGGACCAGGGGAGTGGGATCAGGAGAGAAGGACTAGGGGAGTGGGACCAGGGGAGTGGGACTAGGGGAGTGGGACGAGGGGAGTGGGACTAGGGGCGTGGGACTAGAGGCGGGAGACTAGGGGAGTGGGACTAGGGGAGTGGGACCAGGGGAGTGGGACTAGAGGCGGGAGACTAGGGGAGTGGGACTAGGGTAGTCGGACTAGGGCAGTGGGACGAGGGGGTTGGGACTAGGGGTTGGGGTTAGGGGGTGGGAAAGGGGAGTGGGACTAGGGGAGTGGGACCAGGGGAGTGGGACCAGGGGAGTGGGACCAGGGGAGTGGGACTAGGGGAGTGGGACTAGGGGAGTGGGACTCGGGGAGTGGGACCAGGCGACTGGGACTAGAGGCGGGAGACTAGGGTAGTGGGACTAGGGGAGTGGGACGAGGGGGTTGGGACTATGGGTTGGGATGAAGGGGGTGGGAAAGTGGAGTGGGACTAGGGGGTGGGACTAGGGGGGTGAGGAATGGGGGAGTGGGACCAGGGGAGTGGGACTAGGGGAGTGGGACTAGGGGAGTGGGACTAGGGGAGTGGGACGAGGGGGTTGGGACTAGGGGGGTGAGGAATTGGGGAGTGGGACTAGGGGGGTGGGACTAGGGGTTGGGATTAGGGGGGTGGGAAAGGGGGAGTGGGACTAGGGGAGAGGGGCTAGGGGAGTGGGACTGGGGGAGTGGGACTAGGGGAGTGGGACTGGGGGTGTGGGACTAGGGGAGTGGGACGAGTGGGTTGGGTCTAGGGGGGTGAGGACTTGGTGAGTGGATTGGGGGAGTGGGACTAGGGGAGTGGGACTGGGGGAGTGGGAATAGGGGAGTGGGACAAGGGGAGTGGGACGAGGGGAGTGGGACTGGGGGAGTGGGACTAGGGGAGTGGGACTAGGGGAGTGGGACTAGAGGCGGGAGACTAGGGGAGTGGGACCAGGGGAGTGGGACTAGAGGCGGGAGACTAGGGGAGTGGGACTAGGGTAGTGGGACTAGGGGAGTGGGACGAGGGGGTTGGGAATAGGGGTTGGGGTTAGGGGGGTGGGAAAGGGGAGTGGGACTAGGGGAGTGGGACCAGGGGAGTGGGACCAGGGGAGTGGGACTAGGGGAGTGGGACCAGGGGAGTGGGACTAAGGGAGTGGGACTAGGGGAGTGGGACTAGGGGAGTGGGACTCGGGGAGTAGGACCAGGGGAGTGGGACTAGAGGCGGGAGACTAGGGGAGTGGGACTAGGGGAGTGGGACGAGGGGAGTGGGACCAGGGGAGTGGGACCGGGGGAGTGGGACGAGGGGAGTGGGACAAGGGGGGTGGGACGAGGGGAGTGGGACTAGAGGCGGGAGACTAGGGGAGTGGGACTAGGGGAGTGGGACTAGGGGAGTGGGACTAGTGGAGTGGGACCAGGGGAGTGGGACTAGAGGCGGGAGACTAGGGGAGTTGGACTAGGGGAGTGGGACCAGGGGAGTGGGACTAGGGGAGTGGGACTAGCGGAGTGGGACCAGGGGAGTGGGACTAGAGGCGGGAGACTAGGGGAGTAAGACTAGGGGAGAGGGACCAGGGGAGTGGGACTAGAGGTGGGAGACTAGGGGAGTGGGACCAGGGGAGTGTGTCAAGGGGAGTGGGACTAGGGGAGTGGGACTAGGGGAGTGGGACCAGGGGAGTGGGACGAGGGGAGTGGGACTAGGGGAGTGGGACTAGGGGAGTGGGACCAGGGGAGTGGGACTGGGGGAGTGGGACTAGGGGAGTGGGACCAGGGGAGTGGGACTAGAGGCGGGAGACTAGGGGAGTGGGACAAGGGAGTGGGACTAGCGGAGTGGGACCTGGGGGTGGGACCAGGGGAGTGGGACTAGGGGAGTGGGACTAGGGGAGTGGGACCAGGGGAGTGGGACCAGGGGAGTGGGATCAGGAGAGAAGGACTAGGGGAGTGGGACCAGGGGAGTGGGACTAGGGGAGTGGGACGAGGGGAGTGGGACCAGGGGCGTGGGACTAGAGGCGGGAGACTAGGGGAGTGGGACTAGGGGAGTGGGACCAGGGGAGTGGGACTAGAGGCGGGAGACTAGGGGAGTGGGACTAGGGTAGTCGGACTAGGGCAGTGGGACGAGGGGGTTGGGACTAGGGGTTGGGGTTAGGGGGGTGGGAAAGGGGAGTGGGACTAGGGGAGTGGGACCAGGGGAGTGGGACCAGGGGAGTGGGACCAGGGGAGTGGGACTAGGGGAGTGGGACTAGGGGAGTGGGACTCGGGGAGTGGGACCAGGCGACTGGGACTAGAGGCGGGAGACTAGGGTAGTGGGACTAGGGGAGTGGGACGAGGGGGTTGGGACTATGGGTTGGGATGAAGGGGGTGGGAAAGTGGAGTGGGACTAGGGGGTGGGACTAGGGGGGTGAGGAATGGGGGAGTGGGACCAGGGGAGTGGGACTAGGGGAGTGGGACTAGGGGAGTGGGACTAGGGTAGTGGGACTAGGGGAGTGGGACGAGGGGGTTGGGACTAGGGGGGTGAGGAATTGGGGAGTGGGACTAGGGGGGTGGGACTAGGGGTTAGGATTAGGGGGGTGGGAAAGGGGGAGTGGGACTAGGGGAGAGGGGCTAGGGGAGTGGGACTGGGGGAGTGGGACTAGGGGAGTGGGACTGGGGGAGTGGGACTAGGGGAGTGGGACGAGTGGGTTGGGTCTAGGGGGGTGAGGACTTGGTGAGTGGATTGGGGGAGTGGGGCTAGGGGAGTGGGACTGGGGGAGTGGGAATAGGGGAGTGGGATTAGGGGAGTGGGACTAGGGGAGTGGGATTAGAGGAGTGGGACCAGGGAAGTGGGATTAGAGGAGTGGGACCAGGGAAGTGGGACCAGAGGAGTGGGACTAGGGGAGTGGGGTTGGGGAGTGGGACTAGGGGAGTGGGACCAGGGGGTTGGGACGAGGGGAGTGGGACTAGGGAAGTGGGACCAGAGGAGTGGGACTAGGGGAGTGGGGTTGGGGAGTGGGACTAGGGGAGTGGGACCAGGGGGTTGGGACGAGGGGAGTGGGACTAGGGGAGTGGGACTAGGGGAGTGGGACAAGGGGAGTGGGACTAGGGGAGTGGGACAAGGGGAGTGGGACTGGGGGAGTGGGACTAGGGGAGTGGGACTAGGGGAGTGGAACTTGGGGAGTGGGACTAGCGGAGTGGGACCAGGGGAGTGGGACTAGAGGTGGGAGACTAGGGTAGTGGGACTAGAGGCGGGAGACTAGGGGAGTGGGACTAGGGGAGGGGGACCAGGGGAGTGGGAGAGAGGCGGGAGACTAGGGGAGGGGGACTAGGCGAGTGGGACTAGGGGAGTGGGACGAGGGGGTTGGGACTAGGGGTTGAGGTTAGGGGGGTGGGAAAGGGGAGTGGGACTAGGGGAGTGGGACCAGGGGAGTGGGACCAGGGAAGTGGGACCAGGGGAGTGGGACCAGGGGAGTGGGACTAGGGGAGTGGGACTAGGGGAGTGGGACCAGGGGAGTGGGACTAGAGGCGGGAGACTAGGGGAGTGGGACTAGGGGAGTGGGACTAGGGGAGTGGGACCAAGGGAGTGGGACTAGAGGCGGGAGACTAGGGGAGTGGGACGAGGGGAGTGGGACCAGGGGAGTGGGACTAGAGGCGGGAGACTAGGGGAGTGGGACTAGGGTAGTGGGACTAGGGCAGTGGTACGAGGGGGTTGGGACTAGGGGTTGGGGTTAGGGGGGTGGGAAAGGGGAGTGGGACTAGGGGAGTGGGACCAGGGGAGTGGGACCAGGGGAGTGGGACCAGGGGAGTAGGACTAGGGGAGTGGGACTAGGGGAGTGGGACTCGGGGAGTGGGACCAGGGGACTGGGACTAGAGGCGGGAGACTAGGGTAGTGGGACTAGGGGAGTGGGACTATGGGAGTGGGACGAGGGGGTTGGGACTATGGGTTGGGATTAAGGGGGTGGGAAAGTGGAGTGGGACTAGGGGGTGGGACTAGGGGGGTGAGGAATGGGGGAGTGGGACCAGGGGAGTGGGACTAGTGGAGTGGGACTAGGGGAGTGGGACTAGGGGAGTGGGACGAGGGGGTTGGGACTAGGGGGGTGAGGAATTGGGGAGTGGGACTAGGGGGGTGGGACTAGGGGTTGGAATAAGGGGAGTGGGACTCGGGGAGTGGGACTGGGGGAGTGGGACTAGGGGAGTGGGACGAGTGGGTTGGGTCTAGGGGGGTGAGGACTTGGGGAGTGGATTGGGGGAGTGGGACTAGGGGAGTGGGACTGGGGGAGTGGGAATAGGGGAGTGGGATTAGGGGAGTGGGACTAGGGGAGTGGGACCAGGGGAGTGGGACTTGGGGAGTGGGACCAGGGGAGTGGGACCAGGGGAGTGGGACCAGGGGAGTGGGACTAGGGGAGTGGGACCAGGGGAGTGGGACTAGGGGGTTGGGACGAGGGGAGTGGGACTAGGGGAGTGGGACTAGGGGAGTGGGACAAGGGGAGTGGGACTAGGGGAGTGGGACTAGGGGAGTTGTACTGGGGGAGTGGGACTAGGGGAGTGGGACTAGGGGAGTGGAACTTGGGGAGTGGGAATAGCGGAGTGGGACCAGGGGAGTGGGACTAGAGGTGGGAGACTAGGGGAGTGGGACTAGGGGAGGGGGACCAGGGGAGTGGGACTAGAGGCGGGAGACTAGGGGAGTGGGACTATGGGAGTGGGACTAGGGGAGTGGGACGAGGGGGTTGGGACTAGAGGTTGAGGTTAGGGGGGTGGGAAAGGGGAGTGGGACCAGGGGAGTGGGACTAGGGGAGTGGGACTAGGGGAGTGGGACCAGGGGAGTGGGACTAGGGGAGTGGGACTAGGGGAGTGGGACGAGGGGAGTGGGACCAGGGGGGTGGGACCGGGGGAGTGGGACGAGGGGAGTGGGACAAGGGGAGTGGGACGAGGGGAGTGGGACTAGAGGCGGGAGACTAGGGGAGTGGGACTAGGGGAGTGGGACTAGGGGAGTGGGACTAGGGGAGTGGGACCAAGGGAGTGGGACTAGAGGCGGGAGACTAGGGGAGTGGGACTTGGGGAGTGGGACTAGGGGAGTGGGACCAGGGGAGTGGCACCAGGGGAGTGGGAATAGGGGAGTGGGACTAGGGGAGTGGGACCAGGGGAGTGGGACTAGAGGCGGGAGACTAGGGGAGTGAGACTAGGGAGAGGGACCAGGGGAGTGGGACTAGAGGTGGGAGACTAGGGGAGTGGGACTAGGGGAGTGGGACTAGGGGAGTGGGACTAGAGGAGTGGGACTAGGGGAGTGGGACGAGGGGGTTGGGACTAGGGCCTGAGGTTAGGGGGGTGGGAAAGGGGAGTGGGACTAGGGGAGTGGGACTAGGGGAGTCGGACCAGGGGAGTGGGACCAGGGGAGTGGGACTAGGGGAGAGGGACCAGGGGAGTGGGACTAGGGGAGTGGGACTAGGGGTGTGGGACTAGGGGAGTGGGACCAGGGGAGTGGGACTAGAGGCGGGAGACTAGGGGAGTGGGACTAGGGGAGTGGGACAAGGGGAGTGGGACCAGGGGAGTGGGACTAGAGGCGGGAGACTAGGGGAGTGGGACGAGGGCTGTGGGACTATGGGAGTGGGACTAGGGGAGTGGGACAAGGGGAGTGGGACTAGGGGAGTGGGACTAGAGGCAGGAGACTAGGGGAGTGGGACTAGGGGAGTGGGACTAGGGGAGTGGAACTTGGGGAGTGGGAATAGCGGAGTGGGACCAGGGGAGTGGGACTAGAGGTGGGAGACTAGGGGAGTGGGACTAGGGGAGGGGGACCAGGGGAGTGGGACTAGAGGCGGGAGACTAGGGGAGTGGGACTATGGGAGTGGGACTAGGGGAGTGGGACGAGGGGGTTGGGACTAGAGGTTGAGGTTAGGGGGGTGGGAAAGGGGAGTGGGACCAGGGGAGTGGGACTAGGGGAGTGGGACTAGGGGAGTGGGACCAGGGGAGTGGGACTAGGGGAGTGGGACTAGGGGAGTGGGACGAGGGGAGTGGGACCAGGGGGGTGGGACCGGGGGAGTGGGACGAGGGGAGTGGGACAAGGGGAGTGGGACGAGGGGAGTGGGACTAGAGGCGGGAGACTAGGGGATTGGGACTAGGGGAGTGGGACTAGGGGAGTGGGACTAGGGGAGTGGGACCAAGGGAGTGGGACTAGAGGCGGGAGACTAGGGGAGTGGGACTTGGGGAGTGGGACTAGGGGAGTGGGACCAGGGGAGTGGGACCAGGGGAGTGGGAATAGGGGAGTGGGACTAGGGGAGTGGGACCAGGGGAGTGGGACTAGAGGCGGGAGACTAGGGGAGTGAGACTAGGGAGAGGGACCAGGGGAGTGGGACTAGAGGTGGGAGACTAGGGGAGTGGGACTAGGGGAGTGGGACTAGGGGAGTGGGACTAGAGGAGTGGGACTAGGGGAGTGGGACGAGGGGGTTGGGACTAGGGCCTGAGGTTAGGGGGGTGGGAAAGGGGAGTGGGACTAGGGGAGTGGGACTAGGGGAGTCGGACCAGGGGAGTGGGACCAGGGGAGTGGGACTAGGGGAGTGGGACCAGGGGAGTGGGACTAGGGGAGTGGGACTAGGGGTGTGGGACTAGGGGAGTGGGACCAGGGGAGTGGGACTAGAGGCGGGAGACTAGGGGAGTGGGACTAGGGGAGTGGGACAAGGGGAGTGGGACCAGGGGAGTGGGACTAGAGGCGGGAGACTAGGGGAGTGGGACGAGGGCTGTGGGACTATGGGAGTGGGACTAGGGGAGTGGGACAAGGGGAGTGGGACGAGGGGAGTGGGACTAGAGGCAGGAGACTAGGGGAGTGGGACTAGGGGAGTGGGACCAGGGGAGTGGGACCAGGGGAGTGGGACTAGGGGTGTGGGACCGGGGAGTAGGACTAGGGGAGTGGGGCTAGGGGAGTGGGACTCGGGGTGTGGGACCAGGGGAGTGGGACTAGAGGCGGGAGTCTAGGGGAGTGGGACTAGGGGAGTGGGACTAGGGGAGTGGGACTAGGGGAGTGGGACTAGGGGAGTGGGACCAAGGGTGTGGGACTAGGGGAGTGGGACTAGAGGCGGGAGACTAGGGGAGTGGGACTAGGGGAGTGGGACCAGGGGAGTGGGACCAGGGGAGTGGGAATAGGGGAGTGGGACTAGGGGAGTGGGACCAGGGGAGTGCGACTAGAGACGGGAGACTAGGGGAGTGAGACTAGGGGAGAGGGACCAGGGAAGTGGGACTAGAGGTGGGAGACTAGGGGAGTGAGACTAGGGGAGTGGGACTAGGGGAGTGGGACCAGGGGAGTGGGACTAGAGGCGGGAGACTAGGGGAGTGAGACTAGGGGAGAGGGACCAGGGGAGTGGGACTAGAGGTGGGAGACTAGGGGAGTGAGACTAGGGGAGTGGGACCAGGGGAGTGGGACTAGGGGAGTGGGACTAGGGGAGTGGGACCAGGGGAGTGGGACTAGAGGCGGGAGACTAGGGGAGTGAGACTAGGGGAGTGGGACTAGAGGAGTGGGACTAGGGGAGTGGGACGAGGGGGTTGGGACTAAGGGTTGAGGTTAGGGGGGTGGGAAAGGGGAGTGGGACTAGGGCAGTGGGATTAGGGGAGTGGGACCAGGGGAGTGGGACCAGGGGAGTGGGACTAGGGGAGTGGGACCAGGGGAGTGGGACTAGGGGAGTGGGACTAGGGGTGTGGGACTAGGGGAGTGGGACCAGGGGAGTGGGACTAGAGGCGGGAGACTAGGGGACTGGGACTAGGGGAGTGGGACCAGGGGAGTGGGACCGGCGGAGTGGGACGAGGGGAGTGGGACTAGGGGAGTGGGACTAGGGGAGTGGGACAAGGGGAGTGGGACGAGGGGAGTGGGACTAGAGGCAGGAGACTAGGGGAGTGGGACTAGGGGAGTGGGACCAGGGGAGTGGGACCAGGGGAGTGGGACTAGGGGTGTGGGACCGGGGAGTAGGACTAGGGGAGTGGGGCTAGGGGAGTGGGACTCGGGGTGTGGGACCAGGGGAGTGGGACTAGAGGCGGGAGACTAGGGGAGTGGGACTAGGGGAGTGGGTCTAGGGGAGTGGGTCTAGGGAAGTTGGACGAGGGGGTTGGGACTAGGGATTGGGATTAAGGGGGTGGGAAAGTGGAGTGGGACTAGGGGGTGGGACTAGGGGGGTGAGGAATGGGGTAGTGGGTCTAGGGGAGTAGGACCAGGGGAGTGGGACTAGAGGCTGGAGACTACGGGAGTGGGACTAGGGGAGTGGGACTAGAGGCGGGAGACTCGGGGCATGGGACTAGGGGAGTGGGACTAGGGGAGTGGGACTAGAGGCGGGAGACTAGGGGAGTGGGACTAGGGGAGTGGGACTAGGGGAGTGGGACTAGGGGGGTGGGACTAGGGGTTGGGATTAGGGGGGTGGGAAAGGGGGAGTGGGACTAGGGGAGAGGGGCTAGGGGAGTGGGACTGGGGGAGTGGGACGAGGGGGTTAGGACTAGGGGTTGAGGTTAGGGGGGTGGGAAAGGGGAGTGGGACTAGGGGAGTGGGACGAGGGGAGTGGGACTAGGGTTGTGGGACGAGGGGAGTGGGACTAGGGGAGAGGGACTAGGGGGGTTGAGGACTTGGGTAGTGGGTCTAGGGGAGTGGGACTAGGGGAGTGGGACGAGGGGAGTGGGAATAGGGGAGTGGGGAAAGGGAGGTGGGACTAGGTGAGTGGGACTAGGTGAGTGGGACTAGGGGAGTGGGACTAGGGGGGGTGAGGACTTGGGGAGTGGGACTAGGGGAGTGGGAAAAGGGGAGTGGGACTAGGGGAGTGTGACTAGAGGAGTGGGGAAAGGGGTGTGAGACTAGGGGAGTGGGACTATGGGGGTGGGACTCGGGGAGTGGGTCTGGGGGGTGGGACTAGGGGGCGGGACTAGGGGGGTGGGACTAGGGGGCGGGACTAGGGGGGTGGGACTAGGGGGCGGGACTAGGGGGGTGGGACTAGGGGGTGGGACTAGGGTTGGGACTCCACTTTTTATGAAGGTTGAAAGCAGGAAACCAGGGAATTACAGACCAGTTAGCCTAACGTCTGTGGTCGGGAAATTGCTGGAGTTTATAATCAGGAATAGGGTAACAACCTCGAACAATTTCAGTCAGTCAGGAAGCGGCAGCATGGATTTGTGAAGGGAAGGTCACGCCTGACTAACCTGATTGAATTTTTTGAAGAGGTGGCTGTGTTAGTGGAAAGGGAAATGTCTATGGATGTTATGTATATGGATTTCCATATGCCTGGAAGGCATTTGATAAAGTCCCACAGGAGAGACTGTTAATAAGGAGTTGTCCATGGAGTTGAGGGCAAATTATTGACATGGTTAGTGGCAGGCTACAGAGAGTAGGTATAATGGGTAATTACTCTAATTGGCAGGAGGTAACTAGTGGTTTACCACAGGGATCAGTGTTGGGGCCTCAGTAATCCACATTATTCATTAATGACTTGAATGATGGCATAGAAAGCCATATATCCAAATTTGCGGATGATACAAAGTTAGGTGGCATTGTAGACAGCCTGGATGATGACATAAAAATTGCACGGAGATATTGACAGACGAGGTGAATGGGCAAAATTGTGGCAGATGGAATAGAATGTAAGTAAGTGTGAGGTTATCCATTTTGGTCCAAAAAAGGACCTTTCTAAGTGGAAAGAGGTTGGGTACAGTGGGTGTCCAAAGAGATTTGGGGGTTCAGGTGCAGAGATCCTTAAATTGGCAGGAACAAGCGCAGAAAATCGCCAAAACGGCTAATGGAATGTGAGCCTTTCTACCTCGAGGATTGGAGTATAAAGACACGGGGGTTATGTTGCAGCTTTACAAAACCCCAATTAGACTCCACTCGGAGTCACTGGGAGCAGTTCTGGGCACCACACCTTAGGAAGGATATTTTGGAGGGAGTGCAATGTAGGTTTACAAAAATGATACCTGGATTACAGGGGCGGGATTCTCCGACCCCCCGCTGGGTGGGAGAATCGCCGGGGGTCGGCGTGACTGGGACTGGGAGTTCGCCCAGTGAGCCAGAGAAGACACAGCCAGTGTGAGACAGAACCAAGAGTGAGTTTGGGAATTTGAATCTAGGTGGGAATTGAATCAAATCAGTAAGGCAGCGCCTTTTAAATTTCAGGAGTTTAAATTAATTTAAATTAAGCTAGAATTGTGCAGTGTAGGTTAACAAGGGCCGCCACACCCACTCACATAACTGGTTGGCAGTTAAGTGTAGGTCACTTAAATCTACCTTGATCTAAAAGCAGGTGGGGGAGGGGAGTCAATTCAGGACAATTTAAAAAGAGCAACTTGTAAACTCACTCCCAGTGAGTTCTCCCAGTGAGCCAGAGAAGACACAGCCAGAGTGAGACAGAACCAAGAGTGAGTTTGGGAATTTCAATCTAGGTGGGAATTCGAAGCTGGGTGGGGAGGAGGTGCTTTTTATCTCTGGTAAGTGACTGGTAAGTAGTGTTTCTGTTTTCTTTTTCTTTTCATTGGTATATTTATTTATTTTTTTCTTCGTTGTTTATTTTTTGGGGGGGAGATTGTAATTGTTGAAGTTAACCGAAGGTTTAAGACATGGCAGGAGATCTCAGACCCGTGTCATGCTCCTCGTGTGTGATGTGGGAGCTCAGGGACACGTCCACTGTCCCTGGCTCCTTCACGTGCAAGAAGTGTGTCCAGTTGTAGCTCCTGTTGGACCGCTTGACGGCTCTGGAGCTGCGGATGGACTCACTTTGGAGCATCCGCGATGCTGAGGACGTCGTGGATAGCACGTTTAGCGAGTTGGTCACGCTGCAGGTGAAAGGTACTGGGGGAGATAGACAATGGGTGACCAAAAGACAGAGCAAGAGTAGGAAGGCAGTGCAGGTGTCCTCTGCGGTCATCTCCCTGCAAAACAGATATACCGCTTTGGATACTGTTGAGGGAGATGGCTCACCAGGGGAAGGCAGCAGCAGCCAGGTTCATGGCACCGTGGCTGGCTCTGCTGCGCAGCTGGGTAGAAAGAAGAATGGCAGGGCTATAGTGATAGGGAACTCAATTGTAAGGGGAATTGACAAGCGGTTCTGCGGACGCAATCGAGACTCCAGGATGGTATGTTGCCTCCCTGGTGCAAGGGTCAAGGATGTCTCGGAGCGGCTGCAGGACATTCTGGGGCGGGAGGGTGAACAGTCAGCTGCCGTGGTGCACATAGGCACCAACGATATAGGTAAAAAATGGGACGAGGTCCTACAAGCTGAATTCAGGGAGTTAGGAGTTAAAGTAAAAAGTAGGACCTCAAAGGTAGTAATCTCAGGATTGCTACCAGTGCCACGAGCTAGTCAGAGTAGAAATGTCTGGATAGATAGGATGAATTCGTGGCTCGAGAGATGATTCAAGAGGGAGGGATTTAAATTCCTGGGGCATTGGAACCGGTTCTGGGGGAGGTGGGACCAGTACAAACCGGACGGTCTGCACCTGGGCAGGACTGGAACCGATGTCCTAGGGGGGGGGGGGGTTTGTGAGAGCTGTTGGGGAGAGTTTAAACTAATGTGGCAGGGGGATGAGAACCGATGCAGGAAGTTGGAAAGTAGTAAAACAGGGACAGAAACAAAAGGCAGTAAGGGGGAAAGTGTAAGGCAGAGAAGCCATCGTAAAAATCAAAAAGGGCGACAGTACAAGGTGACTGAGGGGAGCTCAGTGAATAGGCCCAGTAATACTAAAAGGAATAAAACGGGAAGTGAAAACATTAATGGTAAGCGACGCGGCAGGTTGTTCCATAAAGATAAGGTCAACGACAAGGAAAATTAGGAGAAAGGTTAAGAGGAAATATAACTTAGGAGAGGTTACTGATCGAGGTGTTAAGATTCAGAACAGAGGTAAAAAAGCCAACATTAGTGTACTTTACCTGAATGCTCGTAGTATTCGGAATAAGGTGAATGAGTTGATGGCGCAAATCATCGTGAATGACTATGATTTAGTGGCCATGACTGAAACATGGTTAAAGGATGGTCACGACTGGGAGTTAAATATCCGAGTGTATCAAACTATTCGGAAGGACAGAGTGGATGGTAAGGGAGGTGGTGTAGCTCTGTTATTTAAGGATGACATCCGGGCAACAGTAAGGGATGACATCGGTGCTATGGAGGATAAGGTTGAATCCATTTGGGTGGAAATCAGGAATAGTAAGGCGAAAAAGTCACTGATAGGAGTAGTCTATCGGCCACCAAATAGTAACATTATGGTGGGGCAGGCAATAAACAAAGAAATAACAGATGCATGTAGAAATGGTACAGCAGTTATCATGGGGGATTTTAATCGACATGTCGATTGGTTTTACCAGGTCGGTCAAGGCAGCCTTGAGGAGGAGTTTATAGAATGTATCCGCGATAGTTTCCTAGAACAGTATGTAATGGAACCTCCGAGGGAACAAGCGGTCCTAGATCTGGTCCTGTGTAATGAGACAGGATTGATTCAGGATCTCATAGTTAGGGATACTCTCAGAAGGAACGATCGCAATATGGTGGAACATAAAATACAGATGGAGGGTGAGAAGGTAAAATCAAGCACTAGTGTTTTGTGCTTAAACAAAGGAGATTACAATGGGATGAGAGAAGAACTAGCTAAGGTAGACTGGGAGCAAAGACTTTATGGTGAAACAGTTGAGGAACAGTGGAGAACATTCCAAGCGATTTTTCACAGTGCTCAGCAAAGGTTTATACCAACAAAAAGGAAGGACGGTAGAAAGAGGGAAAATCGACCGTGGATATCGAAGGAAATAAGGGAGAGTATCAAATTGAAGGAAAAAGCATACAAAGTGGCAAAGATTAGTGGGAGACTAGAGGACTGGGAAATCTTTAGGGGGCAACAGAAAGCTACTAAAAAAGCTATAAAGAAGAGTAAGATAGATTATGAGAGTAAACTTGCTCAGAATATAAAAACAGATAGTCAAAGTTTCTACAAGTATATAAAACAAAAAAGAGTGGCTAAGGAAAATATTGGTCCTTTAGAGGATGAGAGGATTGTTATCACCAAGGAGGTAGTGATGGGCAAGCTAATGGGGCTCAAGGTAGACAAGTCTCCTGGCCCTGATGGAATGCATCCAGAGTGCTAAAAGAGATGGCTAGGGAAATTGCAAATGCACTAGTGATAATTTACCAAAATTCACTTGACTCTGGGGTGGTCCCGGCGGATTGGAAATTAGCAAACGTGACACCACTGTTTAAAAAAGGAGGTAGGCAGAAAGCGGGTAATTATAGGCCAGTGAGCAGACGCAGCATGGGTTCATAACGGGCAGGTCGTGCTTAAGAACAAGAACAAAGAACAAAGAAATGTACAGCACAGGAACAGGCCCTTCGGCCCTCCAAGCCCGTGCCGACCATACTGCCCGACTAAACTACAATCTTCTACACTTCCTGGGTCCGTATCCCTCTATTCCCATCCTATTCATGTATTTGTCAAGATGCCCCTTAAATGTCACTATCGTCCCTGCTTCCACCAACTCCTCCGGTAGCGAGTTCCAGGCACCCACTACACTCTGCGTAAAAAACTTGCCTCGTACATCTACTCTAAACCTTGCCCCTCTCACCTTAAACCTATGCCCCCTAGTAATTGACCCCTCTACCCTGGGGAAAAGCCTCTGACTATCCACTCTGTCTATGCCCCTCATAATTTTGTAGACCTCTATCAGGTCACCCCTCAACCTCCTTCGTTCCAGTGAGAACAAACCGAGTTTATTCAACCGCTCCTCATAGCTAATGCCCTCCATACCAGGCAACATTCTGGTAAATCTCTTCTGCACCCTCTCTAAAGCCTCCATATCCTTCTGGTAGTGTGGCGACCAGAATTGAACACTATACTCCAAGTGTGGCCTAACTAAGGTTCTATACAGCTGCAACATGACTTGCCAATTCTTATACTCAATGCCCCGGCCAATGAAGGCAAGCATGCCGTATGCCTTCTTGACTACCTTCTCCACCTGTGTTGCCCCTTTCAATGACCTGTGGACCTGTACTCCTAGATCTCTTTGACTTTCAATACTCTTGAGGGTTTTACCATTCTCTGTATATTCCCTGCCTGCATTAGACCTTCCAAAATGCATTACCACACATATGTCCGGATTAAACTCCATCTGCCATCTCTCCGCCCAAGTCTCCAAACAATCTAAATCCTGCTGTATCCTCTGACAGTCCTCATCGCTATCCACAATTCCACCAACCTTTGTGTCGTCTGCAAACTTACTAATTAGACCAGTTACATTTTCCTCCAAATCATTTATATATACTACAAAGAGCAAAGGTCCCAGCACTGATCCCTGTGGAACACCACTGGTCATAGCCCTCCAATTAGAAAAGCATCCTTCCATTGCTACTCTCTGCCTTCTATGACCTAGCCAGTTCTGTATCCACCTTGCCAGCTCACCCCTGATCCCGTGTGACTTCACCTTTTGTACTAGAAAACCATGAGGGACCTTGTCAAAGGCCTTATTGAAGTCCATATAGACAACATCCACTGCCCTACCTGCATCAATCATCTTAGTGACCTCCTCGAAAAACTCTATCAAGTTAGTGAGACACGACCTCCCCTTCACAAAACCGTGCTGCCTCTCACTAATATGTCCATTTGCTTCCAAATGGGAGTAGATCCTGTCTCGAAGAATTCTCTCCAGTAATTTCCCGACCACTGAAGTAAGGCTCACCGGCCTGTAGTTCCCTGGATTATCCTTGCTACCCTTCTTAAACAGAGGAACAACATTGGCTATTCTCCAGTCCTCCGGGACATCCCCTGAAGACAGTGAGGATCCAAAGATTTCTGTCAAGGCCTCAGCAATTTCCTCTCCAGCCTCCTTCAGTATTCTGGAAGATCCCATCAGGCCTTGGGGACTTATCTACCTTAATATTTTTTAAGACACCCAACACCTCGTCTTTTTGGATCTCAATATGACCCAGGCTATCTACACACCATTCTCCAGACTCAACATCTACCAATTTCTTCTCTTTGGTGAATACTGATGCAAAGTATTCATTTAGTATCTCGCCCATTTCCTCTGGCTCCACACATAGATTCCCTTGCCTATCCTTCAGTGGGCCAACCCTTTCCCTGGCTACCCTCTTGCTTTTTATGTACGTGTAAAAAGCCTTGGGATTTTCCTTAACCCTATTTGCCAATGACTTTTCGTGACCCCTTCTAGCCCTCCTGACTCCTTGCTTAAGTTCCTTCCTACTTTCCTTCTATTCCACGCAGGCTTCGTCTGTTCCCAGCCTTTTAGCCCTGACAAATGCCTCCTTTTTCTTTTTGACGAGGCCTACAATATCTCTCGTTATCCAAGGTTCCCGAAAATTGCCGTATTTATCCTTCTTCCTCACAGGAACATGCCGGTCCTGAATTCCTTTCAACTGACACTTGAAAGCCTCCCACATGTCAGATGTTGATTTGCCCTCAAACATCCGCCCACAATCTATGTTCTTCAGTTCCCGCCTAATATTGTGATAATTAGCCTTCCCCCAATTTAGCACATTCATCCTAGGACCACTCTTATCCTTGTCCACCAGTACTTTAAAACTTACTGAATTGTGGTCACTGTTACCGAAATGCTCCCCTACTGAAACATCTACCACCTGGCCGGGCTCATTCCCCAATACCAGGTCCAGTACCGCCCCTTCCCTAGTTGGACTGTCTACATATTGTTTTAAGAAGCCCTCCTGGATGCTCCTTACAAACTCCGCCCCGTCTGAGCCCCTGGCACTAAGTGAGTCCCAGTCAATATTGGGGAAGTTGAAGTCTCCCATCACCACAACCCTGTTGTTTTTACTCTTTTCCAAAATCTGTCTACCTATCTGCTCCTCTATCTCCCGCTGGCTGTTGGGAGGCCTGTAGTAAACACCCAACATTGTGACTGCACCCTTCTTATTCCTGATCTCTACCCATATAGCCTCACTGCCCTCTGAGGTGTCCTCCCGCAGTACAGCTGTGATAGTCTCCCGAACCAGTAGCGCAACTCCGCCTCCCCTTTTACATCCCCCTCTATCCCGCCTGAAACATCTAAATCCTGGAACGTTTAGCTGCCAATCCTGCCCTTCCCTCAACCAGGTCTCTGTAATGGCAACAACATCATAGTTCCAAGTACTAATCCAAGCTCTAAGTTCATCTGCCTTACCCGTAATACTTCTTGCATTAAAACATATGCACTTCAGGCCACCAGACCCGCTGTGTTCAGCAACTTCTCCCTGTCTGCTCAGCCTCAGAGCCCCACTGTCCCTATTCCCTCGTTCTCCCTCAATGCTCTCACCTTCTGGCCTATTGCTCCCGTGCCCACCAATTCCACAATTTAGTGGACTTTTTTGAGGACATTACCAGTGTGGTAGATAACGGGGAGCCAATGGATGTGGTATATCTGGATTTCCAGAAAACCTTTGACAAGGTGCCACACAAAAGGTTGCTGCATAAGATAAAGATGCATAGCATTCAGGGGAAAATAGTAGCATGGATAGAGGATTGGTTAAATAATAGAAAGCAAAGAGCGGGGATTAATGGGTGTTTCTCTGGTTGGCAATCAGTAGCTAGTGGTGTCCCTCAGGGATCAGTGTTGGGCCCACAACTGTTCACAGTTTACATAGATGATTTGGAGTTGGGGACCAAGGGCAATGTGTCCAAGTTTGCAGTCGACACTAAGATAAGTGGTAAAGCAAAAAGTGCAGAGGATACTGGAAGTCTGCAGAGGGATTTGGATAGGCTAAGTGAATGGGCTAGGGTCTGGCAGCTGGAATACAATGTTGACAAATGTGAGGTTATCCATTTTGGTAGGAATAACAGCAAAAGGAATTATTATTTAAATGATAAAATATTAAAACATGCTGCTGTGCAGAGAGACCTGGGTGTGCTAGTGCATGAGTCGCAAAAAGTTGGTTTACAGGTGCAACAGGAGATTAAGAAGGCAAATGGAATTTTGTCCTTCATTGCTAGAGGGATGGAGTTTAAGACTAGGGAGGTTACGCTGCAATTGTATGAGGTGTTAGTGAGGCCACACCTGGAGTATTGTGTTCAGTCTTGGTCTCCTTACTTGAGAAAGGACGTACTGGCACTGGAGGGTGTGCAGAGGAGATTCACTAGGTTAATCCCTGAGCTGAAGGGGTTGGATTACGAGGAGAGGTTGAGTAGACTGGGACTGTACTCGTTGGAATTTAGAAGGATGAGGGGGGATCTTATAGTAACATATAAAATTATGAAGGAAATAGAGAGGATAGATGCGGGCAGGTTGTTTCCACTGGCGGGTGAAAGCAGAACTAGGGGGCATAGCCTCAAAATAAGGTGAAGTAGATTTAGGACTGAGCTTAGGAGGAACTTCTTCACCCAAAGGGTTGTGAATCTATGGAATTCCTTGCCCAGTGAAGCAGTAGAGGCTCCTTCATTAAATGTTTTTAAGATAAAGATAGATAGTTTTTTGAAGAATAAAGGGATTAAGGGTTATGGTGTTCGGGCCGGAAAGTGGAGCTGAGTCCACAAAAGATCAGCCATGATCTCATTGAATGGTGGGGCAGGCTCGAGGGGCCAGATGGCCTACTCCTGCTCCTAGTTCTTATGTTCTTATGTTCTTATGAATCCTGCCCCCGCTGTCCTCCTAATTCTCCCGCCCCCCCAAAAATTGCCCCAGCGTGAGTCGCGCCGCCCGCCTCGGAGAATGGAGGGGTCCGTCGCGACTCAATGGGCCCCGGGGCACCCGAATTCTCCGGCCCGCGATGGGCCGAAGTCCCGCCCATTCTTTGCCAGTCCCGCCGGCGTAAATTAGAGTAGGTCCCTTACCGTCGGGACCTGGCGGCGCGGGCGGGCTCCGGGGTTCTTGGAGGGTCGCGGGGGGGGGGATCTGTTCCCGGGAGCTGCCCCCACAGTGGCCTGGCCCGTGGGGGCCTGTGCCACGGGGACCTGTGCCGCGGGGGCCTGTGCCGCGGGGGCCTGTGCCGCGGGGGCCTGTGCCGCGGGGGCCTGTGCCGCGGGGGGGCCGCACCGGAGGCCGTGGTCCTCAGCCATTCCCATTCGCGGAAGCGAATCCCTCTACGCATGCTCGAGGTGGACGCCAGTACCCGCTGGCGCTCCCGCACGTGCGCCGACTCGCGCCGGCCGGGGGGGGGGAAAACCACTCCGGGGCCAGCCGAGGCCCTGAAGGTGCGGAGCATTCTGTACCTTTGGGGTGGCCCGACGCCAGAGTCGTTCACCCCACCCCGTCCCGCCGGGACCCCCCGACCCGCCGGGTACGGGAGAATCACGCCCCAGGGGGTGAGTTACGAGGAGAGATTACACCAATTAGACCCTCTTTCACGAGAATTTAGAAAATTAATGGGTGATCTGATCAAAGTATTCAAGATATTAACGGCGAAAGACCGGCTGGACGAAGATAAACTATTTCCATTGTTTGTAGATTCTAAAACCCGGGGGCAGAGTCCAAAAATTAGGGCCAGACCGTTCAGGACAGATGTTGGGAAAAACCTCTTCACTCACAGGATGGCAGAGGGTTGGAACTCTCTCCCGCACAGAGCAGCTGAGGCTGGAACATTTGTTGATTTCAAATCTGAGATGGATACATTTTTGTGAAACAAAGATATTCAGGGATATGGGTCCATATGTGTTAGGTCACAAATCAGCCATGATCTCATTGAATGGTGGGACAGGCTCGAGGGGCTGAATGGCCTACTTCTGTTCCTATGTTCCTATGACCAGGTGAATGGGGAGTGGGACTAGGGAGTGGGACGAGGGGAGTGGGACAAGGGAGTGGGACTAGGGGAGTGGGACGAGGGGAGTGGGACGAGGGGAGTGGGACTAGGGGAGTGGGACGAGGGGAGTGGGACGAGGTGAGTGGGACGAGGGGAGTGGGACGAGGGAGTGGGACGAGGGGAGTGGGATGAGGGGAGTGAGACGAGGGGAGTGGGACAAGGGGAGTGGGACTAGGGGAGTCTGACTAGGGGAGTGGGACAAGGGGAGTGGGACGAGGGAGTGGGACTAGGGGAGTGGGACCGGGGGAGTGGGACAAGGGGAGTGGACTAGGGGAGTCTGACTAGGGGAGTGGGACAAGGGGAGTGGGACTAGGGACTAAACTAACTCACTCCCGGGTGTCTGTTATTCTATCTATAAACCATCCCTAACCCCTCAATTAGATAGTCTGTAACTCCCTCCTGATGTCTGTTATCCTAAGCGTCAATTACATTGCTGTGGTTCTGGGTCACATGTGAGCCAGACCAGGGAAGGGCGGCAGATTTCCTCCTCTAAAGGACAATAGTGAACCAGATGGGTTTTTAAAACAATTGATAATGTTGTCATGGTCATCATTATTAAGACTTGCTTTGAATTACAGGTTCATTGGATTTAAATTCCATTAGCTGCTTGTCATAATATACATCTCTGTATACAATGGAGTGCAGACAGGCACACAGGATGACCAGTAAGCACACAGAACGGAGCGGCCAATCACCAGGCAGGACACGACCACTATAAAGCCAAAGGGCACCAGTTTTCCCGTTCTCTCGGGACCCAGCCTGGGAGACAGTCAGAGTTAGTGAGCTGGCCAGTGCAAACACCATGTGGTAGCGAGTAAGTCTGGTTAGGCTAGTATCAGGTCTCCAGTCAAGTCAGCATAGTGTCAACCCACAGTTGAACATGTAAAATAGTTTAGATGTTAAATAAAATCGTGTTGCATCTTATCAAGTGTTGGAGGTCTGTCTCTCGCTACACTGCATCAAGTACAGTCCACATCGACCCAGCCTACCCAACACATCACTGCTGTGGTACGTTTTTGAACTAATTTTTCCAATAAATCACCACTAACCCACCATCTGCCCCGAACACCGCCAATTCGATTTCAGTCTGTAATTCACTCTTCGGCCCTGCATCAGTCAGTTCAGACACTCTCGCCTGCTCAATGTCCTGAAAGACTATATGGCTGTTTCTCAGTTCTACCAGCTCCAAAGCTTGATGTTGGTGGAAAGTCACTTAGTGACCTCCCAGAATGAATTTTTCCACGATCAGTTAGTGAGACTCAAGTGTTAAACACCTACGCTGGAGGAGACTGTTTCTTAATTTAGTACTGTGGTATAAATGCCTGCCTGTGCTATTTATATCTCTTGCACCGGGACACTTGCGACTTGCATTTTATGAATGACAAATTAAACTGATGGCATCAATCAAACGTACAAGATAATTAAACCTTTGCAGTGCAATCTGCCTTTGTTCGTGAATCACTTTGCAATTAAGATCTCCCCTGACAGGTCACTGAGTTACTAAGAGATCCAAAAATGCGGCCGTGTTGGCTGAATCTCAATGACAATGAAAATGGACCGAGGGTCAGTTGTTTGTGAGAACCACTGTAGTTCACTGGAGCACTGCCAATCAAATGCTAGACTCGGATCACCTTCAAGAACTACCCCCAGTGAGAGTCAGCACCTTCAGAAACTGTCCCCCAGTGAGAGTCAGCACCTTCAGAAACTGCTCCCCAGTGAGAGTCAGCACCTTCAGGAACTGTGTCCCAGTGAGAGTCAGCACCTTCAGGAACTGTATCCCAGTGAGAGTCAGCACCTTCAGGAACTGTCCCCCACTGAGAGTCAGCACCTTCAGGAACTGTATCCCAGTGAGAGTCAGCACCTTCAAGAACTACCCCCAGTGAGAGTCAGCACCTTCAGAAACTGTCCCCCAGTGAGAGTCAGCACCTTCAGAAAATGCTCCCCAGTGAGAGTCAGCACCTTCAGGAACTGTGTCCCAGTGAGAGTCAGCACCTTCAGGAACTGTATCCCAGTGAGAGTCAGCACCTTCAGGAACTGTCCCCCAGTGAGAGTCAGCACCTTCAGGAACTGTCTCCCAGTGAGAGTCAGCACCTTCAGGAACTGTCTCCCAGTGAGAGTCTGCACCTTCAGGAACTGTCCCCCACTGAGAGTCAGCACCTTCAGGAACTGTCCCCCAGTGAGAGTCAGCACCTTCAGGAACTGTCCCCCACTGAGAGTCAGCACCTTCAAGAACTGTTTCCCAGTGAGAGTCAGCACCTTCAGGAACTGTATCCCAGTGAGAGTCTGCACTTTCAGGAACTGTCCCCCACTGAGAGTCAGCACCTTCAGGAACTGTCCCCCAGTGAGAATCAGCACCTTCAGGAACTGTTTCCCAGTGAGAGTCAGCACCTTCAGGAACTGTATCCCAGTGAGAGTCTGCACTTTCAGGAACTGTCCCCCACTGAGAGTCAGCACCTTCAGGAACTGTCCCCCAGTGAGAATCAGCACCTTCAGGAACTGTCCCCCACTGAGAGTCAGCACCTTCAGGAACTGTCCCCCACTGAGAGTCAGCACCTTCAGAAACGGTCCCCCAGTGAGAGTCAGCACCTTCAGGAACTGTGTCCCAGTGAGAGTCGGCACCTTCAGGAACTGTGTCCCAGTGAGAGTCAGCACCTTCAGGAACTCTTCCGCAGTGAGAGTCAGCACCTTCAGGAACTGTCCCCCACTGAGAGTCAGCACCTTCAGGAACTGTGTCCCAGTGAGAGTCAGCACCTTCAGGAACTGTATCCCAGTGAGAGTCAGCACCTTCAGGAACTGTCCCCCACTGAGAGTCAGCACCTTCAGGAACTGTATCCCAGTGAGAGTCAGCACCTTCAAGAACTACCCCCAGTGAGAGTCAGCACCTTCAGGAACTGTCCCCCACTGAGAGTCAGCACCTTCAGAAACGGTCCCCCAGTGAGAGTCAGCACCTTCAGGAACTGTGTCCCAGTGAGAGTCGGCACCTTCAGGAACTGTGTCCCAGTGAGAGTCGGCACCTTCAGGAACTGTGTCCCAGTGAGAGTCAGCACCTTCAGGAACTCTTCCGCAGTGAGAGTCAGCACCTTCAGGAACTGTCCCCCAATGAGAGTCAGCACCTTCAGGAACTGTGTCCCAGTGAGAGTCAGCACCTTCAGGAACTGTATCCCAGTGAGAGTCAGCACCTTCAGGAACTGTCCCCCACTGAGAGTCAGCACCTTCAGGAACTGTATCCCAGTGAGAGTCAGCACCATCAAGAACTACCCCCAGTGAGAGTCAGCACCTTCAGAAACTGTCCCCCAGTGAGAGTCAGCACCTTCAGAAACTGCTCCCCAGTGAAAGTCAGCACCTTCAGGAACTGTGTCCCAGTGAGAGTCAGCACCTTCAGGAACTGTATCCCAGTGAGAGTCAACACCTTCAGGAACTGTCCCCCAGTGAGAGTCAGCACCTTCAGGAACTGTCTCCCAGTGAGAGTCAGCACCTTCAGGAACTGTCTCCCAGTGAGAGTCTGCACCTTTAGGAACTGTCCCCCACTGAGAGTCAGCACCTTCAGGAACTGTCCCCCAGTGAGAGTCAGCACCTTCAGGAACTGTCCCCCACTGAGAGTCAGCACCTTCAGGAACTGTTTCCCAGTGAGAGTCAGCACCTTCAGGAACTGTATCCCAGTGAGAGTCTGCACTTTCAGGAACTGTCCCCCACTGAGAGTCAGCACCTTCAGGAACTGTCCCCCAGTGAGAATCAGCACCTTCAGGAACTGTCCCCCACTGAGAGTCAGCACCTTCAGGAACTGTCCCCCACTGAGAGTCAGCACCTTCAGAAACGGTCCCCCAGTGAGAGTCAGCACCTTCAGGAACTGTGTCCCAGTGAGAGTCGGCACCTTCAGGAACTGTGTCCCAGTGAGAGTCAGCACCTTCAGGAACTCTTCCGCAGTGAGAGTCAGCACCTTCAGGAACTGTCCCCCACTGAGAGTCAGCACCTTCAGGAACTGTCTCCCAGTGAGAGTCAGCACCTTCAGGAACTGTCCCCCAGTGAGAGTCAGCACCTTCAGGAACTGGGTCCCAGTGAGAGTCAGCACCTTCAGAAACAGTCCCCCAGTGAGAGTCAGCACCTTCAGAAACGGTCCCCCAGTGAGAGTCAGCACCTTCAGGAACTGTGTCCCAGTGAGAGTCAGCACCTTCAGGAACTGTCCCCCAGTGAGAGTCAGCACCTTCAGGAACTGCGTCCCAGTGAGAGTCAGCACCTTCAGGAACTGTGTCCCAGTGAGAGTCAGCACCTTCAGGAACTCTTCCGCAGTGAGAGTCAGCACCTTCAGCAACTGTGTCCCAGTGAGAGTCAGCACCTTCAGGAACTGTCCCCCAGTGAGAACAAGAACAAAGAACAAAGAAAATTACAGCACAGGAACAGGCCCTTCGGCCCTCCTGCCTGCGCCGATCCAGATCCTTTATCTAATCCTGTCGCCTATTTTCCAAGGATCTACTTCCCTCTGTTCCCCGCCCGTTCATATATCTGTCGAGATGCATCTTAAATGATGCTATTGTGCCCGCCTCTACCACCTCCGCTGGCAAAGCGTTCCAAGCACTCACCAACCTCTGCGTAAAACACTTTCCACGCACATCTCCCTTAAACTTTCCCCCTCTCACCTTGAAATCGTGACCCCTTGTAATTGACACCCCCACTCTTGGAAAAAGCTTGTTGCTATCCACCCTGTCCATACCTCTCATAATTTTGTAGACCTCAATCAGGTCCCCCCTCCACCTCCGTCTTTCCAACAAAAACAATCCTAATCTACTCAACCTTTCTTCATAGCTAGCACCCTCCATACCAGGCAACATCCTGGTGAACCTCCTCTGCACCCTCTCTAAAGCATCCATAGCCTTCTGGTTATGTGGCGACCAGAACTGCATGCAGTATTCCAAATGTGGCCTAGCCAAAGTCCGATACAACTGTAACATGACCTGCCGACTCTTGTACACAATACCCCGTCCGATGAAGGCAAGCATGTTTTATACCTTCTTGACCACTCTATCGACCTATGTTGCCACCTTCAGGGTACAATGGACCTGAACTCCCAGATCTCTCTGTACATCAATTTTCCCCAGGACTCTTCCATTGACCGTATAGTCCGCTCTTGAATTAGATCTTCCAAAATGCATCACCTCGCATTTGCCTGGATTGAACTCCATCTGCCATTTCTCTGCCCAACTCTCCAATCTATTTATATTTTGCTGTATTCTCTGACAGTCCTCCTTGCTATCTGCAACTCCACCAATCTTAGTATCATCTGCAAACTTGCTAATCAGACCACCTATACCTTCGTCCAGATCATTTATGTATATCACAAACAACAGTGGTCCGAGCATGGATCCCTGTGGAACACCACTAGTCACCTTTCTCCATTTTGAGACACTCCCTTCCACCACTACTCTCTGTCTCCTGTTGCCCAGCCAGTTCTTTATCCATCTAGCTAGTACACCCTGAACCCCATACGACTTCACTTTTTCCATCAACCTGCCATGGGAAACTTTGTCAAACGCCTTACTGAAGTCCATGTACATGACATCTACAGCCCTTCCCTCATCAATTAACGTTGTCACTTCCTCAAAGAATTCTATTAGGTTTGTAAGACATGACCTTCCCTGCACAAAACCATGCTGCCTATCACTGATAAGTCTATTTTCTTCCAAATGTGAATAGATCCTATCCCTCAGTATCTTTTCCAAGTTTGCCTACCACTGACATCAAGCTCACAGGTCTATAATTCCCTGGATTATCCCTGCTACCCTTCTTAAACAAAGGGATAACATTAGGAATTCTCCAGTCCTCCGGGACCTCACCCGTGCTCAAGGATGCTGCAAAGATATCTGTTTAGGCCCCAGCTATTTCGTCCCTCGCTTCCCTCAGTAACCTGGGATAGATCCCATCCGAACCTGGGGGCTTGTCCACCTTAATGCCTTTTAGAATACCCAAAACCACCCCCTTCCTGATGCTGACTTGACCTAGAGTATTTAAATATCCATCCCTGACCTCAACATCCGCCATGTCCCTCTCCTTGGTGAATACCGATGCAAAGTACTCATTAAGAATCTCACCCATTTCCTCTGACTCCACGCATAAATTCCCTCTTTTGACTTTGAGTGGGCCAATCCTTTCTCTAGTTATCTTCCTGCTCCTTACATACGAATAAAAGGCTTTGGGATTTTCCTTAACCCTGTTAGCCAAAGATATTTCATGACCCCTTTTAGCCCTCTTTATTGCGCGTTTGAGATTTGTCCTACTTTCCTGATATTCCTCCAAAGCTTCATCAATTTTAAGTCGCCTAAATCTTATGTATGCTTCCTTTTTCACCTTAGCTAGTCTCACAATTCCACCCGTCATCCATGGTTCCCTAATCTTGCCATTTCTATCCCTCATTTTCACAGGGACATGTCTGTCCTGCAATCCAATCAACCTTTCCTTAAAAGATTTCCACATTTCAAATGTGGATTTACCCTTAAACAGCTGCTCCCAATCCACATTCCCTAGCTCCTGCCGAATTTTGTCATACTTGACCTTTCCCCAATTTAGCACTCTTCCTTTAGGACCACTCTCGTCTTTGTCCATGAGTATTCTAAAACTTACGGAATTGTGATCGCTATTCCTAAAGTAATCACCGACTGAAACTTCAACCACCTGGCCGGGATCATTCCCCAATACCAGGTCCAGTATGGCCCCTTCCCGAGTTGGATTATTTACATACTGCTCTAAAAAACTCTCCTGGATGCTCCTTACAAATTCCGCTCCATCTACGCCTCCAACACTACATGAGTCCCATTCAATGTTGGGAAAGTTAAAATATCCCAGCTCCTACATTTTTCTATAATCTGTCTACATATTTGTACCTCTATTTCACGCTCGCTTTTGGGAGGCCTGTAGTAAAGTCCCAACAATGTTACTGCACCCTTCCTATTACTTAGCTCTACCCATATTGCCTCAGTGTTCAAATCCTCCATTGTGCCCTCCTTAATCACAGCTGTGATATCATCTCTGACCAGTAATGCAACTCTTCCACCCCTTTTACCTCCCTCTCTATCCCTCCTGAAGCATCTATACCCTGGGATATTTAGTTGCAAGTCTTGCCCTTCACTCAACCAAGTCTCAGTCATACCAATATTCAGTCATATTCCCAGGTACTAATCCTAAGTTCATCTGCCTTACCTGCTACACTTCTCACATTGAAACAAATGCAGACCACCTGTCCCTTTGCGTTCATCATCTCTTCCCTGTCTACTCTTCCCCTTAGTCACACTGAGTTTATTATCTAGAACCTTACTGGCTTTAGTTGCTGCCTCTTTACTGACCTCTAACTTCCTAATCTGGTTCCCATCCTCCTGCCACATTAGTTTAAAACCTCCCCAACAGTGTTAGCAAAAGCACCCCCTAGAACATTGGTTCCAGTCCTGCCCAGGTGTAGACCATCCGATTTGTAATGGTCCCACCGCCCCCAGAACCGGTTCCAATGTCCCAAAAATCTGAACCCCTCCCCCCTGCACCATCTCAAGCCACGTATTCATTCTGACTATTCTTGGATTTCTACTCTGACTGTCTCGTGGCACTGGTCGCAATCCTGAGATTACTACCTTTGAGGTCCTACTTTTTAACTTATCTCCTAACTCCCTAAATTCTGATTGTAGGACCTCATCCCATTTTTTACCTATATCGTTGGTGCCTGTATGCACCTTGACAACTGGCTGTTCACCCTCCCCCTTCAGTATGTCCTGCAGCTGATCTGAGACATCCCTGACCCGTACACCCGTGAGGCAACATACCATTTGGGAGTCTCGTTTTCGACCACAGAAACGCCTGTCTACTCCCCTTACGATTGAATCCCCTATGACTATAGCCCTGTCAGTCTTTTTCCTGCCCTTCTGTGTGGCAGTGCCAGCCACGGTGCCATGAGCCTGGCTACTACTGCCTTCCCCTGGTGAGTCATCTCCCCCAACAGTATCCAAAACGGTATACCTGCTTTGGAGGGAGATGACCGCAGGGGACACCTGCACTGCCTTCCTGCTCGTTCTCTGCCTTTTGGTCACCCATTCCCTGTCTCTCTCACCAATCCTAATCTGCGGTGTGACCAACTCACTGAACGTGCTATCCACGACCTCCTCAGCATCGCGGATGCTCCAAAGTGAGTCCATCCGCAGCTCCAGAGCCGTCATGCGGTCTAACAGGAGCTGCAGCTGGACACACTTCCCGCACATGAAGGAGTCAGAGGCATCGGCCGCGTCCCTGAACTCCCACATTGAGCACGAGGAGCATAACGCGGGTCTGGGATCTCCTGCCATTTTTACACTTTACCTTAACTGATTACAAATATAATATCAAATAACGAAGAAGTGAAAGGAATAAAGATTTTACTTAAATCACAATACTTACCAACACACAAAGAGTTGAATTTCTCCCAGCTACTGCTAATTGGAGCACTTTCCTTACCGGCCAATCAGGTCACTTTTCAAGGTAAGTTTTTAAAGAGGAAAACTTACCTTCCCGACAGACTCCTGGCCACTGCTCCCACCTGTGTCCCCGCCGCTCTCCTCGCGCTCTTTTATCCTGTGTCCCCGCCGCTCTCCTCGCGCTCTTACACTGCAGGCTGTGACGTCATGGTTCAACTTCTTTCTACTTCTACCTGCTCTCGAGTCTCCCTCTTGATCTTTACTCGACTGGAATCCTTACAGTGATTGTCTATTTTTTTGGTTAGAGGAGGAGGTAGGGAGGGAAACACTGAAGAAGTGTGAGAGTCAGCACCTTCAGGAACTGTATTCCAGTGAGAGTCAGCACCTTCAGGAACTGTATTCCAGTGAGAGTCAGCACCTTCAGGAACTGTATCCCAGTGAGAGTCAGCACCTTCAGGAACTGTATCCCAGTGAGAGTCTGCACCTTCAGGAACTGTCCCCCAGTGAGAGTCAGCACCTTCAGGAACTGTATCCCAGTCAGAGTCAGCACCTTCAGGAACTGTCCCCCAGTGAGAGTCAGCACCTTCAGGAACTGTCCCCCAGTGAGAGTCGGCACCTTCAGGAACTGTCCCCCAGTGAGAGTCGGCACCTTCAGGAACTGTATCCCAGTGAGAGTCAGCACCTTCAGGAACTGTATCCCAGTCAGAGTCAGCACCTTCAGGAACTGTCCCCCAGTGAGAGTCAGCACCTTCAGGAACTGTATCCCAGTGAGAGTCAGTACCTTCAGGAACTGTCCCCCAGTGAGAGTCGGCACCTTCAGGAACTGTCCCCCCGTGAGAGTCAGCACCTTCAGGAACTGCATCCCAGTGAGAGTCAGCACCTTCAGGAACTGTCCCCCCATGAGAGTCAGCACCTTCAAGAACTGCCCCCAGTGAGAGTCAGCACCTTCAGGAACTGTCCCCCAGTGAGAGTCAGCACCTTCAGGAACTGACCCCCAGTGAGAGTCAGCACCTTCAGGAACTGTATCCCAGTGAGAGTCAGCACCTCCAGGAACTGTCCCCCAGTGAGAGTCAGCACCTTCAGGAACTGTATCCCAGTGAGAGTCAGCACCTTCAGGAACTGTATCCCAGTGAGTCAGCACCTTCAGGAACTGTCCCCCAGTGAGAGTCAGCAACGTCAGGAACTGTCCCCCAGAGAGAGTCAGCACCTTCAGGAACTGTCCCCCAGTGAGAGTCAGCACCTTCAGGAACTGTATCCCAGTGAGAGTCTGCACCTTCAGGAACTGTCCCCCAGTGAGAGTCAGCACCTTCAGGAACTGTCCCCCACTGAGAGTCAGCACCTTCAGAAACTGTACCCCAGTGAGAGTCAGTACCTTCAGGAACTGTCCCTCAGAGAGAGTCAGCACCTTCAGGAACTGTACCCCAGTGAGAGTCTGCACCTTCAGGAACTGTATCCCAGTGAGAGTCAGCACCTTCAGGAACTGTCCCTCAGAGAGAGTCAGCACCTTCAGGAACTGTCCCCCAGTGAGAGTCAGCACCTTCAGGAACTGTATCCCAGTGAGAGTCAGCACCTACAGGCACTGCCCCCCAGTGAGAGTCAGCACCTTCAGGAACTGTATCCCAGTGAGAGTCAGCACCTTCAGGAACTGTATCCCAGTGAGTCAGCACCTTCAGGAACTGTCCCCCAGTGAGAGTCAGCAACGTCAGGAACTGTCCCCCAGTGAGAGTCAGCACCTTCAGGAACTGTCCCCCAGTGAGAGTCAGCACCTTCAGGAACTGTATCCCAGTGAGAGTCTGCACCTTCAGGAACTGTCCCCCAGTGAGAGTCAGCACCTTCAGGAACTGTCCCCCACTGATAGTCAGCACCTTCAGAAACTGTACCCCAGTGAGAGTCAGTACCTTCAGGAACTGTCCCCCAGAGAGAGTCAGCACCTTCAGGAACTGTACCCCAGTGAGAGTCTGCACCTTCAGGAACTGTATCCCAGTGAGAGTCAGCACCTTCAGGAACTGTCCCTCAGAGAGAGTCAGCACCTTCAGGAACTGTCCCCCAGTGAGAGTCAGCACCTTCAGGAACTGTATCCCAGTGAGAGTCAGCACCTACAGGCACTGCCCCCCAGTGAGAGTCATCACCTTCAGGAACTGTCCCTCAGAGAGAGTCAGCACCTTCAGGAACTGTCCCTCAGAGAGAGTCAGCACCTTCAGGAACTGTCTCTCAGAGAGAGTCAGCACCTTCAGGAACTGTCCCCCAGTGAGAGTCAGCACCTTCAGAAACTGTACCTCAGAGAGAGTCAGCACCTTCAGGAACTGTCCCTCAGAGAGAGTCAGCACCTTCAGGAACTGTCTCTCAGAGAGAGTCAGCACCTTCAGGAACTGTCCCCCAGTGAGAGTCAGCACCTTCAGAAACTGTACCTCAGAGAGAGTCAGCACTTTTACGTCTGAACACAGTGACTTCGGACGCAAGGAGGTCTGGTTGGGAAAATAGTGAAAGAGCAGATGGCTTTCTCTCCGTCGGTCAGGCAAGAATTTATCTAATCAATTCATCATCTTCTCCAAATTAAACTGATAATTTAACTGTCTGAGAATAAATGGTAGCTAAGTAAATCACCAGGCAGGCATGTGGAATATCATAAAATTCTGTCCAAGGCCCAAATGAATCTTCGGATAGAAGTGGTATTGATAAAGCTGTTATTGATAGATGGAGAAGAATGACTCGAGTTCGATTTTGGCAATAAATGTCTGCAGGTTTTGGATTATTTGTGTTTGTGAATGTGTGTATTCATGTCTGAGACTCTCAGAGTTAGTGTTCACATTACTTTCTGTGAGTAAATGTGAGAGTTTCTTAACTACGTGGGTGTATTGCCAGTTTTCTAAGAGAAACTTAGTGTCACTCAACACCGTACTGAGATTCTCTATTTGCCCGATTCAAAGGCTGTAACATATTTTTCCCCCACCATCGGTCAGCCACCTTCAGTCCCAACAACACTCGTGTAAAATGATTCTTTGAATATTTTGGTGATTAATGTCCCTTCATTTCTGACAAATGGAAATAGTTTTCCCCTACTTAATTCATAAAATAATTTGATTAATAATTGAAGGGAAAAAGATTGATGGTTTGTGGGGAAAGAGCAGGGGAGGGGGACTAATTGGATAACCTTACCAATGGGCCGACAGAGGCTCGATGGACCAAATAGCCCCTTGTCTGTTGTGCCACGCTGTAACGTACATCTTCAAAACTCCACACCATATTGATGGGGCGAGATTCTCCGACCCCCCGCCGGGTCGGAGAATCGCCGGGGGCTGCCGTGAATCCCGGCCCCGCCGGTTGCCAAAGTCGCCGGTACCGGAGATTCGGCGGGGGCGGGAATTGGGCCGCGCCGGTTGGCGGGCCCCCCCGGGGCCGAAGTCCCGCCGATAAATTGCCTGTCCCGCCGGCGTGGATTAAACCACCTTTTGAACGGCGGGACAAGGCGGCGTGGGCGGGCTCCGGTGTCCTGGGGGGGGGCGCGGGGCGATCTGGCCCCGGGGGCTGCCCCCACAGTGGCCTGGCCCGCGATCGGGGCCCACCGATCCGCGGGCGGGCCTGTGCCGTGGGGGCACTCTTTCCCTTCCGCCTCCGCCACGGTCTCCACCATGGCGGAGGCGGAAGAGACTCCCTCCACTGCGCATGCGTGGGAAACTGACAGCGGCCGCTGACGCTCCCGCTCATGCGCCGCCCGGGGATGTCATTTCCGCGCCAGCTGGCGGGGCACCAAAGGCCGTTTCCGCCAGCTGGCGGGGCGGAAATTCCTCCGGCGTCGGCCTAGTCCCTCAATGTTGGGGCTCGGCCCCCAAAGATGCGGAGCATTCCGCACCTTTGGGGCGGCGCGATGCCCGTCTGATTGGCGCCGTTTTGGGAGAATTTCACCCCAGATCTCTTCACCTATGGTGTACAATGCAAAGAAGCTCAGAGTCTCTTGTTAATTCTCTCAACAGCAACTTATATTTATATAGCACCTTAAGCACAAAATAAAAAGTCTCCTGGGCGGAGGGAGGGTAGAACAGTGGTTAGCACTGTTGCTCACAGCGCCAGAGACCCAGGTTCGATTCCCGGCTTAAACCTAAGACATAGGAGCAGAATCAGGCCATTCGGCCCATCGGGTCTGCTCAACCATTCAATCATGGCTGATATATTCTCATCCCCATTCTCCTGCTTCTCCCCTTAACCCGTGATCCCCTTATTAATCAAGAACCTATCTATCTCTGTCTTAAAGACACTCAGTGATTTGGCCTCCACAGCCTTCGGCGGCAAAGAGTTGCACAGATTCACAACCCTCTGGCTGAAGAAATTCCTCCTCATCTCTGTTTTAAAGGATCGTCCCTTTAGTCGGAGATTGTGTCCTCTGGTTCTCGTTTTCCCAACAAGTGGAAACATCGGTCGGGATTCTCTGATCCTGAGGCTAATTGTTGACGCCGTTGTAAACACCGTCACGTTTTACGACGGCGTCAACAGGCCCCGAGGAGCAGCGATCCTGCGCCGCTCAGGGGGCCAGTACAGCACTGGAGAGTCTCACATTGCTCCAGCTGCCGATACCAGCGTCCGAATGGGCGCCGTGGGTCTGCGCATGCGTGCTACGCCGGCGCGGGTTCGCGCGTGCCTTCACCGCGCCGGCCCCGATGCAACACGGCGGAGAGCTGCAGGGGCCAGGCTTTGAGGAACATAGGCCCCCACCAGGATAAGCCCGCCCACTGATCTGTAGGCCCCGGTTTCGGGCCAGGCCACCGTGGAGGCCCCCCCCCCGCCCAGAGCCGGATCCCCCCCCCCACCAGGCCGCCCCCCACACCCAGAACGCCGAGGTCCCACCGGTTAGGGCCACACGAGAACGACGCGGCGGGACTTGGCCGAACTCGGTGGGCACTCGGCCCATCGCGCGGGGCGAATTGCTGGGAACGCGGCCCCCAACCGGCGCTGCACCGGCGCCATTGGCGCCCCGGAGAATCAGCGGACTGGCGTCGGAGCGGCGTCGCTTGATTCCCCCCCCCCGGCAATTCTCCCACCCGGTGCGGGGTCAGAGAATCCTGCCCAATGGGTGGGATTCTCCAGCCGCACCTGCCAGTGGAATAATCCTGTCCACTGAAAGCAGACGGAATTTTGGTAGGGGCTGGGCCCTCCCACAGCGGGTCCCACCGCAACACAGCTGGAAAATCGCAGCCAATAGCCCAGAGTGCGAGAGACTGAGGCGAAATGGGGAAGCACAGAAGCTTGTCTAACTAAATGTTGGGCCAAGGGTTGTTTGCGTATCCTTTGCCCGACCAGTTTTACTCATCCTCCCCGACTGGGATTCACCTCCCAGAGTACAGGCCCTTGATGAAGGAACTGAGATCTGAGGCTGTGATTTTTGGCCATCTATTTGATTGTGGAGCGCTGAACTTTATTCTCCGTGCTTCCATGTCTGTCCCGATGTGAAAACTACATTGTAAACATCAGGGGGGGACGTTGGCTGAATATTCTTCCCCTCCTTAGCCAGGGCACCGAGACCAATTGTCGAGTTCCTACTCCCATCCCACCCAACTGGAGTTAATGAGCGTTGCAACAGAGCACAAAGGTCAGTACTCAAGGAGTTTATTCTCCCATTTCTGGGTGATATTTGTTCACGAGCAGTGTCTGTATATCATCGACTTGTCAAGACATGAATAATAACCTCATTTATACCTTTCAGACTGAGTTAGACTGGGTGATTATTAACGAGGCTGCTTTACAACAGAGCAACGGATTCGATGACAACAGAACAAGAGACAGATCCTTTCCCTTAAGAGGGAGATTCTGGAGCCAGTGGAGAAATATTTTGGGCTATAAAATCAGTGTTGAGAATTGTCCTTGGTCCTGGGTGAATAGACTCTGACCTGACAGGAGCTAGGATGTTACAATTGTCCTCTTTATAACCGGCCAGACTGAGGAAAGGTTGGAGGGAAGGTGGTGCCGGGTGGGGTGTGATGTCACCCCTTGCTGAATAGACCACCCGTACACATTGTCTCGGGTTACACATGACAAATGGGTAGATACAATTGGGCAGTCCATTCAGCTCACACTAGTGCTTGCTCTTCAGGGGAAGTTACAACCCAGCAAACCAGAGGGATGGAAAATTGGAAGAGACAAAGAAAAGAGGTAAAATCAATTCTACATGGTTTCACTTTGCAGATCCCAGCCAGCCATCCACCAAGTTAGAGGCTCCACAACCAGTGAGAGTGCAACATGATAGGGACAAATAATACCAACCCTTGAACCCAGATTCCGAGCTAGAGGACTGTGTCCTCGTGCTTCAAGGGAGAAGCGAGAGGTAATGTCAATAGCAACATTCATGGCCCATCCCTAATTGCCCTTGAGAAGGTGGTGGTGAGGTGTCTTCTTGAAGTGCCGCAGTCTATGTGGTGTAGGTACGCCTACAGTGCCGTTCGGGAGAGAATTCCAGGATTTTGTACTCGCAACAGTGAAGAAATGGCCATTATTTCCAAGTCAGGGTGGTGAGTGACTTGGAGGGGAGCCTCCAGGTGGTGGGGTTCTCATGCGCCTGCTGCCCATTTCCTTTGATGTGGTGACGGTTGTGGGTTTAGAAGGTGCTGCTTAAGGAACCTTGGTGAGTTACTGCAGTGCAACTTGTAGATGATATACCCGGTTGCCACTGTTCCTCGGTGGTGGAGGAAGTAAATGATTAAGGTGATGGATGGGGTGCTCATCAAGTGGGGCTGCTTTGTCCTGGATGATGTGGAGCTTCTTGCGTATTGGAGCTGCACTCATCCAGGTACGTGGAGAGTATCCCATTTCACTACTGACTTGTGCCTTGTTGATGGTGGGCAGGCTTCCAGGCCTCATGAGTTGTGGTCATTGGTTGTAATAAAAGGTTAATTTGGAGGGTAAAGTCCATTATGGAGTCTGACAGTGGGAGGAGATTCAGCTCAGCCTATCTCAGCAAGTCCAACTTCAAATTGCTGCCACCTTTAGTAATGTGCGGTAGGCTAACCAAATCTCTGGAGGCGGCTCACTGAAACTTAGGTTCCAGTGGTTTGTGGTGTGGAAAGAGTGATAAGTACTTTCAATATTCTGATTTGGGGACGTAAACATCCTCAAAGGCCATCCTTCAAAGTGAATCTGGATCATAAAGGTGCACATGGGGTGGGTGGTCCCGCTCAGCACTTTGCTTATTGTTCAAATTACCTCCCCCACCCCCCCGCCCCACCCCACCAGGAAGTTGCCAATCACTACCTGTAAAATGACTGATAGCCAATGAAGTAGCAAATAATCTGAGTTGCGTGTTGATGGTGTTGACTTCCGTGTCTTTTATTAATATTAATAACCACCGTGTGCGAGTGTGTTCCGTGTATTGGACAAACGACCACACAATAAGTATTTAGTATAATCACAGTTTATTATTGAACATATGACTAGTTCTATACTTAATAAATTACACACTCTTACACATTAGACTATAGTTAGCAGTTTAAACAACCTTTACTTAACTTCCAAGTGGCCGGCTCAGTGCAGGTTCGATAAAGCCTTTATCTGGTTCCTCACGTGTGGCGGCTGGAGGTTCACTGGTTCGTCTAGGCCGAGTATCGTCTTAAGGTGGAGGTCACGGGTCCTTGAACTTGGCTGGTCGATGTGCTGCAGTTGGTGGACAGAAGCCGGTCCCAAAAGAGGCAGAATGTTGGTCGCGCAGTTCCTCTTCTCCTCCGGTCTTTCGCGCTCTTTTGGGCGGTCCCAGGTACGGATCCAATGGATCGATAGGATTTTGATCACCCTGATCGATCCTGGTCAATTATGGGTGGGTACCTTGATGGCTGGGTGGGGCCTAGTCGGTCATGGGCGTTAGTGTCCAAGGCACGTAGGCACTCCCAAATAAGGCAAGCAGGTGCCCCCGTGTCTGCCACTAAATTTCAATCTGGAGCCCTGATGCGCAATCAATTACTCTCAAGACGAAGTGATTCATAACTGAAGGCTTTAATCTGCTAGAACTCTTCCCCAGCAGCTTCGATACAGAAAGTGAAGGCTGCTGGGATGGCACCGGTTCTTATACTCCGCCTCTCAGGGCGGAGCTATGTACAACAGCCAATGGTAGATTCTTGGGGCTAACCATTGGTCATCCACCTCTTAGGTACCACAATACCTGGTACTACCACATTCACCCCCTGTTAAAAAAGAGCCCGGCGGGGGTGGTGGCCAGCGTTAATAGTCGCCTTTCGCATGGTATGACCAGGTATGGAGGTACCGTGATGTTGAGGGAATTTACAAAGTGTTCATAGTGCAGCAATCAGTCGATTGGGTGGCCTGGTCGTCCTTCTGGAGCGTCTGGGCCTCGGCGGTGATTCTGATGGGGGTCCCGGCGGTTGCGACTCCGGGAGCGTGATGTCGTCCTCCCTGGCAGCTTCGTCACCCCTAGGCGGCGCTGTTGGGGCAAAAGATGGACAGGGGAGAAAGCGCCTGTAGGGGGCGTCGGTGTGTGGTCGGGCCTAGGCAGGAACGGCGGGAGTACTGACCCTCCAGTCAGGTGCTGTGGGGAGGGTGGGGGTGGGGGCAATGGTTCGGGTGCGCGTGGGGCTCCAGCGGGCGCCAGGTCCCGAAGGGAGACTGTGTCCTGGCAGCCGTCAGGGAACGCTACGTAGGCGTACTGGGGGTTGGCGTGCAGCAGGTGGACCCTCTCGACCAACGGGTCCGACTTGTGTGTCCTCACATGTTTCCAAAGCAGGGTGGGTCCGGGTGTCGCTATCCAGGTTGGGACCGAGGTCCCGGAGGAGGACTTCCTGGGGAAAACAAGGAGACGTTCATGAGGTGTCTGATTTGTGGTCGTACAGAGCAGTGACCGGATGGAGTGGAGGGCCACCGGGAGGACTTCCTGCCAGCGGGACACTGGGAGAGTCCTGGACCGTAGGGCCAGCAGCACGGTCTTCCAGATCGTTCCGTTCTCCCTCTCTACCTGGCCTTTTCCCCGGGGGCTGTAACTGGTCGTCCTGCTCAAGGCGATGCCCTTGCTGAGCAGGAATTGACGCAGTTCATCGCTCATAAAGGAGGACCTCCTATCACTGTGTATGTATGCGGGGAAACCGAACAGTGTAAAGATACCCTGGAGGGCCTTGATGACGGTGGTTGTGGTCATGTCTGGGCAGGGGATGGCGAACGGGAACCGGGAGTATTCGTCAATCACGTTCAGGAAGTACGTGTTGCGGTCAGTGGAGGGGAGTGGGCCTTTGAAATCCATGCTGAGGCGTTCAAAGGGACGGGAAGCCTTTATCAGGTGCGCCCCCACTGGCCGGTAGAAGTGTGGTTTTGACTCCGCGCAGATTTGGCAGTCCCTGGTGACTGTCCTGACCTCCTCGATGGAGTAGGGCAGGTTGCCCCCGGGTGGCAGAGGTCCTTGTGGAGGGATCGGAGGCGGTCCACTTGTGCGGTGGCACATGTGCCGCGGGACAGGGCATCAGGAGGCTCGTTCAGCTTCCCCGGACGGTACAAGATCTCGTAATTGTAGGTGGAGAGATCTATTCTCCACCGCAAGATCTTGTCGTTCTTAATCTTGCCCCGCTGCGCATTATCGAACATGAAGGCAACCGACCGTTGGTCCGTGAGGAGAATGAATCTCCTGCCGGCCTAATGCCTCCAGTGTCACACAGCTTCTACTATGGCCTGGGCCTCTTTTTCGACCGAGGGGTGGCGAATTTCGGAAGCATGGAGAGTGCGGGAGAAGATAGCCACAGCCTGCGCTCTTGATTGAGGGTGGCCGCCAGAGCTACGTCGGACGCATCGCTCTCGACCTGGCAGGGGAGGGTCTTGTCGATGGCGCGCATCGTGGCTTTTGCGATGTCTGCTTTGATGCGGCTGAAGACCTGGCGGGCCTCCATCGACAGGGGGAAGGTTGTGGACTGGATCATGGGTCGGGCTTTGTCTGCGTAATTGGGGACCCACTGTGCATAATAGCTGAAGAACCCGAGGCAGCGCTTTAGGGCCTTGGGGCAGTGAGGGAGGGGGAACTCCATGAGGGGGCGCATGCGCTCGGGGTCGGGGCCTATGACTCCACTTCGCACTACGAAGCCTAGAATGGCTAGACTGTCGGTGCCAAACACGCATTTATCCTTAATGTAGGTCAAATTAAGGATTTCTGCGGTCTGGAGAAATTTGCGGAGGTTTGTGTCGTGGTCCTGCTGGTCATGGCCGCAGATGGTGACGTTATCCAGATACGGGAACGATGCGCATAAGCCGTACCGGTCAACCATTCGGTCCATCTCTTGCTGGAAGACCGAGACCCCGTTCGTGATGACAAAATACAAATTTCTTTACCCGTCAGTCTGGCCTCAATAAAAGTCGAGATGGATTTGCAGGTACAGCATTAGTTATTTTATTTGGCTTGCAAGCCTGATTCATTTCAGAGAGGCATAGGACACATCTAGTCTCCTCCACCCCGGAAAGCGAATGAACAAAGAGACAAAGGGATTTCTGCAAATAAATTCAAATGGTATCAAGTTTCACTTACACGATTCCCATAGGTCATCCTATACCCCTCCTGACCTGGTCATACATTCTTATTGGCTCACTTCTCATCCCTTCCTCAGGCCCCCTTATTACCCAGCCTCCTTTTCTCCTCCTTTGGTGGACACACCTCCTCCTTGCTTTGCCATGCGGTCTGAAATCCTTTGTCTGTGAACTCACCAGAATTAGACTGGCCTATCTCTACATTACAGTAACTAATATCTCTAAAGTAACTATTTTATATCACATTCGTTATTCCCTCCTTTTATCATTCCATGATAACCGAACTATCCAATCCATAGCTACGGTCCCTCATCTAAAAAGATCCGTCGCTGCATTTCCAATTCCTGGCGTGGCCCCCCTCATCTGCTGCACCCTCATGGATTTTGACAGCCAAGATTTTAGGGGCGTTGATCTGTTCCAGTGTACCCCGCATTCTACCCATCACACATTTAAGGATGGCTGGGCCCACAAAGATGCAGCCAATAGCCACTGCTAAATACATGGCCATATTTATCAACCAGTCCTTCCAATCTCCAAATCCCCAGTTACCCCGAGAGCCAGGATCCTGCATTCTGTCCAGGTGATCCCGTATGTGATCCATAAATTTAGTGATGTTAGCGGTCAAGTCCTGAACTCCCATGATACACTTGCCCTTTACTATGGCGCATACCCCACCCTCACGGGTCAGAAGATAGTCAAGAGCATACCGGTTCTGCATTGCAAACAACCGCAGCTGAGACAATTCCTTGGTTATTGCCCCGAAGGCTCCCAAGGTTTCATTTCCCAAGATGGTAAGGCCACAAATAAAATAATTCCTATCGCTGACAGCCAAGGAACCCCCCCACACCTCCCAGTGTCAAGACGCTCCGAATTCCCCACCGGGCTGAGGGGCCCGGGTTGGGTGCGAGAACCTGAGGTTTTTTCCAGTTCTCGCAAAATTCAGCCGAGACTGCCCGGCGTGCTAACTGATTATGCAGCATCCACGCCGAGGGGCAGGGGACTGTGGTAGGGACTAGAGTCCCAATAGCAATTTGGTGGGGAAATGGGGGTGACAAAACATTAGTTGCTGTACCATTAAAAAAGAAAGTAGTATCCTTGTTCCGTGTACAGGTGAGCATCACAATCAGTATATCGGTTGCGTAGGGATCCCCCAGTAGCCCAGTTTATCCAGCTTTGGAACGCCCATTCGGGCCGCCCAGCAATGCGGAAAGCCCTAGTCCCAACAGTGATATGAGAGACATTCGCCCAGCCACAAAGGAGCTGGAGGCCGGCGTTCAATAGAACGCCAGTGGTGTTGTAACAAACGCATTGGCCAGACGCCTGGGTGATATGGCACCTCCTGTCCGTACAGGTGGGGAACAGACATGTTATATTCGTTTCCACCTCTACCAGCAAACAGCCGTATCCTTCACTGCTGAAACAATTCTCGTACGACCGGGAATCCCTATTGGGAGTGAAGTGGCTAGGTATATACGCCCTCCACTGTTGCAGCCTATCGTACTGTGAGTGGGAATTATCCCGAGGAAGGGGAAGGCAAATAGCCGGTGGTGCTGAACCCGGATCGTAAGGAAGAGTGACTTGCTCGGGCGGTGGCTCGGAACGCTGACAATGACCCACCGTTTGGGGAGTGCCCCAAAGCGCTGAAACAGAAAATAACCTAGACACCGCTGCGGGGTTCGGGTAGCAGACAACCCGTCCGTGGCCATACAAGCGGTGGTAAATCTGGTAGAAGTGATTCATACTACCCGGGTTTTCCTCAGTTTGGCCTTTAACTAAATTAAGTGTATCTCCTGATAACCTACGTTCTAGTTGTACTTCCCTTCTCACACGCCCCATCCTCTCTCTAGTCCCTCTCTCTCTCTCACAGCCTCTTCCTACACTCTCCTGACGGCCTGATGTTATCTTTATCGCACCAATCTTAACACATCCAAAATCTAATTTACATGTATTCCAAAAACAAGGCAATGTCCATATAATGTTCCCTTCCCATCGCCGGGACCGGTGCAATTGCTTCATGAGTCCTGCATTTTCCTTGAATTTGGTGACCTTCCATGAGTCGATACTATGTCCTCGTATATGGGGGCAGCGAAGAACATCACCTTTGCATAAATGAAATGTCCTTGTAGTTTGGTTGGGGTTACAGATGTAGATAATATTTCCCTTTTCCATGTCCGTCGCCAATAACACTCCAAGCGAGGTGAGGCCGAATATCACACAGACGGTGCGTAGCCACCCCATCATTCTCCACACCTGTAAAATAGCACTGGGGAAGGGAGGCAGGTTAATCTGTCCAAGAAAATGAGGCCCGTTATCAGAACTCAACTGAGCTGGTATACTGTACCGGGGAATGATTTCCCGCATCAGAACTTTAACCACAGTAGCAGTTTTATTATCGATAGTCGGATACGCCTCAACCCACCTGCTGAACCCATCCACAATGACCAAAACATATTTATAACATTGACACCTTTCCAACTCAATGTAATCCATTTGTAGCGTCTCAAAGGGACCACTGGGCAACGGGGTTTGCCCCATCCCACAAGGGATACCTTTGCCGGTGTTATATTGCTGACAAATCAAACACCGATTACTGATACTCTGGGCCAACTCCTGCATTTTAGGGTGCCACCAAGTGTCCAGCAACAAATCACTAGTCCCCCGAGCCCCACAATGAGTTGCAAAGTGTACACATTCGGTGACACATAAAGCCAGTACATCAGACATATAAGTCTGATGTGCTGGCATGGTCCATAAAGAGGAAACAGAATCAAATACAGCACATCTGTGCTGTATTTTCGATGTTCTATGTTCTATGTTCTATATGTACAACCTAACCGTTTCCACATTTGTTTATCATTCTCAGGAGCGTCCTCCTGTAACCTTATGACGTCTTGGATGGTTGGCATTGACTTGTCAGAAGCAGACATATTTATAGTAGATCGTTTAGTCTGACTTAACATTTTAGGCACCATCTCTTGCTGAATTTGCGCGGCTGTCCGCGCTGCACAATCTGCTTGTTCATTACCAACGTCAACTGGGGTCTTACCATTTGTGTGGGCAGCGCATTTAATGACGAAAATCTGCGCGGGCATAAGGAGGGCCTGCAGTAAGTCATTAACTAAACCCCGGTGGGATATTTGACCACACATAATCATGTCAGGTTGTTCTGACGAAATAGCACTCAAATCGTCCCTTATTGTGGTAGTTTCCTGAATCAAGGCTAAACAGTCATGGCCAGGTGCGTCTTCATGGACAGGGGGACACTAAGAAAACAGGCTGGATTGATAGTCGTACAGTGTTTAAATGTCAGACGTGGATTGTTCAAAAGGTATATCTCATACCTGTTCTGACGAGCTGCGGTAAGATGCTGAGTCTGCAGTTGCCTCAATAGTGCGATGACCGAGTGGGAGCTATACACCGTAATATCCTGTTGGAGAGTGAGAGCATGTAACGGCTGTGCGATGGCATTGATTGAACGTAAATCCTGTACTAATCGGTACTGGTCTGGTTTGGCTGGTTTAGGCACAGCAAGTATGGGGGTGTTACATTCTGATTGGCAAGGGACCAAAATACCCTGTTGCAACAGCTCTCGAATTAATTTGTCCATAGACGGGGCTGCAGTCGAGTGTTAATCGTTTCAGGGACCTCAAAATATTTTATGGCAGTGCCGTCTGGCGTGAATTGAAGTGCGTACTCTGTTGGATCTGAATGATCCACTGCCCTCCTTACCATAGGCCCCAAATCCCTGGCATGGTACTGGTCGTGGACCTGACGTGTAATATGAGGGCCTACCGAAGCTGACTGTGGCCATAAATGTGGTGGTATTGTAACAAAATCGTCTGTACCTTCTTTTCCCGTGACTGTGGCTGTAACTTTGACTGGCCATTCGGTCTCAATTAATGGCCGGTATTTGTCCTCCAACTCCCTGTTTTGTCCGGTTCTGTCATAGGCCAGGGTAACGTGATGCAGTGAATGTTCAATGTCTAACGTCCACCACTGGGGGTGATAGAAATCATCCTCCATGATTTAACCGTTACCCCCTCGTCTCCGCACTCTAGCTGTAGCTGGAAGATACACAGTAAATCTCGGGCCAACAAGTTACAGTCCAATCCAGTAGTCACTACAAACTGATGATCTGCAGACTTATTCTCGTAAGTGACTGTCACAGGTTCAGAAATAGAATACTCACACACCTGTCCTTGGAACCCCGACAAATGCTTGGTGTGGTCGGATAGTGGTAGGCGAAGTTCTGATTGCAGAGAAGACATGGCTGCTCCAGTGTCGATTACAAATGGGTGATGTTCATCTCCTATCTGCAGAGAGATAATAGGTTCCCTGTCTGCTTGGAGAGTCCTTATGACTAAATTAGCTAGTCAATCCTGTGTTGGGAAAGGGTTTGCCTGGGAGAAGTCAGTGTATCTCGTCTGTCCTCCCCTTGGTGGGTACCCCCTCCTTCTGCTGCCTGTCTTTTAAAGGGGCATTCCTGTTGCCAGTGATCTGCATGGCCGCAATTAAAACATGCATTGCTCCCTTTATATCTGCCCCGTCCTCTTCTCCCAGTAGACAAATGGCCCCTCAGAGGGGGCGGCGGTTGTAAAGCTGTTGGTGCATACGGTGGGCCATAAAAAGGAGCTGAGGGTCCCTTTGGGTGGGTTTGATATCCTCCCCCTCGCTGATCCACCCACCCAAAGTCACAATATTGGGGCTCCAGCTGGTAAGCTACCATTTCTGCCGCTTGTTGGGGTCGCAGATCATCCTTTTTCATTACATACTCAGTCTTAATCTTTGTAACTGAGCCTCCTTCCTGGCCTACACCCTCCTTCCAATAAAATCTGACTGCCCTTGCCATCTGGGAAGGGTCGTTCTCTCTCCAATTCATGTTATTACATTTCACAGCAGTAGCCACGGAAGGTGGTAGGCAATGCATTAACATAGCACAATATTGAGGGGAAGGAATTCTGACCATTTTGATATGGCAAGTCGCCTGACTGCCCACGGTAGATTTCATTAAAACGTTCCAGAAATTCCTCTGGCTCTTCAATCTTCTTAGGTTTTAGGTCTAAGATAGCAGAAATATTTATGGGCTTTTGAAATGTGCTATTCAACGCATTCAGGATTTGTGTCCGTCTATCGCATGGGCTTGCTGAAGTGCAGCGTGGCTAGCATAATCCAAGTGATTAAGATGATTGCGGTACTCTGCTGGGGTTAAAACCTGCTGGACTAGGGCCCAGAGGTCCCTGGAATCAGCGTGATAAATTGAGATGGTAGTTCTCAGGGAATCCACGAAGGCAGCAGGAGATTCTTTTCTATCTGGGATTGTAGCCATAATAGCCATCATCTCACTGGGTGTCCATGGGAAATAAACGTCTATCGTGGGCTGGGCCCCGGCAGTCACTGCGTCAAGGTTTGGTATCTTCCTAATCGGCAACTGTCTCCGAGTCTCACCAGGGGGCACTCTAGCTATTTCCTCTGGTTCTTCCAAGACTTCGACGTCCCTCCCTGTCACTAGAGGGAGTTCTTTCTCTTCAGAATCATCTCTGGCATCTCCCTTTGTTCTCGAAATTTGCGGTTTCCCCTTGGTCTGAAGGGATTTAAGTGGTATGCTTAATTGTTTCTGGTTAGGATCAAGCCCTTCTCTCGCTGTCCGAGATCGGGTCCTAGAGCTAACTGGGCTTGTGGAACAGAGCTCCTCTTCCCCTAGTGATCGTGAAGATGGTAAATCGGGACCCACGCTATCAACCAAAAGGGCTGGAGTGACTGGCATGATTGGGATCTGGGGAGCAGTGACTGGATATACATTATTATACTCTGGTGGTTCTGGAATTAGTGCAGACAATGCTACAGGTGCAGTCGAAATCCTTTGCTGACATTTTCAAATTATCGAATTGGTCATTTTCTGTCAATTCAAGGCCAGCCATTGAACTACGTAGCCCATCTTTTGTCTGACCCGAGCCTTTCCTGTCTTTACTTGCGCATTTTTTTTTTAATGCACATCCTTTTTCAAGACCTGTAATGTTTTTTGGTTACCCTGTTCACTAATTGGAATTCCCATTTTAAGGGCATTGTCCTGCCAACTTGATAACATGATCTTATCTCTTTCCTCTTGACAATATTGTCTCCATAATCTAATTAACTCTTTAGCTTTCATACTTTGGCTCTTTCTTTTTTTTTATTTTTATTTTTTTTATTTGCTTATTTATAACCAATGGCAATTTTTGCTCCTTGGCAAAATGATTGAAAAGGTTCTAACAGTGTTCTTTTAAAACTTAAAATGTTTGAAAATTCAAATTGAATTACTGCAACTTGCAAGATTAGCTCTGATCTCAACTCAGAACTAAATTTACGATTTGCTTAACACAAACTTGTATAACATTTACAACTTAATTAATTCTTTATCTTAACAATTTTTCTTTTAACAAGTTTTTCTTACATTCTCAAAAATGTTGGCTGCTATCAATGAGGGAGCAGTTAGCTGCGGTGATGTATACCGGAGCAAAGTCAACTGTCATCTCCAGATTTACACTTTTTAAAATGGTGTCAGTGAGTTTCTTTAAGTTTCTATTAATTCACAAATAAAATGAGATAAACATTATTTTGAGTAAGTAAAACTTAAGATTCTGGCAATTTCAATCAATTACTTTCGAAAATAATAACTTTTATCAAAGAGGTGGAGAAACCCACTGGTTTCCTTTAATTAATTCAAAACGTAACTTTGCTGGAGTTCACTGACTCAAAGGAAAGGTATCCGATTACACTACAGGCTGCTGCTGTTATCTCAAGGCCTGAGTGAGAAGCACTGTCTGTTGTCTTTAACTTTGGCTGCTGCTGTTAACCCTTTGAGAGACTTCTGCTTTAACTAACATGCAGCATCCAGTTCTATGGATGTTCTTTGTTTTGAAATTTATCCAAGCAATTCCCCATAATCTCAACTAGTCCTCAGAACTGCGTTTTTCGCCACTACAGTCCAAGGGTACAATTTTAGCTTAATCAACTATAGATTTAAAACACTCACACATGGAATTGAATCATTTGTTTTAGATGTCGCATCAACCCATAACCTAACCCAAGCCGAATCAGAACTCACACATGGAGTTGAACCATCTCTTTTAGATGTCGCATCAACCCATAACCTAACCCAAGACGAATCAGAACTCACACATGGAGTTGAACCATCTTCAGAGTTAAAAACACTTATTTAACTGAACCTTCATCTGCTGAAGTCACATCAGTTCATCAACAACACAATTAACCCAAAACTGAACTATCAATTATGATATCCCATCAGTTTAATTTTCTAATCCCCAGACTGACCTTTGATTTCGTCGAGACGATCTTTCCGTACCAACCGCGAGTGACCAGACTAATCAGACGATAAGAAGAGGGGAAAAAGCAATGTGCGGTCATTTTCCAGCTATACATTGTAGGCCCCTTCTTCCCACTCTGCCTGTTCATAATCAGTCTAATTCTGATTTCACGGTTGGTCAGAACCGTCTTGAGAAATCCCGGGTTTCCGGCACCAAATGACAAAATACAAATTTCTTTACCCGTCAGTCTGGCCTCAATAAAAGTCGAGATGGATTTGCAGGTACAGCATTAGTTATTTTATTTGGCTTGCAAGCCTGATTCATTTCATAGAGGCATAGGACACATCGAGTCTCCTACACCCAGGAAAGCGAATGAACAAAGAGACAAAGGGATTTCTGCAAATAAATTCAAATGGTATCAAGTCTCACAAACACGATTCCCATAGGTCATCCTATACCCCTCCTGACCTGGTCATACATTCTGATTGGCTCACTTCTCATCCCTTCCTCTGGCCCCCTTATTACCCAGCATCCTTTTCTCCTCCTTTGGTGGACACACCTCCTCCTTGCTTTGCCATGCGGTCTGAAATCCTTTGTCTGTGAACTCACCAGAATGAGACTGGCCTATCTCTACATTACAGTAACTAATATCTCTAAAGTAACTATTTTATATCACATTCGTCAGTGACACCGAAGGAACTCTTAAAAAGTGATAGAGCTGCCCATCTGCTTCGAAGGTAGTGTACTTGCGGTCACCATTACGGATGAGTAGCTGGTGGTAGGCAGACTTGAGATCCACCGTGGAGAAAACCTTGTACTGCGCGATCCTGTTCACCAGGTTGGCTATATGGGGGAGAGGGTATGCGTCCAGCTGCGTAAACCTGTTGATGGTCTGACTGTAGTCAATGACCATCCTATGTTTCTCCCCGGTCTTTACCACCACTACTTGAGGTCTCCAGGGGCTGTTGCTGGCTTCAATGACCCCTTCCCTCAGCAGCCTTTGGACCTCCAACCTGATAAAGGTCCGGTCCTGGGCACTGTACCGTCTGCTCCTGGTGGCGACGGGTTTGAAATCCGGGGTGAGGTTCGCAAACAGGGAAGGCGGGTCGACCTTAAGGGTCGTGAGGCCGCAGACAGTGAGGGGGAGGGTATAGGGCCGCCGAATTTAAAGGTCAGGCTTTGCAAATGGCACTGGAAATCCAGCCCAAGGAGGGTAGCCGCGCAGAGGTGCGGCAGGACATACAGGTGGAAATTGTTGAATTCCCTCCCTTGGACAGTGAGGTTCGCTCGGCAGAACCCCTTTATCCCCACCGCGTGTGACCCGGAGGCCAGGGAGATCCTTTGATTTACGGGATGGGTGACAAGAGAACAGCACCTTACCGTGTCAGGGTGAACAAAGCTTTCCGTGCTCCCAGAGTCGATCAGGCACGACGTCTCGTGGCCATTGATGGAGACCGTCGTTGTAGCTGTTGCAAGCGTCCGGGGCCGACTCTGGTCCAGAGTCACCGAGGCCAGCTGAAGTAATTGAGGGTTCTGGTCGGGCAGCGTGTAGTCGGCTGTGCTGGGGGCCTGGGGCCCCATCCAAGATGGCGTCACCCATGGGTCGCACATGGTGTCCGGGGGGCAAAATGGCCTCGCCCGCGGGTCGCACGTGGCCTTAGGATAGGGGGGTGACGGTGAGCGCTGGGCGGTCGGGGCCTGAATGGGGGGTTTCCGATAGTCGCTGGAGACCGCGGCCACGGCGCGGGCCTGGCAGACCCCCACACAGTGGCCCTTCTTGCCACACTCTTTGCAGGCGGCGGTGCGGTCCGGGCAGCATGGGCAGGGATGATTCGCCTGCCCGCAGAAGAAACAGCGGGGCCCGGCAGCGTTAGCGAGCTGTCTCGCCGCGCAGGCTTGCGGGGTCAGGGGGAAGGCCTGTGGGGCTGCCGCTGCGGGGTGCCATGCAGCCCAGGGGGCCATCGCGCGTTCGGGCACAAAGGACTGCGTGTTTTTATAGGCAACGTCCATGGACCCTGCCAGGGCCCGTGCCTCAGTAAGTCCCAGAGTGTCCCTTTCAAGGAGTCTTCAGCGGATATCGGGGGAGCTCATACCTGCCACGAAAGCAGCCCTGATCAAAAGTTCCGTGTGCTCGCTCCCCGAAACTGGCGGGCAGCCACAGTTTCGGCCCAGCACCAGCAGTGCCTGGTAGAAATCTTCCAACGTTTCCTCGGGGCTTTGCCGCCTAGTCGCCAGCAGGTGACGAGCGTAGACCTGGTTCACAGGGCGGATATAATGTCCTTCTAGCAGCTCGATCGCGGCAGCATAATTCTCCACCTCCTAGATAAGAGGGTAGATCCCAGGGCTGACCCGTGAGCGTAGGAGATGCATCTTTTGTCCTTCCGTCGGGGTGTCGGCAGCCGTGTCGAGGTAGCCCTTAAAGCATGCCAGCAATGTTTGAAGATAGCAGCAGAGTTGTCCGTGTAGGGGCTGAGCTGAAGGCACTCCGGTTTGATACGGAGATCCATCCTTCCAACTGAAGTTGTAGCAGATTAAATTGATGCGCAATCAATTACTCTCAAGACGAAGTGATTCCATAACTGAAGGCTTTAATCTGCTAGAACTCTTCCCCAGCTGCTTCGATACAGAAAGTGAAGGCTGCTGGGATGGCACCGGTTCTTATACTCCGCCTCTCAGGGCGGAGCTACGTACAACAGCCAATGGTAGACTCCTGGGTCTAACCAATGGTCATCCACCTCTTAGGTACCGCAATACCTGGTACTACCACAAGCCCATTGTCCCGGGAAGACCTGTGAGTGGTGTCTAGAAGGTGTGAGTTTCTGTATAAGTCTCAGTTGTTGTTTGCAATATACACAAGTTGTGTCCTGTCTGTGTCCCAACCTGACCACAATTCCCATTGTCCTTTGCGGGCGGCCATTTTAGATGACCACATATCCATCCTCTTGATCCTGAACGCGAAGCATGTTGGATCACAGACTCGAATCAATACCTGCCCTGCATTCCCAGTCACCTGTTGGTTAATCAAGGTCCTACTCTACTCCAGCCAAAATGCATCACACAATATTACCTAATTCGTTATTACATACAGTTCAACAGAAAGTTAATTCATTAATAACTACAGTTTCATTTTCAAATCAAATTCATTTTAAAGACTAAGCTCACTTCACCTCATGCTGTTTGCTTATACATTCAAAACTTATTCACAACACAGAAATTTAAAACAGCAGCATCACATTTCATACTATCTATCCTAAATCTTAACATAAAAGGCACAAATGGTCCATTTCGCAGCAATTGTTTGTAAACGTTCATGAGGTATAAATTTCAGGGTATCCTTCATTGAATTGCAGAAAGGGAAGCTGGGACTGTGTATATCTGTGGGTGGGTAAGTCACCTGCAGAGCTGGAATGTGAGGGTGCCAATATATATCACTGCAATCAGGACTTCGGTTAGGTGAGAGATGAGGTATATTAGGGGGTGGTTTTGAAGGCTGGGGCTCCAATTTCCAATGTCACCCACCAGGTGGGGGTCTCGGTTTCTAACAATTGCCGGATGATATCCTGGGTCTGTTGTGTAGTGTTTGGGGCCGGCTTAAATCCTGTCCTGATTTTGTACAGGGCTAAGTTACCCTTTGTGAGTGTCCCGGGGCATTTGTGTCCAATTCCCAATCCTTTTCAGGGCTTTTTGCTAAACATCCAATTTCAGGGCACCCTTCATTTGGAAATTCCCACCAATCCCCTTTTTTGGAGGTGCTAATATAGCATTCTGAGGAGGTCCCATTGGGCTTTTTGCATATTGTCCTTTGATTGTTACACCCGAATAGGATGCTTATATTGGGGTTTACCCATAATGTACCGTCCTCACAGTCCCCTGCAAATAATCTGAGTCGGGCATTGATGGAATGCGGGACAATGCAGCCCAATCGATTGCCATTCCAGTCACCACCTTAAACATTCACTCCTGCCACAGGAGGTATTGCTCCTCTACAAGATGCTCTGCAGTAACTCACTAAGGCTCCTTAGGCAGCACCTTCCAAACCCACGGCTACTGCCATCCAGAAGGACAAGAGCAACGGATATCTGGGAACCCCACCACCTGGATGTTCCCCTCTGAGTCAGTCACCACCCTGACTTGGAAATATATTGGCTGTTCCTTCACTGTCGCTGGGGCAACATCCTGGAGCTCCCCCTCTAACAGCACTGTGGGTGTACCTACACTTCAAGGACTACAAAGGTTCAAGAAAGCAGCTCACCACCACCTTCTAAAGAGTAATTAGGGATGGGCAATAAACGCTGGCCTTCTTAGCAATACTTACATTCCATAAATGAACAAAAGAAAATTGACCGGGACACCTGGTAGATCTCCCCGTTCTTCTTTGAGTAAAAATTGTGGGATACATTTGCATCCATTAGCAGATGGGCGAGGGAATTTAGTAGCTCAGCTGGAAGATGGGACCTCTGAGAGTACAGCACTCCCTCAAATGTGAGTGAGGTGGTTCAGAGGAGGTTCACTAGATTGCTGCCTGTGAGTGGGAGAGTCGCACCCACTCTGAACAGATCCACAATGAGTCCGAAAAGAGAGATATTTTAAAAAAGAGAGGCATCGCAGGAAAACCATAAATTAATTGGTTGGCAAGAAACTGCTATTAGGGACTGTCTTTAAATTGTTGTAAATTAGAAGGGCGTGTTATTTTTTAAACAAATTTCTATACATGGATTTAATTGAGAAGTGCCGGGAAGAAAAGAAAGTTAGGGCCAATATAATAATTTAATATAAATAATCCAAAGGAGAATAAAGTCAGCATAAGGGAAGTAAAGTTAAGTAGCATAAGGGCAGCTCTGTTGTGTGGTATGCATGTCCTGTAATATGTGGGAAGTTGTGTACACTACTGGTGCCCTAGACCACCATGTGGCCAGAAAGTGCTGCCAACTGCAGAAACTGGAGCTCGGGTTTTCAGAGCATGAGCGGCGGCTGGAGTCGCTGTGATGCATCCATGAGGCTGAGAGCTGCATGGTTAGCGTGTTCAGAGAGATGGTCACACCTCAGTTCACGGACCTGGAGGCTGAGAGGGAATGGGTGACCACCAGGCAATTAAGAGAGCAGGTAGTACAGGAGTCCCCTGAGGTCCCACTCAGAAATCAGTTTTCTGAATTGGAAGCTGGTGGGAGTACTGGTTCCTCAAAGCCAGGCTTGCGGCATCACAAGGTGGTTCGCTGTACACGAGAGGGGAGGAAGGAGAAGGGAAAAGCAATAGTGACATGGGATTCATTAGTTAGGGGAACTCCCCCAGAGCCAGTCCCAGCGTACCTGGAATCTAAAGCCCTCCCTCCTTCATTATCCCTCCAGTCACGCATTCATGTGCCTTAGCCTCCTATTTTGCATTCAATTGCATGTGGCACTAGGAGTAATCCAAAGATTACTACATTTGAGTTCCTGCTTGCTAATTTCCTACCCAGCTCCCTAAATTCTGATTACAGGACTACATCCACCTTCCTATCTGTGGTGTTGGTACCAAAGTGGGCCACAGCCTCTGGCTGTTCACCTTCCCCAGAAAAATGCCCTGCAGTCATTCTGTGATATCCTTGCCCCATGCCCAGACTCTCCATGATGTGACGACAGGAAGGACTGTGAGGCCGTGCTTTGTGGGCTTCACATTCTCTGGTAATAAAGGATTTGCTGACCCTCAGAATGTTAGACGGTGTGCCTTTTCTGATCTGTCTTTAGGTTGCTGGTCGCTGAGCTCCCTGTGTGCACCTTTTGGAAGAAGAAACGCAAGCCCATTTCATTCTGCTCCACAGAGCGGACACTGGACCGGAAGATGACCTTGGAAGTCTCCAAGGTACAGAGTGAGTTTGCTGCCTCTTAGCCATCCTCCTTGACATCGGCCCCCATTGACTGCAGCCGGAGAGATTTTCTATGTGTTTCTGGGCACATTCCCCCATCTCTCTCTCGCCTGCTGAACACCTCATTTAGGTTTTTTCCGAAATTTTATTTATTCATAAAATAGCAATATATGGGCGGCACGGTGGCACACTGGTTAGCACTGTTGCCTCACAGCTCCAGGGTCCCAGGTTCGATTGCCGGCTTGGGTCACTGCCTGTGCGGAGTCTGCACGTTCTCCCCGTGTCTGCGTGGGTTTCCTCCGGGTGCTCCGGTTTGAAAAATGAAAAAGAAAATGAAAATGGCTTATTGTCACAAGTAGGCTTCAAATGAAGTTACTGTGAAAAGCCCCTAGTCGCCACATTCCGGCGCCTGTTCGGGGAGGCTGTTACAGGAATTGAACCATGCTGCTGGTCTGCCTTGGTCTGCTTTCAAAGCCAGCGATTTATCCCTGTGCTAAACAGCCTCTCCCCACAGTTTCCTCCCACAGTCCAAAGATGTGCGGGTTAGGTGGATTGGCCATGCTAAATTGCCCTTCGTGTCCAAAAAGGTTAGGAGGGGTTACTGGGTTACGGGGATAGAGTGGAGGCGGGGCTTGGGGAGAGTGCTCTTTCCAAGGGCCAGTGCAGACTCGATGGGTCGAATGGCCTCCTTCTGCTCTGTAAATTCTGTGATCAAAAAGAACATTACAAAACATTTCAAATTGTCATAACAGAAAATTGTAATAACATTTAACTTTTTTCCAGCGAGCATGTTGCCTTTGAAGTGTCTCAGTACGGTTACATTTACTGGACACATTCAGGGAAGCTGACAGTCGGACGGGTTGCCATGGTTACCGGCCCTCCAGTTCACTCAGGCTGAAAGGTCTTAGACAGTGACCGTCCCCCACTGCGTCTCTATGGCAGCTGCCCCAAGCTTACTGTGTCCCTCAGCACATAGTCCCGGACTTTGAGAGGTGCCAGTCTGAATAATTTGGCCAGGGATCACTCATTTCTGGAAGATCAACAGATTTCGGGCAGATCAAAGAGCATCTTTCACCGAATTGATGATCCTGCAGCTGCAGTTAATGGTTGTCTCAGTGTCCCCCCCTAGGAACAGCCCATAGAGCAGAGTCCTGGGTTACAGAGCTGCACGGGATGAACCTCAACAAAAACTACATGGCCAGATTTTCCGACTCTGCGCCGGGTGGGAGAATCCCTGGGGGGAGGCGCGAATCCCGCCTCGCCGCCCCGACGCCGGCTGCCCTATTCTCTGCCGCCGTTTTTCGGGGGCTGGCGGGATACCCGCCCGATGGGCCGAGTGGGCGTAAAGTTTTGCCCAGTCCCACCGGCGTGGATTACTCACCTCACACACGGTGGGACCTGGCAGGTGAGTGTGCGAGGGTGGTCCTGACAGGGGGGGGGGGGGGGGGGGGGGGGGGGGATCCGACCCCGGGGGGGGGGGGGGGGGGGCGGCCCACAGTGGCCTTACCCACGATCGGGGCCGACCGATCCTGCGGGCGGGCTGGTTCCGTGGGGCCTTCTTTCCTCCGCGCCGGGCCCCAATAGGGCTCCGCTATATTACCCGGGGGCCGGCGTGGAGAAGAGAAGTAAGCAGGCTGTTCTGCGCATACGCGGAGATACGCTGGCGGTCCGCGCATGCGCGAGATCACACCGCCCATTCAGCGCATGCGAGAACCCGCGCCGGCCCTTTGGCATTGGTTTTAGACGCTGGGGACCACTCCGGCATCAGCCTAGCCCCCGAGAGATGTGAGAATTCATCACTTTCGGGGGCTGTTGACGCCGGAGTGGGTGCGCCGGATTTCCCGCCGGCGTGGGGGTCAAGGCCCCATTTCTAGAGAATCTCGCCCCATATCTCTCATTAGACCATCTCTGCAAAGCCATGTGCCAGAACGGGGTGTGTGACCACCTCCTCCCCCCACCCCTCACGCTGCTTCTTCCACGGCAACATGCAGTGGTCGGAGACTTTGGGCTATGGGAATGTCATTCTCACCACCAGCCACGTTATGCCTTGGTGCTTGTTTGAAATATCGAGCGACGAGGCATTGTGCCAAATGATTTTGACAGCCTGCTTCTTTTCCTTGGGACTGGAGGACGTTACGTGCAAGACCACTGCCTGATGGACACGTGGTCAGAGGTGTTTTTCTGCACAAACCTTTTCCACGAGGGACACGGTGATACAGGAAGGTTCAGCTGGTTGGAGCGTTCCGTGACAGCGTGGCCCGTCCGTCCCAACACCGTGAACAAGTAGGACCTCAGTATGTGGTGCTTGCGTACTGAGGGTCTATGCACAACTTGAAGCAGCCAAACACAATGGTGGCCATTAGGATGAGGCTAATGTTGGGTATGATTCCCCCCCCCCCACCGCCCCCTCCCCCCCCCCCCCCCCCCCCCCCCCCCCCCCCCCCCCCGCCGCCGCCACCCCCATTCAGAGATTTGTACATGATGTCCCTGTGGACATGACCCATTTGTGACTTGCTAGGGTGACCACTGCGACACAGGATTGGGGTATGATCTACACCTTTGCCACATGCGGCAACACTGAGAGCACCTCACACCCGATCACCAGGCTCTTGCCCGCATTGGAGCGGGAACACTGCTTCCACATGCCCAATGTCTGCCTCACCTTGACCGCTCACTCCTCCCAGTTTTTGACACACTCCGCAGCTTCTCCCAGCCATGTCTCTAGCGCGTTCAGACAGTCTGACCTGACACTGACAGTGAATTCGAGCAGGAGACGGCGACACTGTCCATGCACACGGAGGTATCACGTTGAGTGCCTCCAACTGCCTGGGATCGTCACTCTTTATGCTCATTTTGATAGAGATACTTCTGGCAATTATTGTCCCTTTGAAAAGTGTTAAAGAAACAGATTGACAAGATGAGTGTACAGTGAATCATTTCTCAATTGCGCCAGGTTGCTTGTGTTTTATAACGTTTTATAATGGAGTTTCCCACATGCCTGGGAAACGAGATTTCAATATTCATTCCTCGATCAGCCTGGCAAGAACAATACTAAATCAACATAATTTATGACTTGTGTTTCTAAATGTCATGCAAATGGAATGCTAATTTATGCGAACAAATTGCTTTTTTTTTCTGTGGTTCTCATGAATTGTTTTATAATGGAAAGAGAGTTTTTTGTTGTTTCATAACTCTGACTCATTCCGGCTGTGGGGCAGCACATGTAGGGAGTTCCACATCTTTTAAAGCAATACAAATTATTTTACCGCAGCTCGGGATCTGGTGTGGGATGTATTCCAAGATCAGGCACAGAGCTACAGGAGGGAGAAGTAGGATGGAGGAGGGGCAAGCTCAAGGCAGGGGATGGGATAGGAGAGGGAGCGCGGGGGACGGTGGGTGGGCAGGGAGCGGGATAGGGTCAGGGGAATAGGGGTAGGGGTGGGTGAGGCGGGAGCGAGGTAGGGGCAGTGTGTGGGGTTGGGGGCTGAGAGTGGGGTTGGGGGGTGGGAAGGGGTAGGGCCGGGGAGTAGGGATCGGGAATCGGGGATAAGGGGGTGGGCGTTGGGGGTGGAGTAGAAGCTGAACAGGTGTGGTGATGGGCAGGTATAACAAAGACTGAGACTGGGCAGTAATTGCAAAATAATCAGAAATAAAGTCATAGATTTTTATAACACAGAAACAGGCCTGTCGGCCTAGCGAGTCACTGTTGGCCATTAACACCAATCTATTCTACTCCTATGTTACAACACATGGTCCGTAGCCTTTTACACTGTGACCTTTCAAGTGCTCATTGAAATGCTTCTTAAATGTGCGAATTCCCACCTCGACCACCCTTTCAGAACCTGAAAGAGATGGTTAAACAAAATCAGCCATGAATTTAACAATTTGTGAGGGTCCAGAACATGGGGCGGGATTCTCCGACCCCCCCACCGGGTCGGAGAATCGCCGGGGGCTGACGTGAATCCCGCCCCCGCCGGTTGCCGAATTCTCCGGCACCGGATATTCGGCGGGGGGCGGGAATCGCGCCGCGCCGGTAGGCGGGCCACCCCCCCTCCCCCCCCCCCCCCCCCCCCCCCCGGCGATTCTCCGGCCCGCGATGGGCCGAAGTCCCGCCGCTGTCAACCCACGCCAGCCGGCGTGGATTGAACCACCTTTGAGACGGCGGGACAAGGCGGCGCGGGCGGGCTCCGGGGTCCTGGGGGGGGCGCGGGCCGATCTGGCCCCGGGGGGGTGCCGTGATCCGCGGGCGGGCCTGTGCCGTGGGGGCACTCTTTTTCTTCCGCCTTCGCCATGGTCTCCACCATGGCAGAGGCAGAAGAGACCCCCTCCACTGCGCATACCCGGGAATGCCGTCAGCGACTGCTAACGCTACCGCGCATGCACCGCCCGGCAAAGTCAGTTTTGCGCCAGCTGGTGGGGCACCAAAGGCCTTTCCCGCCAGCTGGCGGGGCGGAAATCAGTCCAGCGCGGGCCTAGCCCCTCAAGGTTAGGGCTCGGCCGCTCAAGGTGCGGAGACTTCCGCACCTTTGGGGCGGCGCGATGCTGGACTGATTCGCGCCGTTTTTGGCGCCGGTCGGCGGACATCGCGCCGATATGGGAGAATCCTGCCCATGATGCTGGGTAAACCACTGGGGGGACAGGATGGCACGGTAGCACAGTGGTTAGCACCATGGCTTCACAGCTCCAGGGTCCCAGGTTCGATTCCGGCTTGGGTCACTGTCTGTGCGGAGTCTGCACATCCTCCCCGTGCCTACGTGGGTTTCCTCCGGGCGCTCCGGTTTCCTCCCACAAGTCCCGAACGATGTGCTGTTCGGTGAATTGGACATTCTGAATTCGCCCTCTGTGTACCCGAACAGGTACTGAAATGTGGGAACTAGGGGATTTTGACAGTAACGTCATTGCAGTGTTAATGTAAGCCTATTTGTGACAATAAAGATTATTATTATTAGGAAGGTACACTTTAGCAATCCAACTAATCCCCAAACCCCCTCTCCGAAATAGGGAAAGCAAGCTAGAAATAAGAATATGAATCAGTTTTTGGATAGCGATGGGATGAGAGATATAAGGTAGGAAAAGGGACAGATAGAGACAAGAATAAATAAGCCCCATGCTTGGGATCTGGGGTGTGGTGTCTGATCGAAAATTGGGGATCTATTCCGCCTTGTGGGATAAAGACCCAAGACCATTATAACTAACACGTAGACACTCTGAGCCATGACATAACTGTTTTAGGGACAGGGATTGCAATGCCAGAATTCCTTGGCCATTCTGACCAGGTCAGCCCTGTGCCAGGAGCTGTTAGCAGGGCCCACCAAGGAGAGGAAGGGAAAGGTGGATGTGTATTGTCTGGGCAGCTCAGATCCACTTTGCAAAGAGACACTTCTTTATCTGTGAGACTGTCTGGGGAACATTCTCCAGTCAAACAAATGTCTTCCTTTTTCTCTCTGCCTGTCTTTTAAAACTTACTCCTGCCCTAGTCAGACAAGCTGAACTGCTTGTTGAAGATGATCATTCACAAAACATTAAGGTCAAAGGATCGACCTTGTGGTAATCGAATGCAGCATTGTGTAATGACACATGAATGCATCATGTAACTGCAGCTGTCACCTACAATGCATGTTGGAATCTGATACAATTTTCATTCTGTAACATGTGACCCAACCAGACAGTTCTTCAATGTCTCACACACCGTTTAACTGCAGTTGATGGCTGTTGAGTTGCAGGAAGGGGAGAAGTGATTCTACTCTTCTGTAAGGAGAGGAAGTGGGGGAAGGGACTGAGAAGAAATGCCAAAGCAGAGTACAAAAATGATTGTTCCCGTCAGTCTCTCCCTGATTTAGAAAAGTTGGACACTCACCTGCAATCAACATTAATGATTCCAGATCATTGGCCCTGATCACTGAACACACAAAACATACAACTGGGAGAATTTGAGTTTCTCTCTCACATCATACCAGACCTTTCCGTATTAATTGCAAGAACAAGAGAAAAAGACAATTAGAGAAAAGCTATAGGCAAAGAAATCAAGGGTCTCTATCAGATAATAACACTGTAAAAAAATAGTAGGGATGGGACAAGGTACGTTTAAAGGACTCACCTTAAGGTTTTAGACCTGAACGCTCGGAGCATTCAAAATAAAATAGACAAATTAGTTGCCCCAATAGATGTAAAGGGGTTTGATACAGTTGTGGGGCGGGATTATCCAAACCCCCGCCGGGTCAGAGAATCCCCGGGGGGCAGTGCGAATCCCGTCCCGCCACTCCGACGCCAGCTGCCGTATTCTCCGGCGCCGGTTTTCGGGCGGGGGCGGGGTTTATGCTGTGCCGGTCGGGGGCCGTTGGCAGCGGCTCCCCCGACATTTCTCCAGGCCCCAATGGGCCGAGCGGCCGTCGTTTCCTGGCCAGTCCCGCCAGCGTGAAATGGACATGGTCCATCACGGCAGGGCCTGGCTTGTAGGCCGGCTAGGTGAGTCCTCGAGGTGGCGTGGGGGGATCCAGCCCCGGCGGGGGCGGGGGGGGGGGGGCACGGTGGCCTGGCCCGCGATCGGGGCCCACCGATCGGCCGGCGGGCCTGTGCCATGGGGGCACTCTTTCCTTCCGCGCCAGCCTCTGTAGGGCTCCGTCATGGCTGGCGCGGAGAAGAACCCTCCTGCACATGCGCAGGAACCACGCCGGCGGTTCTGAGCATGCGCCAATTCCCGCCGGCCCTTTGCCGCCGGTTGGCGCGGCGCCAACCCCTCCGCCGCTGGCCTAGCCCCCGGAAGTGCGGAGGATTCTGCACCTTCCGGTTGGCCCGACACCAGAGTGGTTCGCGTCGCTCTTGACGACGGCATCGGGCCACCCGGCCAGTTGCGGGAGAATCCTGCCCATGATTACAGAGACATGGCTGCAAGGTGACCAAGGATGGGAACTACACATTGAGGACTATTCAGCTTTTAGGAAGGACAGACAGAAAAGAAAAGGTGGTGGAGTTGCATTGCTGATTAAAGAAAATATTGATACAATATTGAGGAAAGATATTAGCACAGGTGATATGAAATATGTATGGGTCGAGTTAAGAAACATTAAGGAGCAGAACACATTCTTAAGGGTAGTATACAGACCACCAAACACCAAAGTGGTAATGTTGGGAATAGCATTAGACAGGAAATCACAGGTGTATGTGACTTTAATCTGTATATAGATTGAGTGAGTCAAATTAGTCACAGTACAACAGAGGAGGAATTTCTGGAGTGCATACCGGATGGTTTTCGGGACAATACTTTGGGGAACCAACAAGGGAACAGGCCATTGCCGACTGGGTGTTGTGCAATAAGAAAGGATTAGTTGGCAATCTAGTTGTGAGAGAACCCTTGGGGATGAGTGACCATAATATGGTAGAATTCTTTTTCAAGGTGGATAGTGAGGTAGTTGATTCTGAGACCAAGATCCTGAACCTCAATCAAGGTAACTATGATGACATGAGGCATGAGCTGGCTATGATGGACTGGGAAACATTACTGAAAAGAAGGACAGCGGACAGGCAATGGCAGCATTCAAGCAACAAATAGGTTAATTCCAAAAGTTGTTTACTCCTGTTTGGCTCAAGAGTAGGAAAGGATCTGTGGTCAAACCATGGCTTACAGGGGAAATTAGAGACAGCATTGGATCTAAAGAAGAGGCGTACAAATTAGCAAGAAAAATCAATAGACCTGAGGATTGGGGACAGTTTAAAGATGGACCAAGGAATTGATTAAGAAGGGAAAATACAATATTAAAGTAAGCTAGCGGGGAACATAAAAACTGACTGCAAAAGTTCTATAGTTATGTAAAGAGAAAAAGATTGATAAAGGTGAGTGTAGGCCGCTGACAGTCAGAAACAAGGGAATTAATAATGGAGAACAAAGAAACGGCTGAGGAACTAAATTCACACTTTGCTTCTGTCTTCACAAAGGAAGATATGAATAATGTACCGGAGGTTGTGAGAGACACAAGTTTTAGTGAGGAGCTGAAGGAAGTTAATATTGTAGAGAAATGGCTGGATTCTCCGGTCGGCAACACCAAAACCGCATTGAGCGACGGGCCAGAGAATCCAAATTCCCGACAGAATCAGGGGCGGCGCCGCGTCCGCGATGCTCTGCCCCCTCCACAGCGGCGTACTCTGTGAGTACAAGGTGCCACGTATCCACGGCCTCAGCCCATTGCCTGAGGGCCGCCCCGATGCTCCGCCCCCAACCGGCCAAGACCCCGACGGCGTGGGTCTCTCATGGTCTCGCCCGTCGGGAACTCGGTGTGGCGCCTGCCGACTCAATCCAGCGCCGCCACAGTCGGGGGAGGGCCGGTCCGCGGGCAGGGGTGGACATAATCGGGGCTGGGGGCATTGTGGTGGGACGGTCCAGGGCGCGCGAGCCGGACGAAGAGGGGGGCTATTTCATGGGCTAGGTCCATGGGTTGCGCCGCCATGAAGCATGTGCCGCCGTGCGTATGTGCGGCCATGGACCCTGCAATTCTCCGGGACATATCGGCAGCGAGAGCCGGGAGATCTAGGCTGCCTTCCTGCTAGCCCCTAGCAAATCAGGGAATCGGTGGCCATTTTGCGCTAGTTTTCCTGGCATAAAACGCCACCGTTTCCCACGCCGGTGTCGACACATAGTCTCCAAATCAGAGAATCCAGCCCTAAGTGTTGACGACAGCGGAGCATGTGTGGACTTTCACGACAGGAAAGTCGGCGCGGACCCCTCGCTGATTCCGGTACCGGTGAGAGGCCAGCACCGGAGCCGAGTGAAACTCCTGCGGATCGCACCACAAACCGCTGGAGAATGGCCGGAGAATGGCCGGGCCGCGCCTGTGCACGGCAGATGACCTGCGCCGTAAAACATGCCGATGGCTGCGACCCCACAGCCCACCCCCTGACCACCCCCCACCAGACCCTCAGCCCTAGCCGAAGCCCCACCGGCCAACGGCACGGATCCCGGCTGAGTGTGGCAGTGCTGAGCACCGTCCGTCGCCAGCATGGCGGGTTCCCCATCGTTTGGGACCACACGTGGCCCACGCCATGGGGAACTGAGCCCACCGGGGCTGGAGCATCGCAGGTGGGCAGGCCAATGACACGCCAACGCTATTGAAATGGCGCGCAGCGCGCACCACGATGATGCTAGTTTGGAGGAGGCAGAGCATGGCGGACCGCGTCAAACCAGCGTCCGGCCCCCATTCCGGTGTTGGAATCCATTCGCCACCCAATCGCCAATCACAATTTCGGCGTCGGGCTACGGAGAATCCCACCCATGGTTTTAGGGTTATTAATGGAATTGAAGGTGGATAAATCTCCAGGGCCTGATAATCTTCGTCCCAGAGTACTTAAGGAAGCAGGGACGATAGTGACGTTTAAGGGGCATCTTGACAAATCCATGAATAGGATGGAAATAGAGGGATACGGACCCAGGAAGTGTAGAAGATTGTAGTTTAGTCGGGCAGCATGGTCGGCACGGGCTTGGAGGGCTGAAGGGCCTGTTCCTGTGCTGTACGTTTTTTGTTCTTTGTTTGTTTGAAGTGGCCCTAGAAATAGTGGATCCATTGGTGGTCATTTTCCAAAAGTCTTTGACGCTGGAATGGTTCCTACAGATTGGAGGGTAGCGAATGTAACCCTGGTATTCAAAAAGGGAGGTAGAGAGAAAACAGAGAACTGTAGACCAGTGAGTCTAATGTCGGTAGGAGGGAAGTTGCTGGAGTCCATTATCAAGGATTTCATAGCACAGCATTTGGAAAGCAGCGGTGTAATCAGACAGAGTCAGCATGGATTTACAAAAGGGAAATCATGCTTGACAAATCTACTGGAATTCTTTGAAGATGTAACGAGTAGAATTAACTGGGGGGGGGTACCGCTGATATTCACCCAATGCCCTGCTGTCAAACCGCTAAATGCCCCCACTTCACACTGCCACCACATCAACACCCCCCCCCCCCCCCCCCCCCACTCCCCCCCACCTCCCCCTCCCGCGGGCTTGGACACTCAGCAATTCTGGGCTCTGGTGTTTGTCATTCTGGCAGCAGCCACCATCTCCCCTGTGGCAGCACAGAGCACGAGAGCTGCTGCCTCTGATCTCTGATTTAGGATTTAGTCCGCACTCTCGGGGGGCAGGACCTCCGCCCCAAGGCTCCAGATCCCAGACAAAGGCCGGCCATTGGCCTCTCAACTGTTCGATAAGCAGGCCTTCCCCAGCTCTCTAACCATCAGGCAAGACCCTCATTGCCTCTCCAAAATTCCACCTGTTAACTAAACGGAATTATAGTTGGGTTCTGTCGAACGCATTTGAACATTATTTCCTGTAAGTTCAAACACATTTTCAGTTGGAACCTCACAGGCAACCTATTGATTCCCGGCTAACGGGAGCAGCCGTGTAGCCACTGTGCAGTCCCCCATAATCAGTGCATCACTCGGGTCGTGGCTTCTGCACCAGGAAACACGGAGGCTCCTTGGAGCAGAATGACCATGCGATACAGGAGTTAACTGAGTTTAAGAGCAAAGTGCTCGTAGACTGAAAGCTTCATCACAGTTCAGGAGAAAAGCAGCTGACCAATTGTCACCTGTGGCCAACCAAAAACCGATCAACACCCTGGGGTGACCATTAACCAGAGACTGAACTGGACTAGCCAGTGGACTAGACACTGCGGCTACCAGAGCAGGTCAGAGGCTGGGAATTCTGAAGCGAGCAACCCACTCCCTGACTCCCCAAAGCCTGTGCATCATCTACAAGGCATAAGTCAGGAGTGCAATGGAATACTCACTCTCCACTTGCCTGGATGAGTGCTGCTCAAGAAGCTCAACACCATCCAGGACAAAGCAGCCCACTTGATTTAGGGGCTGGTTTAGCACACAGGGGCTGGTTTAGCTCACTGGGCTAAATCGCTGGCTTTGAAAGCAGACCAAGGCAGGCCAGCAGCACGGTTCAATTCCCGTACCAGCCTCCCCGAACAGGCGCCGGAATGTGGCGACTAGGGGCTTTTCACAGTAACTTCATTTGAAGCCTACTTGTGACAATAAGCGATTTTCATTCATTTCATTCATTAGCACCCAATCCACTACCTTACACATTCACTCCCTCCACCACCGATGCACAGTGGCAGCCGTGTGTACCATCTACAATATACGCTGCAGGAACTCACCAAGGCTCCTCAGGCAGCACTTTCCAAACCCATGACCACTCCCATCGATAAGGACAAGGTCAGCAGGCACATGGGAACACCATCCCTGGACTTTCCCATCCAAGAAACGCACTATCCTGACTTATCACTGTCGCTGGGTCAAAATCCTGGAACTCCCTCCTAACAGCGCTGTGGATGTACCTACGCCACATGGACTGCAGCGGTTCAAGAAGGCAGCTAACACCACCTTCCCAAGGGAACGTGGAGACAGGAAATAAATGCTGGTCTAACCATTGACACCCACATCCTAACAATGGATGAAAAATAACCCGAAGCATAAAAAACAAATGGTGAATGGAAAGAACACAATAGCCAACCGGTTGCAGGCAAACATGACTTGGGAGGATTCTTCAGGCCTGTCATGGCCGTTCTTGGGCCCAATACTCTAGCTCTGCCCTCTGAGAGCCAAGAACAGCAGATAGCTCATGAAGGACAAACAGGGAGTCAGCATCTGTTGCAGGGAACAATTTGAAGAGCTCCTCTATCGACACATGAGATTCTTCAACTCCATCACTCGGCACACAGCCCGACTCTGTCCCCGTGCCACCTCGAATGAAATTGAAAAATCCTTTCATCATCTGAGAAACAACAAACTCTCCGTAGCAGGAGGAATCCTTGCCAAACTCCTGAAGCTTTGTGCAGACATTCCTGGGGCAATCAAACAACCTCATATCCATCAGGTCAGGTGATCTCAGACACGCGACAATCATGCCCATCTTCAAAAAAAGGACATAAGTCTGATTGTGGGAGTTATAGGAGAGTTTCCCGGCTGATTGCCACAGGCACGAACCCCCTGAATCGCCCTCTTCACTGACTGAATAGTTCCTTCCTCTGAGAGACATTAGAAATGTAAACTTCAGTGACAGTGTGGTGAACCACTGTAATAGGAGATGTAAGGTAGGACCTGCGCTACGGGTTCGTCGGTAGCTCCTGCCGGCTGGCTCCGCCCACGGAGAATTGTATAAATATGCATGACCTCCAGTGCCCTGTCATTTCGCCAGCTGCAGCAGGAGGCCACGCATCTGACTGTAATAAAGCCACAGTTGTACCCAATCTGCGTCTTTGTGCAATTGATCGTGCATCAATTTATTACAGTCAGATTTTCCACAGAATTGATATCCTAATTAAGCCCGATCGCCCGCAGCTGGATCCGCATTCGCCCGACGCCAGGAAAGACTTTACTCACTGGCTGGCATGTTTTGAGGTCTACATCAACGCTGCGGACCCCGCGCCAACGGAGGCTCAGAAGATAAACGTCCTGTACTCCAGACTGAGCTCCAGCGTGTTCCCATTGATCCAAGACACCACGAATTACACAAAAGCAATGGAACTCCTTAAGGAACACTACGCGCAGAAGGCGAACACGCTCTTCGCCAGGCATGTACTCGCCACCCGCTCGCAACTACCTGGTGAGTCCATCGAAGACTTCTGGCGGGCCCTAATTCCACTCATCCGGGACTGGGACTGTCAGGCCGTTACGGCCGCCGAACGCGCGAATCTCCTCATGCGTGATGCTTTTGTGACGGGGATTGCGTCGGACCGCATCCGAGATCGATTACTGGAAGGGGCCACGCTCGAACTGGCGGAGACGAAAACCTTGGCACTCTCCATGACAGTCGCATCCTGTAACGTACAATCGTATCCCTCCCGCCGCGCTGCCCACCCTTCTATTCCTTCCTACCCCTCCTGGACCCCGCCGACGACCTCCCCAGCCGGGGCCCTGCCTTCCCAATATGCCTGTGCCGCACGCCAATCTGTGCACCCAGGGGTCTCCGCTGCTACTTCTGCGGTCAGCAGAAGCACCCCCGCCAACACTGCCCGGCCCGCACTGCCGATTGTAAAGCCTGCAGTAAAAAGGGCCACTTCGCGGCTGTGTGCCAGGCCCGCGCAGTCGCTGCGATCGCGCCCGCTATCGCCCCCTCCCCCACGCCAGGCGACCTATGGGCGCCACCATCTTGTCCCGACCCCACAATGTGCGCACCATGGGCGCCACCATCTTGTCCCCCACAGGGTCTCCGGACATCCCAACATCGGAACCGCACATGCTCGCCACCCGAAGCATCCGACGGCTACCCGCAGCTCGCTTCGATGACGCTGGACCAATCTCGCCTGCACAACCTGGCCACCGCGTCGACGATGGTGAAAATCAACTGCCACACGACCTCGTGCCTGCTGGACTCTGGGAGTACCGAAAGCTTTGTTCACCCAGATACGGTAAGGCGCTGCTCCCTTGCGGTCCACCCTGCCAATCAAAGGATCTCCCTCGCCTCCGGATCCCACTCCGTCCCGATCTGAGGCTTCTGTACAGCCACCCTCACGGTCCAGGGTGTAGAATTTAGTAACTTCCGCCTCTATGTCCTTGCTAATCTCTGCACTGCACTCTTGTTAGGCCTGGACTTCCAGTGCAACCTCCAGAGCCTCACCCTCAAATTCGGCGAGCCCTTACCCCCCTTACCGTTTGCGGCCTCGCGACCCTCAAGGTCGATCTCCCCTCCCTTTTTGTCAATCTAACTGCGGATTGCAAGCCCATTGCCACTAGGAGCAGACAGTACAGCACCCAGGACAAGACCTTCATCAGGTCTGAAGTCCAGCGGCTGCTTAAGGAGGGTATTATCGAGGCCAGCAACAGCCTCTGGAGAGCCCAAGTGGGGTGGTTAAAACTGGGGAGAAACACAGGATGGTCGTGGACTACAGCCAGACCATCAATCGGTACACGCAGCTCGACGCGTACCCCCTCCCACGCATATCTGATATGGTCAGTCAAATTGCGCAGTACTGGGTCTTCTCAACAATTGACCTGAAATCCGCCTACCACCAGCTCCCCATCCGGAAGTCGGACCGGCCATACACGGCCTTCGAGGCGGACGGTCGCCTCTACCACTTCCTTAGAGTCCCTTTCGGCGTCACAAATGGGGTCTCGGTCTTCCAAAGGGAGATGGACCGAATGGTTGACCAGTACAGTTTGCGGGCCACCTTTCCGTACTTAGATAATGTCACCATCTGCGGCCATGACCAGCAGGACCACGATGCCAACCTCGATAAATTCCTCCACAATGCCACTCTTCTCAACCTGACCTACAACAAAGAGGAGTGTGTGTTCAGCACGACCCGGTTAGCCATTCTCGGCTATCTAGTCCAAAACGGACTTCTCGGGCCCGACCCCATGCGCCCCCTCATGGAGCTTCCCCTCCCCCACTGCCCCAAACCCCTCAAACGCTGCCTGTGGTTCTTTTCCTACTACGCTCAGTGGGTCCCAAACTATGCGGCCAAGGCCCGCCCACTCATTCAGTCCACCCAATTCCCCCTCGCGGCCGAGGCACAACACGCTTTCGCCCGCATCAGAGCAGACGTCGCCAAGGCCGGGATGCGCGCAGTGGACGAGTCACTGCCTTTCCAAGTAGAAACGATGCTTCAGACATCGCCCTTGCCGCCACTCTAAACCAGGCAGGCAGACCCGTGGCATTCTTTTCCCGCACCCTTCAAGCCTCTGAAATTCGACACTCATCCGTCGAAAAGGAGGCCCAAGCTATCGTTGAAGCTGTGCGGCATTGGAGGCATTACCTGGCCGGTAAGAGATTCACTCTCCTTACGGACCAACGATCGGTAGCTTTCATGTTCAATAACACACAGCGGGGAAGATAAAAAATGATAAAATCTTGCGGTGGAGAATCGAGCTCTCCACCTACAATTACGGGATTTCGTATCGCCCCGGTAAACTCAACGAGCCCCCAGACACCCTCTCCCGAGGTACATGTGCCAGCGCACAAGTGGACCAACTCCGGACCCTACACGACAGCCTTTGTCACCCGGGGGTCTCTCGATTGTACCATCTGGTCAAAGCTCGCAATCTGCCCTACACCGTCGAGGAAGTAAGGACAGTCACCAGGGCCTGCCAGGTCTGTGCGGAGTGCAAGCCGCACTTCTACCGGCCAGGCCGTGCGCGCCTGGTGAAGGCTTCCCGCCCCTTTGAATGACTCACGTGGATTTCAAAAGGCCCCTCCCCTCCACCGACCGTAACACGTACATTCTCAGTGTGGTCGATGAGTACTCCAGATTCCCCTTCGCCATCCCATGCCCCGATATGACGTCTGCCACCGTCATCAAAACCCTCAACACCATCTTCGCTCTGTTAGGTTTCCCCGCCTACATCCACAGTGACAGGGGATCCTCATTCATGAGCGATGAGCTGCGACAGTTCCTGCTCAGCAGGGGTACAGCCTCCATCAGGACGACCAGCTACAACCCCCGGGGAAACGGGGAAGTAGAACGGGAGAATGGGACGGTTTGGAGGGCCATCCAGCTGGCCCTATGGTCCAGGAACCTCCCAGCCTCTCGCTGGCAGGAGGTCCTCCCTGATGCTCTACACTCCATCTGGTCACTATTGTGCACCGCCACTAATAACACACCCCATGAGCGTGTTTTTACCTTCCCCAGGAAGTCCACATCCGGGGTGTCGCTTCTGACTTGGTTCGCTGCCCCAGGACCGGTCCTTCTCCGTAGGCACGTCCGACTCCACAAGGCGGCCCCCTTGGTGGACAGGGTTCACCTGCTCCATGCCAACCCTCAATATGCCTACGTTGAGTTCCCCGACGGCCGCCAAGATACTGTCTCACTCAGGGACCTGGCACCGTCAGGTTCCACCCCAACACCCCCCCCCCACCCATGCGCCCCCCCCTCCCACCGCACCGCCAATATCGACCCCACCAGACCACCCCCCCACTCCTCTTTTCTGCACAAGAGGACGAAGAGGACTTCGGCACGCTCCCGGAGTTCCCCGATGACTGGCCAGCATCAGCACCGCCACCACCGGTGCCACATCCACCTCCGCCAGCACCGACTCCGCCGCCACCGTTACGCCGATCCCAACGAAGCACCAAAGCACCGGACCGGCTGAACCTTTGACAGACTCCGGACCGTCAACGTGGACTTTCCCTTTTCCTTTTCCTACCACTGTACATAATTGCACTAATTGTATATAGTTTCACGTCACCCCCGCCGGACTCATTTTTAACAGGGGGTGAATGTGGTGAACCACTGTATTAGGGGATGTAAGGTAGGACCTGCACTACAGATTTGCCGGTAGCTCCTGCCAGCTGGCTCCGCCCACGGAGAACTGTATAAATGTGCATGACCTCCAGTGCCCTGCCATTTCGCCAGCTGCAGCAGGAGGCCACGCACCTGACTGTAATAAAGCCACAGTTGTACCCAACTTTAGTCTTTGTGCAATTGATCGTGCATCAGACAGCTCACCAGTATATACGCAGGGAGCAGCGCTAACTGCTGTACCTGGCCTTTCTCGACCTGGCGAAAGTCTTCGACACAGTCAATCATCAGACATTTGTCGTCATCCTTCGCCTACGCCATGAAGATATGCTGAAACAGGATAACTGTGCAAGAGTGATAGTCCTATTATTCCCGTACCAGCCTCCCCGAACAGGCGCCGGAATGTGGCGACTAGGGGCTTTTCACGGTAACTTCATTTGAAGCCTACTTGTGACAATAAGCGATTTTCATTTCATTCAAAAGTCCTTCCTGGGTATTCCCTGGTTATCCCATCATTTATGTTTCTTTTATTTTTAGAGTTGTAGACTGGCCGGCACCAGCGGCGGAGATGGCTCCAACTCGGTTTGATTGATTTGCCGAGTGGCCAATGAATTGGCCCAAAAGGCTGTGCCAGTAACGGGTGGTGATTGGATCTTATCGCACTGAGAAATGGTTCCGAAACCTAAGGAGGTTTCAGTTTTGATTTCAGCAGCATGGAGGGGAAAAGGTCCAGCTAATCCTCTCCAGAAAGCTGTTGTTAAACTCTCTCCAGAAAGCCTGTGGAGGGGGCTGTAGCTCTCTCCGATAAGTCTGTGGGTGTTGTCATCCTGGAACTACAGACTCCGAAGATAAACCGCGAACTGAAAGCGAGATTTGATGAGAAAGTCTTTGCCCCTGCAGGAAAGTTGTGAATACGGTAGTTTAAAACTACAGAAAAGACTAATACAGGCAGAAAAACAAGGTGAGATGCCCCATTTTGCCGGCAGCCCGGCGTAACGGAGGATCCCACTGGCGGGTTGAGGTAGAAATGTGGCGTGGTGGGGTGGAGCATCCCGCCGAGGGAATTTAATCTTCACCCTTACTGTGAAGAAAGCATGGGAAGAACCGTCATCCGAAGCAAAGACTCTTATCCCTTTCACTTACATTTTTTTATCCCTTTCCACCCGTCTGTGTTTGTCTGTCTTCTGTGTGTGTGTGTAGAGGGTTGGGGGACAGTTAAAGGGGGAGTTAGGCGTTTGTTAATATTAACCAACTGTTTTTTGCTGTGTATTTCATTATAATTCTTGTTATAAATAAACAGTAATTGTGTTTATAATTACAATCCTGGTGACTGTAATTATTGGGCTGCCAAGGGCCAAAGACTTTGGGTATTTTTATGAGAATTATCGGTTAATTCATTTGTGTTGTGACTCCGGGATGAGTGGGGCTGGAATTGGCACTAGCCCAGGGTGCCATAACAACAGGCCCATTCTACGAGGGTCAAACAAGGCTCTGTCTTTGCACCGAATCTCTGCTCCATCCTCCTTGCTGCAATTCTACATTAACCTGCAGCTGTGGAGATTATTTACAGGACAGACCGAACATTATTCACATGCATCTCCTCCACTCCAAAACCAAGGTGACTCCAAGCTCAATCAATGATCTTCAGTGCACAGCTGATGCTTGTATCTGCCCACTCAGAGACTCAGCTCAGTCATTGTTGATGCCTTCACTGAACCAGAGAGGATGGGCCTAACTTTAAACTCTTGGAAAACTAAGGCCACCCTCCAACAATGTAAAATCACGCCTCGTCAATTAAAATCCAAAGCGAAAACACGGAAAACAGACACCACTTTCCATATCTCGGGAATCACCTCTCAAAGGAAGCTGACATGAAGCATGAAATCCACCATCGCCTCCAATATGCCAACTGTGCCTTCGACCGATGAAGAAAAAGAGTTTTCAGGACCAGGGCCTCAAACCTGAGATCCAGGTCATGGTGTGATGTTCAAGGTCATGGTGTGATGTTCAAGGTCATGGTGTGATGTCAAGGTCATGGTGTGATGTTCAAGGTCATGGTGTGATATCAAGGTCATGGTGTGATGTCAAGGTCATGGTGTGATGTCAAGGTCATGGTGTGATGTTCAAGGTCATGGTGTGATGTCAAGGTCATGGTGTGAGGTCATGGGGTTATGTCAAGGTCATGGTGTGATGTCAAGGTCATGGGGTTATGTCAAGGTCATGGTGTGATGTCAAGGTCATGGGGTGATGATCAAGGTCATGGGATGATGATCAAGGTCATGGTGTGATGATCAAGGTCATGGGATGATGATCAAGGTCATGGTGTGATGATCAAGGTCGTAGTGTGATGATCAAGGTCATGGTGCAGGGTTCGCCATGCTCCTTCATCCTTCAGAGATTTAGACAATCCATTGCTGGCACCTCAAGGTATTTGGAGAATTACCACCGGTATCGGAAAAATGCTTCAGATTTGTTGCCCAGATAAACGGTTTCATATCAGCATCCTCTCCAAAGCCAACATTCCCAGAATGAAAGTGCTGATGGCCCCCAACCAGTTTAACCAGGACGGTCACATCATTCACATACCTGACAGCAGACTCCTGAAAACGCTGCTCCTCTCCAAGCTCTGTCGTGGCAGGAAATCCCAGAGGAAAGCGAGAATGCCTTCAAAAGCAGCCCTGAAGAGATCGAACATCGCTGCCAATTCACGGCGATTTCTGACCCGCAATCACCCAAAATGGAGAAGGAACATTTGGGAAGCCACTGACACCTCGGAGACCCATTGGTCATAGCACATGGAGGCCAAGGCCAAACTGCAGAAGGAGCTCACAGCCCCCCAAGTAACTTATCTCCTCAACCCATCAAACCCCCCTCCCTCACCCCCCATTTCACATAGGATAGAATCAACAGACCAGACTCATTAGCCACACTCAAACACACGGAAACAGAACCACGTCATTCCCATTCCTGAGGGATTGCCTAAAATAAGAAGAGATGAATTGGATGAGGATGCTGAGTGCGCCATATCCATATTTTCTGGCGACAAAAGTTTGCTGGAAAAATAAGCTGTGAGGAGGACGGGTTTCATAGAATCATAGAATTTACAGTGCAGAAGGGTTTGTTGCGAATGAAATAGAGTATGAAAGAAGGAAAGTGATGTTGCAACTGTGCAAGGCATTGGTGGAATCACATCTGGAGTGCTGTCTACAGCTCTGGCCCCTTTACTTGAAGAAGGGTATAAATGCACCAGACGGTTCAGAGAAGGTTCATTAGATTAGATTCCAGGAATGATGAACTTGTCTAATGAAGAGAGATTGATCTAATTGAGGGATATAAGATGGTAAAGGATGACAGGATAGATGTAGAGCAGATGTTCCCCCTTGTTAGACATGTTAGAATGAGAGGCCTCAGTTTTAGGCCAAGGGGTGGAAGATTTGAAACAGAAATGAGGAGGAATTACTTCACTCAAAGGGTCATAAATCTGTGCAATTCTCTTCCCCAGTGGACAAATTTAAGGAGGTTTTTAATCAGCAGCGGGATGAAGGGTGATGGGGGGCAGACAGGAAGGTGGAGATGGGGCCGAGATGAGGTCAGCCAAGATCGTACTGAAATGAAATGAAATGAAAATGAAATGAAAATCGCTTATTGTCACGAGTAGGCTTCAATGAAGTTACTGTGAAAAGCCCCTAGTCGCCACATTCCGGCGCCTGTTCGGGGAGGCTGGTACGAGAATTGAACCGTACTGAATGGTGGAGCGGGCAGGAGAGGCCAGCTCCTGCTCCGAGTTCTGACATTATTAGTTTGAAGGGGCTGTAAATTAATACAAACATGCTGGATGAATGTCAAGGACTTGGTAAATGAAATATAATGTGGAAAAGTGTGGCGTCTTTAATGGGAAAAATAAAGGAACAGAATAATTTTGAAATGGTTCGAGACTGGGAAGTGTTTATGTCCAGAGGGATCTGTGTGGTATTGTTCTTAAATCACAGGAGGTAATCATGCAGGTCCAGCAAGTGATTAGGAAGGCAAATGGTAAATCTCCTTTACTTCAAGGGGATTTCAGTAAAAATGCACACGCAGCGGTACAGAGCCTTGGTGAGACCACACCTGCGATGCACCATTTTGGATTCTTTGCCTAAAGAAGGAAACACTTGCTTTGGAAAGCTGGAAACATGGAAAATAGGAGCAGGAGGAGTCCATTCGGCCCTTCGAGCCTGCCTTGCATTCAATATGATCATGGCTGATTCTCCATCTCAACACCTTTCTCCCGCGCTCTCCCCACACCCCTTGAATCCTTTAATGTCCAGAAATCTGTTTCCTTCTTAAATATATTCAGTGACTAGGCCTCCGCAGCTTCTGTGGTGGAGAATCCCACAGGTTCACCACCCTCTGAGTGAAGACGTTTCTCCTCATCTGAATCCTAAATGGCCCGCTCGGTATCCTGGGACTAGTGACTGCTTGTTCTAGATACCCTCCCAGCCAGAGGAAACAGCATCCTTCAATCCAATCTGTTCAGCCCTGTCACAACATAGAGCATAGAACATACAGTGCAGAAGGAGGCCATTCAGCCCATCGAGTCTGCACCGACCCACTGAAGCCCTCACTTTCACCCTATCTCCGTAACCCAATAACCCCTCCTAACATTTTTGGTCACTAAGGGCAGTTTAGCGTGGCCAATCCACCTAACCTGCACGCCTTTGGACTGTGGGATGAAACCGGAGCACCCGGAGGAAACCTATGCAGACACAGGGGGAACGTGCAGACTCCGCACAGACAGTGACCCAAGCCGGGAATCGAACCTGGGACCCTGAAGCTGTGAAGCCACAGTGCTAGCCACTTGTGCGACCGTGCTGCCCCACAGAACTTCACACGTTTCTGTGAGATCTCCTCTCATTCTTCTAAACTCCAGTGAATACAGGCGCAGTCGGCCCAATCACTCCTCACACGACAATCCTGCTAACCCAGGAATCAGTCTGGTGAAAATCTAGTCCCAGGATGAGAGAAGTTCCCTCGGAGGGGAGACTGGGTAAACTGGACTGATATTCTTGCAAATTTAAAATGACGAGAGGTGATCTCTTTGTTCTGTATTTAAGTGTATCCAACATGACAGCACGGTAGCCTTGTGGATAGTACAATTGCTTCACAGCTCCAGGGTCCCAGGTTCGATTCCAGCTTGGGTCACTGTCTGTGTGGAGTCTGCACATCCTCCCCGTGTGTGCGTGAGTTTCCTCCGGGTGCTCCGGTTTCCTCCCACAGTCCAAAGATGTGCAGGTTAGGAGGATTGGCCATGATAAATTGCCCTTCGTGTCCAAAATTGCCCTTAGTGTTGGGTGGGGTTACTGGGTTATGGGGATAGGGTGGAGTTGTGGACCTTGGGTAGGGTGCTCTTTCCAAGAGCCGGTGCAAACTCGATGGGCCGAATGGCCTCCTTCTGCACTGTAAATTCTATGATGACCTGTTGTCTTTCTGGATTAGCATCACCAAAAAGCCAGAAACTGCTGAGCAACAAGACTAGAATTATTGGAATAACCCACAGCAAACATGACATGAATATTTCAGCGAGAGTGGGGAAAATCAGATAATTATCGACGCTTCAAATTACAGCTGAAAGGTTCCAAAAATAAACACCGATATAATGTTCCTGGTACAGATGAGAGTAGATTATAAAATATTTGTCAATGTTGTTACAAAACTGGTGCTTTATTCAGACACAAGAACTGGGAACAAACAGCACTAGTTAAAGACAGGGGGGGACAATGGAATTAATCTGAAAAGCAGAGATATATTAAACCTGTGCTGAACAGTGGTTAGACCTCACCTGGAGCACTGTGCACAGTTCCAGACCCTACATCACAAAAAGGATTATAGAGGCACGTGAGAAGGTGCAAAGGAAAGATTGCCAAGAATGAAAAATGAAAATGAAAATGAAAGACACCAAAACAGGGAGGTTACAGCAATGAGAAATGGATAGGTGAGCTGCCAACCTGATTTCCCGAGAGAGGAGACTGAGGGGTAACCTTGTGTCTCTACAACATTGCTGGAGTAACTGTTTCCACTTGCAGACAAGGACAAACTAGGGGCGAAAACATAAGAGAGACATGAATCAACCCCATGTTGCTTTACTCTGTAACTAATCCTGTGCTGTACCTGTCCTGGGAGTGTTTGATGGGGACAGTGTAGAGGGAGCTTTACTCTGTATCTAACCCCGTGCTGTACCTGTCCTGGGAGTGTTTGATGGGGACAATGTAGAGGGAGCTTTACTCTGTATCTAACCCCGTGCTGTACCTGTCCTGGGACTGTTTGATGGGGATAATGTAGATAGAACTTTACTCTGTATCTAACCCTGTGCTGTACCTGTGCTGGGAGTAATTGATGGGGACAGTGTAGAGGGATCTTTACTCAGTATATCTAACCCCGTGCTGTACCTGTCCTGGGAGTGTTTGATGGGGATAGTGTAGATAGAACTTTACTCTGTATCTAACCCCGTGCTGTACCTGTCCTGGGAGTGTTTGATAGGGACAGTGTGGAGGAAGCTTTACTCTGCATCTAACTCCGTGCTGTCCCTGTCCTGGGAGTGTTTGATGGGGACAGTGTAGAGGGAGCTTTACTCTGTATCTAACCCCGTGCTGTACCTGTCCTGGGAGTGTTTGATGGGGACAGTGTAGAGGGAGCTTTACTCTGTATCTAACCCTGTGCTGTACCTGTCCTGGGAGTGTTTGATGGGGACCGTGTGGAGGGAGCTTTACTCTGTATCTAACCCCGTGCTGTACCTATCCTGGGAGTGTTTGATGGGGACAGTGTAGATGGAGCTTTACTCTGTATCTAACCCCGTGTTGTACCTGTCCTGGGAGTGTTTGATGGGGACAGTGTAGAGGGAGCTTTACTCTGTATCTAACCCCGTGCTGTACCTGTCCTGGGAGTGTTTGATGGGGACAGTGTAGAGGGAGCTTTACTCTGTATCTAACCCTGTGCTGTACCTGTCCTGGGAGTGTTTGATGGGGACCGTGTGGAGGGAGCTTTACTCTGTATCTAACCCCGTGCTGTACCTGTCCTGGGAGTGTTTGATGGGGACAGTGTAGAGGGAGCTTTACTCTGTATCTGACCCTGTGCTGTGCCTGACTTGGGGTTGTTTGGTGGAAAATTAACTCTGGTTAAGAAGGTCATGCAGTGCTGGTCTGAGGCAACAGAGGAGCTCCGATGTGACTGCTTGGAGTCAGTGGACTGGTCCATATTCAAGAACTCAGCAACCAATCTAAATGAGTATGCCACCACCGTCACAGACTTCATCAGCAAATGTGGAGAAGACTGGGTGCCAAAGGAAGTACTACGTACATTCCCCAACCGGAAACCATGGTTTAATTGGGAGATTGACTCTCTTCTGAAGGCCAGGTCTAAGGCACTCAAGTCAGGCGACCCTGACCTACACAAAAAAATCCAGCTACGACCTCCGCAAATCCATCCGAGATCCCAAGAGAGGATATCAGACCAAGCTAGAATCACAGAGTCATTTCAAGGAGTCTCGTTGATTGTGGCAAGGCTTAAACAACATAATGGGCTACAAAGGAAAGTGCACCCCTCCCCGATGAATTCAATGTATTCAATGCTCAGTTCGAGAAGGAAACCAATGATCCGCTGTCGAGTTTATTTTTTTATTTTATTTTTTTCTATATATTTTTTTTTTCTATATTTTTTATTTTTCTTTCTATATTTGTTTTTTTTTTCTATATATTTTTTTAAGAAGTGGGCAGCACGGTATCACGGTGGTTAGCACAGTTGCTTCACAGCTCCAGGGTCCCAGGTTCGATTCCCGGCTTGGGTCACTGTCTGTGCGGAGTCTGCACGTTCTCCCCGTGTGTGCGTGGGTTTCCTCCGGGGGCCCCGGTTTCCTCCCGCAGTCCAAAGATGTGCAGGTTAGGTGGATTGGCCATGATAAATTGCCCTTAGTGTCTAAAAAATTGCCCTTAGTGTTGGGTGGGGTTACTGGGTTATGGGGATAGGGTGGAGGTGTGGGCTTGGGTAGGGTGCTTTTTCAAAGAGCCGGTGCAGACTCGATGGGCCGAATGGCCTCCTTCTACACTGTAAATTCTATGATTCTATGAGTGCCCCAGCAGCCAATAATTCACCCATACCCACCATCACAGCTTCCGAAGTCAGATCAGATTGCCTTCCTGAAGGCAACGTGTCCGGACTGGGTCCCTGGTCGTGCATTCAGATCCTGTGTCAACCAACTGGCAGATCTGTTCGCGTACATCTTTAACCTGTCCCTACTCCGCTCCGAGGTCCCCACCATCATACCGGTGTCAAAGAAGGACCAAGCAACGCACCTCAATGACTACCGTCCGATGGCCTTGACATCGATCATTATGAAGTACTTTGGGAGGTTGGTCATGAGACATATCAACTCCATATTCCCAGAATGCTTAGATGCACTGCAATCTGCATATCGTCGCAACTGATCCACATCAGACACCATTTCCCTGGCACTACACTCATCCCTAGAGCATCTCGACAACAAGGACTCCAACATCACACTCCTATTTATTGACTACAGCTCCGCCTTCAATACCATAATCCCAGCCAAGGTCATATCAAAACTGCAAAACTCTGCAACTGGGTCCTTGACTTCCTGACCCATAGACCACAATCAGTAAGGATAAACAACAACACCTCCTCCACAATAGTCCTCAACACCGAGCCTCCTACTATACTCCCTGTACACACACATGTATGTCCTATGTTTTCTCATGTATGGAATGATCGGTATGGACACAACCATAGTGGGTCGAATCTCGAACAACGACAAGTCAGAATACAGGGGGTAGATAGAGAACCTAGTGGAGTGGTGTATCGACAATAATCTCTCCCTCAACATCAGCAAAACTGAAGAGCTGGTCATTGACTTCAGGAAGCAAAGTACTGTACACACCCCTGTCAGCATCAACGGGGCCGAGGTGGAGATGGTTGACAGCTTCAAATTCCTAGATGTGCAAATCACCAACAATCTGTCCTGGTCCACCCACGTCGATACTACGACCAAGAAAGTACAATTGAGCCTATACTTCCTCAGGAAACTAAGTTAATTTGGCGTGTCCACAATGACTCTTACCAATTTTTACAGATGCACCATAGAAAGCATCCTATCGGGCTGCATCACAGCCTGGTATGGCAACTGCTCGGCCCAGGACCACAAGAAACTTCAGAGAGTCGTGAACACAGCCCAGTCCATCACACAAACCTGCCTCCCATCCATTGACTCCATCTACACCTCCCGCTGCCTGGGGAAAGCGGGCAGCATAATTAAAGACCCCTCCCACCCGGCTTGCTCACTCTTCCAGCTTCTTCCATCAGGCAGGAGATACAGAAGTCTGAGAACACGCACGAACAGACTCAAAAACAGCTTCTTCCCCACTGTCACCAGACTCCTAAATGACCCTCTTATGGAATGATGGACATATGGACTGATCTGATCTCTTCACACATCTTCAGTACTGAGTAGTACTACACTCCCGCATGCTTCACCAGATGCCTGTGTCTATGTATTTATGATGTGGAGATGCCGGCGTTGGACTGGGGTGAGCACAGTACGAAGTCTTACAACACCAGGTTAAAGTCCAACAGGTTTGTTTCGATGTCACTAGCTTTCGGAGGGCTGCTCCTTCCTCAGGTGAATGAAGAGTCTATGTATTTACATTGTGTATTTATGTATGTTCCGTGTTTTTCATGTATCGAATGATCTGTATGGACTGGACACAAAACAATTCTTTTCACTGTTTCCCAGACACGTGACAGTAAATCAAATCAAATCAAATCAAATCCCTCTTTCCTAACAGATTCCCTCTCTTAAAGAAAATAAGGGAGGGAAATGAATCCACAGGGACTCATTGGGATGGATTCCCCATTTCTGCGGCTATGTCCAGACCATTTGTCTAGTCTTACGGCTAAACGGTTGGTGCCTCCCCCGCACCGATGCTCCATCTGGTGGGGAGCTTGCAGCCACGCCATGTAAAACCTCCGGCTTTACCTGCAGGTGTGGTGCGTGGCCGCGCATGTCAGCGATCTGCGGCGGACGCGTCGTACAATATGGCGTCAGCCCCGCACAGACCTGGCCTGTCAAATAGTGCCCCCTGTAACCTCCCTCGCCCCCCCCCCAGACGCCACATCCCTCCCCATCAGCCCCCCCAGCCCCGCCGAAGCCCCTCCCTCCCCTGCCAGCGGAACGGCTCCCCCCCCCCCCCCCCACTGAGGTGGCGCTGGACACAGTCTGCAGCAGCCATGCGAGGTTGTCGAAACCTCGGAGCACACATGCCACGCGCCGCCGGGAATTCGGCCCATCGGGGGCGGAGCACTGCGGGAGGGCCTCAGGTCACACCCTGAGGCCGTCCCGACGACGGGCAGTGTGCTGACAGATGTCGCCGTCTTGAAGGGGTCGGAGCATCTGAAAAAGGGCACCGCCTTCAATTTTGGCGTCAAAACAGATTCTCCAGCCAATCATCAAATACGATTTCGGTGTCAGCAACCGGAGAATCCCGCCCTAGGGGTTGACACCAATGGAGAATTCGTGGACTTTTATGAGAGAGAAACCGGCACTGTCCTGAACCGATTCCGCGACCGTTGAGGGGCAGCGCCAGGGCCGCGCGGAACACAATCGATTCCAATGAGAAACGGTGCGGGATTCGCCGGGTCCGTGATTGACACTCGGGAGGCTGACAAGCGTCACACACACATTACACCCCACACACACTCATCCCAGCCAACACACTCCCCACACACACTCATCCCAGCCTCACACACACATTCCACTCCCCACACACACTCATCCCAGCCTCACACACATTACACCCCCCACACACTCACCCCAGCCGCACACACACATTACACTCCCCACACACACTCATCCCAGCCGCACACACACATTACACACCCCACACACACTCATCCCAGCCTCACACACATTACACCCCCCACACACTCACCCCAGCCGCACACACACATTACACCCCACACACACTCATCCCAGCCAACACACTCCCCACACACACTCATCCCAGCCAACACACTCCCCACACACACTCATCCCAGCCGCACACACACATTACACTCCCCACACACTCATCCAAGCCGCACACACACATTACACCCCACACACACTCACCCCAGCCGCACACACACATTACACTCCCCACACACACTCATCCCAGCCGCACACACACATTACACCCCCCACACACTCATCCCAGCCGCACACACACATTACACTCCCCACACACACTCACCCCAGCCGCACACACACATTACACTCCCCACACACACTCATCCCAGCCGCACACACATTACACTCCCCACACACACTCATCCCAGCCGCACACACACATTACACCCCCCACACACTCATCCCAGCCGCACACACACATTACACCCCCCACACACTCATCCCAGCCGCACACACACATTACACTCCCCACACACACTCACCCCAGCCGCACACACACATTACACCCCACACACACTCATCCCAGCCGCACACACACATTCCACTCCCCACACACACTCATCCCAGCCGCACACACACATTACACTCCCCACACACACTCATCCCAGCCGCACACACACATTACACTCCCCACACACACTCATCCCAGCCGCACACACACATTACACTCCCCACACACACTCATCCCAGCCACACACACACATTACACTCCCCACACACACTCATCCCAGCCTCGCACACACATTACACTCCCCACACACACTCATCCCAGCCACACACACACATTACACTCCCCACACACACTCATCCCAGCCGCACACACACATTACACTCCCCACACACACTCATCCCAGCCGCACACACACATTCCACTCCCCACACACACTCATCCCAGCCGCACACACACATTACACCCCACACACACTCATCCCAGCCGCACACACACATTACACTCCCCACACACACTCATCCCAGCCACACATACACATTACACTCCCCACACACACTCATCCCAGCCGCACACACACATTACACTCCCCACACACACTCATCCCAGCCGCACATACACATTACACTCCCCACACACACTCATCCCAGCCACACACACACATTACACTCCCCACACACACTCATCCCAGCCGCACACACACATTACACCCCCCACACACACTCATCCCAGCCGCACACACACATTACACCCCACACACACACTCATCCCAGCCGCACACACACATTACACCCCCCACACACACTCATCCCAGCCGCACACACACATTACACTCCCCACACACACTCATCCCAGCCGCACACACACATTACACTCCCCACACACACTCATCCCAGCCGCACACACACATTACACCCCACACACACACTCATCCCAGCCGCACACACACATTACACCCCCCACACACACTCATCCCAGCCGCACACACACATTACACTCCCCGCACACACTCATCCCAGCCGCACACACACATTCCACTCCCCACACACACTCATCCCAGCTGCACACACACATTACACTCCCCACACACACTCATCCCAGCGCACACACACATTACACTCCCCACACACATTCATCCCAGCCGCACACACACATTCCACTCCCCACACACACTCATCCCAGCCGCACACACACATTACACTCCCCACACACACTCACCCCAGCCGCACACACACATTACACTCCCCACACACACTCATCCCAGCCGCACACACACATTACACTCCCCACACACACTCATCCCAGCTGCACACACACATTACACTCCCCACACACACACTCATCCCAGCTGCACACACACATTACACTCCCCACACACACTCATCCCAGCCGCACACACACATTACACTCCCCACACACACTCATCCCAGCCGCACACACACATTACACTCCCCACACACACTCATCCCAGCCGCACACACACATTACACTCCCCACACACACTCATCCCAGCCGCACACACACATTACACTCCCCACACACACTCATCCCAGCCGCACACACACATTACACTCCCCACACACTCATCTCAGCCAACACAATGACACGGCTGTGCTTGAGCGCACCCAGACAGCTGATGGGTCAGCTGGGGCCAGAGGGCACCCAGGGGGGGTGCCCTGGGGGGACACCTATATGACCCGTGGCACCAGGTTCACAACAAGCTGTCAGCGGCCTGCGCAGCTGCATGGCTGCCTTGCCGGCTGCTGCAATGGTGCTCCATCCACCCTGAACCCCACTGTCCACCCCCTGATCCTGGCCACCTCCCATTACTCCCCCCAGCCCTGGCAGAGGCCCCCCAGCCAGAGGCGCAACTGTCAGCAACCAAAGCCTCGCTGGACACTCACCGTACCCCCCCCCCCTCTCTCCCTCAGCAGCCGCCACGCCGGTTTCACCATTTTTAAAAGCACAAGTTGGGAACTTGGCCCATTGGAGGCGGAGCATCGCGGAGGCCCCGCAGAATACCGGGTCGGGCCCGCTAATGATATGCAAACGGTGCCCGCTGTACGTGCCGAGTGATTTGCATTGACGCCGTTTTCAAGTTAACGGAGAATCGCGCTTTGGAGTCAAGATTTTGACATCGGAAGCTATTCGCCGCCAAAACGCATTTCTCAATTTTGGCGTTGGCTAACAAAAAATCCCACCCACTGTCTTTGTGACTCTCTATAGTGAAGGTGGGGGGGGCGGGGGGGTCAGCGATGATATCTCTTAAAACTGAATCGTTAGCATGAGTAGTTTTACATAAGTTGTTTTATTAAGGATTGAGATGAATTATAGGACTTCATTTCCGGGAGCGGGAGAGAGAGAGGGAACCGGAGCGCAGCGAGTGCAGCTTGGGATTCAGGGAGGTGTTTAAACTTGCCCCCAGGTTCCAGCGGCCTTCATTTCCGGGAGCGGGAGAGAGAGAGGGAGCCGGAGTGCGCCTTGGGAATCAGGTAGGTGCTTAAGTGTTTGATTTTTACCTCTATTTAAGTTGGGCGGTTGCTAAACCTGAGACACTACATTTGTAATGTCTCCCACCCTTCCACCTCCTCTAACCTAGGGGGGTGAGTGAATATCAGGTAAGCTCTCGCTTTGCTTTTTCTTTTATCCGCAAGTTATAGCTTCAGATTTTCGGCGGGAGCAGTGGCCAGGGGTCTGTCGGGAAGGTAAGTAGCTGGGAGAAATTTAACTCTTCGTGGGTTGGTAAGTATTGTGATTGGTAAGAAAAATCCTTATTCCTTTCACTTATTCATTATTTGATATTATATTTGTAATCAGTTAAGGTAAAGTGTAAAAATGGCAGGAGATCCCAGACCCGTGTTATGCTCCTCGTGCTCAATGTGGGAGTTCAGGGACGCGGCCGATGCCCCTGACTCCTTCATATGTGGGAAGTGTGTCCAGCTGCAGCTCCTGTTAGACCGCATGACGGCTCTGGAGCTGCGGATGGACTCACTTTGGAGCATCCGCGATGCTGAGGAGGTCGTGGATAGCACGTTCAGTGAGTTGGTCACACCGCAGATTAGGGTTGGTGAAGGAGACAGGGAATGGGTGACCAAAAGGCAGAGAACGAGCAGGAAGGCAGTGCAGGTGTCCCCTGCGGTCATTTCCCTCCAAAACAGGTATACCGTTTTGGATACTGTTGGGGGAGATGACTCACCAGGGGAAGGCAGTAGTAGCCAGGCTCATGGCACCGTGGCTGGCTCTGCTGCACAGAAGGGTGGGAAAAAGACTGGCAGGGCTATAGTCATAGGGGATTCAATCGTAAGGGGAGTAGACAGGCGTTTCTGTGGTCGTAAACGAGACTCCCGAATGGTATCTTTCCTCCCGGGTGCACGGGTCAGGGATGTCTCAGATCGACTGCAGGACATACTGAAGGGGGAGGGTGAATAGCCAGTTGTCGTGGTGCATATAGGCACCAACGATATAGGTAAAAAACGGGATGAGGTCCTACAATCAGAATTTAAGGAGTTAGGAGATAAGTTAAAAAGCAGGACCTCAAAGGTAGTAATCTCAGGATTGCTACCAGTGCCACGAGACAGTCAGAGTAGAAATTCAAGAATAGTCAGAATGAATGCGTGGCTTGAGAGATGGTGCAGGAGGGAGGGCACGATGGAGGATTCGAGCATCGAGGCAATATGGATAGAGCTAAGAAATAGGAAGGGTGCAGCAACATTGTTGGGACTTTACTACAGGCCTCCCAAAAGCGAGCGTGAAGTAGAGGTACAAATATGTAGACAGATTATAGAAAAATATAGGAGCAATAGGGTGGTCGTGATGGGAGATTTTAACTTCCCCAACATTGAATGGGACTCATGTAGTGTTGGAGGCGTAGATGGAGCCGAATTTGTAAGGAGCATCCAGGAGAGTTTTTTTAGAGCAGTATGTAAATAATCCAACTCGGGAAGGGGCCATACTGGACCTGGTATTGGGGAATGATCCCGGCCAGGTGGTTGAAGTTTCAGTCGGTGATTACTTTGGAAAAAGCGATCACAATTCCGTAAGTTTTAGAACAGTCATGGACAAAGACGAGAGTGGTCCTAAAGAAAGAGTGCTAAATTGGGGAAAGGCCAAGTATAACAAAATTCGGCAGGAGCTAGGGAATGTGGATTGGGAGCAGCTCTTTAAGGGTAAATCCACATTTGAAATGTGGGAGTCTTTTAAGGAAAGGTTGATTAGAGTGCAGGACAGACATTTCCCTGTGAAAATGAGGGATAGAAATGGCAAGATTAGGGAACCATGGATGACGAGTGGAATTGTGAGACTCGCTAAGATGAAAAAGGAACCATACATAAGATCTAGGCAACTTAAATCTGATGAAGCTTTGGAGGAATCTCGGGAAAGTAGGACAAATCTCAAACGCGCAATAAAGAGGGCTAAAAGGAGTCATGAAATATCTTTGGCTAACAGGGTTAAGGAAAATCCCAAAGCCTTTTATTCGTATATAAGGAGCAAGAGGGTAACTAGAGAACTGATTGGCCCACTCAAAGACAAAAGAGGGAATTTATGCGTGGAGTCAGAGGAAATGGGTGAGATTCTTAATGAGTACTTTGCATCGGTATTCACCAAGGAGAGGTACATGGCGGATGTTGAGCCTAGGGATGGATGTTTAAATACTCTAGGTCAAGTCGGCATAAGGAAGGGGGAAGTTTTGGGTATTCTAAAAGGCATTAAGGTGGACAAGTCCCCAGATCTGGATGGGATCTATCCCAGGTTTCTGAGGGAAGCGAGGGAAGAAATAGTTGGGGCCTTAACAGATGTCTTTGCAGCATCCTTGAGCACGGGTGAGGTCCTGGAGGACTGGAGAATTGCTAATGTTGTCCCTTTGTTTAAGAAGGGTAGCAGGGCTAATCCAGGGAATTATAAACCTGTGAGCTTGATGTCAGTGGTAGGCAAACTGTTGGAGAAGATACTGAGGGATAGGATCTATACACATTTGGAAGAAAATAGACTTATCAGTGATAGGCAGCATGGTTTTGTGCAGGGAAGGTCATGTCTTACAAACCTAATAGAGTTCTTTGGGGAAGTGACAACGTTAATTGATGAGGGAAGGGCTGTAGATGTCATGTACATGGACTTCAGTAAGGCGTTTGACAAAGTTTCCCATGGCAGGTTGATGGAAAAAGTGAAGTCGTATGGGGTTCAGGGTGTGCTAGCTAGATGGATAAAGAACTGGCTAGGCAACAGACAGAGAGTAGTGGTGGAAGGGAGTGTCTCAAAATGGAGAAAGGTGACTAGTGGTGTTCCACAGGGATCCATGCTCGGACCACTGTTGTTTGTGATATATATAAATGATCTGGTCGAAGGTATAGGTGGTTTGATTAGCAAGTTTGCAGATGATACTAAGATTGGTGGAGTTGCAGATAGCGAGGAGGACTGTCAGAGAATACAGCAAAATATAAATAGATTAGAGAGTTGGGCAGAGAAATGGCAGATGGAGTTCAATCCAGGCAATTGCGAGATGATGCATTTTGGAAAATCTAATTCAAGAGCGGACTATACGGTCAATGGAAGTGTTCTGGGGAAAATTGATGGACAGAGAGATCTTGGAGTTCAGGTCCATTTTACCCTGAAGGTGGCAATGCAAGTCGATAGAGTGGTCAAGAAGGCGTACAGTATGCTTGCCTTCATCGGACGAGACAAGAGTCGGCAGGTCATGTTACAGTTGTATAGGACTTTGGTTAGGCCACATTTGGAATACTGCATGCAGTTCTGGTCGCCACATTACCAGAAAGATGTGGATGCTTTAGAGAGGGTGTAGAGGAGGTTCACCAGGATGTTGCCTGGTATGGAGGGTGCTAGCTATGAAGAAAGGTTGAGTAGATTAGGATTGTTTTCGTTGGAAAGACGGAGGTTGAGGGGGGACCTGATTGAGGTCTACAAAATTATGAGAGGTATGGACAGGGTGGCTAGCAACAAGCTTTTTTCAAGAGTGGGGGTGTCAATTACAAGGGGTCACGATTTCAAGGTGAGAGGGGGAAGGTTTAAGGGATATGTGCGTGGAAAGCTTTTTACGCAGAGGGTGGTGGGTGCCTGGAACGCTTTGCCAGCGGAGGTGGTAGAGGCGGGCACAATAGCATCATTTAAGATGCATCTAGACAGATATATGAACGGGCGGGGAACAGAGGGATGTAGATCCTTGGAAAATAGGTGACAGGTTTAGATAGAGGATCTGGATCGGCGCAGGCTGGGAAGGCCGAAGGGCCTGTTCCTGTGCTGTAATTTTCTTTGTTCTTTGAGTAATCATTATTAACCATTAAACACGTATTTTTAGGGCATAGCAGTAATAAGTAATCAAATGGGATTTAGGATAGTTAACTTGACCAAAAGGACATTACTTCTGGCATCTTGTCTTTGTGAAACAATTTAGGTTGCTGGTTCTGTTGTTCTGTTTCTCATAAACAGTCAGCAAGCTGCTGGGATTGTAAGCAGCTGCCAGGATGAGGATCAATCATGTGGTGCTTGCGATTCTATTGGGTGAAGTTTGAACACTGCTTGCAATTCTGTTGGATAAGTTTAAACGTAGCAGCTTCAGGGATTGGATCGCGTTCAACTGGGGTGGGCTATTGATTTTTTGAACGTTGTATAATTACGGGTCTTTGTTCGGCAGAACAGGTCTTGGCCGATATCCAGCCTGTTCTCCGTGTACACGGAACAAGCTTGATTAAATAGCCATCTTGTCCAGGTTGTGGTGTTTTTGTTTCTCTCTGTACTGAGCTGAGCCACAGGGAATAACCCCACGTGGAAGCTGACTCAATACACAGGTCTTGAAACCGCTCCTACATATAGTTCCCGGGTGCCCTGTTTCATTTCAATTGATCTTCTGATTCTATGTTCCTGGATATAAAAATGCCGTATTTACTGCCTCCTCTCGGGCAAGTGTCTCTGCTGCCAATGTACTTTTTCCCAATCTTCGTATCTTTTTAGTTTCCCATGTCAAACGACAACATTTACCTTCTTCCCCCAGGAGAAAGATTATAAGTCCTCCCACACTTGAGAAGTCATTACTGAGATTCGCAGAAGATGTGTCACTATCAACAATTAGTGTCAATTGTCTAATATCAGCTAAAGATGGGAATTTCGAAACACAATTCCCCAATTTTAATTTTGCCAGTGTTTTACTTGCACGAACAATTTCCTCGACTTTGTAATTGTTCATTTTAGTGCTTGTCCCAAAAACATCAAAACTCCGATCTTGATTATCTTGCTGACCAATTCAGCTGCCTTATTAAACTTCAGAGTTTATGGGCAGGATTCTCCAATCCCCTGCCGGGTCATAGAATCCCCGGGGGGCGGCGCGAATCCCGCCCCGCCGCCCCGCCGGCAGCAGCATTTTACGGGCGGGGGCGGGGTTCACGGCACACCAGTCGGGGGACGTTGGCAGCGGCCCCCCCCCCCCCCCCCGGCAATTCCCCGGGCCCCAGTGGACCTGGCGGCCGTTATAGGTTCTGGCATGTGGGCGGGGTGGGGGTTCGTCCACCCTCCAGCGTTGGGTTACGTGTATGTGGGACCGGGGTTGGTGCCAGGGGCACAGTGCTGCCTACTCACCCTGGCTGCCCTGAAGAGGTTGTGCAGTTTCTTCCAGCACTGCTGGCCAGTCCGGATGACGTTGCCAAAGGCGCTAACCGCCTCTTCCACCTGCGCCCAGGCCACGGCAAACATCGGTGGCTGCCAGCCTCCTTCCCGGGCCCGGGGTACAGGGTGGCCCACCTCTCCTTCACCGCGTCCAACAGGGTCTCGAGCTCTGCGGTTGCGAAACCTGGGGCTGCTCTCCTCACTGCCATCTTGTTGGCTGGGGTGGTGTGTGTGGGGAGTGTAATGTGTATATGAAGCTGCAGTTTGTCAGCCTCCTGAGTGTCAATCACGGACCCGGCGAATCCTGCACCATTTATCATTGGAATCGATTGTGTTCCACGTGTCGCCGGTGCGAGCCCCTCAACAGTAGCTGAATCGGCCCAGGTGTAGCGCCAGTCGTGAAACTCCACGAAACCTGCATCGGCATCAACACTCAGTGTCAGAAACAGAGAATTCCGCCCACAGTATTTGAATGCACCAGAGGCCTGGCCTCCAATCTTGAACTCCGTTCGAAGCCTGGTAATAACAGCATTTTCAAATTCGCGACCACCATCCCACTAAAAATCACCTACATGCACCGTGAAGATGCTGGAAAGTTTCCCTCCATGGTGCCAATAAAACATCGCAGGCTCTGCTTTCAACTGAAGACAGTCCAACTTTAACAAACCCGACCTCACTGAGAAATACTAAACTTTGGAGGAGTCATTATACTCGTATACACATTAATTCAACTTCCAGTCTACCCTTCCTGTGTTTGGCGCCTCTCTAAGTGGACGAAGAATAATTTCTCTTTGAAGCTGATGTCTCTGTCAGAAAGCTGCTTTAATATCTATCAACTTGCATTCCCAAGCAATGTGGCGAAGCAAACCAAAGAGGATCTTCAAAATAACCTTTCCTGCCGTTGGAGAATCTACCCTTGGTCCCTCAAGCTTTCTTCAAAGCTTTGTGCCACCAGCCAGGCTATGGTGTTCTGAGTTCCACAAAGAAGCACGTTTGCCGTGCATATCCATCTATGAGATAGAACTCATTGTCCCCTATCTAGGACCTCCGTGTACACCCCATATTCTTTCCAACTTTGCAGTTCTTGCTGTTTTCTATTTTTTATTAATTTATCATCTAATTTGTTGGAAGTCACTCAGGCCTCTTGATCACATGGGGCTCTGCTCCTTGCAGCATTCTTAGTCTGTACCATGTTCCTCGACCTTGTTAAGCTGTGCCCCCTACCCTGCCCAATGTGTATACAAATGTATGCCGCAGAGGCCTGAAAGCAAACCTCGAAGGCCCAGTTTGATGCGGAATGAAGAGTCTCTCCGGAAAGTCTGCTGCCTGTGAGTACTGCATTTTCGCCCCTATGGGGTCCCTGAACGAACGACGCTACAGGCTATAAATCAGAGACTTAAATCAGCAAGTGGGCGGTGAAGAAAGTGTGATATAGAACCACATTCTGAGTCAGGGACTCTTAGCTTTTGACCTTCGTCCTTATTCTTTTTTAAACCCCTTTCCAACCCTCTGTGTTTGTCATCTTGTCTGTGTGGGTAGAGGGTGGGACAGTTTAGTGGGAATTAGCTATTAGCTTTTCGTTAAGCAGTTGTATTTGCTGTATATTTCACGGTAGTCCTTGTTACAAACCTGGTGACTGGAATTATTGGGCAGCCGAGGGCCAAAGACTTTAGATATTTTTATAAGAATCATTGGTTAATTCACCTGGGTTGTGATTCCTAACGAATGGGGCTGGAATTGACAGCGCACTAGCCCAGAGTGTAGTAGCAATAATGTGAACTTTATTCTGTATCTAACCCCGTGTTGTACCTGTCCTGGGAGTGTTTGATGGGGACAGTGTAGTGGGAGCTTTACTCTGTATCTAACCCCGTGCTGTATCTGTCCTGGGAGTGTTTGATGGGGACAGTGTAGAGGGAGCTTTACTCTGTATCTAAGCCCATGCTGTACCTGTCCTGGGAGTGCTTGATGGGGACAGTGTAGAGGGAGCTTTACTCTGTATCTAAGCCCATGCTGTACCTGTCCTGGGAGTGTTTGATGGGGACGTTGTAGAGGGAGCTTTACTCTGTATCTAACCCCGTGCTGTATCTGTCCTGGGAGTGTTTGATGGGGACAGTGTAGAGGGAGCTTTACTCTGTATCTAAGCCCATGCTGTACCTGTCCTGGGATTGTTTGATGGGGACAGTGTAGAGGGAGCTTTACTCTGTATCTAACCTCGTGCTGTACCTGTCCTGGGATTGTTTGATGGGGACAGTGTAGAGGGAGCTTTACTCTGTATCTAACCCCGTGCTGTACCTGTCCTGGGATTGTTTGATGGGGACAGTGTAGAGGGAGCTTTACTCTGTATCTAACCCCGTGCTGTACCTGTCCTGGGAGTGTTTGATGGGGACAGTGTAGAGGGAGCTTTACTCTGTATCTAACCCCGTGCTGTACCTGTCCTGGGATTGTTTGATGGGGACAGTGTAGAGGGAGCTTTACTCTGTATCTAACCCCGTGCTGTACCTGTCCTGGGAGTGTTTGATGGGGACAGTGTAGAGGGAGCTTTACTCTGTATCTAACCCCGTGCTGTACCTGTCCTGGGAGTGTTTGATGGGGACAGTGTAGAGGGAGCTTTACTCTGTATCTAACCCCGTGCTGCACCTGTCCTGGGAGTGTTTGATGGGGACAGTGTAGAGGGAGCTTTACTCTGTTTCTAACCCCTTGCTGTACCCCTGCTGGGAGTTTTTGATGGACAAGCACCTTTTGCGCTCAAAAAACCATGGTTAATTTTTTATATGTTTATTAATAAGCTTCAATTCTGAGAAAAGGGTTCTTTATGCTGCTTGTTGAATCTTGTGCCTCCAGGGTGGTGATTGGAGAGATTTTGATGGTACCTCTTGGTGGAATGTTGAGACCACAGTCCCATCGCAACTCTCAGACTACATTGATGCAAAGCCCATCAATTTGAGACTGAGTAACAATCAATATTAAATCCTATTTCTAATTCTCACCCATCGCACAGTCGCTGATGCTGATTAACGCAGGGTGAGGGAAATTGTGCTTATTCTGCTATAAGTGTCAGCACAGTCAGGTTTCAGATATCTGAGTGCTGAAGGAAATGTAAATGAATCTCAAAGACTTAAATATGCAAATTACAGGAAGGTTTTACAAGTAGATTCTGCCGAACTTTCTTTCTGTTTTGTCACTCAATTTATGGCATTTTTGTGATGAACGTTTATGCTCATCAAGGTTAATCTTGGGAAATGGAACACTTTCCGGTGTTAATGTGGAGTCACGGTGTCACAGTGGTTAGCACTGCTGCCTCACAGCTCCAGGGTCCCAGGTTCAATTCCGGCCTCGGGTCACTGTCTGTGGGAATTTGCACTTTCTCCCCGTGTCTGCGTGGGTTTCCTCCGGGTGCTCCGGTTTCCTCCCACAGTCCAAAGGTGTGCAGGTTAGGTGGATTGGCCAAGCAAAACTGCCTTTAGCGTCCAAAAAGGTCAGTTGTAATTACTGGGTTACGGGGATAGGATGGAGGTGTGGGTTTAAGTAGGGTGCTCTTTCCAAGGACAGTGCAGACTCGATGGGCCGAATGGCCTCCTTCTGCACTGTAAATTCTATGATTCTCCTTCTACACTGTTTGTTGCCGACTCTCGGGATGGCGAGCGAACAGCACTTACCATCCTTAATAATCAACCCTATTAGTCACTACTCATAGTCTGAGAGCTCGCAGCAATTTTCAAAAACGGAAACTGCTCGATTGTACCAGAGTCAAACTCACCTGGAAAATAGTCATGCTAATTTTGCAAAGGTAGCATCACTGGCATTAGATCTGACTGTGCACAACATGCCTGTTACACGGATGGGTTTGGTGGTAAAGGAATGTAACTCCATTCTCTGACATCGTTGTTCTCCGCAATATGTGCCCCTTGGAATGTGTCTCTTTTATTTATGTTGTGCTTTTAATGCTTTTGTTGTTGTTTCTCTTCCAGCACCTGGTGGTACACAAGGCAGACATCCATAAGACCATATGACATAGGAGCAGAATTAGGCCACTCGGCCCATCGAGTCTGCTCCGCGATTGAATCATTACTGATATTTTTCTCATCCCCATTCTCCTGCCTTCTCTCCATAACCCCTGATCCCCTTATTGACCAAGAGCCTATCTATCTCTGTCTTAAAGACACTCAGTGATTTGGCCTCCACAGCCTTCGGCGGCAGAGAGTTCCACAGATTCACCACCCTCTGGCTGAAGAAATTCCTCCTCACCTTTGTTTTAAAGGATCGTCCCTTTAGTCTGAGATTGGGTCCTCTGGTTCTAGTGTTTCCTACAAGTGGAAACATCCTCTCCACGTCCACGCTATCCAGGCCTCGCAGTATCCTGTAAGTTTCAATAAGATCCCCTCTCATCCTTCTAAACTCCAACGAGCACAGACCCAGAGTCCTCAACCGTTCCTCATACGACAAGCTCTTCATTCCAGGGATCATTCTTGTGATCCTCCTCTGGACCCTTTCCAAGGCCAGCACATCCTTCCTTAGATACGGGGCCCAAAACCGCTCACAATACTCCAAATGGGGTCTGACCAGAGTCTTATACAGCCTCAGAAGTACATCCCTGGTCTTGTATTCTAGCCCTCTTGAGATTTTGCGGAAACAGGTTGGTGGCCTGTCAGTCGGGGCTTGCAGCTTGATGGGTGCCACCAGCATCAAGCATGGCTGACCAGGATTCTCTCCTACTCTTAACGCCTGCCATTGGCATGTTGGCAGGATTTAGCAGGTTGGTACCCAACCTGTTGGCTGTGCTATGAATGTATCTTCCTTGGCCATCAAGTGCTGAGGTGGGATTCAAACCCGGAGATTCTGGCTCACAGGCAGGGCCACAGGTCTGCGTGGGTTTCTTCCGGGTGCTCCGGTTTCCTCCCACAAGTCCCAAAAGACGTGCTATTTGGTAATTTGGACATTCTGAATTCTCCCTCCGTGTACCCCAACAGGAGCCGGAGTGTGGCAACCATGGGCTTTTCACAGTAACTTGATTGCAGTGTTAATGTAAGCCTACTTGTGGCAATAAAGATTATTATTATAACTGTGTAAGGAAATTCCAATCATTCAGTTTGACATGTTATTGCCTTTTTCCGGATCAGAGTTCTCTTGGGCACTTCCAACCCAGCTACAGATGGTGTACTCGTTGTGATACAACACCCCCAGAACCTGTCTTTGGCAGTAAGTTCAGGCATTTGAATTTGGCACAGGTCAGGTATGAGTTGGCAACGTACTAGAGTAGGTCTGGGACTGGCAAGCCTGGGCTGTGTACTCACCCACACAGATCCCTGACAGATTCTCCATATTGCTGTGTCTAGGTGAGTTTGTGTTGACTGCCTATTCCTTCCTCTGATCACTGCACCATCTCACAGCAAAGCCGTATGTTCACCACCTGTGCAGCTGACAGCACACGTGTCTCATTGGAGAGTCTCATTTTCTGTATTAGACTTGTTATAAATTCAGTTCGAAGTACAGGTTGTGCCATATCTGTAAGTTACGACAGGCCAGTGTCTTATCTTCAAGTATCAAAAGGCCAAAGTTGTCCAAGAATTGAGCATTTCTGAATGTGCCGTGCAACAATTTTGAATGAGTAAAATAACAAAACTAACTGACCGAGAGTTCAGCTCGTGCTGCATTGGTGCATTGTCAGACCTGAGTAGAAGTCCCCCTGTACTGATTGTGCACTGGTCTATTTACACATCCCAAGTGACCCTCGACCCCACCAAACCTTGTTTGGTCCAAATCACCCAGCACCCAAAACGCCTGACCCAATATCCGGCAAGGTCTCGAATCTGACAGAGCCTCAACCCTGAGATCTCCGGTCTAGAGACACTCTACATGGTATATTAGAGCTCTACATAGGGCAATGGGATGAGCCTGGGCTCATTGCCCTATTAATCCAGGGCTATGGGGAAAGCGTGGGGCACTGTGATTAGTTTGGGGATTTATACAGAGCTACGGGGAGAGAGAAGAGCTATGGGAATAGTTTGATACAAGGCTGTGGGGGGAGAGTGGGGCAGTGTAATTAATTCCTCGCAGCAACACTCCACCCCATCACCCTGAAGCTCCTCGCTGGAGTGCAGCTAACCTACCAGACAAGTGGGAAACTGTACAACCTCCAATGCCTCCAGGCCAGAACCAAGACCACCCAAACCTCTGTCATTGAGCTGCGGGACACAGACGAGACCTGTGTGTGCGGCACACTCAGAGGCCGAGCTACAAACCATCACCGACGCACCCACCGAGGCATCGGAGAGAATGGGCCTCAGACTAAACATCTGGAAAACAAAGGTTCCCTACCAGCCTGCCCCGTCACACAAAACTGCCCCCCGACCATCATGATCCACAGGGAGCCCCTGAACAATGTGCAACATTTCCCAAACCTCGGGAGCCTCCTCTCGGCGCGAGCAGACATTGACAACGACATCCAGCTGAGAGTCCAATGCACCAATGCAGTCGATGACGCCTGAGAAATAGAGTGTTCAACGTCCGAGGCCTCAAACCCAGCACCAAGCTCATTGTCCACAGAGCAGCAGTGGCCCCGCCCTCCTGTATGCATCAGAAACATGGGCAATGGACAGCAGACACCTCAGATCCCTGGAGAGGTATCACCAACATTGCCTCCACAAAATCCTGCAAATCCACTGGCAGGATAGGCATACCAACGTGAGTGTCCTCTCCCAGGCCAATATCGAGGCACTGGTCACGCTCGACCAGCTGTGATGGGCGGCCCATATTGTCCACATGCCCGACTCAAGACTCCCGAAACAAGCTCCCCAACGGCAAACGATCACCAGGAGGGCAGAGGAAACGCTACAAGGACACTCTGAAAGCCTCCCGCAATAAAGGCAACATCCCCATCGACACGCGGGAGTCGCTTGCCTTAGACTCACAAACTGGAGAAGAAGCATCTGCGAGTGCGCCAATCACGTCAACGTCGCAGGGTGGAGCACGCGGAGGACAAGCATAACCAGCGGAAAGAGAGCGCAGAATCCAGAATGTCCCACCCACCCACCCACCTCATCTAACATCACCTGCCAAACCTGTAGCAGAGTCTGCGGGCCCAGGATCGGACTATTCACCCACCACAGAAACCATCTCCCAGGATTAGAAGTAAGTCATCCTCAACTCTGAGGGTCTTCCCAAGAGGAAGAGGAGAAGGAATTAATTGGGGATCAATATAGGGCTACGGGGAGAGAGTGGGACAGTGGAATTAATTTGGGATTGGTACAAGGTAATGGGAAGAGAGTGGGACAATTGGGACAGAAATTACTGGCTTGTAATTACCTGATCCTTCCCTACTTCCCTTATTGAATAATGGTCTTCTTCGGTGGTCACTCCCTAACCAGTGTGACAAACTCCGTGTTGCTGGTCGTGGGTTCTGTGGTTCCTTACGTGGCTGATGAGCCCGATCCTAGAGCCGTAACTTGGCTGGTGTATCCGGGAGATGGGATCGGTCCTTGGGCTCCAGATTAGGGTATTTTTATCGAAGGCTCCTTTTCCGGGACTCCTCTTGCCACTGGGCGTCCTCGAAGAATTGTGTGCCTTCAATCAGGAGATTCCTCCAGGTGAATCTCTTCTGGGCAAGGGTCTCCCAGGCGGTGAGGTCGATGAAGCATTTCTTGAGGTAAGTCTTCAGGATGTCTGTACCACTTCCTTTGTCCTCCTCTTGTTCCGGAGCTTTCCTTGAGTTAAGCAAAGAAGATTTGCTTTGGCAGTTGGACCTCTGACATCCTAAGCACCTGGTCGGCCCAGCGGAGTTGGTTTCGGATAATCATGGCCTTGGTGCTGGTTCTCTTGGCTCCTTCAAGGACCCTGATGTTAGTACCCCTGTCCTCCCAGCTGATGCGGAGAATCCATCTCAGACAGCATTGATGGTACCTCTCAAGGACTTTGAGGGGTGTCTGTATGTAGTCAAAGCTTCTGAGCCATATAGAAGAATTGGGAGACAACCACCTTGGACACGAGGATCTTGGTGTCAGTACAGATGCCGCCGTCATACATAGAACATAGAACATAGAAAATACAGCACAGAACAGGCCCTTCGACCCACGATGTTGTGCCGAACCTTTGTCCTAGATTAATCATAGATTATCATTGAATTTACAGTGCAGAAGGAGGCCATTCGGCCCTTTGAGTCTGCACCAGCTCTTGGAAAGAGCACCCTACCCAAACTCAACACCTCCACCCAACACCAAGGGCAATTTGGACATTAAGGGCAATTTATCATTGGCCAATTCACCTAACCCGCACATCTTTGGACTGTGGGAGGAAACCGGAGCACCCGGAGGAAACCCACGCAGACACGGGGAGGACGTGCAGACTCCGCACAGACAATGACCCAAGCCGGAATCGAACCTGGGACCATGGATCTGTGAAGCAATTGTGCTATCCACAATGCTACCGTGCTGCCCTTAAGAACAAATAAATCTACACTATATAATTTTCCCGTAATCCATGTACCTATCCAACAGCTGCTTGAAGGTCCCTAATGTTTCCGACTCAACTACTTCCACAGGCAGTGCATTCCATGCCCCCACTACTCTCTGGGTAAAGAACCTACCTCTGATATCCCTCCTATATCTTCCACCTTTCACCTTAAATTTATGTCCCCTTGTAATGGTGTGTTCCACCTGGGGAAAAAGTCTCTGACTGTCTACTCTATCTATTCCCCTGATCATCTTATCAACCTCTATCAAGTCGCCCCTCATCCTTCTCCGCTCTAATGAGAAAAGGCCTAGCACCCTCAACCTTTCCTCGTAAGACCTACTCTCCATTCCAGGCAACATCCTGGTAAATCTTCTTTGCACCTTTTCCAGAGCTTCCACATCCTTCCTAAAATGAGGCGACCAGAACTGTACACAGTACTCCAAATGTGGCCTTACCAAAGTTTTGTACAGCTGCATCATCACCTCACGGCTCTTAAATTCAATCCCTCTGTTAATGAACGCGAGCACACCATAGGCCTTCTTCACAGCTCTATCCACTTGAGTGGCAACTTTCAAAGATGTATGAACATAGACCCCAAGGTCTCTCTGCTCCTCCACAATGCCAAGAACTCTACCGTTAACCCTGTATTCCGCATTCATATTTGTCCTTCCAAAATGGACAACCTCACACTTTTCAGGGTTAAACTCCATTTGCCACTTCTCAGCCCAGCTCTGCATCCTAGCTATGTCTCTTTGCAGCCGACAACAGCCCTCCTTACTATCCACAACTCCACCAATCTTCGTATCGTCTGCAAATTTACTGACCCACCCTTCAACTCCCTCATCCAAGTCATTAATGAAAATCACAAACAGCAGAGGACCCAGAACTGATCCCTGCGGTACACCACTGGTAACGGGGATCCAGGCTGAATATTTGCCATCCACCACCACTCTCTGACTTCTATCGGTTAGCCAGTTCGTTATCCAACTGGCCAAATTTCCCACTATCCCATGCCTCCTTACTTTGTGCAGAAGCCTACCATGGGGAACTTTATCAAATGCCTTACTAAAATCCATGTACACTACATCCACTGCTTTACCTTCATCCACATGCTTGGTCACCTCCTCAAAGAATTCAATAAGATTTGTAAGGCAAGACCTACCCCTCACAAATCCGTGCTGACTATCCCGAATCAAGCAGTGTCTTTCCAGATGCTCAGAAATCCTATCCTTCAGTACCCTTTCCATTACTTTGCCTACCACCGAAGTAAGACTAACTGGCCTGTAATTCCCAGGGTTATCCCTAGTTCCTTTTTTGAACAGGGGCACGACATTCGCCACTCTCCAATCCCCTGGTACCACCCCTGTTGACAGTGAGGACGAAAAGATAATTGCCAACGGCTCTGCAATTTCATCTCTTGCTTCCCATAGAATCCTTGGATATATCCCGTCAGGCCCGGGGGACTTGTCTATCCTCAAGTTTTTCAAAATGCCCAACACATCTTCCTTCCTAACAAGTATTTCCTCGAGCTTACCAATCTGTTTCACACTGTCCTCTCCAACAATATTGCCCCTCTCATTTGTAAATACAGAAGAAAAGTACTCATTCAAGACCTCTCCTATCTCTTCAGACTCAATACACAATCTCCCGCTACTATCCTTGATCGGACCTACCCTCGCTCTAGTCATTCTCATATTTCTCACATATGTGTAAAAGGCCTTGGGGTTTTCCTTGATCCTACCCGCCAAAGATTGTTCATGACCTCTCTTATCTCTCCTAATCCCTTTCTTCAGTTCCCTCCTGGCTATCTTGTATCCCTCCAATGCCCTGTCTGTACCTTGTTTCTTCAGCCTTACATAAGTCACCTTTTTTCTCTTAACATCATCAAAGACCCTCGTCCTTAAGTGCCCGAAGGATTGGATACGATATTGTATCTCTGCATCAATGGCAGCCTCAGATGATAGATGGCTACACAGGTAGGGGAAATGCTTCATGTTTGTTAAGGTGTCACCGTTTATCTTGTTGGAGGGAGAGACCACATCTTGCCCTGGGGGCGGGTTGGTAAAGGACTTGAGTCTGCTTGAGGTCGAGGCTGAGGCTGACTCTTTGGTAAGTTTCCACCAGGTGTCAAACATGGCTTGGAGATTCTCTCCTGAGAGAGTGGAGATGGTGATGTCATCCACATACTGAAGCTCCACAAGCGATGTCAGTGTGGATTTCCTGTTGGATTTCAACTGGTTGAGGGTGGGAAGTTTCACATCCATACTGTGGATAATGTCCACGTCACTGGGAAGCTTGGGCGTCATTCTCCGACCCCCGCCAGGTCGGAGAATCGCCGGGGGCTGGCGTGAATCCCGCCCCCGCTGGTTGCCGAATTCTCCGGCACCGGATATTCGGCGGGGGCGGGAATCGGGCCGCGCCGGTTGGCGGGCCCCCCCGCGCGATTCTCCGACCCGAATGGGCCGAAGTCCCGCCGATAAATTGCCTGTCCCGCCGGCGTGGATTAAACCACCTTTTGAACGGCGGGACAAGGCGGCGTGGGCGGGCTCCGGGGTCCTGGGGGGGGGGGGCGCGGGGCGATCTGGCCCCGGGGGGTGCTCCCACGGTGGCCTGGCCCGCGATCGGGGCCCACCGATCCGCGGGTGGGCCTGTGCCGTGGGGGCACTCTTTCCCTTCCGCCTCCACCACGGTCTCCACCATGGCGGAGGCGGAAGAGACTCCCTCCACTGCGCATGCGTGGGAAACTGTCAGCGGCCGCTGACGCTCCCGCGCATGCGCCGCCTGGAGATGTCATTTCCGCGCCAGCTGGCGGGGCAACAAAGGCCGTTTCCGCCAGCTGGCGGGGCGGAAATTCCTCCGCCGCCGGCCTAGCCCCTCAATGTTGGGGCTCGGCCCCCAAAGATGCGGAGCATTCCGCACCTTTGGGGTGGCGCGATGCCCGTCTGATTGGCGCCGTTTTGGGCGCCAGTCGGCGGACATCGCGCCGTTTCGGGAGAATTTTGCCCCTTGTTCTTAATAAGGTGAAGGATGGTGGTGATGTAGATGGAGAAAAGTGTGGGGGCAATGACACATCCCTGCTTGACTGGGCAGCACGGTAGCAATGGGCAGCAAGGTAGCACAGTGGTTTTCACTGTTGCTTCACAGCTCCAGGGTCCCAGGTTCGATTCCCGGCTTGGGTCACTGTCTGTGTGAGTCTGCACCTTCTCCCCGTGTCTGCGTGGGTTTCCTCCGGGTGGGGTTACTGGGTTACGAGGATAGGGTGGAGGTGTGGGCTTAGGTAGGGTGATCTTTCCATGGGCCGGTGCAGACTCGATGGGCCGAATGGCCTCCTTCTGCCCTGTAAATTCTATGATCTATGACTCCAGTCTTGACCCCGAAGGTTTCTGTCTTATTTCCGTCAGTGAGCACTGTCTCCGACATCTTGCCATTAAGGAGTCGGAGGATGTTGATGAATTTCTCTGGCTAGCCGACCTTTGACAGAACCTTCCACAGCACTTCCCGATTGACTGAGTCAAAACTCTTGGTCAGATCGATGAAGACCACTTAGACTGGCTGATGTTGCTCCTGGCATTTCTCTTGAAGTTGCCAAGCTGCGAAAATCATGTCCACTGTTCCACGGTTTGGTTGGAATCCACACTGGCTTTCCGGAAAGATTTCTTCAGTGACTGGGAGAAGGCGGAGAGCGAGAATTTGGGCAAAGTGACAATCTTCCCGGCGATGGAGGATGGAGAGTAGGGATTTTCCTCGGTAGCTCCCACGGTCCGCTTTGTCTCCTTCTTTGGAGATGGCGGCATCCCTCAGGTCGGCAGGAATTTCTTCTCAGTCCCAGATTTTCAGCAACAGCTGATGGGACGAAGGGTGATCTCTTCCCCTCCAAGTTTGAAAATCTTCGCTCGGATCCCATCCACTCCTGAGGCTTTTCCATTCTTCATGTGTTTAATGTCGGCTTCGACTTTGTCCACACTTTGGTGCAACTCCAAGATCGTCTTTGGTGGGGAGTTGGGGGATTTCCTCAAACACTTCCTCATCTATGAATGTATCACGGTTAAGGAGTGTTCTCTCCATCAAAGACTGATCTTTTCTCTGCTTCTCAAGAGGTTTCCATCCTTACTCCGGTTTGAGATCTGACAAGCCCCAGGTGTCATGCTTATCAGCGAAGAATTTCAACTCCTTTAACTTCCTCATTCCCCCAGTGGTTTGTGATTTCACTCGCTCTTCTATGTACCGCCGTCTTAGCTGGTGGTTGAGCTCTCCGCTTTGCCTTGCTGGTTATGGTTATGTTGATTCGCCAGAGAGTATTCCTCTTTTTGTCGATGAGGTCTTGGATGGTGTGGTTATTCTCATCAAACAAGTCCTGGTGTTTCCTGGTCTTGTAGCTGATGGTGTCTTCAAAGCTGTAGAAGGTGACTGTCTTCATCTCTTTCAAGTGTTCCTCCATTCCATTGGAATGGACACTTTGGAGATTTTGGAAAAGACATTGTAGGATGTTAGATATTGATGTTAGACTCACCGGCCTGTAATTGCCTGGTTCATCCTTAATTCCCTTTTTGAATAATGGAACCACATTATTGTCCTCCAATCATCTGGCACCTCTCCTGTGGCCAGAGGGGATTTGAAAATTAGCGTCAGAGCCTCTGCAATCGCTTCCCTTGCCTCACACAGCAGCCTGGGATTCATCTCATCTGGGCCTGCGGATTTGTCCACTTTTAAGCCTGCTGAAACCACAAAGATCTCCTCCTTCTCAATCCTAATCTGCACAATTATATCACAGTCCCTCTCCCTGATACCTATACCTACATTGTCCTTCTCCATGGTGAACACAGAAACAAAATACTCATTCAAAACCTTGTTTACATCTTTAGAATCCACACACAGGTTGTCGCTTTGGTCCCTAATGGCGGCATGGTGGCACAGTGGTTATCACTGCTGCCTCACAGCTCCAGGGACCTGGGTTCAATTCCGGCCTCGGGTGACTGACTGTGTGGAGTTTGCACGTTCTCCTTGAAAAAGGCTCAAATTTTCGGATTAATGGGGCAGGAAGCAGGCAGCACAGAGCAAATTCTATATTAATGAACATAGGTTAATAGTTCTGGCAGCCCAGGTCCGACGTCGGCCCAATTACATGTGGTCGACCCGTGTGGCCGAAATTGAAAGAAAAGTCAGTTGCTGAAAACACCATTCCCCACCATGGAGGGAGGCAGTGAACACAACTAAATAGTAACTTGCAACGATTATTTCAAAATCTCCACAGAGTTTTGAAACTATTAAAGGGTCGGTGACCACAATGGGTACAAATCTGACCAGCTTGGGAAAGCTCCACTACTCCAACCGAAGCTTAAATAAACAGGCAAAGGGAGGCATGCGGCGCAGTGGTTAGCACTGGGACTATGGTGCTGAGGACCCGGGTTCGAATCCCGGCCCTGGGCCACTGTCCGTGTGGAGTTTGCACGTTCTCCCCGTGTCCGCGTGGGTTTCACTCCCACAGCCCAAAGATGTGCAGGGTTGGTGGATTGGCCACGCTAAATTGCCCCTCATTTGGAAAAAAATAATTGGATACTCTAAATTTATAAAACAAAATCCAGGCAAACTTCCTCAGGCCTAAAACAGCAGTGGATTCCAAATTCACCTTGCCAGACTGAAGGGGCCAATGGAAGAGTCGGATCTGGCATAGAATTGGACACTATGGAGGAGAAGATTTTTAAGGTGCAGAATTGCATCTGGAGTAAAGAATAAACCAGACGCTGAACAAGTCAATACACTATTACACTCTATTGGGGCAATTGCTGATGCTGTGCTAGCAAGACAAGGCATTAATAAAACATCAGACAGATTTGGAGAGGGCAGAAAAGCTTTTGATAAGTGTTTTAAATTACAGAGTAACATGACATTAGAAAGAGCCAAATTTATCAGAAGTTTCCAGAAATCCGGTGAATCGCTAGTTAGGTTTATCGGTGATTTGCACTGACTGGCTGAAGGTTGCTAATATGATGATTTTAAATTTGAGCTGATAAGAAACTGCAGTGTCGTGAAAGTAACTGATAACATCCTTCCCCGAAAGAAGGCGTAACTGTGGAGAAGGTGAGACAGTTAGTCAGAAAATCAAAGGTCTGTCAGCCTTGTAGAACCTGAGTAAGACGGGGAGCCAAACCATGATTCAGAAAGCCCCCAATGATGGTGCAGTTTACTGAACAAAGAATGTCACACACAGTCCAGGCAAAAAGACACCTCACAAGATGCCAATAAATCTGGCCAGCGCTGTGGCACTTCAAGTCCCCTCAGGCAGAGTCCCCTGCAAGCTCTGCTGAATGCTTTCATCGTCAATGCTTTGAAAGATGTGCAGAACTAAAACCTCTGGATACGCAGAGGGTCACAAGAGAACCTTCACACACAGAGCCATTAATGAAGTGAAGGAAAATCAACAAAAAGAAGAACAATGTTTCCTGGGTGAGGTCAAAGATGCAAGATACACATGAAATGAAATGAATGAAATGAAAATCGCTTATTGTCACAAGTCGGCTTCAATGAAGTTACTGTGAAAAGCCCCTAGTCGCCACATTCCACTAATTTCAGACAGGATACAGGAGTAAGTGTCCAATAAAGAATGGGGGCTCATGAAACAGTCGTTGAAGCGTTGTTACATATAAAGAAGGCTTTTAATGCCACCTGTGTGTGCAGAAAAGCAAATTCCAAAGAAATGCACCAACACATTTTACATTTCTAAAGTGGAAATAGTATATGTAGAAGGACAAAAGGCACCCTGACTCCTCTATTAGAACTCACAGAGAAAAATCCATCCTTTGTCCAAAACACAGGAGATAAAGTGGGAGGTATGTCACATGACCTCCCCCAGGCTGCTGGAACCTGTAATATTGCCACATGGAATTGAGCCCGGACAGTATAACATTTTAGCATCAAACATCTGGCAGTTCAGAAAGAGCTTTGTCTCGGTAGATTGCCAGAACCCCATCTACACTGCATACTACTGAAATATCAGAACTCCTGATTCAGTGCCTGTAAGACTCATTCATCTCTATGTGTCTTCCTCCATCAGAAAAGTCATCGCTTCTGGGCAGATGAGTCATCCTGCAACAATTTCAACCTGCTGACCTCTGAAGGAATACGCCACTGGACGTTTGATCTTGGACTCACGTGAAAACATAACTCTTATTTTTATTGTGGTCCTGTCCTGTAGCCCTCTCTTTCCCTTATCACTCTCTTATATTATGTGTTTTATGGTAATGTGACCCCTTTAAGGGGCGTGCCCTCATGGTTCACGTGTGGTAGCATGCAAACCCTGGCCAATGAGGAAATAGTGTGGGATCACGGGATTAGGGTTCTGATCAAAGTGAATCTGGGAGCCAGAGTTTTAATACCTGTATAGAGGACCTCCGGTGGTGACCAAGGAGTGAGTGGTCACACATAGGATGGCTCCTGCTTGGGGTGGACAATTTGACCTTTCTACCCGTTTTATAGGGGTGTTGTAAGTGAAGAAAGTGGTCCCAGTATGGAATAAGATATTCCCCTCCAGTGAGTGATGTTGAGGATTATCAGACGAGGTGCGTGTCGAACAAGGTGCACGCTTTGGACCAGGAGGACATGCATGGCACAGCAGAGGAAAAGATGGCGTTGTTGCCCGCATAGTGGTCAACAGAGCAGTTGGTTCAAGTTCTCTCGGCCGAATTCGAGAAGCAGAGGCTGGTGGCCTCTGAGGATTTGGCGAGAGTGGCAAAGCCACTTCAGGCTGTCCTGGAGAGAGTGGAACAAAGGTTGGAGGCGGAGAATGCGTCTCTTCAGAAGTGGAGGAGACGGTGGTGAACCACGATGATGATGACGGAGAGACAGAAGAAGTTGAAGGAGGAGCTCATTGACCCGGGAAATTGCTCAAACAGGCAAAATCTGAGGATACTGGGGCTGCCGGCAGGTATTGAGGGCATGAGTGCCTCGGAATATGAAATGAAATGAAAATGAAAATCGCTTATTGTCACAAGTAGGTTTCAATGAAGTTACTGTGAAAAGCCCCTAGTCGCCACATTCCAGTGCCTGTTCAGGGAGGCTGGTACAGGAATCAAACCGTGCTGCTGGCCTGCCTTGGTCTGCTTTAAAAGCCAGCGATTTAGCCCAGTGTGCTAAACCAGCCCCTGACGAACTGTCTCACCTTCTCCACAGTTACGTCTTCTTTCGGGAAAGGATGTTATGTGGTGAGAATGTTTGGAAAGTTGATGGGGAAGGACTTTTTCACTGCTCTCTAGCGGTCGATTGGGTCCATCAATCATTGAGGAGGAGGCCAGGAGCTAGGGAGTTGCCTTGGACAATCATCGTGCGGCTCAATAGGTATTTGGACAAGAAAAGGATTCTGAGGTGGGCAAAGGAGACTCGGGAATGTACCTGGGAAGGGTATACGGTTTGTATCTATCAGGACTTGGGCGCGGAGCTGGCCAGGAGAAAGGCTGGGTTCAGCAAGACCAAGGCTGCTCCGTTCCGGGGGAAGGTGGGGTTCGGGATGAATTACCCCGCTCGCTTGTGGGTCACACATGGGGAAAAGGAGTTTGACTATGACACGCTGAAGGAGGTGAGTGGCTTTCTTAGAGGCCATGGGCTGGGGAACGTTTGAGAACTTGGGTTTTTGGGGTGGGTTCAGCTGCAAGACCGAATTGTGGAACTATATTCAGGGGGGCTGAGGGTTTGTCTGTTCTCCACTTTGTTACCCACTTTGTATTGTTAACGTGTAACAGTTGAGTTTGGTAATGTTTGCCGCACTGCGTTTGGAGTATCGGAATGGGGACATTTGCATGTGGGGAATGTTGTGGGAAGCTCGGGGGGGCGGTGGGGGAGGAGTGGGGAGGGGAGTGGAGGAGCTTGGGACTACGAGATAATAGGGTGGGGCAGGGGGTATAAGGGGTTTGAGTATCAGCGTGGCGTGAGTGTGCTCTGCTCGCAGCAGTGCTATTTCACTGGAGTGGGGGTGGGGTTGGGGGTGAATGGGGGTGAATGGGGGTGGGGGGTGGGGGGGAGAAGCCATGGCTGGTTGCTTGGGGAGGAAGGGGGGGAGTTGAGAGGAGGCAGCAGGGTGGCGCAGTGGTTAGCACTGCTGCCTCGCGGCGCCGAGGTCCCAGGTTCAATCCCGTCTCTGGGTCACTGTCCGTGTGGAGTTTGCACATTCTCCCAGTGTCTGAATGGGTTTCGTCCCCACAACCAAAAGATGTGCGGGCTAGGTGGATTGGCCACGCTAAATTGCCCCTTAATGGAAAAAATTAATTGGGTACTCTAAATTTTTTTTAAAAAAGAACTTGAGAGGGCTTGACAATGTTTCACCTTCTGTGTCCCCTCGAACTAGGGGACACGGTTCAAAAATAAGGGGTCTTCCATTTAAAACAGAGATGAAGTTAATTTTTTTTATCTCAGAAGGTCGTTAGTCAGTCTCTTTCCCAGAGAGCAGTGGAGACAGGTTCATTCAGTGGTTTTAAGGTGAAGTTAGAGAGATTCTTAATTGACAAGGGAGTCAAAGGTTATGGGGAAAGGCAAGAAAATAGTGTTGAGGCCTTGATCAGATCAGCCATAATCTCACCAAATGGAAAAGAATGTCCAAGGGGCCGAGTGGCCTATTCCTGATTCTAATTTGCATGTTCATTTGCAATTTACGGCCTATTCAAATGTAACGTCTTCCCTTTTGTTTCCTGCTCTAGTGCAGGAAATAAATGCTGCTGCTACAGCCCCACAGCCTGTAATTGTATCTCAAGTCTCATTCTTTCTCTTGTAAAACTGATGCCGACCACGCGGTTATTTTATTCAATCATTCCTCAAAAGGTTTATCGTTCAGAATACAGTGTCAAATTAGGTCAACAGGATGTTGGAAATGGGAAACGTTTGAACCTTTTAAAAAATATATAGAATTTCAACTTGCAGGTTGCGAAAAAAGAAGCAAATTCTTGATGGAGAAAACATTGTGCACGGTGATGCCCTGCAGCAGCCGTGCCATACAACATGGCCAGATAGTGCCCCCGCCTGGGCATCCCCTTGCCACCCCGGCACCTCCCCCCACCAGTCCCCCCAGCCCTCGTGGAAGCCCCCCACCAGTCAGCGGCATGGCTCCCGCCTGACTGTGGTGGCGCTGGACACAGTCCGCAGCCGCCACGCTGCGTTCCCGCGCGGCTGGGACCAGAGGTGAACCGAGCCGCCGCGAATTTGGCCCATCGTGGGCGGAGCATCGGGGGAGGACCTTCCCAACGAGGTCGCCCCAAAGGCGTGCGGCGCCGTTTCAGAGAGGGCAGAGCATACGGAACCTGCGGAAAACAGGCACTGCCCCCGATTTCATCGTAAGAAGGGGTCTCCGATTATGAAATCGACGTCAGGGAACAGACAATCCCCGCCCACATTTCTCTGCTGGCTTTTAAACCCCAAAGTTTTAAAAATTAACTCTCGGATGTGAGTGTCACTGCCGAGGTCGATGGTCATCCCCCGCACTCATGGTCATCCCCCGCACTCATGGTCATCCCCCGCACTCATGGTCATCCCCCGCACTCATGGTCATCCCCCGCACTCATGGTCATCCCCCGCACTCATGGTCATCCCCCGCACTCATGGTCATCCCCCGCACTCATGGTCATCCCCCGCACTCATGGTCATCCCCCGCACTGCAACATTGGGTTTGCTGGTCCCATTCAGAGGAAAGTTCAGAATCAATCACATTAATTTTGGGCTCGAGTTACAGGTTGGCCCAGACTGGATAAAGACACAAGATTCCTTCCCAAAAGGGACATTGGTGAACCAGTTGGGTGTTCACAACAACCCCAGTCTCTTTACACATATCAGCCTTTCATTTCCAGCTTCAGATTCTCAAATTGCCCCAGTGGGATTTGAATTTGCGTCCTCTGGATTACCCAGCGAACCACAACCACCACTGTGCCGCCATATATCAATCCTCAGGTGTGACATTTTTCAGCTGGACGAATGGTTTGTTTACAAATCAAGTCGTCGTTCTGTCTCTGCATTGTCGGTGGTTTCTCTGGTCCCTGTGAAATCTATCAACAGGCCCGAAATCACCATTAACTGGGGGAAGAATGGGCTGGGAAAAGGACTGATTCAGTAGTTCCACCAGAGAGCTGGCACATACGTGATGGACCAAATGTTCTCCGTCCGTGCTGCATCTTTCTTTGACTGTGATTTCACCTCATTGTTCTCCCTTCCCAGCTCACTCTGTCTCAGCCATCGTTTTGGCAAGTTGAAGCTTGGTCGAGGAAGGGGAAAGTTCCCATCTCAAAGTCTGGGAGATAACACACCCAGAATGATTTTCCCACCCATGAATTTAAATGGATGGAGAACTTGAGTCTCGCCATTTCTGAAAGGCGATTTCTCCGCTCGGTTTTTCGTCAATATGCAGATTTCCTTTGCGCCAATCCTTATTCTCCCCAGTACAACAGCTGGATAATCCACCTTTAAGTGTCAGCAGGCTGAGATTCTTGTGGCGTGGGGTTTGAACCCACAATCTTCGGACACAAAGGCAAGACAATGCTCCCCACAGAGCAACAACTGCCACCGTTGTAATGGGACCCTCCTGGTAGCCCAGGTGTGCTGAGAGAGGCTCATTGTTACCTGCGCAACTGAGATCTGCTTCTAGTCAGGGAGGGAACCGGGGTTCTCTGGAGCTCTATGCTTTACTTTGAAGCTACACGAACCACATGGATTGGCAGCTAAGCCACAGAGTTAACCTAATGTCTCCAGGAACCTCTGTCAACTAAAATTGCCGCATCAAAGTGACTATGAATCAACTTAACTCTGCCCTTGTTGATTGAAACACTTTTCTTTATTTGTCTGATAAAACATTTAAATAATTAATTCCTTTCACCTATAAATTATTATTGAAGTGCCAAGTATATTAAATTGCTTAAATATTCAGCCAGTTGGTCTCCTCTGATGATCCAAGCACCCCCTGAACTCCAATATTCTTGGAATTGAAATTACACTGAAATTAACTTTGCGTTAACAGAGTGTAACCTCTCCCCCAGGGAGAATGATTCTTAACCTGAGAGTACCTAACAACTGAGGGATGAGAGAACAAGTCCTGGTTAGACTGTGATGTAGAATTGTGGTTGAGTTTAACATCAGGTTAACAGTGGATAAGAGAGGGATAACGGCCAGACTAAGGGAACCTAAGGCTGGTAAAATTAGAATTGTTGGTGGAAAGGAAGCAAGGGAAGGATAGAAAATCCATGCCAGGATCTTACCCTTAACGCCATGGGCTCTTAATTTATTTAACAGTCTCCTGCGCGGCACCTTGTCAAAGGCCTTCTGGAAATCTAAATACTCAAGTCCACTGGTTCTCCTTTGCCTAACTTCCTTGTTACTTCCTCAAAGAACTCTCACAGTTAATCTCGTCCACTCCTCCACCGTACCCAACACCTCTCCCATCACCCAGGGCACCTTCCCATGCAATTACAGAAGGTGTAACACCTCCTTTACCTCTTCCATGCTTAACATCCCAGGCCCAAAACATTCATTCCAGGGGCTGGTTTAGCTCACTGGGCTAAATTGCTGGCTTTTAAAGTAAACCAAGGCAGGCCAGCACACAGTTCAATTCCTGTACCAGCCTCCCCGAACAGGTGCTGGAATGTGGCGACTAGGGGCTTTTCACAATAACTTCATTGAAGCCTACTTGTGACATTTTTTTTTAAGCAGCGTTTCACTTGCACCTATTCCAATTTGTTCTATTGCATTTGCTGCTTCCAATGTGGTCTCCTCTATATCGGAGAGACCAAACGCAGACTGGGTGATTGCTTTGCTGAGCACCTTCGGTCTGTGCGCATTCAGGACCCTGACCTTCCCGTTGCTTGCCATTTTAACACAAGACCCTGCTCCCATGCCCACATGTCTGTCCTTGGCCTGCTGTAATGTTCCAGTGAAGCTCCACTCAAACTGGAGGAACAACATCTCCTCTTCCAGTTAGGCACACTACTGCCTTCCGGTCTCAACATCGAATTCAACAACTTCAGATGATTAGCTCTACCCCACCTCGACCCCTTTGTTTTCATCCCATTTCATTTTAACTGTTTTTTTCCATTTCTTTCTCTCTTGTCTTTCTTTAAATATATTCACACCCCCATCTTATCCACCTTTCGTTACCCTTTTTCCCCTTTGCTTCCCCCTTCCCTCTCCCCATATCTACATCTGCCACAGTTTACCCACTAATGTTAGTTTCCCTGCTGTTTGACCTTTCAGATCTTTTGTCCTCTCTGGGGACATCTGGAGTCCAAACGTTATCTCTTTTCTCTCCCTACAGATGCTGCCAGACCTGAGATTTCAACTTCCCCAATATTGACTGGGACTCACTTAGTGCGAGGGGTTTGGACGGAGAAGAGTTTGTAAGGAGCATCCAGGAGGGTTTCTTAAAACAATATGTAGATAGTCCAACTAGGGAAGGGGCTGTACTGGACCTGGTATTGGGGAATGAGCCCAGCTAGGTGGTAGAAGTTTCAGTAGGGGAGCATTTCTTAAACAGTGACCACAATTCAGTAAGTTTTAAAGTGCTGGTGGACAAGGATAAGATTGGTCCTGGGGTGAATGTGCTAAAGTGGGAGAAGGCTAATTATAACAATATTAGGGGGGAACAAGAGTTGGGACGTCTTGTTGAAGTTGTACAAGACATTGGTACGACCACACTTGGAATATTGTGTGCAGTTCTGGTCACCCTATTATAGAAAGGATATTATTAAACTGGAAAGAGTGCAGAAAAGATTTACTAGGATGTTGCCGGGACTTGATGGTTTGAGTTATAAGGAGAGGCTGGATAGACTGGGACTTTTTTCCCTGGAGCGTAGGAGGCTTAGGGGTGATCTTATAGAGGTCTATAAAATAATGAGGGGCGTAGATAAGGTAGATAGTCAACATCTTTTCCCAAAGGTAGGGGAGTCTAAAACTAGAGGGCATAGGTTTAAGGTGAGAGGGGAGAGATTCAGAAGGGCCCAGAGGGGCAATTTCTTCACTCAGAGGGTAGTGAGTGTCTGGAATGGGTTGCCAGAGGTAGTAGTAGAGGCGGGTACAATTGTGTCTTTTAAAAAACATTTAGATAGTTACATGGGTAAGATGGGTATAGAGGGTTATGGGCCAAGTGCGGGCAACTGGGACTAGCTTAATGGTAAAAACTGGGCGGCATGGACTGGTTGGGCCGAAGGGCCTGTTTCCATGCTGTAAACTTCTATGATTCTATGAACTGAAGAACATAGATTGGGGACGGATGTTTGAGGGTGAATCAACATCTGACATGTGGGAGGCTTTCAAATGTCAGTTGAAAGGAATTCAGGACCGGCATGTTCCTGTGAGGAAGAAGGATAAATATGGCAAATTTCGCGATCCTTGGATAACGAGAGATATTGTAGGCCTCGTCAAAGAGAAAAAGGAGGCATTTGTCAGGACTAGAAGGCTGGGAACAGATGGAGCCTGTGTGACATATAAGGAAAGTAGGAAGGAACTTAAGCAAGGAGTCAGGAGGGCTAAAAGGGGTCAGAAAAAGTCATTGGCAAATAGAGTTAAGGAAAATCCCAAGGCTTTTTACACGTACATAAAAAGCAAGAGGGTAGCCAGGGAAAGGGCTGGCCCACTGAAGGATAGGCAAGGGAATCTATGTGTGGAGCCAGAGGAAATGGGTGAGGTACTAAATGAATACTATGCATCAGTGTTCACCAAAGAGAAGGAATTGGTGGATGTTGGTGGATGAGATTGGTGGTGGTTGGTGAGTTGTTGTTGAAAACTCACCACTATCCTTAGAAGTCCCCCTATACCAAAAAGGGCCGACATTCTAAATGGTGAACAGGGATTCCCACTCCCCGACTCCGATGCAGGCTTCAGTGGGTGCTATTCAGGTCAAACTATGTTTTCAAGTTATCCCCCGGTATAATCCATACCTTCACCGAAGATTTCATCTACTTACCACTTAGTAGCATCGATCCTGGGTCCCACAATGCTAAGTAAGTAAAGTAAACTTTGGAATAACCACTGTTTCAGATTAAATTAAGTTATTTTATTATTATATTTTTTTCTTTTAAAAGCTGCAATTACTGTCTTTACAGAAAGGTACAAAGATCTTGCTTCTGGATCCTTCTGGTTGGTTGAAGGGACCTTCAGGCCCAACTTGACAATAAATCTTCTTTAAAGTCTGGTCTTCTTTAGATGTATTCGCTGGTTAGCTCGGTTGCTGTGTCCTTTCTTTCCCATGTACCGAGCTGTGAGAGCTGGCTCTGCTGGCTATCTCTGAGCTGACTATGAGCGGACCCTGCCTACTCTTTAAATTCTAGGCTTCCTTAGATGTATTAGCTATTTTAGCTCGGCTGCTTTGCCCTGTCCCTTACCCATGGCCGAGCTGACTGTAATCTGACTCTGAGCTGCTTGTTCCTTCTCTACTTCTCCCTGAGTTCTGGTTCTGCTGCTGTCCCCTTTCTTCGGGTTTATATATTTTTTGAACAGTTATCTAGTTTCTATGACTTTATTGTAAAATAACTCTTTTCACTTTGATTGTAAAAAGTATCTTCGATCTAAACATTCTAATCCAACGAAGTATTCATTTTGACATAACCTCATCTCATAGATCTGATTATATTGTGTCCTTTGTGATATTCAAAGTTCCTTTGTTATATTCAAAAATGCTTTGGTTTCAAGAGGTGTTACTTTTAATTCCTGTCATTTCTATAGTTTTATTTTCCAATTGTGTCCTCAGCTCATAATTTTGACTTTGATTTGGCTTTAAATTATGTTTCTCGTAGACTGATAGTCTCCAGTTTTCTTTAATTTACCTGGAATTAGCAAAATTCCACACCTAGAATGTCACCAAATTCAACTGAACCTCATCCTTTCCTTCACAGCTGCTTACTAAGATAGTTAATTTCAACAAAGGTGTGAACCATTGTTTTTACCTTCAAACAAAAATCCTGTTTGTCTTGTTTGCTAAGCCTGCTTGAGCAAGGCGATCTGCATTTTACAATCCTTCCCTGGCAGCTGCTGTTAACCCTTTGTGGGATCTTGCCCTGTATTCTCTCATGTTTCTCTCAGACCAGATATTGCTAGACTTCCATGTTTCAAATGACACATATTTCCATATTTTCAATAACACCCCGTCTTGACATTTGAAACATAACTATATAATTTGGTCAATTATCCCCCATCTAATTGTACTGACTAACATTTATCCCCAATCTTTCTGATTCGTATGTACATGTTTTGTGATTTTAAATTGTGCACCGAAATCGAAATCAATTTGTAAATGTATCCATATCATACACCAGTATCTTTTTTTGTTCTTTCCTCAAGTCCAATCACCGTGAACCATAGCCGCAGCCGCTCAGGAAGGTAACGCAATAGCTATATCCGTGTGTTCCACTACCTCCAAAGCATTTTACTACCTTGGGGTAGCAGCACCGTAGAAGCTTCCTCGTGTCCCTTAGAAACAGCACACAACTCAGTCCATCAGTAACCAAAAAGGTCTTTTGTCCATCACTGGCTGTTTTGTGTCCCATTTTTCCGTCATCCAAATTGCTTTCCGTTTCTCATTGGAAAGGTAAATTATGATATCATGCACCACCCACTGATTCCCTTACTTCATTAATTTAAATGGTTCAATTGATCCCGCTTCTATCCCTGACTTCTCCACATTAATGTCTAACATTGTCCTGAACCATGTATGTCTGCCAGCCCCAGGTGTACGAGAGAGAATATCTTTCTGACAAACTTCCTTCAAATCCCTTTTGCCTGTTATCATTTCCCTTACCACATTTGCAATACAATATGCCGACAGTATTCGCAAAACCACATCGAACTATCACTTTTTCCAAATAAATTCTCCCTATTGTTAAATACACAGTAAAATTTTATTAAGTCTTATCTTAACACATTACTCATCACCTAACGACACAAATAGACCGTGTGTTACAACTTTACATTTTTGCAACTATTATCACAATTCCAATACTACAAATAAAGTACAATATTGACACATCCCTTCGCGGCTTTGGGACCAATAGTCATTACATGCTAAATATGGCGTGTTAACAACATCAATATTATTTTTGATGTTCTATACAGTTAAATCAAGAAAACACACTAAACTACCACTATTCCCCCTCTATTAAAACATTCACACATCTTAGAAATGCTGATCAAGTTCTTGAATGGCACACATACCCCCATTATTATACATAATAGTCCCTACCAATTTACATGACATTCCTTAATAATGTTTACAGCTCGTCAATGCAATATTATTTGCTGCATTGGTAACAATTTTCCCACCATGGCATCAAGCTACAATAAATTCTTAAACTATTGTCATTTATCCTGTTGGGGTTCCTCGTCAGTCGCTGCTGTCTGCTGAGACCCTTAATAACTCCACCACTTAGTACATACCCCGTGGAGACCGCAGATCATCCATCAGCTGATGTCCAATTAGAGATGTCTGACCGGAGGTTTCATTGCTCAGTAATAAGTTGATATATTGATTTGTTTCTAACCCGTAAAGTTTTCCTTCTGTCATTTCATTCTCTCAAATATGTAGCCAATTGTATCATTAGCTTCCCCCCAATCCTGTCTAAAACATTCTTCTCTGGAGTGCAGTTCTCTTCCTTCTTGTGAACTGGCTTGTCTGTTATTTATTTTTTCCATCTGAAAAATCAAATGAGCAGGTCAAGGGTGGAGAGGGCCCTATTCTTCAATTTGTACTTTCTATCTTCGTTTGAACACTCCAGAAGTGCCCTCTCCAGGACTTCCGGATTTCTTTTGCTACCATTTCTTTCCCTTTTTTTTGAACTGGTTTATTCTCCTTATCATTGATGTACATCATACAATTAAAGCCTGTTAAGCCTCCTCCTTCTGTCATTGCACCCCTGAGTGAGATTCGAAGAATCTCAAACTCCTCCTCTTTTGCTCACTCAGTGATCCAATCTGGTCGAAACCTTACCCTGATACATTCCTGATATTGCTGCTGCATTTACTTTAATTACTTTATTTTGATTACGACTGGATTTTTATGAAGGTCAGTTCCAAACATGACATTTTAACTTCATCATCTGTCCAATCAATGCTGCTCACGGGTTTTAATTCACTGTCTTCCCACCAATCGGGCCATGTGTTTTAATTGTGATACAATTTAATTTGCTCCAGACACCATGCTTCTCTAATTCAACTGTATGTTTATCCAGATTCTGAACAACCTTGTCTTTACAATTTACAGCTTCACTGATTACTTTTCCTGCAGTCTTAGTTGGTAGCTTCTCCCAAACTTCCTCTGTGTTATCAATTGGTTTTAATATCTTAATTTTACTACCTGCATCTATTTTTATCAAATCTTTTCCTGCCATCAGATTCTCATTTCCTTATACTGCAAGTAATTCTCTTAATTTAACTGTTGGTACAATATCTTTATTCTCTAAAGCTCCATCTTCAATGTATTTAACATTCTAAACATCATTATTTTCTTTTTTGCGAGTGACATACTTGTGATTGTCGGGCACTAGGACCCTGCGGAGCTATGCATGTCAATCTCAACGCTCAGTTTCAAAGCCTGACTGCTGGCCAGTACAAACTCTTTATCTGTTTATTCTAAGACCAATTTAGTTCTGAACATACTGATTTACCACCTCATAATACTGATCACATTTCTGCTTGCCATTTATAACTTCTAATTAATGTGAAACTCGGTTTTGCAAAATACAACATTTTTAAAAATACACACACCAAAGGAAATTTACAACCCCTTATTAAATGGACACACACTTATTCATCCACTCAGATCTTGGATCTCTACTTTGTAGGGTTTCACAAACCCTTATTAAACACACACACATTTATCCACTGAGATCTTGGACCTCTATTCAGTAGAGTTCTAGTTAATCTTAACAAAAATCGAGACCCCTCCGTGCTGATAAGTCTCACTTATGCAGGAGTTTTTTGCCTCTGTTAATTTCTTCCTCTCTTGTTTCAATGCTTCAACTCTCCTGACCGTGTTTCAGAGCAAGAGGATTATTCTAATTGCCATTTTTCAGAATTCTAAGTTCTGTTCCTGGTTGTCCCTTTCAGTTGCACTCTGAAATTAAGGATAAGAACCCTTTCTGGGCCCTATCCAAGGCTAACTAAGGCACTACCTTCCTGTTTTAGTTAAGGGTCGATTGGTTAGTGGTCTCTAAAGGTTCTAGGTGTCCCTATTTCTCTAGGATAACCCTCAGAATCTGCCTTACTCTTAGAATGATTTATTTTTTGGCCTCCTTTTACCAGTAATAGATGCAAGATTTTTAGTGCTGTCACCAAGATGTCTTGCAGACTTTTTCTCAGGGTCAGCCTCTTCTAGTCTGCTGATTTTCCCAACCTGAGTTTTAGTCCCCTCGATCCACAGAATATCCTTCCAAAAGCCAATCACACATGACTTTCCAGACTAAATTCGGCAGGTAAAGTCTGACTCACACACAGACCAGAAACTTCTAATATTCGGCCTTTGTGCCGGTTAGAAACTTCTCATATTCCAACCGTTTCTTGGGAACTAGAAACTTCTAATATTCTAGCCCCCACTCTAGCCCCCATTCTGCTCACTAGAAACTTCTAATATTCTAGCCCCCACTCTAGCCCCCATTCTGCTCAGCTAGAAACTTCTAATATTCTAGCCTCGCTTTACCTAGAAACTTCTAATATTCTAGGTCTCCACGCTGGGTGCCATGGCGAAAGCAAAACAACCGGCTGGGCATAATTAACACAGTGTTAACACGTCGGGTGCCATGTAGAAAATAAAGCAACCCGCTAGGTGTAATTAACAGGGTTTTAATTTAAACGTTGGGCGCCATGTTTTTGAAAACTCACCACTATTCTTAGATGTCCCCCGATACCCAAAAGGGCCGACATTCTAAATGGTGAACAGGGATTCCCACTCCCCTACTCCGATGCAGGCTTCAGTGGGTGCTATTCAGGTCAAACTATGTTTTCAAGTTATCCCCCGGTATAATCCATACCTTCACCGAAGATTTTGTCTACTTACCACTTAGTAGCATCGATCCTGGGTCCCGCATTGCTAAATAAGTAAAGTAGACTTCGGAATCACCACTGTTTCAGATTAAATTAAGTTATTTTATTATTATATTTTTTTCTTTTAAAAGCTGCAATTCCTGTCTTTACAGAAAGGTACAAAGATCTTGCTTCTGGATCCTTCTGGTTGGTTGAAGGGACCTTCAGGCCCACCTTGACAATAAATCTTCTTTAAAGTCTGGTCTTGTTTAGATGTATTCACTGGTTAGCTCGGTTGCTGTGTCCTTTCTTTCCCATGTACCGAGCTGTGAGAGCTGGCTCTGCTGGCTATCTCTGAGCTGACTATGAGCGGACCCTGCCTACTCTTTAAATTCTAGTCTTCCTTAGATGTATTAGCTATTTTAGCTCGGCTGCTTTGCCCTGTCCCTTTCCCATGGCCGAGCTGACTGTAATCTTACTCTGAGCTGCTTGTTCCTTCTCTACTTCTCCCTGAGTTCTGGTTCTGCTGCTGTGCCCTTTCTTCGGGTTTATATATTTTTCTAACAGTTATCTAGTTTTTATGACTTTATTGTGAAGTAACTCTTTTCACTTTGATTGTAAAAAGTACCTTCGATCTAAACATTCTAATCCAACGAAGTATTCATTTTGACATAACCTCATCTCATAGATCTGATTATATTGTGTCCTTTGTGATATTCAAAGCTCCTTTGTGATATTCAAAAATGCTTTGGTTTCAAGAGGTGTTACTTTTAATTCCTGTCATTTCTATAGTTTTATTTTCCAATTGTGTCCTCAGCTCATAATTTTGACTTTGATTTTGGCTTTGAATTATGTTTCTTGTAGACTGATAGTCTCCAGTTTTCTTTAATTTACCTGGAATTAGCAAAATTTCACACCTAGAATGTCACCAAATTCAACTGAACCTCATCCTTTCCTTCCCAGCTGCTTACTAAGATAGTTAATTTCAACAAAGGTGTGAACCATTGTTTTTACCTTCAAACAAAAATCCTGTTTGTCTTGTTTGCTCAGCCTGCTTGACCAAGGCGATCTGCATTTTACAATCCTTCCCTGGCAGCTGCTGTTAACCCTTTGTGGGATCTTGCCCTGTATTCTCTCATGTTTCTCTCAGACCAGATATTGCCAGACTTCCATGTTTCAAATGACCCACCTTTCCATGTTTTCAATAGCAGTCTGGAGAAGGGTGTGTAGATAGCCTGCGTCACATTGAGATCCGGAAGACGAGGGCGGGATTCTCTGCAATCCGGCGGGGGGGGGGCCGTACCGGCACCGCGGAGCGGCATGAACCACTCTGGCGTCGGGCCGCCTGGAAGGTGCGGAATCCTCCGGACCTTCAGCGGCTAGCCCGGCGCCGGCGGGGTTGGCGCCATGCCAACTGCGTTGAAGGGCCTCCGCTGGCCGGCGCGAGTTGGCGCATGCGCGGGAGCGTCAGCGTGTTCTGCCGTGATCTCAGCGCATGCGCAGGGGGGTTCTTCTCCACGCCGGCCATGGCGGACCGTTATAGCAGCCAGCGCGGGGGGAAAGAGCGCCCCCATGGCACAGGCCCGCCCGCAGATGTGTGGGCCCCGATCGCGGGCCAGGCAACCGTGGGAGGCCCCGCGGGGCCAGATCCCCCCCGCGCACCCCATGGACTCCACAGGCGGGCCACAGAGCCAGGTCCCGCCGGTAAGGACCTTGTTTGACTTACGCCGGCGGGACTGGCCGAAAACGGGCGGCCACTCGGCCCATCGCGGAGCGAAGAATTGCCGGGAAGGTTTGATGGGAACTGTGGAGGGAGCTTTACTCTGTATCTAACCCCGTGCTGTATCTGTCCTGGGAGTGTTTGATGGGGACAGTGTAGAGGGAGCTTTACTCTGTATCTAACCCCGTGCTGTACCTGTCCTGGGAGTGTTTGATGGGGACAGTGTAGAGGGAGCTTTACTCTGTATCTAACCCCGTGCTGTACCTGTCCTGGGAGTGTTTGATGGGGACAGTGTAGAGGGAGCTTTACTCTGTATCTAACCCCGTGCTGTACCTGTCCTGGGAGTGTTTGATGGGGACAGTGTAGAGGGAGCTTTACTCTGTATCTAACCCCGTGCTGTACCTGTCCTGGGAGTGTTTGATGGGGAAAGTGTAGAAGGAGCTTTACTCTGTATCTAACCCCGTGCTGTACCTGTCCTGGGAGTGTTTGATGGGGACAGTGTAGAAGGAGCTTTACTCTGTATCTAACCCCGTGCTGTACCTGTCCTGGGAGTGTTTGATGGGGACAGTGTAGAGGGAGCTTTACTCTGTATCTAACCCCGTGCTGTACCTGTCCTGGGAGTGTTTGATGGGGACAGTGTAGAGGGAGCTTTACTCTGTTTCTAACCCCATGCTGTACCTGTCCTGGGAGTGTTTGATGGGGACAGTGTAGAGGGAGCTTTACTCTGTACCTAACCCCATGCTGTACCTGTGTGGGAGAGTTTGATGGGGACAGTGTAGAGGGAGCTTTACTCTGTATCTAACCCCGTGCTGTACCTGTCCTGGGAGTGTTTGATGGGGACAGTGTAGAGGGAGCTTTACTCTGTACCTAACCCCGTGCTGTACCTGTCCTGGGAGTGTTTGATGGGGACAGTGTAGAGGGAGCTTTACTCTGTATCTAACCCCGTGCTGTACCTGTCCTGGGAGTGTTTGATGGGGACAGTGTAGAGGGAGCTTTACTCTGTATCTAACCTCGTGCTGTACCTGTCCTGGGAGTGTTTGATGGGGACAGTGTCGAGGGAGCTTTACTCTGTATCTAACCCCGTGCTGTACCTGTCCTGGGAGTATTTGATGGGGACAGTGTACAGGGAGCTTTACTCTGTATCTAACCCCGTGCTGTACCTGTCCTGGGAGTGTTTGATGGGGACAGTGTAGAGGGGGCTTTACTCTGTATCTAACTCCTTGCTGTACCTGTCCTGGGAGTGTTTGATGGGGGCAGTGTAAAGGGAGCTTTACTCTGTATCTTACCCCATGCTGTACCTGCCCTGGGAGTGTTTGATGGGGACAGTGTAGAGGGAGCTTTACTCTGCATATAACCTTGTGCTTTACCTCTCCTGGGAGTGTTTGATGGGGACAGTATAGAGGGAGCTTTACTCTGTATCTAACCCCGTGCTGTACCTGTCCTGGGAGTGTTTGATGGGGACAGTATAGAGGGAGCTTTACTCTGTATCTAACCCCGTGCTGTACCTGTTGTCATGATATTCAGGTGAACATCACAGCACATACATACATAATGATTGACAGATCAACGGACCAATCAACACACAAAACACGGCAGCCAATCACGGACAAGAGCATACACAGTACAAAGCAGGGAACACAACACTTCCTGGGCACTCGAGCAGGAGAGGGCTCAGGGCACAGACCTCATTGCCAGCCACTGAGAGGTTCACCATGTGCTGAATACCAGAGTTTAATATGTTAATAGTTCATTGAAATAAAACTGCATTGTACCATTCGCAACCGTGTTGGTTCGTCTGTGTATCAGAGTACCCAACACCTCATCTGTCCTGGGGCTGTTTGATGGGGGCAGTGTAAATAGAGCTTTACTCTGTATCTAACCCCGTGCTGTACCTGTTCTGGGAGTGTTTGATGGGGACAGTGTCGAGGGAGCTTTACTCTGTATCTAACCCCGTGCTGTACCTGTCCTGGGAGTGTTTGATGGGAACTGTAGAGGGACCTTTATTCTGTATCTAACCCCGTGCTGTACCTGTCCTGGGAGTGTTTGATGGGAACTGTAGAGGGACCTTTATTCTGTATCTAACCCCGTGCTGTACCTGTCCTGGGGATGTTTGATGGGGGCAGTGTAAATAGAGCTTTACTCTGTATCTAACCCCGTGCTGTACCTGTCCTGGGAGTGTTTGATGGGAACTGTAGAGGGACCTTTATTCTGTATCTAACCCCGTGCTGTACCTGTCCTGGGGATGTTTGATGGGGGCAGTGTAAGGGGAGCTTTACTCTGTATTTAACCCCGTGCTGTACCTGTCCTGGGAGTGTTTGATGGGGACAGTGTAGAGGGAGCTTTACTCTGTATCTTACCCCGTGCTGTACCTGTCCTGGGAGTGTTTGACGGGGACAGTGTCGAGGGAGCTTTACTCTGTATCTAACCCCGTGCTGTACCTGTCCTGGGAGTGTTTGATGGGGACAGTGTAGAGGGAGCTTTACTCTGTATCTAACCCCGTGCTGTACCTGTCCTGGGAGTGTTTGATGGGGACAGTGTAGAGGGAGATTTACTCTGTATCTAACCCCGTGCTGTACCTGTCCTGGGAGTGTTTGATGGGGACAGTGTAGGGGGAGCTTTACTCTGTATCTAACCCCGTGCTCTACCTGTCCTGGGAGTGTTTGATGGGGACAGTGTGGAGGGGGCTTTACTCTGTACCTAACCCCGTGCCCTACCTGTCCTGGGAGTGTTTGATGGGATAATGGTATTAAGGGATGAATATTATACAGTTCACCTACGATCCTGTTGAAATGTAGAACAGGTTTTATGGGCTGTATGGATTGATCTACTCTTTTTCTTATGTTATTGACTAATCACCGGAATTAATCACCAACAACTTGTCGGTAAACCCTGATGGTCGAAAGCTTGGGAACGAAACGTCTCGCGCTACCTCATCCCAAGGGACACTGCACCCACAGGTATCACGGCTTGAAATTACTGATTTACTTTATCTTTATCTTTATCTCACACCTAAGGTACAGGTACAATGACAAGGTACACGAGTAGCTGGGTTACAGTCAGGGGGAAAAAAACAAACAGGCAGACCTTGCAGGGATCCCCCGTGACCATTCCCCTTCAAAACCAGTATACCGTTTTGGATGCTGTTGGGGGGGATGACCTACCGGGGGAAGGCCCTAGCGGCCAGGTCTCTGGCACTGAGTCTGGCTCTGGGGCTCAGAAGGGAAGGGGGGAGAATAGAAAAGCAATAATTGTAGGAGTTTCAATGGTTAGGGGAATAGATAGGAGATTCTGTGGTCGCGAGCGAGACTCCCGGAAGGTATGTTGCCTCCCGGGTGCCAGGGCCAGGGATGTCTCGGATCAAGGAACAACAGGAATGTGGAATATATGGCTAATGGAAAAGTTCTTGAAAGTGTGGATGAGCAGAGGGATCTAGGTGTCCATGTACATAGATCCCTGAAAGTTGCCACCCAGGTTGATAGGGTGGTGAAGAAGGCCTATGGAGTGTTGGCCTTTATTGGTAGAGGGATTGAGTTCCGGAGTCAGGAGGTCATGTTGCAGCTGTACAGAACTCTGGTACGGCCGCATTTGGAGTATTGCGTACAGTTCTGGTCACCGCATTATAGGAAGGACGTGGAGGCTTTGGAGCGGGTGCAGAGGAGATTTACCAGGATGTTGCCTGGTATGGAGGGAAAATCTTATGAGGAAAGGCTGATGGACTTGAGGTTGTTTTCGTTGGAGAGAAGAAGGTTAAGAGGAGACTTAATAGAGGCATACAAAATGATCAGGAGGTTGGATAGGGTGGACAGTGAGAGCCTTCTCCCGCGGATGGATATGGCTGGCACGAGGGGACATAACTTTAAACTGAGGGGTAATAGATATAGGACAGAGGTCAGAGGTAGGTTCTTTACGCAAAGAGTGGTGAGGCCGTGGGATGCCCTACCTGCTACAGTAGTGAACTCGCCAACATTGAGGGCATTTAAAAGTTTATTGGATAAACATATGGATGATAATGGTATAGTGTAGGTTAGATGGCTTTTGTTTCGGTGCAACATCGTGGGCCGAAGGGCCTGTACTGCGCTGTATTGTTCTATGTTCTATGTCTTCAGGATTCTTAAGGGGGAGGGGGAGCAGCCAGAAGTCGTGGTGCACATTGGTACCAACGACATAGGTAGGAAAAGGGGTGTGGAGGTAATAAACAAGTTTAGGGAGTTAGGCTGGAAGTTAAAAGCCAGGACAGACAGAGTTGTCATCTCTGGTTTGTTGACGGTGCCACGTGATAGCGAGGCTAGGAATAGGGAGAGAGTCCAGCTGAACACGTGGCTGCAGGAATGGTGTAGAAGGGAGGGCTTCAGGTATTTGGATAATTGGAGCGCATTCTGGGGAAGGTGGGACCTGTACAAGCAGGACGGGTTGCATCTGAACCAGAGGGGCACCAATATCCTGGGAGGGAGGTTTTCTAGTACTCTTCGGGAGGGTTTAAACTAATTTGGCAGGGGAATGGGAACCGGATTTGTAGTCCAGCAACTAAGGTAGCCGATATTCAGGACGCCAAAGTGTGTAATGAGGCAGTGGGGAAGGGAACACTGACAAAGGAGAGTACTTGCAGGCACGGAGATGGGTTGAAGTGTGTATACTTCAATGCAAGAAGCATCAGGAATAAGGTGGGTGAACTTAAGGCATGGATCGGTACTTGGGACTACGATGTGGTGGCCATCACGGAAACTTGGATAGAAGAGGGGCAGAAATGGTTGTTGGAGGTCCCTGGTTATAGATGTTTCAATAAGATTAGGGAGGGTGGTAAAAGAGGTGGGGGGGGGGGGGGGTGGCATTGTTAATTAGAGATAGTACAACAGCTGCAGAAAGGCAGATCGAGGAGTATCACCCTAATGAGGTAGTATGGGTTGAAGTCAGAAATAGGAAAGAAGCAGTCACCTTGTTAGGAGTTTTCTATAGGCCCCCCAATAGTAGCAGAGATGTGGAGGAACAGATTGGGAAACAGATTTTGGAAAGGTGCAGAAGTCACAGGGTAGTAGTCATGGGTGACTTTAACTTCCCAAATATTGAGTGGAAACTCTTTAGATCAAATAGTTTGGATGGGGTGGTGTTTGTTGAGTGTGTCCAGGAAGCTTTTCTAACACAGTATGTAGATTGTCCGACCAGATGAGGGGCAATATTGGATTTAGTACTTGGTAATGAACCAGGGCAAGTGATAGATTTGTTAGTGGGGGAGCATTTTGGAGATAGTGACCACAATTCTGTGACTTTCACTTTAGTAATGGAGAGGGATAGGTGCGTGCAACAGGGCAAGGTTTACAATTGGGGGAAGGGTAAATACGATGTTGTCAGACAAGAATTGAAGTGCATAAGTTGGGAACATAGGCTGTCAGGGAAGGACACAAGTGAAATGTGGAACTTGTTCAAGGAACAGGTACTACGTGTCCTTGATATGTATGTCCCTGTCAGGCAGGGAAGAGATGGTCGAGTGAGGGAACCATGGTTGACAAGAGAGGTTGAATGTCTTATTAAGAGGAAAAAGGAGACTTATGTAAGGCTGAGGAAGCAAGGTTCAGACAGGGCATTGGAGGGATACAAGATAGCCAGGAGGGAACTGAAGAAAGGGATTAGGAGAGCTAAGAGAGGGCATGAACAATCTTTGGCGGGTAGGATCAAGGAAAACCCCAAGGCCTTTTACACATATGTGAGAAATATGAGAATGACTAGAACGAGGGTAGCTCCGATCAAGGACTGTAGCGGGAGATTGTGTATTGAGTCTGAAGAAATAGGAGAGGTCTTGAACGAGTACTTTTCTTCTGTATTTACAAATGAGAGGGGCCATATTGTTGGAGAGGACAGTGTGAAACAGACTGGTAAGCTTGAGGAAATACTTGTTAGGAAGGAAGATGTGTTGGGCATTTTGAAAAACTTGAGGATAGACAAGTCCCCCGGGCCTGACGGGATATATCCAAGGATTCTATGTGAAGCAAGAGATGAAATTGCAGAGCCGTTGGCAATTATCTTTTCGCCCTCACTGTCAACAGGGGTGGTACCAGGGGATTGGAGAGTGGCGAATGTCGTGCCCCTGTTCAAAAAAGGGACTAGGGATAACCCTGGGAATTACAGGCCAGTTAGTCTTACTTCGGTGGTAGGCAAAGTAATGGAAAGGGTACTGAAGGATAGGATTTCTGAGCATCTGGAAAGACACTGCTTGATTAGGGATAGTCAGCACGGATTTGTGAGGGGTAGGTCTTGCCTTACAAATCTTATTGAATTCTTTGAGGAGGTGACCAAGCATGTGGATGAAGGTAAAGCAGTGGATGTAGTGTACATGGATTTTAGTAAGGCATTTGATAAAGTTCCCCATGGTAGGCTTATGCAGAAAGTAAGGAGGCATGGGATAGTGGGAAATTTGGCCAGTTGGATAACGAACTGGCTAACCGATAGAAGTCAGAGACTGGTGGTGGATGGCAAATATTCAGCCTGGATCCCAGTTACCAGTGGCGTACCGCAGGGATCAGTTCTGGGTCTTCTGCTGTTTGTGATTTTCATTAATGACGTGGATGAGGGAGTTGAAGGGTGGGTCAGTAAATCTGCCGACGATACGAAGATTGGTGGATAGTGAGGAGGGCTGTTGTTGGCTGCAAAGAGACATAGATAGGATGCAGAGCTGGGCTGAGAAGTGGCAGATGGAGTTTAACCCTGAAAAGTGTGAGGTTGTTCATTTTGGAAGGCCAAATATGAATGCGGAATACAGGGTTAACGGTAGAATTCTTGGCAATGTGGAGGAGCAGAGAGATCTTGGGGTCTATGTTCATACATCTTTGAAAGTTGCCACTCAAGTGGATAGAGCTGTGAAGAAGGCCTATGGTGTGCTAGTGTTCATTAACAGAGGGATTGAATTTAAGAGCCGTAAGGTGATGATGCAGCTGTACAAAACTTTGGTAAGGCCACATTTGGAGTACTGTGTACAGTTCTGGTCGCCTCATTTTAGGAAGGATGTGGAAGCTTTGGAAAAGGTGCAAAGAAGATTTACCAGGATGTTGCCTGGTATGGAGAGTAGGTCTTATGAGGAAAGGTTGAGGGTGCTAGGCCTTTTCTCATTAGAACGGAGAAGGATGAGGGGCGACTTGATAGAGGTTTATAAGATGATCAGGGGAATAGATAGAGTAGATAGTCAGAGACTTTTTCCCCGGGTGGAACAAACCATTACAAAGGGACATAAATTTAAGGTGAAAGGTGGAAGACGTAGGAGGGATATCAGAGGTAGGTTCTTTACCCAGAGAGTAGTGGGGGCATGGAATGCACTGCCTGTGGAAGTAGTTGAGTCAGAAACATTAGGGACCTTCAAGCAGCTATTGGATAGGTACATGGATTACGGTAAAATGATATTGTGTCGATTTTTTTGTTCTTAAGGGCAGCACGGTAGCATTGTGGATAGCACAATTGCTTCACAGCTCCAGGGTCCCAGGTTCGATTCCGGCTTTGGTCACTGTCTGTGCGGAGTCTGCACATCCTCCCCGTGTCTGCGTGGGTTTCCTCCTGGTGCTCCGGTTTCCTCCCACAGTCCAAAGATGTGCAGGTTTGGTGGATTGGCCATGATAAATTGCCCTTAGTGTCCAAAATTTCCCTTGGTGTTGGGTGGAGGTGTTGAGGTTGGGTAGGGTGCTCTTTCCAAGAGCTGGTGCAGACTCAAAGGGCCGAATGGCCTCCTTCTGCACTGTAAATTCAATGGTAATCTTTGATTAATCTAGGACAAAGGTTCGGCACAACATCGTGGGCCGAAGGGCCTGTTCTGTGCTGTATTTTCTATGTTCTATGTTCTATGTATTATTTGCTGAAGGAAGTATATCCAATTTGCATTTGAATGAATCCACGTGATCAGTTTCCATCATTTCCTGAGGGATCCTATTCTGTAGATGGCCCACTAGTTTTTTGAAATAATATCACCTTTCAGAGAAGCCCTTTAAGTAGCGCAAAGGCCTTTTCTCCCGACATTGATGTATTTAACTGGGCTTGGGAGCTGAGAGCCTGACAGTGTCCATTCAGACCGAGGTAGCTGCTGATATTGATACCATTGATCAACTTTATGGGCTCTCACTTTGGAGGTCACGGGAACAATTAGATTTTTCGGAGTCTCCAGTAAAAGAATAAAATGAGGAAAATGTCAGAGAGGATCTTGGCCCCAATCTGTCACTTACGTTGTCACCTTTACCTCAAGGTCTGTGAGTGAAGCTCGGTCAGTGGGTGGAGGGGGTGGGGGGGGAGGGGGGAATATCTTTGTAACTTTGAACTGTTGAAACTCACTGGGCTCGGAATTCCTTGGACCCCGCAACATCAGCCGGCCGGTGACCTTGACTGTTGACCCTGCCATAGGTCATGAGTGATTTGTTATGTTGTAGGTGTAATATAAGCGGCTTCCTTGTGGTGCACTTGACAAAGGAAGGTTCAGGCGTGGAGATAACTTCAACACGTTTATTAAACTATTTACACTTCTATTACTCGGGTTCGACACTACTGCTTATCCTACTATAGCTACCCAGACTGACTAACCAGTTGCTGCAATCCATGTGGTGGATGTAATATTGAATCAACCCTGTGTCTCTACTCACTGACTGTCTCCACTGGAAAGAGGCAGATCATGTGTGTGGTGTCCTTTATATATGAGTTGGTGTAATGCCCCCCTGTGGTGGTGTCACCTCCTTGTGTATACTGAATGTCTATTGGTCGTGTCCTATCTACTTGATCTATTGGTTGAGTGTGTGTGTGTGATGTCTCTTGTGCTCCCTCTAGTGTTTAGCTAGCCTACATATATTTACACTGATGCACATCACCACATCCCCCCTTTTTTATATGTTCATATTTTCTGTACACTTTAAGAAAATTGAACAAAGAACAGGTTGATAAGGTAAGGTATATACAAGTCATGGGAACAGTGATTAAACAATAAGTCCAAATCATTCGTGTGAGTCCAAAAACCATCAATCATTGTGGTCAAATGTCTCTCTTGGTTATGAACGGCATCAACGACCCTGTGCCACTGGAACCAAGAAGTGGTCAAATCACTTCGCTCTCTGATTTGGAGTCCCTTTCTTTTTTCGATGTTTGTGATCATGCTGTCGGATGGCATCTTGTAGCTGATAAGGTGTTGACGTTGAAGAGGTACCATCAGCAGTATCATTCGAGGTCATGGATGTGCCAGATGTTGAAGTCGGATGAGAGTGTGCACACTGCTTCTGGCCACGTGCTGTGCAGGAAGGGTGATCCCGCTGAGAACTGTTGAAGCTTGTCGAATTGGAAACAGAATTGCTGCTCGCATAAATACCTGGTGATGGTGTGAAACGAGAACCTTGCATCTGATAGGAATATGCCGTCTGGCCAGGCTGGGGTGCAGCAAATCCTGGGCTGTAACTAAGGCATCCAGTCTGTAATGCTGATTGCGCTGGCGGTAGTCCTCCTTCGGTCTTGATTCCATTAGTGGGCAATCCGTAGTGCTGGCCTGTTTGAGAATATGCTGCATAGACTGCTGGCTGCTGTATGCCTGAATACTGGGTTTGTCCAGCATGAGCTTTCATTGGCTGCACTGCTGGTGTGGAAATAATGTGTAGATATAGCTGTGGTGAATATTGGTGTATTCCTCTTGGACTGTAGCCGCTGCTTGTTATTACTGACCCAGTGTAATTGTTAAGTGATCCATCTCCTGTCATTGTGGCATCTGCTGTCACCCTGAGGGTGCCATCACTGAGGTTGCGGCACTCCCTGTCTGGAATAAAGTCCGGCTTACATGAATCAGAGTTGGCGTTTGGTTGCTCCCCATCTGGAGTCTGGTCTGTTTTAACTGAGTCAGTGTTGGTTTGTTGATGCTCCCCGTCCGGAGTCCTAGCAGGTTCACTGGAGTCAGCTGAGATTTCTTGAAGCTGCACGTCTGGAGTCGGAACATGCAATGCATTGACTTGTGGAGAGGTTCGAGCGAATGAGGGTGGAAGTATCATGGTGTCACCGGAGTCACCAGTGGTCTCACAGTGATCGTCAAGTGCCTCTGTACACACTAGCTGAGGTCTGTCACTTTGCACATCTTGCATGGGAAGTGGGATGCTGTCGTCACTCGTCTCACATACCGTGGGTAGAGCCTCAGTAGCTGCTTGTTGTTCACTTGGGTTGGGTAAATTGTCAGAGTCTTCATCTGGTGGCGCAAGCAATGTGGGTGGACTGTCATTGCCTTGCTGTTGTCCTTCATTTGGGCTTGGACTGTCATTGTCACTTTGTTCTTCACTGTAGCATGATAGACCGTCATGGTCGTCCTGCTGTGCACTGGAGCGTGGTAGACTGTCATAGTCTTCTTGCTGTTTACTTGAGCATGGCAGACTTGCATCATCTGCCGCTAGTTGGTCCGAGGAGGTTGCTAGACCCTCATGGTCTTGTTCCTGCAAGGATTGCGTGTCGGAGTCTTGTGTTGCTTCTATCGTGGAGGCTGTCCACTAGCTCGCTGCAGAGGGTTGTGACACTGAAGTCACGTCTTGTGTGTGCAACGACTGCACTCTGAAGTCTTGCGTTTCTTCTATCGTGGAGTTTGTCCATGAGCTCGCTGTGGAGGCTTGTGACACTGGAGTCACTTCTTGTTCGTGCAAGGACTGCGGCATGGAGTCTTGCATGTCTCCTTTCGTAGAGTCGGGAACCCTGAGCGGTGCGTGGACCACGCTCTGTGTGGCAGCAGGCCACTCTCTGTGGGCTTGTACCGCTCTCTGTCTCTTGGTGTCAGGCTGCAGCATCATCCTGCACTCACGAGTCGGGATGTCATATCTGCTGGGCTGAAGATCCTCAAATCCGAAGAACGAATCCGCGTCTGCGCCGGATTCAATCCGGGGGTCGTCAATGTGCACCACGTCTAGTTGCGGTTCGGATTTGGTACTGGGGTAGCCTCCCAAGGTGAAAGGTTCGTCCGAGTCGTAGTCTTCTAGGACCATCTCATCACTGTTTGCGCCGGAGCTGACATTGGGCTCGCGAGGTCCAGACAAAATGTAAAGGTCGGTATCGAAGTATTCAAGGTCCGAATCACCGGTTTAGGCCTAGGTAACTGCTTGTTGCAGGGTTCTTCTGAGGTTAATTTCATTTCCTGTTTCAATTTGAGGCATTGTGCTGTCATTCCAGGTGAAGGAAGGTTGTTTTACGGCTTTAAAAGATTTTTTCTTTGATTTGGGACGTTTCCCCTTTAAATGGGCGTGATCCGGGGCCTCTGACAGCATGACGCATTCGACATAGCATGGAGGAAGCGATTGTGCAGATCGCTGTTCCTTTACCGATGGCCATTTTTGTGATTGCGCATGCACGGCGTCTCGCGCATGTGCAAACGGACCTTCCCTTTCTGTGTGCTTCTCGCGCAACTGCGCAAGTGCAGTCCCTTTAGAAAGATGGCCGCCGATCAAAACTGTTCTCTGCTCCAGGATTTCGGCCTCGAGGTGAGTACTGGCGCTTCTCTTACCTTTCCTTGCTGGTTGGAGTGTGTTTTCCTCACCGTATTTGCCGAATTTGTCCAGAATTGCCTGGAAGTCGCTCCTGTTTTGCCCCTTGGAGAACTTGAATTTTTAAAAGATTTCTTCTGCTCTGGCACCGACGATGGTGAGGAGAAGCTCTGTTTTTTCAGGATCGGCCAGGTCTTCTAGTTCGGCTGCCAGCAGGAAGATTTCAAACTTTTGCCGGAATGCCCACCAGTTTTCGCGGAGATCGCCGTGGCACTGGAGCTGCTGCGGAACCCGGGTCTTGAACATCTTGCCTGGGTATCGTTGCTGGTTGTCACTGTACGCTGAGGTATGTCTATATGGATTGAAACAGTTCAGTCCTGGTACCATGATTTGTTATGTTGTAGGTGCTTCCTTGTGGTGCACTTGACAAAGGAAGGTTCAGATGTGGAGATAACTTCAACACGTTTATTAAACTATTTACACTTCTATTACTCGGGTTCAACACTACTGCTAATCCTACTATAGCTACCCAGACTGACTAACCAGTTGCTGCAATCCAGGTGGTGGGTGTAATATTGAATCAACCCTGTGTCTCTACTCACTGACTGTCTCCACTGGAAAGAAGCATATCATGTGTGTGGTGTCCTTTATATATGAGTTGGTGTAATGCCCCCTGTGGTGGTGTCACCTCCTTGTGTATCGTGAATGTCTATTGGCCGTGTCCGATCTACTTGATCTATTGGTTGAGTGTGTGTGTGTGATGTCTCTTGTGCTCCCTCTAGTGTCTAGCTAGCCTACATGTATTTGCATTGATGCACATCACCACAATGAGGTCAGTGGGAGGGGCTGCAGAGACCACTCTTTGCTGGGTCTGGAGGAGGATCTGCGGCACTCCGTAACCCAGTAAGGACCCTGCCAACTTGAGCTAGCTAGCTCTCGGGGGAGGGGAGGTCGGTGTGGGGGAGGGTAAGAGATTGCTTAGGTTGAGAAGGGGCAAAGTTAAACGGCGTGATTAGTTGACCCAGAAAGTGAAAGAGGCTGTTGTTTCTGTTCCTCGCAGGTTGAGGTTAAAGGTCTCACGTGCAGTGCTGTAGAATGTCTGGCCAATTGACCACCCCTCTCCCCACCCTGTAGGACTCTTGCCAGGAGGTCAGTGGAATATTTAACAATTTGATCCCAGAAAATTAGTCTGGGATTTGAGTCCAACAATGCAGAACAGGTCATTCCTGCTCCATCTCTCAGGTATAACATGGGCATTTGGGTAAGATGCAGGAATGTGGCCGCCATGGTGCAACTGAGAGTCCGCCTTCTTCAGCCCAGGACATAGAACAAACAAGCAATAACAAACCTTCCTTCCCTTTGGTATTTTGCCCTCCAGGCTCCAGCTCCCTCGTCACTTCCCCGTGCACATTACACCGTTCCATTCTGCTTCTCCTTCTTCGGCAGCCCCTCGGTATCCAGGATGATTTGCTTCCAGTCCAGTTTGCTGGGTTCTGAGCTGGCTGGTTTGACCGATGTCTGCGGACTCTGCCACGTGTGGGTCGGTGGTATTTGATACACTGGGTAGGTGGGTGCTTTGGAAGTTTGTGCATTACTGATGGAGTCTCTCAGTGTCTTCGATCCCTTCCCATGTTTCCTGGCACACAGACCAAGGACCTATTTGCAGATGCTTCCGATTGTTTTGTCATGTGGTAGGAATCTCGATGGGGATTTTGAGGATTGCCTATTCTTCCAAAATATGCGATGAGATTCAGTACTCTGTCAAACTTTACTCTTTATTTACAGCGAGCATTTATACACTTGGACCTCGACATGAGGTTGGAGTTTCCCCTCCATCCAGATTGTCCGTACTTCCCAGTCATGTGATCTGACATCAGAAGCATGTACCCTTCTGATGTTAACCCTATTTCACATTCCCCCATCTGTAGGTGTGAGTGATCTTCTCCTGGTTGGTTGTCAAGCTTGGAATCAGGCTTTTTCCCTTGTCACCAGAATCTGAGTTGTTTATCCAAGTGGCTTTCTGTCCCAGGATATTACGATGCTGTAGCTTCTCCTTATGATACCCCTGGTCTGTCCAACCCTGTATGATCTTGGTTGTGGCATCTTTCCAATGACGGCACCTTCTTTCTGTTGGTCTTGGATACACGCTCTCTCCCCGGGTTGCAGCCCTAGTAACTCATGGTCTCTCAACCTGTGGTTAGAAGTCTGAGCCTAGTTGTTTCTCTGTTCTTCCTCACTCTGTCTCACCTTCGTGTGATCGTTCTTGGTGATTTAGCATTCGAGATGGAAGCTGTGTTCTCAATATCCTACTCATTCGTAACTCTGATGGTGAGAACCATTTTGCCGTGGTGAACAAAGAACAAAGAACAAAGAAAAGTACAGCACAGGAACAGGCCTTTCGGCCCTCCAAGCCCGTGCCGACCATACTGCCCGACTAAACTACAATCTTCTACACTTCCTGGGTCCGTATCCCTCTATTCCCATCCTATTCATGTATTTGTCAAGATGACCCTTAAATGTCCCTATCGTCCCTGCTTCCACCACCTCCTCCGGTAGCGAGTTCCAGGCACCCACTACCCTCTGTGTAAAAAAACTTGCCTCGTACATCTACTCTAAACCTTGCCCCTCTCACCTTAAACCTATGCCCCCTAGTAATTGACCCCTCTACCCTGGGGAAAAGCCTCTGAGTATCCACTCTGTCTATGCCCCTCATAATTTTGTAGACCTCTATCAGGTCTCCCCTCAACCTCCTTCGTTCCAGTGAGAACAAACTGAGTTTATTCAACCGCTCCTCATAGCTAATGCCCTCCATACCAGGCAACATTCTGGTAAATCTCTTCTGCACCCTCTCTAAAGCCTCCACATCCTTCTGGTAGTGTGGCGACCAGAATTGGACACTATACTCCAAGTGTGGCCTAACTAAGGTTCTATACAGCTGTAACATGACTTGCCAATTCCTATACTCAATGCCCCGGCCAATGAAGGCAAGCATGCCGTATGCCTTCTTGACTACCTTCTCCACCTGTGTTGCCCCTTTCAATGACCTGTGGACCTGTACTCCTAGATCTCTTTGACTTTCAATACTCTTGAGGGTTCGACCATTCACTGTGTATTCCCTACCTGCATTAGACCTTCCACAATGCATTACCTCACATTTGTCCGGATTAAACTCCATCTGCCATCTCTCCGCCCAAGTCGCCAAACAATCTAAATCCTGCTGTATCCTCTGACAGTCCTCATCGCTATCCGCAATTCCACCAACCTTTGTGTCGTCTGCAAACTTACTAATCAGACCAGTTACATTTTCCTCCAAATCATTTATATATACTACAAACAGCAAAGGTCCCAGCACTGATCCCTGTGGAACACCACTGGTCACAGCCCTCCAATTAGAAAAGCATCCTTCCATTGCTACTCTCTGCCTTCTATGACCTAGCCAGTTCTGTATCCACCTTGCCAGCTCACCCCGATCCCGTGTGACTTCACCTTTTGTACTAGTCTACCATGAGGGACCTTGTCAAAGGCCTTACTGAAGTCCATATAGACAACATCCACTGCCCTACCTGCATCAATCATCTTAGTGACCTCCTCAAAAAACTCTATCAAGTTAGTGAGACACGATCTCCCCTTCACAAAACCATGCTGCCTCTCACTAATACGTCCATTTGCTTCCAAATGGGAGTAGATCCTGTCTCGAAGAATTCTCTCCAGTAATTTCCCTACCACTGAAGTAAGGCTCACCGGCCTGTAGTTTCCGGGATTATCCTTGCTACCCTTCTTAAACAGAGGAACAACATTGGCTCTTCTCCAGTCCTCCGGGACATCCCCTGAAGACAGTGAGGATCCAAAGATTTCTGTCAAGGCCTCAGCAATTTCCTCTCCAGCCTCCTTCAGTATTCTGGGGTAGATCCCATCAGGCCCTGGGGACTTATCTACCTTAATATTTTTTAAGACACCCAACACCTCGTCTTTTCGGATCTCAATGCGACCCAGGCTATCTACACACCCTTCTCCAGACTCAACATCTACCAATTTCTTCTCTCTGGTGAATACTGATGCAAAGTATTCATTTAGTACCTCGCCCAGTTCCTCTGGCTCCACACATAGATTCCCTTGCCTATCCTTCAGTGGGCCAACCCTTTCCCTGGCTACCCTCTTGCTTTTTATGTACGTGTAAAAAGCCTTGGGATTTTCCTTAACCCTATTTGCCAATGACTTTTCGTGACCCCTTCTAGCCCTCCTGACTCCTTGCTTAAGTTCCTTCCTACTTTCCTTATATTCCACGCAGGCTTCATCTGTTCCCAGCCTTTTAGCCCTGACAAATGCCTCCTTTTTCTTTTTGACGAGGCCTACAATATCACTCGTTATCCAAGGTTCCCGAAAATTGCCGTATTTATCTTTCTTCCTCACAGGAACATGCCGGTCCTGAATTCCTTTCAACTGACACTTGAAAGCCTCCCACATGTCAGATGTTGATTTGCCCTCAAACATCCGCCCCCAATCTATGTTCTTCAGTTCCTGCCTAATATTGTTATAATTAGCCTTCCCCCAATTTAGCACATTCATCCTAGGACCACTCTTACCCTTGTCCACCAGTACTTTAAAAGTTCGATAACTCAGGAGAGCGAGATTAAGATCTTCATTTTTCTTCAATAAATCTTTGACAGTTCATGCCCCTCTCTGAGCCTCTCCATTCAGTTGAGGATAGCGAGGTGAACTGGTTTCATGAGCAAAGCCATATTAATTTGCAAAATTATGGAAAAGCCCATTAGCAGATTGCAGCCCAGTGTCAGACACTGCGATGTCCTGAATATTTATGTTGTACAAATTTTCCTGAAGGATGGGATGACTGCTTCCTCTCTTGCTATACAATCTGTTCACTTCAAAGTAGTGAATAGTAATCAGTGACAATTAGGAAAATCTTCCCTTTAAATTAAAATAAATCCATTCCCAGGCATTCCCACGGCCTTGATGGGAAAAGTAAAATATATTAATGATTCTTTTTGGTCAGTTAGAAATCATTTCTTCTAATAATAATAATAACCTTTATTGTCACAAGTAGGCTTACATTAACACTGCAATGAAGGTACTGTGAAAATTTCTTAGTCGCCACACTCCGGCGCCTGTTCGGGTACATTCAGAATGTCCAAATTACCTAACAAGTCTTTTGGGACTTGTGGGAGGAAACCGGAGCACCCGGTGGAAACCCACGCAGACACGAGGAGAACATGCAGACTCCGCACAGACAGTGACCCAAGCCGGGAATCAAACCTGGGGCCCTAATACCTGGCCACTGTTAGATTTTAGGGTTTTGAGGTGTAAATGCTTCTAATTAAAATTTCTAAGTTTCAAATTCTACATTTCTAACACTCGGCTCCTCACATGTGCTTAACCGGACAAGGTATGAGTATGTGTGAATCAAGTAAAATTGTTTAAGAAATATCTTACATATACTTAACACAAAAGAGCGAAGACAACTTGGAGGTCCTTCACCCCTCAAGTTCTGCGGAGTCCTTGAGTGATGTCAGGTCACATGATGTCTTTCTCTTCTCTGTCTTAGAAGTGATGCTGAACTGCGCCCTGAAGAGTCATACCCCCGAAGTCATGGTAACACTGTGCTGTTACGGGCCAGGGTTTAGAGAACTCCAAAGTATACCATGGAGCGCACCTGACCCACGACTTTTAATAGATTGTGGTTATGGGGAGCACACGGCCTACTTTACAGGTGTGATGCAACAGAGAACTAAAGTACTTTTAAAGCAAAACTATGTTTATTTATGAGTCCAATTAACACTTTATAAACCCACAGTAAACATCTTAACAACTATCAACACCAATAATCCCCACAGATACAATATTCTATAAGTAACCCTTCATAGCTTTCCAACAACATCTGCACATCCTCCCCGTGTGTGCGTGGGTTTCCTCCGGGTGCTCCGGTTTCCTCCCACAGCCCAAAGATGTGCAGGTTAGGTGGATTGGCCATAATAAATTGCCCTTAGTGTCCAAAATTGCCCTTAGTGTTTGGTGGGGTTACTGGGTTACGGGGATAGGGTGGAGGTGTGGGCTTGGGTAGGGTGCTCTTTCCAAGAGCCGGTGCAGAGTCGATGGGCCGAATGGACATCTTTGGACTGTGGGAGGAAACCGGAGCACCCGGGGGAAACCCACGCACACACGGGGAGAACGTGCAGACTCCGCACAGACAGTGACCCAAGCCGGGAATCGAACCTGGGACCCTGGAGCTGTGAAGCAATTGTGCTAACCACTATGCTACCGTGCTGCCCTTCTGCTGGCTTTCACTGCAGCTCTCCACTCTTAAAATGAAACTAAAACACACAGACACACACCAGCCTTTTGCTCAAAGCGAAAGTAAAAGCAGAGTCACAGCCCAGCTCCACCCACACACTGACATCACTGCAGCTATTTGATAAACATCCATTTCTTAAAGGTACTCTCACATGACAGTGCCAACAAAGGTTACAATCTTGACAGGTCAGCAGAGCTCCCAACCGTGTTCGACCCTCTCCCACACCTCTGCCCTCACCCCCTCCCCTCCCTTCCAGAACCAGGATAGAGTCCCCTTCGTCCTCACTTTTCACCTCACCAGCCTCCGCATTTAAAGAATAATCCTCCGTCAGTTCCGCCAATTCCAGCATGATGACATCATCAAACACATCTTCTCCTCACTCCCCCTGTCAGCATTTCACAGTGACCATTCCCTCTGGGACACCCTGGTTCTCTCCTCCATCACCCCCAACACCTCACCCTCTTCCCACGGCACCTTCCCATGCAATTGCAGAAGGTGTACCACCTGCCCCGTTAGCTCCTCCTTACTCACCATCCCAGGCCCTAAACATTCTTCTCAAGTGAGGCAGCGCTTCACGTGCACCTCCTTCAAACTGGTCTATTGGATTTGCTTCTCCCAGTGCGGTCTACTCCACATTGGGGAGACTAAACGCAGACTGGGTGACCGCTTTGCAGAACACCTCCGGTCCGTCCGCGGGCAGGATCCAGACCTTCCTGTCGCTGCCATTTCAACTCCCCGTCTGGCTCTCACACCCACATGTCCGTCCTTGGCCTGCTGCAATGTTCCAGTGAAGCCCAGCGCAAACTGGAGGAACAACATCTCATCTTCCGATTGGGGGCGTGACAGCCTTCCGGTCTCAACATCGAATTCAACAACTTCAGACTGCGAGCTCTCTCCTCCACCTTCACCGCATTTTTATTTCTTTTTTAAAAATTCCAACTGAGGGGCAATTTAGCGTGATCAACCCACCTACCTACACATCTTCGGATTGTGGAGGTGAGACCCACACAGACATGGGGAAAGTATGCAAACTCCACCAGGTCAGAGACCCAGGACGGCACCGTACCCAGGTCCTCGGCGCAATGAGGCATTTTGTTTTTCATTTCTTCCATTGATCCGTTTTCCCCTCACCATCGCCCCCCCTCCCCCCCACCCCACTCCACTTGGGCCATCTGTTCCCTGTTTCTCGTTGCCCTTTGACACACTGGTCACCTTTGTTCTGCCATTAACACATTCTAATCTCTTTATGTGCCACTATCAGCTCCCTTCTTAGCCTTAATCACCACCATTTACATTCCCTTTGTCTTTCTGTCCACAACATCTTTGCCGATCTCTACCTATCCTGGCCCTCTATCCTGCCCCACCGCTCTACCCCCCCCCCCCCCCCCGCCCCCCCCCCCCCCCCCCACAACAGTATAAATCTGACCCTATTTCCAGTTCTCTCCAGCTTTGACAAAGAATCATCCAGACTCGAAACGTTAGCTCCCTCCTCTCTCGAAACGTTCGCTCCCTCCTCTCTCGAAACGTTCGCTCCCTCCTCTCTCCACAGACGCTGCCAGAGCTGCTGCGATTGTCCAGTGTTTCCTGTTTGTGTTACAATCTTCCAATATTCATCCCCACTTTTCATTGTTCCTCCTCTCTTATTTGGAAATAGTCTAAATTCACATCTTCCATTGAGTTGGGCTGCGAATCATCTTCTGTCACCCCATCTGTGCCCAGAGGAATCTGCCAAAATTTACTATTCACATTCAATTTGGTTGGTCCAGTTGTTGGCCTGTTGTCAGCATTTTGCACTCTGAAAACCTCTGGGTGGATTGTGTCGATTCCACGCTCCTTCTGAGCATCGGAACTGACCCTGCTTCTGTGCTGCTGTTTTCTGCTTTGGGCCTGTGGTCAGTGTATTCTTGTATCCAGGTCTGTTTCTCAGCTTGTATCTGCTACACCCACAACGTTCCAATGTCGAGGCGAGTTGTATTTTTTTTCTTCTATCTTTTCTTCAAGGGGCGGCACAGTGGCAGGGTGGTTAGCACTGCTGCCTCACAGCTTCAAGGACCCGGTTTCAATACCACCTTGGGTCACTGTCTGTGCGGAGTCTGCACGTTCTCCCCGTGTCTGCGTGGGTTTCCTCCGGGTGCCCCGGGTTCCTCCCACAGTCCAAAGATGTGCAGGTTAGGTGGGTTGGCCATGCTAAATTGCCCCTTGGTATCCAAAACAAAAGGTTAAGTGGTGTTTCGGGGTTAGGGTTGGCCTAGGTAGTGTGCTCTTTCCAAGGGCCGGTGCAGACTCGATGGGCCGAATGGCTTCCTTCTGCACTGTAAATTCTATGATTCTATGATCTCTGTTCTTGCCAGCCCTGCATCTTCTTTTTAAGGTTTGTTGGGCCTTTCACTCACGCCCACCATGTCTCATTGTGTGGTCGGGGTCTAGACGGGGGTTTTGGTGATTAGCTATTCTCCCAGAGTTTGCAGTTTCTCAAAACCATATCATTGTATTTACACATTTGAATCTCTACATAAGGGTGGAGATTCTCCTCATTCCTGATCTCTCTCACTTCTTAGTCTTGCGATCTGATATCATTATTACACCGGCATCGTGGTGTTAACCCTTTACACTTACAGTGGCTTTAAGGTTCGAGCGGTCCCGAGGGGCACGCTGTTAGTTCCTGGTGGCAGGCGGTTAAGAGGTTGGCAGTGAGGCAACTGGCTGAGAAAGGATTTCTTGACGGGATCTTTGAGGCCTTTGATGTTAATTTTCTTGGGCACTGCATCTGTTCCCTCCACTGTTTAGGAGCCAGGCTGAAGGAGATGGTAGATGGGATAAGGCAGTGATTGGTCCAGCAGCCGTCTGTACCTGTCACGATGCGGGTGATGTGCACATTTCGGCAATGTCTTGCTTGAATTATGCCAATGTTGTGCAAGTACCAGTGTTGGAGGGTAGGCATTGCCATGGGGTCTTGTACTTGTCTCATTGGCGAGCAGCACGTTGGTTACGACAAGGTCATGTTTTAGACATTTTGTCAGGAGGCTAACTCTGTTAGAAATTACTTTGCCAACACCTCCCTTGTCCCTCACACCCTGCATCCATCCCAATTCTGGAATTTAAACCAGGGAGAGGATCATTTTGTATCCTGTTGGAATGTTGGACAGAGCTTGCTCAAGGTTACTGTAGAATTCATGTTGGTCTCGCCTGTTGCCTCAGATGTAGACCATGTGAGCCAATGAGACTGGCATCCACTTGTCCTGCAACCTTCTGATTGGCCCCAGAGGCATCAGGAGCTCACCCACTATTCCTAACTGGACAGTGCAGCTTGCAAGCACCCAATTAGGAGGCTGGCTGTGGGGCAATCCCCTGGATGATCCTGAAATGTGACCTCAGGGTCAGCTTTTCACCCTTGACATCGGGGTCCTGAAGCCCTCAGCAAAATTCAGCCCGTAGTCCTACTGCAAATACCACAAATCTCCCAATGCATTCGCTGACAGAGTGGCGTCAGTACTAATCTGTTTACTATCACCATGGTAAATCCCGGTATTAATATGCATAATGGAACTGCCTGTGTAAACCTGTCACACTGTAATTGTGGCATTCAACCAGTGAGGGCACTATTGAACCTCCACTGTCTGGAGAGTGAGACAAGTTTGCATTTATAAGTGAGGGTAGAAGAATTTCTAAAAGAGAAAAGTGGCCAGGACTTGGATGTAGATTTCAATAAATTAACAGATATTCTCAGTAGAATGTAGAAAGGTATTTTGTTATTGAGGTGTAAATAGAAGCATTTCAATGTGAGGATTACTGATAACTCCATAAAATATTGCAGCAAAGGAAGTACTGACTGTTGAAGACAGTCCACTAAGATATTTAAAATAACAATGCTGCTATCACAGACTCACACATTGACTTTCTTCACTGTCGACACCTCGGGCTGTATTCTGTGATGCCCGGAGGAAGTATCCAGTTTTACGATGAAAAAGTCGGCGCTGTCCCCGCACCGATGTTCCACCCGGTGGGGGGGCTAGCAGCCGCGCCACATAAAACCCCCGGCGTTCCCGACATAAACGGCCGGAGAACTGCCAGGTCCGTGGCCGCACATGCTCACGGCGACGACCTGCAGCGGTTGTGCCGTACAACACGGCGCCGGCTGCGCGCGGACCCAATCTGCCAGATAGTGCCCCCCCCCCCCGGGCACGCCCTCGCCATCCCCGGACCACCCCCCACCAGTCCCACCAGCCCAAACCGAAGTCCCCCCGGCCAGCGGAGCGGCTCACCCACCCGACTGTGGTGGCGCTGGGCACGCGAGGTTGACAAAGACTCAGAGCACACACGCCCCACGCCGTCGGGAAGTCGGCCCAACAGGGGCGGAGCATCAGTGGAGGGCCTCAGCGATTACATCGTTTTGGAGGGGGTGCAGCATCCAAAGGGATGCTCCTCCCGATCGTCGATGCCGATTTCGGCGACGGGCAACGGAGAATCTCGCCCCTCAATTCTTGGGAAGTGTTGAAAGTACAAATCGAAAAGTGTGTTTCAAGGTGAGGGGCGGGAGGTTTAAGGGGGATTTCAGGAAAAGCGATACCCAGAGGGTGGTGAGGGTCTGGAACGCGCGGCCTGGGAGGGTGGGAGAGGCGGGCTGCCTCACATCCTTCAAAAAGTACCTGGATGAGTACTTGGCACGTCTTAACATTCACGGCTATAATCATCTCATCTTTATTATTGTCACAAGTAGGCTTACATTAACACGGCAATGAAGTTTCTGTGAAAAGCCCCCAGTCGCCACACTCTGGCGCCTGTTCGGGTACACTGAGGGCGAATTCACAATGTCCAATTCACCTAACAGCACGTCTTTCAGGACTTGTGGGAGGAAACCGGAGCACCCGGAGGAAACCCATGCACACACGGGGAGAACATGCAGACTCTGCACAGACAGTGACCCAAGCCGGGAATCGAACCTGGGACCCTGGCGCTGTGAAGCCACAGTGCTAACCGCTGTGCTACTCTGCTACAGGGCGAGTGGGGTTAGGTAGGCAGGTCAGGTGTTTATCATGCGTTGGTGCAGACTCGATGGGCCGAAGGATCTCTTCTGCACTGTATTATTCTGTGATTGTGTGAAGAAGAGAGGTTCTCAATCCTGTTGATAATGACAGACGGAAAGTATGAAAATCACAAATACAGGTCAGGGTCTGCAAGGGCAAATAACATTTCAGGCATAAGGTCCTCAATTTGAAACAGTGTTGTTGACTCTAAAAAGAGTGAGAACACACATGGAATGTGTGGCTGGAACATGGGGCGAGATTCTCCGACCCCCGCCGGGTCAGAGAATCGCCGGGGGCTGGCGTGAATCCCGCCCCCGCTGGTTGCCGAATTCTCCGGCACCAAATATTCGGCGGGGGCGGGAATCGTGCCACGCCGGTTGGCAGGCGCCCCCCCATGATTCTCCGGCCCAGATGGGCCGAAGTCCCGCAGCTAAAATGCCTGTCCCGCTGGCGTATATTAAACCACCTACCTTACCGGCGGGACAAGGCGGCGCGGGCGGGCTCCGGGGTCCTGGGGGGGGGGCGATCTGGCCCCGGGGGGTGCCCCCACGGTGGCCTGGCCCGCGATCGGGGCCCACCGATCCGCGGGCGGGCCTGTGCCGTGGGGGCACTCTTTTCCTTCCGCCTTCAGCACGGTCTCCACCATGGCGGAGGCAGAAGAGACCCCCTCCACTGCGCATGCGTGGGGATGCCGTGAGCGGCCGCTAACGCTCCCGCGCATGCGCCACCCGGAGATGTCATTTCCGCGCCAGCTGGCGGGGCACCAAATGCCTTTTCCGCCAGCTGGCGGGGCGGAAATTCGTCCGGCGCCGGCCTAGCCCCTCAATGTTGGGGCTCGGCCCCCAAAGATGCGGAGCATTCCGCACTTTTGGGGCGGCGCGATTCCCGACTGATTTGCGCCGTTTTGGGCGCCAGTCGGCGGACACCGCGCCGATACCGGAGAATTTCGCCCAAGGTCACCATAACTCTCCAGTGAATGAGGAAAATGAAGAGCTGTTGATGAGTATTGAGTGTGAGGGATGAGGGTTTAAATCCCACTCCAATGACCTGAGGACGAAATCCGGGACAACACTTCCATGGAAATGAGGCTTGGACGAGGCACGAAACTGAGAACATAACTGCCCTGTGAGGTGAAAGGTGGGTGCCGCTAGATTGAGGAGGAGCAGGGGAGCTCTTCCCGGTGTTTTGACCAAGATTTATTCCTTAATCAACACGATTAAAACAACTAGCTGGTGATGGTCAGGTTGGGTGTGTAAATTCTGCAGCACGGTAGCATAGGGGTTAGCACAGTTGCTTCACTGCTCCAGGGTCCTGTCATAATATCCACTCATGTATATAATGAGATGCAGACAGGCAGTGATTGACACACAGGATAACCAATGAACACACACGACACATAACAACCAATCACCAGACAGGACACCACCACTATAAAGCACACAGGGCATTAAGACTCTCTCTCTCTACAGGACACAGCTACTGAGATAGTGAGAGTGCACAAGCCAGTGAGCACTGTCACCATGAGGTAGAGAGTTAGTCTGGTCAAGCCAGTAGGAGGTTATCAGTTAGATAGAGTGTCAACTCACAGCAGACTATGTACAGCAATCAGGAAGTTCAATAAAACAGTGTTGGACCATCTCCTGTGTCAGAAGCCTGTTTCCAGTTTCACTGCATCCAGTTGCAGTAAACTATGAACCAACTTACTTAACACATCATGGTACCAGAGTGCTATTAGTCCTAATGAACCTACCTCGAGTGCATCTGCAACGCCCAGCAAGCAGCCATCCAGCGGCATGGATAGGATCCAGCCTCCTCCGCAACTCCGCATCTCCGGCAACCTCGGCGCCAACTGGAAAGTCTTCAAACAAAAGTTCCTCCTGTACATCGAGGCCTCCGACCTCGAGGCAGCATCGGATGCCAGAAAGATCGCGCTGTTCCTGTCGGCTGCGGGGGATCACGCCATCCACATCTATAACTCGCTCACGTTTGCCGATGGCGAAGACAAGACAAAGTTCAAGACAGTTCTGCTGAAATTCGACAGCCACTGCGATGTTGAGGTGAATGAGAGCTTTGAACTGTACATCTTCCAACAGAGGCTTCAGGGTAAGGATGAACCTTTTCAGTCCTTCTTGACCCATCTCCGCATCCTAGCGCAGTCATGTAATTATGACTTGATGACTGATTCCATGATCCGGGATTAGATTGTTTTCGGGGTCCACTCCGACTCCCTGCGGGAGCAGCTCCTCAAAATCAAACACTTGACCCTCTCCGTCGCCATCGAAACCTGCGTTGTCCATGAGCATGCCAGAAATCGCTACTCTCGCAGCAGGGCTTAAGTAGGTCGGTGTCAGTTTGGACACTTTGAACTGTGGGAGGAAACCGGAGCACCCGGAGGAAACCCACGCAGACACGGGGAGAACGTGCAGACTCCGCACAGACAGTGACCCAGCGGGGAATCAAACCTGGGACCCTGGCGCTGTGAAGCCACAGTGCTAACCACTTGTGCTACCATGCTGCCCGACATTTCCACAGTGAGTAAACTTCAAAAATGCTACATCATCTGTAAAGTATTTGACAATGTCTTGAGAATTATAGTCACCATAATCTCTGATGACCATGAGCTGCCCCTTTGAGAGAGAGCTTGTTGATGATTATTTAGCCTGACACTCACCACACATCAGGTGAGAAGCAAGGTTGAGAAGGCAGAGCCTCCATGGATCACCTCAGCTGGTCCAGGAATTGAATCTGCCCTGTGGGTGCTGCTCTACACCATGAACCAGCCGTCCAAGCTAACCAACCCCCCCCGGCCGTGGCCAGTCCACCTAACCTGCACATCTTTGGACTGTGGGAGGAAACCGGAGCACCCGGAGGAAACCCACGCACACAAGGGGAGAAAGTGCAGACTCCGCACAGTCACCCGAGGCCGAAATTGAACCGGGGACCCTGGAGCTGTGAAGCAGCAGTGGACACTGTGCTACCGTGCATGCTTGTTAGATGAGTTGGACATTCTGAATCCTCGCTCTGTGTACCCGAACAGGTGCCGGAATGTGGTGACTAAGGGATTTCCACAGTAACTTCATTGCAGTGTTAATGCAAGCCTACTTGTGACAATAATAAAGATTATTATTATTAACGACTGTGCTGCCGTGCCACCCTCTAACCACGGTACCTTCATGCCCCTCCTAATCACAGTGCCGCCGTGACATCTACACAGGCAACATGGAAGTACAAGATCACCTGAAAGAAAACTACTGAAGCTACTAAACTTTCACTTCTGGGATTTGGGCCGAGATTCAGGCCCATGTAAGGGTCCTTCCTGTTAGTCTCTTATTTCCCCTTTCTTTTATTTTGCTGTTATCATTTATCATCCATGGATGATTAATGGACATATGTCTTTAAGTCAAGCAGCTGAGAGATTGAGGAATTCAGAGGTTACAGGAGTGAACACTCTGCTGGACTCTGCTCGTTTGAACAGGAGCTTCAGGCTTTTTGGCAGCAGAGAGAGAGTTAACGGGATTGGGACTCGATTTGAGTGATTAGCTGGTGGCCAGCGAATTGGCCAAAAGGCTGTAATCTTCCTGGTAGTGAATAGATCCTATCCCAATGGAATGGTTCTCAGAGTTCCGAGGAGTTTCAGTTTGACCCCATGACACAGAAAGACAAGGACATGATTTTTTTCCCCCTATCCAGAAAGACTGTGAGTGTTGTATTCCTAAAGCTGCAGTGAACCTGGATGAATGATTCTCCAGGAAAACCATCACAGGGTGCTAGCAAAGACCAGGACTCTCTCTCCCTCTCCAGAAAGACTGGGGGTGTTGTATCCCTGAAACTACAGAGAGCTGAATGAATTTACAGCAAAACCTTGAACTGAAGGCAAAGTTTAACCAGGGGTAAGGTGCTGTAAATGCCTGTCAGAAACAAAGACTCTTTTTATCTTTATTTACATTTTTTCTTACCCCTTTTCTTCCCCTCTGTGTTTGTGTATCTTGTGGGCCTGTGTGAAGGGTGGGGGGTCAAGGTAAATAAGAGGGGATTATGAATCAGATAACAGTTAACGAGCTGTATTCGCTGCATATTTCATTCTAGTTCTTGTTATAAATAAATAGTAAGTGTGTTTAAACTTACAAACCTGGTGACTGTAATTATTGGGCAGCCAAGGGTCAAAAGTATTTTCATAAGAATTATTGATTAATTCCCGTATGTTGTGACTCCGGGGCACATGGGGCTGGAATTGACCGTGCATTAGCACAGAGTGGTGTAGCAGCAACCTGATGGAAGAAATGCCCCCCGGCTGTAGGATCCCTGCATGAAACTAGTTTAATTCAGGGAGATGGTGGTGTAGTGGCATTGTCACGGGACTAGTAACCCAGAGACTCAGAGTAATGTTCTGGGGACCCAGGTTCAAATCCCACCACTGCGGATGTGGAAATTTTAATTCAATAATAGTCTGGAATTAAAAGTTTAATGATAAGCATGAAACCATTGTCGATTGTCATAAACCATGTGGTTCACAAATGTCCTCTGGAAAGAAATCTGCCGGCCTTAACTGGTCTGGCCTCCATGTGACTCCAGACCCACAACAATGTGGTTGACTCTCTACTGCGCACTCAAGGACAATTAGGGACGGGTAATAAATGCTGGCCCCGCCTGCGACGTCCATGTCCCATGAGCAAAAAAATTAAATTCCTTTTAAGCATGGTCTCAATTCTAAATTTCCTCATTCAACTGTTCAATCCCTCCAGGTGGCCTCATCACTCCCTCAATAGGTTACCTCTTCCATCGGCTACAAATCTTCAAGAGTTCTGTACTTGTACAATTCTGGCCTGATCGAGAGGTCCCAGCTTCCTATCATTCCACCACTGCAGATGTATGTTCCGCTGCCTTGGAACAAAGCTAGAGAATTCCCTCCTTCATTCTCTTCGACTCGCTCTCTTCCTTTACAATTCTCCATGAAAACCAAATTTCACCAATCCTCTGGCCACTATTCCAGATATTTTTGTGGTGCCGTGGACCCTTTAAGGGGTGTGCGCTCACGGTGCGTGTGACTGGTTTGGAGATGATTGTGCGGGAGAGTGTGAACCCCCGCCAAGGCGGCCCCAGGGTGAGGCTCAGGTCAATTTGAACCCGGGAGCCAGAGCGTTAACACCTGGATAGAGGCTCTGTGCCTCAATAGATGTTATCCTCGCTGGTTGATAATAGAAACTTGGTCCTTTATTACTCCCTTCTACCTGGTGTTGCCCATAGCCACCACAATGTCATTATGTGTCTTGTTGTCGAGATTTGTTTGATGATGGATACCGGGCTCGAGCGGCTCTATGAAAATATAGGTGATGTCAGCAAAACCAGTCCATTAAGATGCTGATAACGATGGTAAGAATACCACTTTTGAACAGGAGGGGTATATATTCTGAGATGAAGGTTGAGAAGAGACAGCTTAACTATATCTAACCCCGTGCTGTACCTGTCCTGGGAGTGTTTGATGGGGACAGTGTAGAGGGAGCTTTACTCTGTATCTAACCCCGTGCTGTACCTGTCCTGGGAGAGTTTGATGGGGACAGTGTAGAGGGAGCTTTACTCTGTATCTAACCCCGTGCTGTACCTGTCCTGGGAGAGTTTGATGGGGACAGTGTAGAGGGAGCTTTACTCTGTATCTAACTCCGTGCAGTACCTGTCCTGGGAGTGTTTGATGGGGACAGTGTAGAGGGAGCTTTACTCTGTATCTAACCCCGTGCTGTACCTGTCCTGGGATTGTTTGATGGGGACAGTGTAGAGGGAGCTTTACTCTGTATCTAACCCCGTGCTGTACCTGTCCTGGGAGTGTTTGATGGGGACAGTGAAGAGGGAGCTTTACTCTGTATCTAACCCCATGCTGTACCTTTCCTGGGAGTGTTTGATGGGGACAGTGTAGAGGGAGCTTTACTCTGTATCTAACCCCGTGCTGTACCTGTCCTGGGAGTATTAGATGGGACAGTGTGGAGGGAGCTTTACTCTGTGACTAACCCGGTGCTGTACCTGTCCTGGGAATGTTTGATGGGGACAGTGTAGAGGGAGCTTTAATCTGTATCTAACTCCATGCTGTACCTGTCCTGGGAGTTTTGATGGAGACAGTGTAGAGAGAGCTTCACTCTGTATCTAACCCCGTGCTGTACCTGTCCTCGGAGTGTTTGATGGGGACAGTGTGGAGGGAGCTTTGCTCTGTATCTAACCCCGTGCTGTACCTGTCCTGGGAGTGTTTGATGGGGACAGTGTAGAGGGAGCTTTACTCTGTATCTAACCCCCTTGCTGTACCTGTCCTGGGAGTGTTTGATGGGGACAGTGTAGAGGGAACTTTGCTCTCTATCTAACCCCGTGCGGTACTTGTCCAGGGAGTGTTTTATGGGGACAGTGTAGAGAGAGCATTGCTCTGTATCTAACCCCGAGCTGTACCTGTCCTGGGAGTGTTTGATGGGGACAGTGTAGAGGGAGCTTTACTCTGTATCTAACCCCGTGCTGTACCTGTCCTGGGAGTGTTTGATGGGGACAGTGTCGAGGGAGCTTTACTCTGTATCTAACCCCGTGCTGTACATGTCCTGGGAGTGTTTGATGGGGACAGTGGAGAGGGAGCTTTACTCTGTGTCAAACCCCGTGCTGTACGTGTCCTGGGAGTGTTTGATGGGGACAGTGTAGAGGGAGCTTTACTCTGTATCTAACCCCGTGCTGTACCTGTCCTGGGAGTGTTTGATGGCGACAGTGTAGAGGGAGCTTTACTCTGTATCTAACCCCGTGCTGTACATGTCCTGGGAGTGTTTGATGGGGGCAGTGTAGAGGAAGCTTTACACTGTGTCAAACCCCGTGTTGTACCTGTCCTGGGAGTGTTTGATGGGGACAGTGTAGAGGGAGCTTTACTCTGTGTCAAACCCCGTGCTGTACCTGTCCTGGGAGTGTTTGATGGGGACAGTGTAGAGGGAGCTTTACTCTGTATCTAACCCCGTGCTGTACCTGTCCTGGGAGTGTTTGATGGGGACAGTGTCGAGGGAGCTTTACTCTGTATCTAACCCCGTGCTGTACCTGTCCTGGGAGTGTTTGATGGGGACAGTGTAGAGGGAGCTTTACTCTGTATCTAACCCCGTGCTGTACCTGTCCTGGGAGTGTTTGATGGGGACAGTGTCGAGGGAGCTTTACTCTGTATCTAACCCCGTGCTGTACATGTCCTGGGAGTGTTTGATGGGGACAGTGTAGAGGGAGCTTTACTCTGTGTCAAACCCCGTGCTGTACGTGTCCTGGGAGTGTTTGATGGGGACAGTGTAGAGGGAGCTTTACTCTGTATCTAACCCCGTGCTGTACCTGTCCTGGGAGTGTTTGATGGGGACAGTGTAGAGGGAGCTTTACTCTGTATCTAACCCCGTGCTGTACATGTCCTGGGAGTGTTTGATGGGGGCAGTGTAGAGGAAGCTTTACACTGTGTCAAACCCCGTGTTGTACCTGTCCTGGGAGTGTTTGATGGGGACAGTGTAGAGGGAGCTTTACTCTGTGTCAAACCCCGTGCTGTACCTGTCCTGGGAGTGTTTGATGGGGACAGTGTAGAGGGAGCTTTACTCTGTATCTAACCCCGTGCTGTACCTGTCCTGGGAGTGTTTGATGGGGACAGTGTAGAGGGAGCTTTACTCTGTATCTCACCCCGTGCTGTACCTGTCCTGGGAGTGTTTGATGGGGACAGTGTAGAGGGGGCTTTACTCTGTATCTAACCCCGTGCTGTACCTGTCCTGGGAGTGTTTGATGGGGACAGTGTAGAGGGAGCTGTACTCTGTGTCAAGCCCCGTGTTGTACCTGTTGTGAAAAAGTTTGGATCTTCAACAAATACAAATCTTTAGTTCAGGTGCAAAAATTCCTGTTATTGAGGTCACTTTCCCAATGTGAGAACGTCATTTATTTCAGAATGTCTGCAGTTTGATGATTTCTCTTCTTATCCGAAAGGCTCCGATCAACTTGGGTAATTTATTTCAACAAGAATTCTAATTCAAAATTTGAATAACACAAGATTTAATAAATACAAAAAGGATTTCAGCAAATCTGTAATGTGTTGGATTCTTTTGGGTACAGGATTGTAAAGGAGACATTTAATAAATAATTATCAAGATAGATTCAATCATAGGAACATTGACGCTGAAGGAAGCCATTAAAGCTCCTTGGGCAAGTTCCTCCTTTCAGTTAGAGCATGAAGTTCACTCCATCTGCCTCTGGCCAAAAATCTATCGATCTGAGTTTTGAAATTGTCAACTGACCGTCAGTCTCAACAGTCTTTCGAGAGTGAGATCCGGATTTCCACTCTCCTTTGTAACAGTGTGTTCCCAACGTCACCCGTGAATAACAGGTCACTTTAAGGTCGTAAGAAGTAGAAAATGCTGGAATTATTCAAAACATAAGAACTAGGAGCAGGAGTAGGCCATCTGACCCCTCGAGCCTGCTCCGCCATTCAATGAGACCATGGCTGATCTTTTGTGGACTCAGCTCCACTTTCCGGCCCGAACACCATAACCCTCAATCCCTTTATTCTTCAAAAAACTATCTATCTTTATCTTAAAAACATTTAATGAAGGAGCGTTTAACATTTAATTAAGATCGATAGCATCTGTGGCTCAAGTTGTCGTACAGAAGCACTAACTCTGTTAATTTCTCCATCAATTTTCAGCGTCTATTTTATATTGTATTGTTTTTAGTTTTAAAGTATTGCCCCCTTATTAACCTCTTTACAATAACGATTTGTGCGAATATAATTTCCTTTGTGATTGTCAAACCACGGTTGAGTGGGTAGAAGTCTTGTCTCTGAGTTGGGAGGTTATGGGTTCAAATATGTGGGAGGGGAAACCTCAGAGAAACTTAGAAAATTCTAACAGGGTTAGACAGGGTAAATCCAGAAAGAATGTTCCCGATGGTGGGGGAGTCCAGAATTACGGGTCATAGTTTGGGGATAAGGGGTTAACATTATCGGACTGAGGTGAGGAGAAATATTTTCACCCAGAGAGTGGTGAATCTGTGGAATTCACTACCACAGAAAGTAGTTGAGGCAAAAAAAGTTGTGTAATTTCAAGAAGGAATTAGATATCGCTCTTGGGGATAAAGTGATCAACGGTTGGGGGGGGGCCGGGGATGGCGGAATCAGGGTATTGAATTTGTTGCGCAGATGTGGCAGTCCCTTGTGACTGTACGGACCTCCTCTAAAGAGTATGGGAGATTGCGGGACTTGATGAAATGGAAAAACCGAGTGACCCCTGGGTGGCAGAGGTCCTCGTGGAGGGTTTGGAGGCGGTTAATTTGTGCGTTGGCACATGTGTCGCGGGATAGGGCATCGGACGGCTCGTTCAGCTTTCCGGGACGATACAAAATCTCATAGTTGAAGGTGGAGAGCTCGATCCTCCACCTTAAGATCTTGTCGTTTTTGATTTTGCTCCGCTGTGCATTATCGAACATGAAGGCTACCGACCGTTGGATGTTGAATGGTGGAGCAGGCTCGAAGGGCTGAATCGCCTCCTCCTGCTTCTATTTTCTCTGTATGTTTCTGTTTCCAATTAGGGATGAGAAATAAATGCTGGTCCAGTCAACAACACCCACACCCCTTGAATGAATCCAAAAAATTACAACTGAACTAAACTGACCGGAAAGTACGTTGTGAAGTCTTGAAGTTTTGAAAGGTGCTATACAAATGCAAGTCTTCCTTTCAGCCAGGTTGTCAGCCAGTCTTACGTTTCTCCACTGATTAAAATTCCACCCAAGCCGCACACCATCCTCAGTTGAAATATATCATCGTTCCTTCACTGTCACTGGATTAAAATCCTGGAACTCCCTTCCTAACAGCACTGTGGGTGTACCTTCACTTCATGGGCTGTAGTGGTTCAACAAGGCAGCTCACCACTATACTTTCAGTGCAATTAAGAACAGACAACAAATTCCGGCTTTGGCAATGACGCTCACGTTGCATGAAAGAACAAAAAATAATTTCCAAACTTTTGACCCAGCGACAGTGAAGGAACGGAGATATATTTCCAAGTCAGGGTGGTGTGTGGCTTGGAGGGGAACCTCCAGGTGGCGGGGTTCCCAGGTATCTGCTGCTCTTGTCCTTCTCGGTGGTAGGGGCTGTGGTTTTGGAAGGTGCTGCCTGAGGAGCTTTCATCAGTTCCTGCAGTGCATCTTGTAGATGGTGCACACGGCTGCCACTGTGTGTCGGTGGGGGAGGGAGTGGGTGTTGAAAGGGGTGGATGGGATGGCAAACAAACAGTCCTGCCCAAAGTGCAGTGCCCAGAATCGGCCACAATACTCCAACTGGAGTCGAACCAATGTTTTCTAAATATTTAGCATAACTTTGTTTAGATTATTAAGAGAGTTCCAAGGACTCACGACCCTCTGAGAAAAATAAATTCTCCTCATCTCTGCCTTAAATGAGTGGCCCAACATTTTTAAACAGGGACCCTTCCTTCTAGATTCTCGCACAAGAGAAAAATTCCTCTCCACACTCATGCTGTCAAGACACCTCAGTCTCTTATGTTTCAAAGTTCCACATCTTCATCTTCTAACCACATCTTTCCTTCACTCTCCAACTTGATCAATCTATCCCATCGAATATTTGATCAGTATTTGCCTTTTAGTAACCCAAGAACCAGCTCTATACTTCGCAGTATGCTTTAACCATGTCCAAATCCAACATTTTAGAACATCAACGACTTGTGTACACTGTCAGGGTCTTTATTGTTTATTCCTTTATCTTCCCCTTTCTTTTATTTTGCTATTCTTATTTTTGATCCACGGATGACTAATGGACCCGTGTCTTTAATTCAAGCAGCAGCATTCAGACGTTTCAGGAGAGAACATTCTGCTAATTTCAGCTGGTTTCAACAGGAGGCTGCAGACTTGTTGGCACCAGGGAGATGGGATGCGACTTGGTTTGATTGATTGGCTAGTGGCCAATGAATTGGGCCTAATTCATTGGCCACTAGCCAATAAATCAAACCATTGTATTTGCTGCATATTTTTTTGTAGTTCCAGTTATAAATAAACAGTAATTGTGTTTAAACTTACAAACCTGGTGACTGTAATTATTGGGCAGCCAAGGGCCAAAGACTTTGGTATTTTTCGAAGAATTATTTGTTAATTCACTTGTGTTGTGACCCCGGGATATGTGGGGCTGGAATTGACCGTGCTCTTGACCAGAGTACCACAACATTCATATAGATCCCTTAATGTGGTAAAATATCGCAAGTTGTTTCACAGGGAGATTGTCAAACAAAGTTTGACACTTAAGAAGATGTTAGGACCGCGAGGGTGTGGTAGTATGTATTGGGGGTCATGTGGGACTGGAATCCCTAATGTCATTGGCTGACAGATCCCGGGTCCTGGTTGGCCGTTGACCTCTAGCTCCGCCCTGAAGGCGGAGTATAAGAAGCCGGAGTCCTCCCCCGCAGGCCAGTCTACTATTGAGCTGTGGGGGAACAGACACGCTTAATAAAGCTTTCATCGACTTCACTCTATTCGTCTCACGGAGTCTTTGTGCGCTACAATTTATTAAGCGTGCCTAAAAAGGACTATGGAGCTCAGGATCATTCCGGAATGCCTGAGGATCAGCCCCCACGCAGTGAACGCGGCAGCAGCCTTCAATCACTGGCAGACTTGTTTCGAGGCCTACCTCAGAACGGCCACCGGCCGGGTCACAGAAGACCAAAAACTACAGGTCCTGCACTCGAGGGTGAGCACGGAGATCTTCTCCCTCATCGAAGACTCGGAGGATTTCCAGACGGCGTTCGCAGCACTGAAAAGTCTCTATGTCCGCCCAGTTAACCAAATCTACGCTCGCTACCAGCTCGCGACGAGACGGCAAGGTCCCGGAGAATCGATGGACGAATTCTACGCCGCGCTGCTGATTTTGGGACGAGCCTGCAGCTGCCCTTCAGTGAACGCAAATGAACACACGGACATGTTAATGCGCGATGCTTTGGTGGCAGGTATGAATTCCTCCCAAATCCGCCAAAGACTTCTAGAAAGAGAGTCGCTAGGACTCTCAGAGGCCCGGGCCCTAGCAGCCTCCCTAGACGTGGCCGCGCGTAATACCCGCGCCTACGGCCCCGACCGCGCGGCAGCTCATTGGGCTCCGTACGTGCCCGTCGCGACAAACCCCCCCCCCCCCCCGGACACCCCACAGGCTTGCGCGGTCCAAACGCTGAGTCGCACCGGGGGCGCCCGCTGTTATTTCTGCGGCCAGGTGAAACACCCCCGGCAGCGCTGCCCGGCCCGCGCAGCAATCTGCAAGAGCTGCGGGAAAAAGGGCCATTACGCGGTTGTGTGCCGGTCCCGCGAGGTCGCCGCCGTCCCGGGAGAACAGGGAGCCCTGCAAGCCGTTTACGCGCCCCAACCCCCCCAGCACGCCATGTACGACCCGCAGGCGCAGCCGCTCTGGGTCCCGACCACCGCGGTCCCGGGAGAACAGGGAGCCCTGCACGCCGCTTACGCTCCCCAACCCCCCTCCCCGTACCCCATGTATGACCCGCTGGCGCTACCGCTTTGGGTCCCGGCCACCACTCTCCACGGAGAAGCGGGAGTTCTGGGCGTCTCTAACGCCCCCCTAACCCCCACCCCACGCCCCACGTCTGACCCGCCGGCGCACCAACTTGGGTCCCGACCACCGCTGTCCCCGGTGAGGGAGCTCCGCGCGGTCCTAGCGCTCCCCAGCCCCCTCAGCGCCCCATGTGCGACCCGCAGACGCCGCCATTTTGGGTCCCGGCCACCACGAGGGGATGAAGGGCGCCACCATCTTGGACCGCCCCAGACCTGTACGACGCGTGGGGGCGGCCATTTTGTCCACCCCGTCGCCATCTTGGACGGCAACAACGGATCCTACTCCACTACTACAACCGCGTCTCGCTTAAATTACGCTCGATCAAGCTCGGCCCCGGACACTCCAGACGACGACGACAACGGTGCTAATAAACGGCCACGAGACGCCATGCCTAGTCGACTCCGGCAGCACGGAGAGCTTTATCCACCCCGACACGGTAAGACGCTGTTCCTTGACCACCTATCCCAGCGCACAAAAGATTTCCCTAGCTGCAGGATCCCACTCCGTACAGATCCAAGGATTCTGCATAGTTACCCTAACGGTGCAGGGGAGGGAGTTCAAAAACTACAAACTAAACGTCCTTCCCCAACTCTGTGCCCCCACCTTGCTGGGCTTAGATTTCCAATGTAACCTACAGAGCCTTACGTTCAAATTCGGCGGCCCAATACCCCCACTCACTATCTGCGGCCTCGCAACCCTCAAGGTGCAACCCCCGTCCTTGTTTGCGAACCTCACCCCGGATTGCAAACCCGTCGCCACTAGGAGCAGACGGTGCAGCGCCGGACCGGACCTTCATTCGGTCCGAAGTCCAGCGGCTACTAAAGGAGGGCATAATCCAGGCCAGCAATAGTCCCTGAAGAGCGCAGGTGGTAGTAGTGAAGACAGGGGAGAAACAAAGGATGGTCATAGACTATAGCCAGACCATCAACAGGTACACACAACTAGACGCGTACCCTCTCCCCCGCATATCCGACATGGTCAATCGGATTGCCCAATATAAAGTCTTCTCCACCGTGGACCTCAAGTCCGCCTACCATCAGCTCCCCATCCGCCCAAGTGACCGTAAGTACACAGCCTTCGAGGCAGACGGGCGATTATACCATTTCCTAAGGGTCCCTTTTGGCGTCACAAACGGGGTCTCGGTCTTCCAACGGGAGATGGACCGAATGGTTGATCAACATGGGTTGTGGGCCACGTTCCCGTATCTCGACAATGTAACCATCTGCGGCCACGACCAGCAGGACCACGACGCCAACCTCCAAAAATTCCTCCAGACCGCCAAAGCCTTGAACCTCACGTACAACGAGGACAAGTGCGTTTTTAGCACCAATCGGCTAGCCATTCTGGGCTACGTAGTGCGCAATGGGATAATAGGCCCCGACCCCGAACGTATGCGCGCCCTCATGGAATTTCCCCTCCCGCACTGCCCAAAAGCCCTGAAACGCTGCCTGGGGTTCTTTTCATACTACGCCCAGTGGGTCCCCCAGTACGCAGACAAGGCCCGCCCCCTAATACAGACCACGACCTTCCCTCTGTCGACAGAGGCTTGCCAGGCCTTCAGCCGTATCAAAGCGGATATCGCAAAGGCCACGATGCGCGCCATCGACGAGTCCCTCCCCTTCCAGGTCGAGAGCGACGCCTCCGACGTAGTTCTAGCGGCCACCCTTAACCAAGCGGGCAGACCCGTGGCCTTTTTCTCCCGGACCCTCCACGCCTCAGAAATCCGCCACTCCTCAGTGGAAAAGGAAGCCCAAGCCATAGTGGAAGCTGTGCGACATTGGAGGCATTACCTGGCCGGCAGGAGATTCACTCTCCTCACGGACCAACGGTCGGTAGCCTTCATGTTCGATAATGCACAGCGGAGCAAAATCAAAAACGACAAGATCTTAAGGTGGAGGATCGAGCTCTCCACCTTCAACTATGAGATCTTGTACCGGCCCGGAAAGCTGAACGAGCCGTCCGATGCCCTATCCCGCGACACATGTGCCAACGCACAAATTAACCGCCTCCAAACCCTCCACGAGGACCTCTGCCACCCGGGGGTCACTCGGTTTTTCCATTTCATCAAGTCCTGCAATCTCCCATACTCTTTAGAGGAGGTCCGTACAGTCACAAGGGACTGCCACATCTGCGCGGAATGCAAACCGCATTTTTTCAGGCCGGATGGAGCGCACCTGATTAAGGCTTCCCGCGCCTTTGAACGCCTCAGTCTCGATTTCAAAGGGCCCCTCCCCTCCACCGACCGCAACGCATATTTTCTTCATGTGGTGGACGAGTACTCCCGCTTCCCTTTTGCCATTCCCTGCCCTGACATGACCGCGGCCACAGTCATTAAAGCCCTGAACAGCATCTTCACACTGTTCGGTTACCCCGCATACGTCCACAGCGACAGGGGGTCCTCCTTCATGAGTGACGAGCTGCGCCAGTTCCTGCTCAGTAAGGGCATAGCCTCAAGCAGGACGACCAGCTACAACCCCCGGGGGAACGGGCAAGTAGAGAGGGAGAACGGCACGGTCTGGAAGGCCGTCCTACTGGCCCTACGGTCCAGGGATCTCCCAGTTTCACGGTGGCAGGAGGTCCTCCCGGACGCTCTCCACTCCATCCGGTCGTTATTATGTACGAGCACTAATCAAACGCCTCATGAGCGTCTCCTTGTCTTCCCTAGGAGGTCCTCCTCTGGAACGTCGCTGCCGACCTGGCTGGCGGCCCCAGGACCCATCTTGCTCCGAAAGCATGTGCGGGCACATAAGGCGGACCCGTTGGTCGAAAGGGTTCGCCTCCTCCACGCGAACCCGCAGTATGCTTACGTGGAGTACCCCGACGGCCGACAGGACACGGTCTCCCTGCGGGATCTGGCGCCCGCCGGCAACACACACACACCCCCGACACCATTCACCCCCTTCCTGCCACCGCCGCACCCCGCGACCACCCCCTTCCCAGGAGGATCGGTTCCCCTCCCCTCAGGCCCGACCAAGAATAAAGCCCAAGCTGAAACCGTAAGGCTCCCGGAGACGACAACACCGATACAAGCACCACCACCACCACCGGGACCGAGGCGATCGACACGGACGACCAGACCGCCCGACCGACTCGTGGCGTCGATCTAAATCAAAATATGGACTTTTCACAAGAACATTTTGCTTTTCTCTCTATACCCTCTGTAAATAGTTGAAACAGGACAAAATTGTACAATACTGTATTGCCATGTGAATGTTTTTTTTCCTCCCAGGACCAGCCCTGTAAACCTTTACCACCATACGAAGCATCACCCCGCCGGGTTCATTTTTGACAAGGGGTGAATGTGGTAGTATGTAGTGGGGGTCATGTGGGACTGGAAGCCCTAATGTCATTGGCTGACAGATCCCGGGTCCTGGTTGGCCGTTGACCTCTAGCTCCGCCCTGAAGGTGGAGTATAAGAAGCCGGAGTCCTCCCCCGCAGGCCAGTCTACTATTGAGCTGTGGGGGAACAGACACGCTTAATAAAGCCTCATCGACTTCACTCTATTCGTCTCACGGAGTCTTTGTGCACTACAGAGGGTAAGGTTAGGATCGTGAGGGTAAGGTTAGGACCGTGATGGTAAGGTTAGGACCGTGATGGTAAGGTTAGGACCGTGAGGGTAAGGTTAGGACCGCGAGGGTAAGGTTAGGACTGTGAGGGTAAGGTTAGGACCGTGAGGGTAAGGTTAGGACCGCGAGGGTAAGGTTAGGACCGCGAGGGTAAGGTTAGGACCGCGAGGGTAAGGTTAGGACAGTGAGGGTAAGGTTAGGACCGTGAGGGTAAGGTTAGGACAAGGAGGGTAAAGTTAGGACCGTGAGGGTAAGGTTAGGACCCGGAGGGTAAAGTTAGGAACCGGAGGGTAAGGTTAGGACCGTAAGGGTAAGCTGTGGGGGAACAGACACGCTTAATAAAGCCTCATCGACTTCACTCTATTCGTCTCACGGAGTCTTTGTGCGCTACAGAGGGTAAGGTTAGGATCGTGAGGGTAAGGTTAGGACCGTGATGGTAAGGTTAGGACCGTGATGGTAAGGTTAGGACCCGGAGGGTAAGGTTAGGACCGCGAGGGTAAGGTTAGGACCGCGAGGGTAAGGTTAGGACCGTGAGGGTAAGGTTAGGACCGCGAGGGTAAGGTTAGGACCGCGAGGGTAAGGTTAGGACCGCGAGGGTAAGGTTAGGACCGTGAGGGTAAGGTTAGGACCGCGAGGATAAGGTTAGGACCCGGAGGGTAAGGTTAGGACCGTGAGGGTAAGGTTAGGACCGCGAGGGTAAGGTTAGGACCGCGAGGGTAAGGTTAGGACCGTGAGGGTAAGGTTAGGACCGCGAGGGTAAGGTTAGGACCGCGAGGGTAAGGTTAGGACCGCGAGGATAAGGTTAGGACCCTGAGGGTAAGGTTAGGACCGCGAGGGTAAGGTTAGGACCGCGAGGGTAAGGTTAGGACCGCGAGGGTAAGGTTAGGACCCGGAGGGTAAGGTTAGGACCGCGAGGGTAAGGTTAGGACCGCGAGGGTAAGGTTAGGACCGTGAGGGTAAGGTTAGGACCGCGAGGGTAAGGTTAGGACCGCGAGGGTAAGGTTAGGACCGTGAGGGTAAGGTTAGGACCGCGAGGGTAAGGTTAGGACCGCGAGGGTAAGGTTAGGACAGTGAGGGTAAGGTTAGGACCGCGAGGGTAAGGTTAGGACCGTGAGGGTAAGGTTAGGACCGCGAGGGTAAGGTTAGGACCGCGAGGGTAAGGTTGTGACCGTGAGGGAAAGGTTAGGACCGCGAGGGTAAGGTTAGGACCGTGAGGGTAAGGTTAGGACCGCGAGGGGTTAGGACCGCGAGGGTAAGGTTAGGACCGCGAGGGTAAGGTTAGGACCGCGAGGGTAAGGTTAGGTCCGCGAGGGTAAGGTTAGGACCGCGAGGGTAAGGTTAGGACCGCGAGGGGTTAGGACCGTGAGGGTAAGGTTAGGACCGCGAGGGTAAGGTTAGGACCGCGAGGGTAAGGTTAGGACCGCGACGGTAAGGTTAGGACCGCGAGGGTAAGGTTAGGACCGTGAGGGTAAGGTTAGGACCGTGAGGGTAAGGTTAGGACCACGAGGGTAAGGTTAGGACCGCGAGGGGTTAGGACCGCGAGGGTAAGGTTAGGACCCGGAGGGTAAGGTTAGGACCGTGAGGGTAAGGTTAGGACCGTGAGGGTAAGGTTAGGACCGCGAGGGTAAGGTTAGGACCCGGAGGATAAGGTTAGGACTGTGAGGGTAAGGTTAGGACAGTGAGGGTAAGGTTAGGACCCGGAGGGTAAAGTTAGGACCCGGAGGGTAAGGTTAGGACTGTGAGGGTAAGGTTAGGACCGTGAGGGTAAGGTTCGGACCGCGAGGGTAAGGTTAGGACAGTGAGGGTAAGGTTAGGACAGTGAGGGTAAGGTTAGGACCCGGAGGGTAAGGTTAGGACAGTGAGGGTAAGGTTAGGACAGTGAGGGTAAGGTTAGGACCGCGAGGGTAAGGATAGGACCGCGAGGGTAAGGTTAGTACCGTGAGGATAAGGTTAGGACCGTGAGGGTAAGGTTAGGACCGCGAGGGTAAGGTTAGGACCGCGAGGGTAAGGTTAGGACCGCGAGGATAAGGTTAGGACCGTGAGGGTAAGGTTAGGACCGCGAGGGTAAGGTTAGGACCGTGAGGGTAAGGTTAGGACCGTAAGGGTAAGCTGTGGGGGAACAGACACGCTTAATAAAGCCTCATCGACTTCACTCTATTCGTCTCACGGAGTCTTTGTGCGCTACAGAGGGTAAGGTTAGGATCGTGAGGGTAAGGTTAGGATCGTGAGGGTAAGGTAAGGACCGCGAGGGTAAGGTTAGGACCGCGAGGGTAAGGTTAGGACCGCGAGGATAAGGTTAGGACTGTGAGGGTAAGGTTAGGACCGTGAGGGTAAGGTTAGGACCGCGAGGGTAAGGTTAGGACCCGGAGGGTAAGGTTAGGACCCGGAGGGTAAGGTTAGGACAGTGAGGGTAAGGTTAGGACCCGGAGGGTAAGGTTAGGACAGCGAGGGTAAGGTTAGGACCGCGAGGGTAAGGTTAGGACCGCGAGGGTAAGGTTAGGACCGTGAGGGTAAGGTTAGGACCGCGAGGATAAGGTTAGGACTGTGAGGATAAGGTTAGGACCGCGAGGGTAAGGTTAGGACCGCGAGGGGTTAGGACCGCGAGGGGTTAGGACCGCGAGGGTAAGGTTAGGACCGCGAGGGTAAGGTTAGGACCGTGAGGGTAAGGTTAGGACCGCGAGGGTAAGGTTAGGACCGCGAGGGTAAGGTTAGGACCGCGAGGGGTTAGGACCTCGAGGGTAAGGTTAGGACCGCGAGGGTAAGGTTAGGACCGTGATGGTAAGGTTAGGACCGCGAGGGTAAGGTTAGGACCGTGATGGTAAGGTTAGGACCATGAGGGTAAGGTTAGGACCGTGAGGGTAAGATTAGGACCGTGAGGGTAAGGTTAGGACCGTGAGGGTAAGGTTAGGACCGCAAGGGTAAGGTTAGGACCGCGAGGGGTTAGGTCCGCGAGGGTAAGGTTAGGACCGCGAGGGTAAGGTTGTGACCGTGAGGATAAGGTTAGGACCCGGAGGGCAAGGTTAGGACCGTGAGGATAAGGTTAGGACCGCGAGGGGTTAGGACCGCGAGGGTAAGGTTAGGACCGTGAGGGTAAGGTTAGGACCGTGAGGGTAAGGTTAGGACCGCGACGGTAAGGTTAGGACCCGGAGGGTAAAGTTAGGACCGCGAGGGTAAGGTTAGGACCGTGAGGGTAAGGTTAGGACCGCGAGGGGTTAGGACCGCGAGGGTAAGGTTAGGACCTTGAGGGTAAGGTTATAGAATCATAGAATTTACAGTGCAGAAGGAGGCTATTCGGCCCATCGAGTCTGCACCGGCTCTTGGAAAGAGCACCCTACCCAAGGCCAACACCGCCACCCTATCCCCATAACCCAGTAACCCCAACCAACACTAAGGGCAATTTTGGACACTAAGGGCAATTTAGCATGGCCAATCCACCTAACCTGCACATCTTTGGACTGTGGGAGGAAACCGGAGCACCCGGAGGAAACCCACGCAGACACGGGGAGGATGTGCAGACTCCGCACAGACAGTGACCCAAGCTGGAATCAAACCTGGGACCCTGGAGCTGTGAAGCAATTGTGCTATCCACAATGCTACCGTGCTGTCCCTTATGATCGTGAGGGTAAGGTTAGGACCATGAGGGTAAGGTTAGGACTGAGAGGGTAAGGTTAGGACCGCGAGGGTAAGGTTAGGACCGCGAGGGTAAGGTTAGGACCGTGAGGGTAAGGTTAGGACCATGAGGGTAAGGTTAGGACCGCGAGGGTAAGGTTAGGACCACGAGGGTAAGGTTTGGACCGTGAGGGTAAGGTTAGGACCATGAGGGTAAGGTTAGGACCCGGAGGGTATGGTTAGGACCCGGAGAGTAAGGTTAGGACCCGGAGGGTAAGGTTTTAAGGATTAGCTCAAGGGTGATAGAAAGTTGGAAATACAGATGGTTGGATTCTCCATTTCTGAAACTAAGTGCCAGCACGAACGGAGAATACGCCGGAGGTTCACCACAGGAAAGTTGGGTGAACCTCTCATCGATTCCAGTACATGTGAGGGGCTAGCACCGGCAGCGTGTGAAACTCCCGCAGGCCGCGCCAAAAACAGTCGGAGAATGGCTGGGTCCCGAGCTGCGCATGCGCAAGGCTGACCTGCAGTGGTCATCCCGTAAAATATGGCACCGGCCATGCTGGAGCCCTAACACGCCAACCGTGACCCCAACCCCCCCCACCAGTCCCCCCAGCAAGAACAGAACCCCCCCCCCCCCCAATCCCCCCCCCCACACCTCGGCCAGCGGCACTAATTCCGGCTGAGTGTGGCGGCGCTGGACACTGTCCACAGCCGTCTGTTTTTGAAAACTCACCACTATTCTTAGAAGTCCCCCTATACCAAAATGGGCCGACATTCTAAATGGTGATCAGGGATTCTCACTCCCTGACTCCGGTGCAGGCTTCAGTGGGTGCTATTCAGGTCAAACTATGTTTTCAAGTTATCCCCCGGTATAATCCATACCTTCACCGAAGATTTAATCTACTTACCACTTAGTAGCATCGATCCTGGGTCCCACATTGCTAAGTAAGTAAAGTAAACTTTGGAATAACCACTATTTCAGGTTAAATTAAGTTATTTTATGATTATATTTTTTCTTTTAAAAGCTGCAATTACTGTCTTTACAGAAAGGTACAAAGATCTTGCTTCTGAATCCTTCTGGTTGGTTGAAGGAACCTTCAGGCCCAACTTGACAATCAATCTTCTTTAAAGTCTGGTCTTCTTTAGATGTATTCGCTGGTTAGCTCGGTTGCTGTGTCCTATCTTTCCCATGGACCGAGCTGTGAGAGCTAGCTCTGCTGGCTGTCTCTGAGCTGACTCTGCCTACTCTTTAAATTCTAGTCTTCCTTTGATGTATTAGCTGTTTTGGCTCGGCTGCTTTGCCCTGTCCCTTTCCCATGGCCGAGCTGACTGTAATCTGACTCTGAGCTGCTTGTTCCTTCTCTGCTTCTCCCCTCCCTCTCCCTCTCTTTGAGTTCTGGTTCTGATTCTGTCTGCTGTTCTCTTTCTTCGGGTTTATATATGTTTCTAACAGTTATCTCGTTTTTATAACTTTATTGTAAAGTAACTCTTGATTTTCTTTGATTGTAAAAAGATCTGAACATTCTAATCCAACTAAGTAAGCATTTTGACATGACCTCAGCTCTCAGGTTTCTGATTACATTGTTTCCTTTGTGATGTTCAAAATGCTTTGACTTCAAGAGGTGTCCTGTCATTTCCATAGTTTTATTTTCCAATTGTGTCCTCAGCTCATAATTTTGACTTTGATTTTGGCTTTGAATTATGTTTCTTGTAGACTGATAGTCTCCAGTTTTCTTTAATTTACCTGGTATTAGCAAATTTTCACACCTAGAATTCTCACCAAATTCAACTGAACCTCATCCATTCTTTTCCAGATCCATACTAAGATAGTTACTTTCAATGAAGGTGTGAGCCATTGTTTTTGGCTTCATTCAAAATCCTGTTTGTCTTGTTTGCTAAGCCTGCTTGACCAAGGATATCTGCATTTCATAATCCTGCTCTTTGCAGCTGCTGTTAACCCTTTGTGGGATCTTTCCCTGTATCCTCTCATGTTTCTCTCTGACCAGATATTGCCAGACTTCCATATTTCAAATGACACATCTTTCCATATTTTCAATAACACGTCACGCTGAGCTCCCGACGACTGGGACCACACGTAGCCTGCGCCATCAGGAACTCGGCTCATTGGGGTTGGAGCAACAAACGGTGCATGGCATGTGCCATAATAATGCCAGTTTGGAGGGGGTGGAGCATGGCGGCCCCGATTCCGGAGTCGGAATCCGCTCTCCACCCGATCGCTGATCACGATTTCGGCGTCAGGCGATGAAGAATCTAGCCCGGATACTTTCATAGAAATTATCATAGAATTTACAGTGCAGAAGGAGGCCATTCGGCCCATCGAGTCTGCACCGGCTCTTGGAAAGAGCACCTGACCCAAGGTCAACACCTCCACCCTATCCCCATAACCCAGTAACCCCACCCAACACTAAGGGCAATTTTGGTCACTAAGGGCAATTTATCAAGGCCAATCCACCTAACCTGCACATCTTTGGGACTGTGGGAGGAATCCAGAGCACCCGGAGGAAACCCACGCACACACGGGGAGGATGTGGAGACTCCGCACCGACAGTGACCCAAGCCGGAATCAAACCTGGGACCCTGGAGCTGTGAAGCAATTGTGCTATCCACAATGCTACCGTGCTGCCCCTTTAGAGGGGGTATTCCAGATTATCAGCCCAGGCAGCTGACGGCACATCTACCAATAGTGGGCCAGTTAAAATCGAGGACGTTCAAATGGTCGCAGTTGAAGGAGAGCAGATAGTTTGGAGGATTGTAACTGGGGGAGGTTATACAGATGGGAGGAGGAGCACGAGGATTGTAAAATTTTGAACACGGGGATTGTAAAATTTTGAACACGGGGATTGTAAATTTTCCTGTGATGGAAGTGGGAGACAGAGTAAGTCAGTGATGACAGAACGGGGGGTGAACAGGACTTGGCGAGTTCGAATGCAGGCAGCTGAGTTGCGAATGATCTCAAATTTACAGAGGAATAAATGCCTTGGGGAGAGGTGAGTGACTGCTCCCTTGATATCTGTTTACATTTTAATAACTGGCTCTCCACGAGGTGCAGCACGGGCTCATGACAATAACTGGGCTGAACTCCAGAGCAATTTAAACAGGTCGTGCTGTGCAGGGGGCAGCATTTATTTTGCTCTTTCCAGATCAATATTTCCACTAAGAACAGCTTTGCCTCAGAGCTTCCCAGCAATTTAATGGAAACAGAACTTGCTTTTTCACGGTTAAGTTCCAGGTGAAATGTATTTTTACTTATTCAGTTAAAATGGTTGTCAAGGACCTGGATGACCTTTCACCTCTCAAATCAGTTTGATTGCAGGAGTGCTTATTGAGGACTCTTGCTGAGAGTGGACGCAGGTTTGGTACAACAGAATTCCAATGGGCCACCTCTGAATCTGATCAAGAGAGCACGTCAGAGGAATGCAGAGGGAGCTTTACTCGATTTAACCCCGTGCTGTTCCTTTTCCTGGGAGTGTTTGATGGGGGCAGTGTAGAGGGAGCTTTACTCTGTATCTAACCCCGTGCTGTACCTGTCCTGGGAGTGTTTGATGGGGACAGTGTAGAGGGAGCTTTACTCTGTATCTAACCCCGTGCTGTACCTGCCCTGGGAGTGTTTGATGGGGACAGTGCAGAGGGAGCTGTACTCTGTATCTAACCCCATGCTGTACCTGTCCTGGGAGTGTTTAATGGGGACAGTGTAGAGGGAGCTTTACTCTGTATCTAACCCCACGCTGCACCTGTCCTGGGAGTGTTTAATGGGGACAATGTAGAGGGAGCTTTACTCTGTATCTAACCCCGTGCTGTACCTGCCCTGGGAGTGTTTGATGGGGACAGTGTAGAGGGAGCTTTACTCTGTATCTAACCCCGTGCTGTACCTGTCCGGGGAGTGTTTAATGGGGACAGTGTAGAGGGAGCTTTACTCTGTATCTAACCCCGTGCTGTACCTGTCTTGGGAGTGTTTGATGGGGACAGTGTAGAGGGAGCTTTGCTCTGTATCTAACCCCGTGCTGTACCTGCCCTGGGAGTGTTTGATGCGGACAGTGCAGAGGGAGCTGTACTCTGTATCTAACCCCATGCTGTACCTGTCCTGGGAGTGTTTGATGGGGACAGTGTAGAGGGAGCTTTACTCTGTATCTAACCCCGTACTGTACCTGCCCTGGGAGTGTTTGATGGGGACAGTGTTGAGGCTTTACTCTAAATCTAACACTGTACTGATCCTGTCCTGAGACTGTGCTGCCTATGCTGGGTACCTGAATTGAGAGGGCATCCATTCTCCAGAACTACCATCCCTCACCTTGACAAGAACAACATTTACTGAAAAAGTAATTGAAGTTGATTTATGGGCCTGTCCTTTAGAATCGTAGTTGAGAATGTGGGTGAAATGTGTAGCTGAGCAGAGGGGCCTTGGTATCTCTACACACAAATCCTTAAAGTAGCAGGGCCAGTTGATGAAGTGGTTAAAAAGCATATGGGTTACTTGGGTTTATCCATAAAGGCACTATTGTAAAATTAAAGAGGTCATACTGGAATTTTATAACTGACAGGTCTGTTCTCAGATGGAATATTGTGGAGAATTCTGGATTCCACACTGTAGGAAAGATGTAAAGACCTTAGAGAACGGACAGAGGGAGGTTTACCAGGATGTGACCAGTGATGAGCGGCTTCAGGAAGGGACAGAGATTTTGGGATGTTCTCTGCACCAGAGAAGTTTTTAAGACAATGAATGGCTTTGATAGAACAGGCAGAGAAAATATATCAGGCAATTTAATGAAAAGGTTTCTCAGCGTGGTATCGATTGGGAACTGTCGGCAGCATCCCGACACTCAGCGTGGCCAGGCCCTCACCGTTGTAAAACATTAATTGTGCCACTTAACGAGACCCCACGGGCTTCATGCAGCAAATGATGGTCCCACCGACTGATTCGTTGGATCCGCGCCAGCCAGCCCCTTGCTAATATGGGGAACACGTGCACCACAGTGGTTAGCACTGATGCTTCACAGCGCCAGGGACACAGGTTCGATACCCGGCTTGGGTCACTGTCTGTGCGGAGTCAGCACGTTCATAGAATCATAGAATTTACAGTGCAGAAGGAGGCCATTCAGCCCATCAAGTCTGCACATTTCTGGACTGTGGGAGGAAACCGGTGCACCTGGAGGAAACCCACGAAAACACGGGGAGAACGCGCAGACTCCGCACAGACAGCGACCAGAGGCCAAAATTGAACCTGGGACCCTGGAACTGTGAGGCAGCAGTGTTAACCACTGTGCCACTCCATGTTCTCCCCGTGTCTGTGTGGGTTTCCTCCGGGCGCTCCGGTTTCCTCCCAGTAGTCCTGGAAAATGTGCTTTTTAGGTGAATTGGACATTCTGAATTCTCCCTCTGTGTACCCGAACAGGCGCCGGAGTGTGACGACTGGGGGATTTTCACAGTACCGTCATTGCAGTGTTAATGTAAGCGTACTCATGACACTAAAAAAGATATTATTAACAAGGGAGAGCAACACTCTAGCCGATCCTGCATTGCCAACCCCACACAGCTCACAGCCACGCCACCGAGGAGACCAGTCCCACGATTCGGAGTTGCCGACCTGGGCAGATTACTGGACGCGGTCGAGGCCAGGCAGGCTGCCTTGTTCACCCGACGGTTCGGAGGGTCAGCCATAGGGCAGCCAGTGCTACCTGGGAGGAAGTGGCAGCGGCCGTCAGCTTGGTGAGCGTGCCCAGGGGGAGCAGCACCATTGGGCCGCATGGGTGGGTTGGCATCACCCCTTGACCCCTTCCCATGCCCCGCCCCCCACGAGCATACGCCTGGCACTGCCCAGCATCATCTCCTGCCCAGCCGAACCATGCCCAGCAGTGCTGCCCATGCCATCCTCCCCATAACCCCCACTCCTACACCCATCTCCCTAAACTCCACAACCCCATCATACCCCCACGCCTACACCCATCCACCCATACTCCGCAACTCCATCATCCTCCCCATTCCCCCCCCCCCCCCCATACGGTCCATCCCCCTCACCAAGCCCTCATGCTGTGCTGAACCTCGAGTGCTGAGCTGTGAGGAGCAGTGAGGCGGATCAGAGTGATGCAGACTCCAGGCACTCACGAGCTGAGCTGTAAGAGAGCAACAAGGCGGAGCAGAGTGACCTAGACTCCAGACACTTGGACATGCAGTTGTGAGAGAGCAGCGAGGCGGAGCATGTGATGAGTGCAAGAATTTAAGACGTATTTCATTGTAGATATTTGGTGCAGTAAGAGTTAAAAGCCTGGGTTAGAGGGGTTTTGACTGCTATTGTCATGTTTTGAAAGAAATCCTAGTTTGAAAGGCAAGTCTACATTGGGAGGGGGAGTTCAATTAAAGTATCATAAAAGGTTTGGGCTAACGGAATTTTGTTTTGATTAAGGGGATTCCCTGTGGAGTTAATTAGATTTCAGCTTGGTAAAATGATGTCATTACTGGGTGGAGCTAAGGTGTTAGGCATTTTGTAGGAAATGCAGGTCAGTGTAGTTCTGGATGAAGCGGTGACCACAAGTCAGGTTTTGCTCTCTGCAATTGAGTTAAAAGAGATTGTCTGAGAACAATGAGGAGCTGGATCAAGCTGAGAAACAGCTTCTGAATTGATGCAGCCAGTGTTTCTGCATGGGTCTGACAGGGGTCACATCTTTTCTTTAACGCCGTGTCAAGAGATCTCTCTTTGTCAAAGAACATCTCCATAAAGCAAGTATTCCTCTGTGTCATTGATAGTTAACAGAGCTTAGGTGGGTTTTTCCTTGCTGTTTAAGCCAGAATGAAGATAGTAATAAGAGCATTAACTGTATTGCTAACCACTGCGCCACTGTGTCACCCGTGCATGATGTTAGATATAGGAAATACTATTCCATTAAACAGCATCAATACAGGCTCAATCCACTAAAGTTAGCACAGGCACAAAAGGATTGGCAGTACTCTTAAGAATAATATCATCAAAGTGAGTGGAGCGATTGGAGCTCATCTATTGTGATGGTTCCAAAAACCGGATGGAACACAATGTTGTGTGTGGATGACAGAAAAGTCAACGCAGTTACGAAGTCTGATTCGTATCCTTTTCCTCATTTGGAAAACTGTTGAAAAGGTCAGCCAAGCGAATTTTAATACCAAACTTAACTTTCCGAACGGATATTGGCAAGTACCTTTATCAGATGGGGCAAAGGATGTTTTGGCTTTTGTGACGCCAAATGGTCTGTATTAGTTTAAAGTCATGCCATTTGGAATGATGAATGTGCCAGAAACATTCCAAGCACTAACCAACAAGGTCATTTCTAGGCTAAAGAATTGTGCAGTGTACATTGACGATCTGGTGGTGGTAGGTCAAACGTGGAAGGAGTGTCTGGAACATTTAAAGGCATTGTTTGATCGACTACAGGAGGCCGGATTGATGGTAAACCTGGCTAAAAGTGAATTTGCGAAAGCACAAGTCACATTCTTAGGCCAATTAGGACATGGGCGGATGGCCCCACGGAATATGAAAACAAAAGCTATTCCGGAGTTTTCAATACCATCGATGAGGAGAGAATTTCTGACATCTCTGGCCATGAGTGGTTTTAACCAGAAACTCATGCCAAATTTCAGCAGTGTGGTTTCTCCATTGACTGAACTTCTGAAAAAGCACAGGAAATTTCAGTGGGTGTCGGAATGTCAGGGGGCATTCGATCATCTGAAAACTTTGTTAACCAACATACCAGTGTTGATGGCACCTAATGATGCCAAACAATTTAAGGTGTCAATTGATGCGAGTGATGTGGGTGTGGGTGCTGTACTGTTGCAGGAAGACAACGAAAGAGTCAAAAGGCCTGTTGGTTATCTTTCGGGAACTAAATATTCATCAAAAGAAATATTCAACCTTCGAGAAGGAGGCATTGAATTTGGTATTGGCGTTACAACATTTTGACATTTCTCAGAATCATAGAATCCCTACAGTGCACAAGGAGGCCATCTGGCCCATCGAGTCTGCACCAACCCTATGAAAGAGCACTCTACCCAGGCTCAATCCTCCTCAACCCGGTACCCCACCTAACCTTTACACACAAAGGGGCAATTTATCATGACCAATCGACCTAACCTGCACGTCTTTGAACTGTGGGAGAAAACCGGAGCACCCGGAGGAAACCCACGCAGACACGGGGAGAAGGTGCAAACTCCACACACACAGTCACCCAAGGCCGGAATTGAACCCAGGTCTATGGAGCTGTGAGGCAGCAGTGCTAGCCACTGTGCCACCGTGCCACCCCTAATTTATATTGCTAAAAATTCATTGGAAAGAATTGTATATACAGACAATAATCCATTAAAGTTTTTGTAAACGTTTAAGGATCAAAATGCAAGACTGTTCAAGATGGACTTTATTGTTACAGTCATTTAAATTAAACATTAGAGATGTAGCAGAAATAGAAGATGTGATTCCCGAAGCTTCATCCCGACTTTTAAGTGTGAGAAGACTGGAAGAGGAAGACTGAAATGAAATACTCATTGTTACGACAGTCTGCGCAGGTGGACGATCAATTCCAGCCCCACACTTCCCGGAGTCCCAACATCAGTGAATTAAACAATAGTTTCTGTATTTTCTTGAGATATTTATAACAAGAGTAAAAGATGAACACATTATGGAAATATTGGAATACTGGTCTACTAATGGTCTACTTTGGGCAGCACGGTAGCATTGTGGATAGCACAATTGCTTCACAGCTCCAGGGTCCCAGGTTCGATTCCGGCTTGGGTCACTGTCTGTGCGGAGTCTGCACATCCTCCCCGTGTGTGTGTGGGTTTCCTCCGGGTGCTCCGGTTTCCTCCCACAGTCCAAAGATGTGCAGGTTAGGTGGTTTGGCTATGATAAATTGCTCTTAGTGTTGGGTGGAGGCGTTGACCTTGGGTAGGGTGCTCGTTCCAAGAGCTGGTGCAGACTCGATGGGCTGAATGGCCTCCTTCTGCACCGTAAATTCTATGATAATCTATGATAATCTAACTATTCCCAAAACCCCGTCCCTCCCTCCACCCAGGACACATGACAGGCATACGGTGAAGGAGGTAGGAAAGGTTAAAAAATAACAGGGATTAAGAGGTTTGAGAGATTTGAGGATCCCCACTACTGAGGTTTTGTTTTTCCGAGCATGCCAAGGGTGGACCTCCTCGTTTGGTTTGCCTTTCCGAATGGTTGTCTTCGATTAGAACATGGAGGCGGTAGAATCCCCTTCAGAGAGTCACTTGGACCTTTACCAGTATAATCATCAGACCCACTGAGGTAATAGAATTCTTCAGCTGGAGATTTCACAAGATTTTTAAACACCCCCTTATTCCTGCAGGTGGCGCTGGACTATGTCCTTCCGCAGGTTGACCTGACTGCAGAGCAAAAGGTCTTTAACCAGAGGTCATCAGCTGAGAAAAGCCAGTTTCAGCTCCCCAGCCTTTTATTCAAAAGTGCAACATTACCCAGGTGGAGGGTACTTTAATTGCCAGCCTTAGCTGTTGAAAGATTATTTCACATCACCAGCCTCCCAAACAGAGATTTAGAATTCCACGGACCTGACAACTGCCTGCAGGCTTTTAAACACGAGGGACAGGGCAGCACGGTGGTGCAGTGGTCAGTACTGCCGTTTCATAGAATTTCATAGAATTCATACTGCAGAAGGAGGCCATTCGGCCCATCGAGCCTGCACCGGCCCTTGGAAAGAGCACCCTACCCAAGCCCACACCATCACTCTAACCCCGTAACCCAGTAACCCCACCCAACCTTTTTTGGACACTAAGGGCAAATCAGCACGGCCAATTCACCTAACCTGCACGTCTTTGGACTGTGGGAGGAAACCGGAGCACCCGGAGGAAACCCACACAGACACGGGAAGAACGTGCAGACTCCGCACAGACAGTGACCCAAGCCGGGAATCGAACCTGGGACTCTGGAGCTGTGAAGCAACTGTGCTAACCACTGTGCAACCGTGCTGCCCATCGGGTCGAGGACCCAGGTTCGATCCCAGACCTGGGTCACTGTCCGCGTCGAGTTGGCACATTCTCCCCGTGTCTGCGTGGGTCTCACCCCCACAACCCAAAGATGTGTAGGTTAGGTGGATTGGCCATGCTGAATTGCCCCTCAATTGGAAAAAATTATAATTAGGCACTCTAAATTCAAAAAGAACATTACTAATGCCGAAACCGAGCAGGGGATTGTACAGTGAGGCTAGTTTACACAGGTGTATGTGGGAGACACAGGGAGAATGTGCAAACTCCACACAGACAGTGACCCAGGGCTGGGATTCGAAACGGGTCCCCAGTGCCGTAGTCCCAGTGCTAACCACTGCGCCACGTGCTGCCCATTAGAAATGTTTTAACATTGAGCAAGTTAGCCTCTGTGTCATTGGTACTCAAAGTGGATTGAGAGCTGAGGTTATATTTTCTTGTTGTTGTAAGTTGGAAAAGCGATACTACCTAAGGATAATTTATTCACTGTATTGAGCAGCGGAGCAGAGCGAGCCAGACACCAGATTCTCATGGAGGGGTGTCTGGGATCTTATTCTGGTATTCCTGACCCCATTCCCGGGGTTTTTGATTGTCCGTAGAGCCTTTCAAGGATGCGGACTGGTTTGCACCTTGAACTCCTGATCTGGCCAGTGTCCTTGCAGGGAGAGGCATGTCTGAGTCCTCAGCAATTTGCATGGAGTCGGGCCAGCTTTTCAAAGAGCTGTGGTTCGCTGTCATGAACCGTAGTCTGCAAGGATGAGACTTGGCTGAGAGCAGAGAAATCCATTCGACTGTTGAAATAACTGAGCCGAAGGAAAACATTGCTTGATTAACAGCTCTGGTTCTCTGATCTCTTCTGTCAATTACACAATGCTTCCTAACATAACATAAAGAGGTTTCAGATGCTTGCAGTTTAAGCTACTGATACTTTAAAGGGTCTTGATTATGTAAAGGGCAGCACGGTAGCACAGTGGGCAGCACTGTTGTTTCACAGTTCCAGGGTGGGTGGTTGGAAATCAAGTGGCATGAATGGACATAGGAGGGATGTGGGGTTTTGAGGGGTGAGGGTTTGAGAGTCTATTCTTTCATTATAATTGAGACAAAGTCCAACAGCACTGAGACGAGACCACCCTCCACACCCAGCAGCCCCCGTGGCTGCCTCTGAACTCTTTCCCGGGTCCGTTGGCCCTACTCCAGCCCTGCAACGAAGATCCCATCTTTCCTGGCATTTTCTCCTGAGGTAGGCCGAGTCGGGAATTTTCTTGCTACCTGCCTTGAGGATGAAAACCCTCTTCTGTCTCTCTAAATCTTTCATAATTTAAAGACCGATAGCGTTCAGCCCTTGCTCTTTTCTCTCTTCAACTCTCAGCCTTTCCTTTAGCTGTGTGATTAGATCCTACAGGCAGCTTGAGATGGGAGACACACTGCTATCATGGAGTGACCAAGGCAAAGGTAATTTATTTTAGTCACAGGAGGGCTGAAGAGGTGATGGTCGACTTTCATTTGCCACAGAAGGACAAAAACATTTTTTCATCTGCTACAGATTTACAGGATTTTTGAAGGGAAAACTTAGCAATCCAATCAAGGTGAAGCAGGTGAGATGAATACAAGTCTCAGATGGGAAACGAGTAAGTTTAAGTGGTGCAAAGTCTGAAACATAGCAATAGAACCGGCACGGTAGCAGAGTGGTTAGCATTGTTGCTTCACAGCTCCAGGGTCCCGGGTTCGATTCCCGGCTTGGCTCATTGTCTGTGTGGAGTCTGCACGTTCTCCCCGTGTCTGCGTGGGTTTCCTCCGGGTGCTCCGGTTTCCTCCCACAAGTCCCGAAAGACGTGCTGTTAGGTAATTTGGACATTCTGAATTCTCCCTTTGTGTACCCGAACAGGCGCCGGAATGTGGCGACTAGGGGCTTTTCACAGTAACTTCATTGCAGTGTTAATGTAAGCCTACTTACAGGGTAGCACAAGTGGATAGCACTGTGGCTTCACAGCGCCAGGGTCCCAGGTTTGATTCCCCGCTGGGTCACTGTCTGTGCGGCGTCTGCACGTTCTCCCCGTGTCTGCGTGGGTTTCTTCCCACAGTCCAAACACGTGCAGGTTAGGTGGATTGGCCATGCTAATTGCCCTGAATGACAAAAAGGTTAGGAGGGGTTATTGGGTTACGAGGATGGGGTGGAAGTGAGAGCTTAAGTGGGTCGGTGCAGACTCGATGGGGTGAATGACCTCCTTCTGCACTGTATGTTCTATGTTTTATGTTCTACTTGTGACAACAAAGATTATTAAAAAAACACATAGATGTATACAGCAACAAAAGGTGGCATTCAGTCCATTCTGGCATTGGGCAAGGGCAATGTAAAATACCCCCATCGCTCTCATCCTATAGCCCTCTGTCTTCCTCTGCTTCACAAAACTCCCGGCCTTTGCCTTGTGGCCGGAATCCCGTGCATTTAACAATGCAATTTCTCCTCAGCTCTTTCTGTAAATTCTAAGTGACTGTTTTAACTTGTTGATTCTTCATCATTTCCTCCACAATTAAATTAAATTGCCTTTTCCTGTTCTCTGTGTGAAAACACTTCATAATTTTGTTGAACTCAATTAATTCTTCCAATCACCTTCTCCACTCCATTAGAAATGGTCCCTCTATTTGAAGTCAAGGCTCTTTGGGATTGTGTTCAGTGTGTCGCTATAATGTGGGTCAGCACCATGAGCGACAGAAATTCATGCTGTTTGAAATAGTAAAAGAGTGTAATACAGTCTATTGCAGATGAGAAGAATCCTATATGCATGTCCCAGATCACACACTCCCTTATCTTGTAAACTAAGATGGAATTGCAATTCCTTCACATCCTTCTCATCGTCTCCGACTCATCCAGATCAGGCAAGTGTGGAAGGAAAATTACATTTCTGGCCTGCCTTTTCAAGGCCTCAGCGTGTCTCATAGAATCATAGAATCATAGAAGTTTACAGCATGGAAACAGGCCCTTCGGCCCAACCAGTCCATGCTGCCCAGTTTTTACCATTAAGCTAGTCCCAGTTGCCCGCACTTGGCCCATAACCCTCTATACCCATCTTACCCATGTAACTATCTAAATGCTTTTTAAAAGACACAATTGTACCCGCCTCTACTACTACCTCTGGCAGCACATTCCAGACACTCACTACCCCCTGAGTGAAGAAATTGCCCCTCTGTGCCCTTCTGAATCTCTCCCCTCTCACCTTAAACCTATGCCCTCTAGTTTTAGACTCCCCTACCTTTGGGAAAAGATGTTGACTATCTACCTTATCTATGCCCCTCATTATTTTATAGACCTCTATAAGATCACCCCTAAGCCTCCTACGCTCCAGGGAAAAAAGTCCCAGTCTATCCAGCCTATCCTTATAACTCGAACCATCAAGTCCCGGTAACATCCTAGTAAATCTTTTCTGCACTCTTTCTAGTTTAATAATATCCTTCCTATAATAGGGTGACCAGAACTGCACACAGTATTCCAAGTGTGGCCGTACCAATGTCTTGTACAACTTCAACAAGACGTCCCAACTCCTGTATTCAGTGTTCTGACCAATGAAACCACGCATGCCGAATGCCTTCTTCACCACCCTGTCCACCTGCGACTCCACCTTCAAGGAGCTATGAACCTGTACTCCTAGATCTCTTTGTTCTATTCTCAGCCAATGAAGTTTGACATTTAGGCCCAGTTCCTCTGGTAGTGTAGTCTTCTCTCAGTACGGAATTACGAGTGTCATACTATTTAGGGGCACGGCGAGGACCCTCGGGCCCACGAGCCTGTTCCTCCATTCAACAAGGTCATTACTGACCTGTCTGTAACCTCAATTGCACATTCCATCCACCCCTGATAACCTTTCACCTCCTTGCTTCTCTCCCTTTGCCTTATAAATATTCGAAGACTGCGTCCAGCGCCTTTTGGGGAAGAAAGTTCCAAAGACTCACAACCCTTTGAGACAAAACAATTTCTCCACATTTTTGTCCGAAATTGGCAGGCCCTTATTTTTAAACAGTGGCCTCTATTCCTAGATACCCTCACAAGAGGAAACACCCTCTTCACATCCACTCTGTCGGAGCACCTCAGAATCATACATGTTTCAATCAAGTTACCTCTTATTCTTCTAAACTCCAGTCAATACGAGCCTACCCTGTCCAGCCTTCCCTCAGATAACAACCTGCCAATTGAGGGAATTAGTCCAGTAAACCTACTCTGAACTGCTTCCAATGAATTTACATCTTTCTTTCAATAAGGAGACCAATACTGTACATAGTATTCCATATGTGACCTCCGCAATGTCCTGTATATAACTGAACAACTGAGCGTAAAACACCTCCCAACTTTTGAATTCAACTCCCTTGCAATAAATAGCAACATTCTATCAGCTTTTCTAGTTTCCTGCTGTCCTGACGACTAACCTTTTGCGATTCATACACTAGGACGCCCAGGTTCCTCTGCCTCTCCGAGCACTGCAATCTTCTCTTTGTCCACAGCATTGTACTTCTTCAAAGAACTCCAATAAATTTGTTAATGTATAATAAATATAATTTTCCTTTCACAACCCCAGCTGACTCTGATTGCATTGAATTTTTATGAGTGCCCTGATCTTTAACAATTGCCGGAATTCTCTGTTCAGGAGACTAACTGCTTCTGCCAACAGGGAATGGGACTCGTCTCCGCTGGGGCTGGGAGTGGTGCCTAGGTCCACCACTGTCTCTTTAGCCAAGCAATAATATGCATGGCAGAGAACTCGCCGGATTCCGTTGGAATCCTGGTATTGGGCCACCAATTTAAGCAGGTGACCCGATTCCAAGCTCTGGCAGCGGCCACCCCACCCTTCGCTGACAAGGAGGGGCATCCTCCCCACCACCATGGGAATAACAGGTCCCCCCCCCCCCCCCACAGCACGCACAATGAGGATGATCTGACCCTTGCCACTGATCCCCCCACTGACCCCCCAGCCCCCCATCACACCCCCAAATCAGTCATCCCCATCATTTACCCCTAGCACAGACCTCTTCTCACTTCCTCTTTTTCATAGCAGAAAGTACTTAGCTGCTTTTGATGTGGTGAAGTGGTCAATCATAGCAAGAGTGTTTAGAAACATTTTGGTGGCATCACATCAGGGTAATGGAGATGCATTCAAAGACTGTCTGGGGATTTGAAGCCTTTCAAGTGTGCCTGTTTTTTGAGGAAGCACCTGATACTTGTAACAGCTGCTGATTTAAATACCTTTGTCTGAGGCAGCAGATGTTAGGAAAGGCCAAGTGTAAATGCAATGATTTTTCTGCCTGGACTGCCCCTCAGCTTTCACACAGGTGTGACTGATGGGGGTCTCTGTTGGGGGCCTCTAATGGGAGGGTCTGATGGGGGGTCTGATCACCGCATCTTGGGCAAGTTTGCACCAAAGCCCATCCAGTGGATTTCCCACTCTGGGGATCGAAGCATAACGGGAGGATGGAGACTTGGGCTTCCAGCCTGTTAATGACATTAAAATGTATTTAAGCGCTTGGTTTGCATCCTCCAGCCAATGCGGGATGGATGGTGCGCTGAGGCCAGCGGCGGGGATCGAAGCATCGCAACAGGTTTGGCGCCAAATCTGTTTTTCCCTCGGCGCCCCATTCTCCGCCCAATCGGAATTCCCGATCGGAGCAGCATTGAATGGAAAATCCATCCCATAGCTTCTAACATTTTCCCTTGACTGATGTCAAGCTAACTGCCGTGCTTTCTATCTCTCCCTAGTTGAATAAAGAACATAGAACATAGAACGATACAGCGCAGTACAGGCCCTTCGGCCCACGATGTTGCACCGAAACAAAAGCCATCTAACCTACACTATGCCATTATCATCCATATGCTTATCCAATAAACTTTTAAATGCCCTCAATGTTGGCGAGTTCACTACTGTTGCAGGTAGGGCATTCCACGGCCTCACCACTCTTTGCGTAAAGAACCTACCTCTGACCTCTGTCCTATATCTATTACCCCTCAGTTTAAGGCTATGTCCCCTCGTGCCAGCCATTTCCATCCGCGGGAGAAGGCTCTCACTGTCCACCCTATCTAACCCCCTGATCATTTTGTATGCCTCTATTAAGTCTCCTCTTAACCTTCTTCTCTCTAACGAAAACAACCTCAAGTCCATCAGCCTTTCCTCATAAGATTTTCCCTCCATACCAGGCAACATCCTAGTAAATCTTCTCAAGTTACATTTGCTATCTTCCAACCTAATGGGACCTTCCCTAAATCTAGGGAGTTTCACAAAACTATCCCACTAACCGCTTGTTTTAAGGCCCTAGGATGAAGCCCACCTGGTCCCAGGGATTTGTCAGCCCAGAGCTCCAACCATTTACTCAGTATCACTTACCTGGTGATTGTAATCTTGTGATCCATCTTTTCTTACATTTCCTGATTTATACGTATTTCTGTGATGTTATTTATGTCCTCTATAGTGAAGACCAATGCAAACTATCTGTTCAATTCATCTGCCATCTCCTTGTTTTCCATTATTAATTCCCCAGATCCACTTTCCATCGGCCCAACTCACTTTGTTAACTCTTTTCTTTCTGGAATAGCTGTAAAGACTCTTACTTTCTGTTTTTATATTTCTGGCTAGCTTTCTCTCATGCTCAAATTTTTCCTTTCTTAATAACTGATGCGACCATCAATTCACACGAGACGATTAGTAGAAGTGAACAGTGGTTTTAATCAGCTAGAACTGTGCCTGCCTGCGACTGCTCTGTACTGAGTGCCGACTACAGGCTGCAGGTTTATATACCACCCCCGAGGGGGCAGAGCCCACAGGGGCATCAACATAGTACAGTACAATACAGTGGTGAATTGCAGTAGCAATACGTTCACCACAATAATCTTTTTTTACATTTCGTCCGATCTTCAGCCTACATTTTTTCCTTAATTCCCTGGAGTGAGACTTTGATCCAAAAGTTCCCCACCAGGCCACTCATTACCCCGACTTGGAAATATATCACCGCTGCTTCACTGTCAAAATCCTGGATCACCCTCCCTAACAGCACTATGGGTGTACCTACACCCCATGGATTACTGTGGCTCAAAAAGGCAGCCCCATGCTGGGCGTAAGTGCAGCATTCGAGGCCTTTCAAAGGCCCTCTTTCTAAAGGTCCTGCACCATTCTCTTCAGACTACTGAACCCAGTACAGTATTGGGCGGCATGGTAGCACAGTGGTTAGCACGGTTGCTTCACGGCTCCAGGGTCCCAGGTTCGATACCCGGCTTGGGTCATTGCCTATGTGAAGTCTGCACGTTCTCCCCGTGTGTGCGTGGGTTTCCTCCGGGTGCTCCGGTTTCCTCCCGCAGTCCAAAGATGTGCAGGTTAGGTGGATTGGCCGTGCTAAATTGCCCTTAGTGTCCAAAAAAGGTTTGGTGGGGTTACTGGGATGGGACGGAGTGTGGGCTGAAGTAGGGAGTTCTTTCCAAGGGCCGAATGGCCTCCTTCTGCAGTGTAAATTCTATGATTCTATGACCCAAATGCTGCACCCAGTGGGATCTTATGAAGGTTTTGTAGGTCAGCACTATTTTTGAGAAATGAGAAGCTGAAGAGAATATGATTGAGAGAGGAGTTGCCAGCTGAATGAGTTGGCTGTGAAGTTGAAAATTGATCATCTGCAATTCTTGCTGTGTTCTAAGCCTCACCAATCTGCTCTGGGAAACCATCACCCGTTCACCTGTTCACTTTCGTTCCTTCTGCCTATTGCCCGCTCTCCATTTGTAGCTCTGTACAGTGCTCTGAGTCTCTTTATCAGTAATGAGTGCTCCAGAACTGGAAGCTGCTGCTGTCTGATGCACACACATTCCCATTCCAGTGAAGACACTGTGCGGAGTTCTCATTGTCCCGATATCTTATTGTGCTTCTGCTGCCTCGTGTGATTAACACAGCCTCCTCCATAAATAATCCAAAAGATCTCACCTTAAGATTCCGTGACATCTGTGGCCAGACTCAGCTCGAGCATTTCTCGAAATTCCAGTTCCATTCTGACCCTGCCTGCTACCTCTGGGGATTCACAGTAACCATGTGAAGGTCATGTTAGGCTAAACAATTCAATAAAACACGCAGCCTTCTGTCTCTTTGGAATTTCAACCAGTTCTTTTCATTTTACTCCCTTGCAGGGTTGGATCAACAGCATCAGAAATAAAATACTGGGGGAGCTGAAAATCTGAAAGTGCTGAAAAACACAACCACCTCTGTCGAGTGAAACAGTTGAATGGCCTTCCATCAGAACTGGGAACAGGTGGAAAACGTAACAGGTTTTAATCACGATATAAAGGCTGGGGGAGTGGGGGGGGGGGGGGGGGTGTTATGGGAAGAAGAGCAAAAGAGGTCTAAAGACAGCAGAGATTATCCAGGAAAGATTAAACTTTTACAGATGTGCGATAGAGAGCATCCTATCCAGCTGCATCACAGCCTGGTGTGGCAACTGCTCGGTCCAAGATCGCAAGAAACTGCAGAGTGTGGTGAACTCAGCCCAACGCATCACACAAGCTTGCCACCCCCACATTGATTCTGTATACACCTCCCGCTGCCTCAGGAAGGCAGACAGCATTATCAGAGACCCCTCCCACCCAGGCATTGCCTTCTTCCAGACCCTTCCATCAGGCAGAAGGTACAGAAGTCTGAAGACCCGCACATCCAGATGTAGGAACAGCTTCTTCCCCACAGCTACAAGACTCCTCAACGGCTCCCCCTCGGACTGATCTATTCCCTGTAAGAACACTATTCACAATACCCTATGCTGCTCATGTATTTGCTTTGTTCGGCTCCTTGTTCCGCACTGTAACCAATCACTGTTTGTTGATGTACCATTTCTAAAAAGTACTCTGTCGATTATTCTTTTGTCTACTATGTACGTACTGTGTACGTTCCCTCGGCTGCAGAAAAATACTTTTCACTGTACTTTGATACATGTGACACTAAATCAAATCAAATCAAATGTCAAAAGGATGGTAAAGAGACAAGAAAAGAGGTAGAGAATGTGACTAGAGGAGGTGCGAATCAATGACTTTTATTTCAAATTTGTGCCAAATTTCAGCAGGGCCGTACATCCACTCACCGAGCTGCTGAAGAACAAACTATTTAAATAGTTGCTGCTGTAAAGCAGCATTGAGACACTTAAAAGCTGTTTTAAGTTTTAACCGCTGCCACTCCAGTGTTAGCTATGCCAAACTATGAGAAACAATTCAAATTGGCTATTGATTATGGGGGCCGTATTGTTCCAGGAGGATTACCAGGGAATCGAAAACCAGTTGGTTATTTTTCCTGAAACCTAAACCGTCATCAGAAGAAATATTCCACCATTGGAAAAGGAACATTAGATTCAGGACTGGCTGCTGCAACACTTTGAAATTTGCATTACTAGCAATCTATGGGCGGCACGGTAGCACAGTGGTTAGCTCTGTTGCTTCACAGCGCCAGGGACCCGGGTTTGATTCCGACTTGGGTCACTGTCTGTGTGCAGTCTGCACATCTTCCCTGTGTCTGCGTGGTTTTCCTCCAGGTGCTCCGGTTTCCTCCCACAAGTCCTGAAAGACTTGCTGTTAGGTGAATTGGACATTCTGAATTTTCCCTCAGTGTACCCGAACAGGCGCCTGAGTGTGGCGGCTAGGGGATTTTCACAGTAACATCATTGCAGTGTTAATGTAAGCCTACTTGCGACACTAATAAAGATTATTTATCGAACAGAGACTGTCATGTATACAGGTCATAATCCATTAAGATCCTGGAGAAGCTCTGAGACTGCATTATTAGAATATTTCGTTGGAGTCTATTCGTGTAGCCATTTAATTCTTTTAAAGTTTCATGGTGCAGGATGAGATAACGCGACACAGATGGTCCAGCAATTGTTTCAAGGACTGTCGAGAATGTATTTAAGATTACTGGAGTTTATAGTTCTGTTAAAGCATGCTGAATCATTTTTGCAATAGTGGGAGGTTAAATAGATTCTTGTATAAAATGAAAACTCTTTTAAAATGTTGAAGTTTAATTTTTCTCTTAGAGGGGTGTGTCACGAAATGGTAGGATGGTATTAAAAGGAGTGGATTGTTTTTTTGCGCAAGTAAAGTCAAACTGCATGTATTTTGTAAACCATGTCTGGGTAGCAACTAAGAGAAAGGAAGGAACAGGAATGAATCGGGAACATGGTGTTCTCTGCACTTGATACATTTAAAAATATATATAGTTTATTAAATCTTTCAAACAAAATTTTTCCGTTTTTACAATCAACATAAAAATAATACAATAACTGGTAAATAACATTATTTAAAGAATATAGTGAACTAACAAAGTGACAAATAATAGTGCTCCCCCCCTTTCCCTCCACCCCCCCCCGCCCCCTGGACTGCTGCTGCTGACGATCTATTTTCCCTTAACGTTCCGCGAGATAGTCAAGGAACGGTTGCCACCGCCTGGAGAACCCCTGAGCCGATCCTCTCAGCGCAAATTTTATTCGTTCCAGCTTTATGAACCCTGCCATATCGTTTGTCCAGGCCTCCACGCCGGGGGGTTTCGCTTCCTTCCACATGAGTAAGATCCTTCACCGGGCTATCAGGGACGCAAAGGCCAGAATATCGGCCTCTTTCGCCTCCTGCACTCCCGGCTCTTCCGCTAACCCAAATATAGCTAACCCCCAGCCTGGCTTGACCCGGACCTTCACCACCTTTGAGATCACCTTTCCCACTCCCCTCCAGTACTCATCCAGTGCCGGACACGACCAGAACATGTGTGTGTGGTTCGCTGGGCTTCCCAAGCACCTCCCGCACCTGTCCTCCACTCCGAAGAACCTGCTCAGCCTCGCTCCCGTCATATGTGCTGTATGTAGAACCTTAAATTGAATCAGGCTAAGCCTGGCACACGAAGACGAAGAATTTACCCTACTGAGGGCATCAGCCCACAGACCCTCCTCAATCTCCCCCCCCAGCTCTTCTTCCCATTTTCCCTTCAGCTCCTCTACCAGCGCCACGCCCTCCTCTCTCATCTCCTGATATATTTCGGACACTTTGCCCTCCCCGACCCATACCCCCGAAATCACTCTATCCTGGATCCCCTGTGTCGGGAGCAGCGGAAATTCCCTCACCTGTTGCCTCGTAAACACCCTCACTTGCATATATCTGAAGATATTCCTCGGGGGCAACTCATACTTTTCCTCCAGCGCTCCCAGGCTCGCAAACGTCCCATCTATAAACAGGTCCCTCAGTTTCCTAATTCCTGCTCGTTGCCAACTCTGGAACCCTCCGTCCATCCTTCCTGGGACAAACCTATGGTTGTTCCTGATCGGGGACCACACCGAGGCACCCGTCACCCCCCTGTGTCACCTCCACTGCCCCCAGATCCTCAAGGTTGCCACCACCACTGGGTTTGTGGTATACCTTTTCGGGGAGAACGGCAGCGGCGCCGTCACCAGCGCCTTTAGGCTCGTTCCCTTACAGGATGCCATCTCCAGCCTCTTCCACGCCGCCCCCTCTCCCTCCCTCATCCACTTACAAACCATTGCCACATTGGTGGCCCAGTAGTAGTCGTTCAGGCTCAGCAGTGCCAGTCCCCCTCTATCCCTACTGCGCTGCAGGAACCCCCTCTTTACCCTCGGGGTCTTCCCTGCCCACACAAAATACATAATGCTCCTGTCTATTTTTTTGAAAAAGGGCTTTGTGATCAGAATGGGGAGACACTGAAACACGAAAAGAAACCTCGGGAGGACCATCATTTTTACCGCCTTCACTCTGCACGCCAGTGAGAGTGGCAACATATCCCACCTCTTGAAATCCTCCTCCATCTGCTCCACCAGCCGCGTCAGATTAAGTCTGTGTAGAGTTCCCCAGTTCCTGGCTACCTGGATCCCCAAATATCGGAAGCTCCTTTCCACTCTCCTTAACGGCAGGGCGTCTATCCCTCTTCCCTGGTCCCCGGGGTGTATTACAAAAAGCTCGCTCTTCCCCATATTTAGCCTGTATCCCGAGAAATCTCCAAACTCCCTCAGTATCTGCATAACCTCTGTCATCCCCTCTACAGGATCCGCCACATCTAGCAGTAGGTCATCTGCGTAGAGTGACACTCGATGCTCCTCTCCCCCTCTAACCACCCCCCTCCATTTCTTAGAGTCCCTAAACACTATGGCCAGTGGTTCAATTGCCAACGCGAACAGTCATGGGGACAGGGGACACCCCTGTCTTGTTCCCCTGTGTAGCCAAAAACACCCCGATCTTTGCCGGTTTGTGACTACACTTGCCACTGGGGCCCCATATAGGAGTCTCACCCAACTAACAAACCCCTCCCCGAACCCAATCCTCCTCAGCACCTCCCACAAATAGTCCCACTCCACCCTATCGAATTCCTTCTCCGCATCCATCGCCGCCAATATCTCTGCCTCCCCCTCCGCTGGGGGCGTCATCATCACCCCCAGCAGCCGTCGAATGTTGACATTCAGTTGTCTCCCCTTTACAAACCCTGTCTGGTCTTCACGCACCACCCCCGGGACGCAATCCTCTATCCTTGTCGCCAGCACTTTTCCCAGCAGTTTGGCGTCGACATTTAGGAGTGAGACAGGCCTGTATGACCCGCATTGCAGCGGATCTTTTCCCGCTTCAGAATTAATGATATCGTCACCTCCGACATTGTCGGGGGTAGTATCCCCCCTTCCCTGGCCTCATTAAAGGTTCTTGCCAGCAGCGGGGCCAACAGGTCTACATATTTCCTGTAGAATTCCACCGGAAACCGGTCTGGTCCCGGGGCCTTCCCTGCCTGCATGTTCCCCAGTCCATTAGTCACCTCGTCCACCTCGATTGGCGCCTCCAGACCTGCCACCTCCTGCTCCTCCACCCTCGTGAACCTTAGTTGGTCCAGAAAATGTAGCATTCCCTCTTTTCCCCCAGGGGGTTGGGACTTATATAGCCTCTCATAAAAGGTCTTAAACACCTCATTTACCTTCCCTGCTCTCTGCTCCATAGTTCCCGTTTCATCCCTAACTCCCCCAATCTCCCTCGCCGCTATCCTCTTACGAAGCTGGTGGGCCAGCAGCCGGCTCGCCTTTTCCCCATACTCGTATCTCATCCCCTGTGCCTTCCTCCACTGTGCCTCTGCCTTTCCTGTGGTCAGCAGGTCAAACTCCGTCTGAAGTCTTCGCCTCTCTCTATATAGTCCTTCGTCTGGGGCCTCCGCATATCTTTTATCCACCCTCAAAATCTCCCCCACTAATCTCTCCCTTTCTTTGCCCTCTTGTTTCTCCTTGTAAGCTCTAATGGAGATCAACTCTCCCCTAACCACCGCCTTCAGCGCTTCCCATACTACCCCCACCTGGACCTCACCATTGTCATTGACCTCCAGGTATCTCTCAATACATCCCCGCACCCTTCCACAGACCCCCTCATCCGCCAATAGTCCCACATCCAGTCGCCAGAGTGGGCGCTGCTCCCTCTCCTCTCCTAGTTCCAGATCCACCCAGTGCGGGGCATGGTCTGAAACGGCTATGGCCGAGTACTCCGTTCCTGCCACCTTCGAGATCAGTGCCCTACTCATAACAAAGAAATCTATTCGGGAGTATACCTTGTGGAGGTGGGAGAAAAAGGAGAACTCTTTGGCCAACGGCCTAGCAAATCTCCACGGATCCACTCCCCCCATTTGTTCCATAAATTCCCTAAGCACCTTGGCCGCTGCCGGCCTTCTTCCGGTCCTGGATCTAGACCGGTCTAGCCCTGGATCCAGCACAGTGTTGAAGTCCCCCCCCATTACCAAGCTTCCCACCTCCAGGTCCGGGATACGTCCCAGCATCTGCTTCATAAATCCCGCGTCATCCCAGTTCGGGGCATATACATTTACCAGCACGCCCGCCTCTCCCTGCAATCTACCACTCACCGTCACATATCTGCCCCCGTTATCCACCACTATATTCTTAGCCTCAAAAAACACCCGTTTCCCCACCAGTATCGCCACCCCACTGTTTTTTGCGTCCAACCCTGAGTGGAACACCTGTCCCACCCATCCTTTTGAAAATGAAAATGAAAATCGCTTATTGTCACAAGTAGGCTTCAAATGAAGTTACTGTGAAAAGCCCCTAGTCGCCACATTCCGGCGCCTGTTCGGGGAGGCTGTTACGGGTTACGGCTGTTTTCTTAACCTAACCTGATCCGCCACCTTCAGATGCGTCTCCTGGAGCATGACTACGTCCGCCTTCAGTCTTTTTAAGTGCGCGAGCACTCGGGCCCTCTTAATCGGCCCATTTAGGCCTCTCACATTCAGCCGGATTGGGGGGCCACTGCCCCCCCCCCCCCCCCCCTTCCCGCCGACTAGCCATCCCCTTTTCTGGGCCAGCCCCCCGTCCAGGTCCCACGCACCCACCTGTCCCCCAGGCGGCGCCTTCCCATCCCGACCACCTCTTCTCTTGCCAGCTCCCCCTTGCACTCAGCAGCCAGTTAGTCCCCCCTCCGCCCCTGCTAGATCCCCATCTAGCATGGTTACTCCCCCCATAATGCTTCCGAAAGTCAGCTAACTCTAGCTGACCCCGGCTTCCCCCGTTCTCTTTGACCTCCCTGCATGTGGGGCTCTCTTCCTTCCTGCGCCTATCTTCCCGACATCATCTCCATAGCGCAGGAAAACCCCGTGCTTTCCTATCGGCCCCGCCCCCTATGGCACAGCTCCCTCATTCCCCATCCCTCCTCTCTGTCCCTTTTTCCACCGGCGCCCACATTTCTTCGTGTCCCCCCATCTAGAGGAGAGAAATTCCCCTCCAACGTTACTGTATAATAAACCTCCCATTTCCCAATTTACACTTCTTTGCATCAACCTCACTTCTCCCCCCCAACATCAGTCCCTCAGTTTTAGTCCAGTTTGGCGCAACATCGAGGGCCGAAGGGCCTGTACTGCGCTGTCATGTTCTATGTTCTATGTTCTCTTCTTGAATGGAGGTCCATGCCTCATCTGCCGTTTCAAAGTAGTAGTGTTTGCCCTGATGCGTGACCCACAATCGCGCCGGCTGCAGCATCCCAAATTTTAATTTCTTCCTGTGAAGCACCGCCTTGGCCCGATTAAAGCTCGCCCTCCTTCTCGCCACCTCCGCACTCCAGTCCTGATACACTCGTATCACCGCATTCTCCCACCTGCTACCCCGTACCTTCTTGGCCCAGCTCAAGACAGCCTCTCTGTCCGTGAAGCGGTGAAATCTCACCACTATCGCCCTTGGTAGTTCTCCAGCCTTTGGTCTTCTCACAAGGACCCGGTGAGCCCCTTCCACCTCCAGGAGGCCCGTTGAGGCCTCAGCTCCCATTAGCGTATGGAGCATCGTGCTCACATAAGCCCCAACGTCAGCTCCCTCCATTCCTTCGGGGAGACAAAGAATCCGGAGGTTCTTCCTCCTCGAGCTGTTCTCCAGGACTTCGAGCCTTTCGATACACCTCTTATGTAGCACCTCATGCGTCTCCATTTTTACCACAGGGCCCTGTATCTCATCCTCGTTTTCGGCTGCCTTTGCCTTCACCCCACGGAGCTCTATCGCCTGGACCTTTTGTGTTTCCTTCAGTCCATCGATTGCCAATAACATCGGCGCCAGCACCTCCTTCTTTAGTTCCTCCACACATCGTCGGAGGAATTCCTGCTGGTCCGGGCCCCATGTCGTCTGGGCTCCATCCGCCGCCATCTTGCTTCTCCCTTCTCTTCTCTGCCGCTGCTCCAAAGGATCCTTCGCAATCTGGCCACTACCGCTAGTCCTTTCCATACACACCTGGGGGGACACCTTCCTTCGTCACCCCACACTGGGTTTGGTCTGAAAAAATTTCCGTTGGGGCTCCCGAAAAGAGCCCAAAAGTCCGTTAGAACGGGAGCTGCCGAAACGTGCGGCTTAGCAGTGCATCGCCACAACCGGAAGTCTGCACTTGATACATTTAGTAGTCAGAGTGATGTGAGCCAGGAAGCAGGTTAGTCACAGAAGAGGTGTTGAAGAATCAGCAGCAAGGGAGAGAGAGAAGGGCAGCCAACTTCGGGATACAGCTCAGCTGGAGATGAAGAGCTGAAGTCAACAACCAATTGGTGTAAAAAATTGTTTTCTTCGCTGAACTGATGACCGTTCCCAAGTCCTGGTCACTTGGGCCGTACGGTGTGGTAGTCACTGGCTGGTTTTGACCAATAGATTTATGGCTCTTGTTTGGGAAATGGAGGGGTCTCAGTAGAGTTTAGAATTACAGAGGAAATGGATGCTTCTGGGTTTTCAGTGTTTGACGGACTAAATGTTCACTGGCCCCACCTTCTCAACCTTGAACCTCGCCTGAGGTGTGGTGATCCTCGGGTTAAATCACCACCAGCCAGCTCTCCCCCTCAAAGGGGAATTGACAAGTCATGTTGCAGCTGTATCGAACCTTAGTTAGGCCACACTGGAACTCGCTGCCGGAGGAGGTGGTGGAAGCAGGGGCGATAGTGACATTTAAGGGGCATCTTGACAAATACACAAATAGGTTGCAAACAGAGGGATACGGACCCAGGAAGTGTAGAAGATTGTAGTTTAGTCGGGCAGCATGGTCGGCGCGGGCTTGGAGGGCCGAAGGGCCTGTTCCTGTGCTGTACTTTTCTTTGTTCTGTGTTGGGAAAGCAGCCTGTGGTCACCTGGGACTATGGTGACTTTATTTACTGCTCACGGTGAGTGTGCTGAAGTTTCAGATTGGTCTTCTGCTTCAGGAAATACTTTTATTGTTGTTTAATGAAAGACAAGTTTGAGTTCTCACTATTTACACAGACGTGTCTCTCTGAAATAAAAAACACATTTATTTTAATAGCATCTGACCGGTTCATGACACCTGCTCTTGTAGTGACTCTATGCAGGTTCACTGGGGTTCCTGGTTAATGGCATTCCCAGAATTTTGATGGCGGGCCTGTGATGATGGAAATGTCATTAAACAGCAAAGGAAGATGGTTAGATCCTGTCTTGTTAGAAAAACACAAAACCAGAAAAAATAAGAATAGTCCATTTGGCTGCTCAGGCATTCATAGAATTATAGAATTTACAGTGCAGAAGGAGGCCATTCGGCCCATCGAGTCTGCACCGGCCCTTGGAAAGAGCACCCCACTTAAGCCCACACCTCCACCCTATCCCCATAACCCAGTAACCCCACCTAACCTAAGGGCAGTTTAGCATGGCCAATCCACCTAACCTGCACATCTTTGGACTTGTGGGAGGAAACCGGAGCACCCGGAGGAAACCCACGCAGACACGGGGAGAACGTGCAGACTCCGCACAGACAGTGACGCAAGCCGGGGATCGAACCTGCGACTGTGGAGCTGTGAAACAACTGTGCTGACCACTGTGCTACCGTGCTGCCGATAAGACCGCGGCTGATTTGATTGCATACTAACCTTACTCTCCTGTCTGCCACCTCATATCCCTTGACTCACTTGTCAATCAAAAATCTGTCTAACCCAGCTTTGAATATTTTCAATGACCCATCCTTCACTGCTCGTTGAAGAAGAGAATACCACAGGCTAATGACCCTCATCTTTAAAACAGAGATGAGGAGGAATTTCTCCAGCCAGAGGGTGGTGAATCTGTGGAACTCTTTGCCTCAGAAGGCTGTGGAGGCCAAATCACTGAGTGTCTTTAAGACAGAGATAGATAGGTTTTTGATCAATAAGGGGATCAGGGTTTATGGGGAGAAGGCAGGAGAATGGGGATGAGAAAAATATCAGCCATGATTGAATGGCGGAGCAGACTCGATGGGCCGAGTGGCCTAATTCTGTCCCTATGTCTTATGGTCTTATGATGATCATCATTGCCTGGCATTGTGAACGTTGCTTGTGAACGTTGCTTGCCACTGATCACCTCAAGTTTGAATGTTGACCAGGTATTTCTGCATATGGGACTACAGCCATAATCTTGGCTGCCAGACATTGCTCTTCAGCTCGGACATTAGACAGCAAAAGAAAAAGTGGATCATGCATTTGTCTGGCGCCTTTCACAATCATAGGGTGTCTGAGAGCAATGTACAATTAATGAAGTACTCGGTGTCATCACTGTTATAATGTTATGATTGCAGAACTAATTTGCACAGAGCAAATATCACAAACACCAGTGTGCTAATGATCAGGTATCTGTTTCAGTGATGATAGTTCAGGAATAAATCTTGACCTGGAGACCGGGGAGAGGAATACAGGAGTAGGCCATTCAATTCCGTCAGTCTGTTCTACTATTCAGTGTAACCATGACTGCTGTGTATTCTAACTCCCGTCACCTGGCTCCATATCATCTTAACCCTTGGCTTGCTTCCTAATTTCTTTTCTGAATGTTCAGGCTCTGAGTTTAAAGCTGTTTTCTCTTGTCCGAGACTACCCCACCAGCAGAAATCATTCAGAACAAGCCTACTGACTCCTCAGCTACCTCGATACAGCTCGCACCCTGCTTCCTGTCAGGACTTCAGCCCACTCCCCCAGCTTCATTCCCTCCGTCGCATCTGTTCCAATGATGCCACCTTCCAAAGCCTCGCTTCAGACATGTCTTCCTTTTTCTTGAAGTTTTCCTCCTCACTGTGGCTGGCAGGGCCCTCAGTCATGCCCGATCCACCTCCCGCACTTCTGCCCTCACTCCTTCCTCTCCCTCCCAAATCCATGATAGGGTTCCTCCTGTCCCCACTTTTCACCTCACCAGTCTCCGCCTTCAAAGGATCATCCTCCACCATTTCCATCAAGTCCAGCACGACACACTCATCAAACACGTCATTCCCTCAATTCCCCTGTCAGCATTCCGCAGGGACCACTCCCTCCTTGACACCCTGGTCGACTCCTCCATCACCCCAACTCCTCATCACCTTCCCACTGCACCTTCCCATGCAAACACCGAAGGTGCCCCTTTACATCCTCCTCCTCACTGTCCAAGGTCCCAAACACAACTTTCAGGTTAAGCAGCATTTCACTTGCAATTTGGTTTATTGTATTCATAGAATTTACAGTGCAGAAGGAGGCCATTCGGCCCATTGAGTCTGCACCGGTCCTTACAAAGAACACCCTACTGAAACCCACATATCTACCCTATCCCTGTAACCCAGTAACCCTCAGTTAACATTTTTTTTTGGACACTAAGGGCAATTTAGCACGGCCAATCCACCTAACCCGCACATCTTTGGACTGTGGGAGGAAACCGGAGCGCCCGGAGGAAACCCACGCAGACACGGGAAGAATGTGCAGACTCCGCACAGACAGTGACCCAACCGGGAATCGAACCTGGGATCCTGGAGCTGTGAAGCAACTGTGCTAACCAGTATGCTACCGTGCTGCCCCACTATGTTATTCGCTGCTCCCAGTGTGGTATCCCCTACATTGGGGAGACAAAACGCAAACTGGATGACCACTTTGCCAAATACCTTTGCACAGTCTCAAATATGACCCCGATCTTCCTGTCACTTGTCTTTCCAACTCACCATATTTCTCTCCTGCCCACATGTCCGTCCTTGGCCTGCTGCAATGTTCCAGTGAAGCCCAGCGCAAATTGAAGAACGACACCACAGCTTCCACTTCGACACTGCACTTTGAGTTCAACAACTTCAAACCATGACTTCTCTCCTCCATGTTGACCCACTTTCCTAAATAAAATGTTTTTGCCCCAATGCCCTCCCCCCTTTCCCATAGGGCATCTGTCATTTATTCTTAAGTTTTGCTTTCAAGAATGCTGACCCTAGTTCTGGTATAATTGAGGCATACAAGATGATCAGAGGATTGGATAGGGTGGACAGTGGGAGCCTTTTTCCTCGGATGGTGATGTCTAGCACGAGGGGACATAGCTTTAAATTGAGGGGAGATATAGGGCAGATGTCAGAGGTAGGTTCTTTACTCAGAGAGTAGTAATGGCGTGGAATGCCCTGCCTGCAACAGTAGTGGACTCGCCAACACTAAGGGTATTCAAATGGTCATTGGATAGACATATGGACGATAAGGGAATAATGTAGATGGGCTTTAGAGTGGTTTCACAGGTCGGCGCAACGTCGAGGGCCGAAGGGCCTGTACTGCGCTGTTATGTTCTATGTTCTATTAACACATTCTGCTATATTGCCTTTATACTCCGTCATCACTGTGGTAGCATGGCCCCTTTAAGGGGGCAAGCTCCACAGACCATGTGACTGGCTCGGGGCCAATTGCTCGGGAGCACGTGCATCCAGCCAGTCGGGAGTTCGAGCTGGGCCATGGGAGCCTTACGTTGGCAATGGACTAAGGTCCATGTTGACTATGCTGGCCCCTTTATAGCTGAGCCCTTTTATGCTGAGCTGCTCATGGGCCGTCGTTTGAGAACCCGATTGCATCTTGTGTTTCCAGATTTGGTGGGGAGGGTGGAGGCACGTCAGGCCTCTCAGAAGAGTCAGGGTCAGGGTCAGGGCAGAGGGGCGGCAGGTTGTTCCGGGCTGGTGACCCGGTTTTGGCACGTAATTCCGCTTCAGGGAAACCCTTTTTGTGAGGGGGTGCTGGGAATCTGGAACTCACTGTCTGAAAGGGTGGTAGAGGCGGGAACCCTCACAATTTTTGAAAAGTATTGAGATGAGCACTTGAAATGCGAGAGCACACAAGGCTACAGCCCAAGTGCTGGACAATGGTATTAGAATGGATAGGTGGTTGATGGCCAGTGCAGACACGATGAGCAGACCTGCCTCTTGCTGTGCAGTAACAGTCTATGACTCGATGAACCTTCTCTATTCCAGGGAATATAAACCTAGTTTATTTAAACTCTGCTCAGCGTCTGATGAAAAGTAGGAGTGGCTGTTGATGCAAGGGCACTGCGCCTGTTTAAGAAGCAGTGAGGCTTTGCAGTGACAAAAATGCAGGGTTGCTATTCTGAACTTGTGGTGTGATCTAATGGAAACACATGTTAGCCGTGTGAATGTCTGAGTGGGAAGGTAATGCCCTTGATCTTTGATTCAAATTACAAATGAGTTACATAATTGTTTCCCCAGAGATTAAACCTTCTCTGATGGCACCTTCCCTCTCGATCCTTGCCGATACCCCTCTCTCAAGGTGTCATGAGTACAGCTTTCACTCAAACTGCCCCCTCAATAGGTTGACATAGGGTGGTGCCTCCTCAGAGTGCATGCTGTAATGTGAAAGCAGAGGTGTTAGGCATTTGCCCACATCCTCCCTCCTCTCCAGTCTGTGTCCCTCGCTCCTGTTTTACAATTCTTTCCATTCCAGCCCCACCCTCCCAAGTCCCTCTATACCTCCTCTCCTAGAAACCACTCCATTCCTGTTCCCCCCCTCCACTCCCTTTCTTTCCTTGCACCTCCCGCAAGTCTAGACCCTTATCTCCTCTACTGTTTCCCCTTTTAGCCCCTTCCCTTCCCACTGCCGCCTGACCCTCCCCACTTTGGTTGCTCCCCATCAACTTTAGCCCCTCCCCGTTTTGCTAACCCCTCTATGTCTCCCTCCAGCCCCTTCCATTCCACTCCCCTCCCCATCTCCTCTCCAAAATCCCCCCACCATCAGTCTCTCTCCTTGGCCCCACCCTTGTCACTCCAGATACTCTGTTTTTCCCTCCCCATCTACCTCTGGAGTTTGGCCATCTAGCCTCCCCTCGAGTCCCTCCTCCTCCTCCACACATCACGCCAGTCTAACCCCTCCCCTTTCAGCCATGCCCTCAGCCCCTCCCCATCCAACCGCTCAGGCCTCTCCCTCTCCAGCCCCCCTCCACCTCTAGCCTCCTCTCAGCCCCTCACCAACCCCTTAGCCCCTCCAACCCCAACACCTCAGTCCCTCCCCAAGCCCACCCTCCTCAGCTCCTCCCCCAGACCTGAAGCCCCTCCGCCAACAATTTAGCCTCTCCCTCCCCTTCGGCAGTCCCTGAGCCCCTCTCCCAGCCTTTTAGTGCCTCCCTGGCAGCCCCTCCCCAGCCACTTAGCCCCTTCCCAAGCCCACTTCATCAGACACTCCCCCGTCCCCTTTGCCCCTCCCCCAGCCCTTTAGCCCCTCCCACTCCCCTCCACCCTCTCCCCAGCACCTTAGCCACGCCCCGAAACTTTTAGCCCCTCCCACTCCAGCCCATTAGCTCTTCCCCCACACCCACCCCCTCCCCTGCCCTTCCCCCGCCCTAGCCCCCGCCCCCTTCCCCCAGCCCCTCCCCCTCACCCCTCCTCCTGTCCCCCCCTCGCACCTCCTCCTGCCCCTCCCCCTCACCCCTCCTCCTGCCCCTCCCCCTCGCCCCTCCTCCTGCCCCTCCCCCTCGCCCCTCCTCCTGTCCCTCCCCCTTGCCCCTCCTCCTGTCCCTCCCCCTTGCCCCTCCTCCTGTCCCTCCCCCTTGCCCCTCCTCCTGCCCCCCCTTGCCCCTCCTCCTGCCCCCCCGCCCTTTGGCCGCTCCCCCTTCCCCAGCCCCTCCCCCTCCCTCCCCAGCCCCTCCCCACTCTCCAGCCCCTCCCCTCCTCCCCAGCCCCTCCCCCTCCTCCCCAGCCCCTCCCCTGCCCCCTCCCCCCTCCCCCATCCACTCCCCTCACCCCTCCCCATCCACTCCCCCCGCCCCTCCCCATCCACTCCCCCCGCCCCTCCCCTCCCCCCGCCCCTCCCCCATCCACTCCCCCCTCCCCCGACCCATCCCCATCCACTCCCCCCGCCCCTCCCCTCCCCATCCACTCCCCCCCGCCCCATCCCCATCCACTCCCCCCCGCCCCATCCCCATCCACTCCCCCGCCCCTCCCCCATCCACTCCCCCCTCCCCATCCACTCCCCCCCACCCCATCCCCATCCACTTGCCCCGCCCCTCCCCCATCCACTCCCCCCTCCCCCCGCCCCTCCCCCATCCACTCCCCCCTCCCCCATCCACTCCCCCCTCCCCCATCCACTCCCCCCCACCCCCCCATCCTCTCCCCCCCGCCCCATCCCCATCCACTCCCCCCTCCCCCATCCACTCCCCCCTCCCCCATCCACTCCCCCCTCCCCCATCCACTCCCCCCTCCCCCATCCACTCCCCCCCGCCCCATCCCCATCCCCCTCCCCCTCCACTCCCCCCTCCCCATCCACTCCCCCCTCCCCCATCCACTCCCCCCCACCCCCCATCCACTCCCCCCCGCCCCATCCCCTCCCCCCCTCCCCCATCCACTCCCCCCCTCCCCCATCCACTCCCCCCCTCCCCATCCACTCCCCCCCTCCCCCATCCACTCCCCCCTCCCCCATCCACTCCCCCCCGCCCCATCCCCAACCACTCCCCCCGCCCCATCCACTCCCCCCGCCCCATCCCCAACCACTCCCCCCCGCCCCATCCCCATCCACTCCCCCCTCCCCCATCCACTCCCCCCGCCCCCTCCCCCATCCACTCCCCCCGCCCCCTCCCCCATCCACTCCCCCCGCCCCCTCCCCCATCCACTCCCCCCCGCCCCTCCCCCATCCACTCCCCCCCGCCCCTCCCCCATCCACTCCCCCCCTCCCCTCCCCCATCCACTCCCCCCCTCCCCTCCCCCATCCACTCCCCCCCTCCCCTCCCCCATCCACTCCCCCCCTCCCCTCCCCATCCACTCCCCCCCTCCCCTCCCCATCCACTCCCCCCTCCCCTCCCCCCCGCCCCATCCCCATCCACTCCCCCCTCCCCTCCCCCCGCCCCATCCCCATCCACTCCCCCCGCCCCTCCCCATCCACCATCCACTCCCCCCTCCCCTCCCCCATCCACCATCCACTCCCCCCTCCCCTCCCCCGCCCCTCCCCCATCCACTCCCCCCGCCCCTCCCCCACCCACTCCCCCCTCCCCCATCCACTCCCCCCTCCCCCATCCACTCCCCCCTCCCCTCCTCCGCCCCTCCCCATCCACTCCCCCCTCCCCCATCCACTCCCCCCGCCCCTCCCCCATCCACTCCCCCCGCCCCCTCCCCCATCCACTCCCCCCGCCCCCTCCCCCATCCACTCCCCCCCGCCCCTCCCCCATCCACTCCCCCCCGCCCCTCCCCTCCCCCATCCACTCCCCCCCTCCCCTCCCCCATCCACTCCCCCCCTCCCCTCCCCCATCCACTCCCCCCCTCCCCTCCCCCATCCACTCCCCCCCTCCCCTCCCCATCCACTCCCCCCCTCCCCTCCCCATCCACTCCCCCCTCCCCTCCCCCCGCCCCATCCCCATCCACTCCCCCCGCCCCTCCCCCATCCACCATCCACTCCCCCCTCCCCTCCCCCGCCCCTCCCCCATCCACCATCCACTCCCCCCTCCCCTCCCCCGCCCCTCCCCCATCCACTCCCCCCGCCCCTCCCCCACCCACTCCCCCCTCCCCCATCCACTCCCCCCTCCCCCATCCACTCCCCCCTCCCCCATCCACTCCCCCCTCCCCTCCCCCGCCCCTCCCCATCCACTCCCCCCGCCCCTCCCCCATCCACTCCCCCCTCCCCCATCCACTCCCCCCTCCCCCATCCACTCCCCCCTCCCCCATCCACTCCCCCCTCCCCCATCCACTCCCCCCTCCCCCATCCACTACCCCCGCCCCCCATCCACTCCCCCCCGCCCCATCCCCTCCCCCCTCCCCCATCCACTCCCCCCTCCCCCATCCACTCCCCCTCCCCCATCCACTCCCCACTCCCCCATCCACTCCCCCCCGCCCCCCATCCACTCCCCCCCTCCCCCATCCACTCCCCCCCTCCCCCATCCACTCCCCCCTCCCCCATCCACTACCCCCGCCCCCCATCCACTCCCCCCCGCCCCCCATCCACTCCCCCCCGCCCCATCCCCTCCCCCCTCCCCCATCCACTCCCCCCGCCCCCCATCCACTCCCCCCCTCCCCCATCCACTCCCCCCCTCCCCCATCCACTCCCCCCGCCCCTCCCCATCCACTCCCCCCCTCCCCCATCCACTCCCCCCCTCCCCCATCCACTCCCCCCGCCCCCCATCCACTCCCCCCCTCCCCCATCCACTCCCCCCGCCCCCCATCCACTCCCCCCCTCCCCCATCCACTCCCCCCGCCCCTCCCCATCCACTCCCCCCTCCCCCATCCACTCCCCCCGCCCCTCCCCCATCCACTCCCCCCTCCCCCATCCACTCCCCCCCTCCCCCATCCACTCCCCCCTCCCCCCATCCACTCCCCCCTCCCCCATCCACTCCCCCCGCCCCCTCCCCCCTCCCCCGCCCCCTCCCCTCCCCCCCGCCCCATCCCCATCCACTCCCCCCGCCCCCTCCCCTCCCCTCCCCCCGCCCCACCCCCATCCACTCCCCCCTCCCCTCCCCCATCCACTCCCCCCTCCCCTCCCCCATCCACTCCCCCCGCCCCTCCCCATCCACTCCCCCCTCCCCCATCCACTCCCCCCGCCCCTCCCCATCCACTCCCCCCTCCCCCATCCACTCCCCCCGCCCCTCCCCATCCACTCCCCCCTCCCCCTGCCCCTCCCCCACTCCCTGTGCCGGGTAAGATGGCGGCGGGCTGGATGTTGCCGGCGGAGGCCCAGCTGGAGCGGCTGCTGGAGCTGGACTCCTACCTGGAGCCTCACAGCGCGGACCTGCGGCGGAGGTAGGACCGGCTCCGGGCCCCGGGCGGCCGCAGCGCTTTCACCCGCTCGCTCCCGGCGGCGGGCAGTGAGCTCCTAACTCACCACACCAGCTCCTAACTCACCACACCAGCTCCTAACTCACCACACCAGCTCCTAACTCACCACACCAGCTCCTAACCAACTACACCAGCTCCTAACTCACCACACCAGCTCCTAACTCACCACACCAGCTCCTAACTCACCACACCAGCTCCTAACCAACTACACCAGCTCCTAACTCACCACACCAGCTCCTAACCAACTACACCAGCTCCTAACTCACCACACCAGCTCCTAACCAACTACACCAGCTCCTAACTCACCACACCAGCTCCTAACCAACTACACCAGCTCCTAACTCACCACACCAGCTCCTAACTCACCACACCAGCTCCTAACTCACCACACCAGCTCCTAACCAACTACACCAGCTCCTAACTCACCACACCAGCTCCTAACTCACCACACCAGCTCCTAACTCACCACACCAGCTCCTAACCAACTACACCAGCTCCTAACTCACCACACCAGCTCCTAACCAACTACACCAGCTCCTAACTCACCACACCAGCTCCTAACCAACTACACCAGCTCCTAACTCTCCTAACCAACTACACCAGCTCCTAACCAACTACACCAGCTCCTAACTCACCACACCAGCTCCTAACCAACTACACCAGCTCCTAACTCACCACACCAGCTCCTAACTAACTACACCAGTTCCTAACTCACCACACCAGCTCCTAACCAACTACACCAGCTCCTAACTCACCACACCAGCTCCTAACCAACTACACCAGCTCCTAACCAACTACACCAGCTCCTAACTCACCACACCAGCTCCTAACTCACCACACCAGCTCCTAACCAACTACACCAGCTCCTAACTCACCATACCAGCTCCTAACCAACTACACCAGCTCCTAACCAACTACACCAGCTCCTAACCAACTACACTAGCTCCTAACTCACCATACGAGCTCCTAACCAACTACACCAGCTCCTAACCAACTACACCAGCTCCTAACTCACCACACCAACTCCTAACTCACCACACCAGCTCCTAACCCACTACACCAGCTCCTAACCCACTACACCAGCTCCTAACTCACCACACCAGCTCCTAACCAACTACACCAGCTCCTAACCAACTACACCAGCTCCTAACTCACCACACCAGCTCCTAACCAACTACACCAGCTCCTAACTCACCACACCAGCTCCTAACCAACTACACCAACTCCTAACCAACTACACCAGCTCCTAACTCACCACACCAGCTCCTAACTCACCACACCAGCTCCTAACCAACTACACCAACTCCTAACCAACTACACCAGCTCCTAACTCACCACACCAGCTCCTAACCAACTACACCAGCTCCTACCTCACCACACCAGCTCCTACCTCACCACACCTCCTAACTCACCACACCAGCTCCTAACCAACTATACCAGCTCCTAACTAACCACACCAGCTCCTAACCAACTACACCAGCTCCTAACTCACCACACCAGCTCCTAACTCACCACACCAGCTCCTAACCAACTACACCAGCTCCTAACTAACTACACCGGCTCCTAACCAACTACACGAGCTCCTAACTCACCACACCTGCTCCTAACTCACCACACCAGCTCCTAACTCACCACACCGGCTCCTAACCAACTACACCGGCTCCTAACTCACCACACCAGCTCCTAACCAACTACACCAGCTCCTAACTCACCACACCAGCTCCTAACTCATCACACCAGACCCTACCTCACCACACCAGCGCCTACCTCACCACACCAGCGCCTAACCCACCACACCAGCTCCTAACTCACCACACCTGCTCCTAACTCACCACACCAGCTCCTAACCAACTACACCAGCTCCTAACTCACCACACCAGCTCCTAACTCACCACACCAGCTCCTAACCAACTACACCAGCTCCTAACCAACTACACCAGCTCCTAACTCACTATACCAGCTCCTAATCAACTACACCAGCTCCTAACTCACCACACCATCTCCTAACTCACCACACCAGCTCCTAACCAACTACACCAGCTCCTAACTCACCACACCAGCTCCTAACTCACCACACCAGCTCCTAACCAACTACACCAGCTGCACACTAACCAGGGATAATCCTAACTAACCACACTGATCTCTAACTAACCACACCGGCTCCTAACTAACTACGCCAGCAGTACACTAACCACGAACCAACCACACTAACTAGCTGCATCCCTAACCAGGAATGACCCCCAACAAAACAAACCATGCATCTGATTTAGTATACTAGTTGCACACTAACCAGGGACATCCCCTAACTCAATGCACTGCTAACTAAATAAACTAACTAGCTGTATCACTAACCAAACAAACCACTGACTAGCTGCACACTAACCACGGATAACCCTTAATTAAACAAACCATTAACTAGCTCCACCCTAACTAGGGTCAATCTTTAACTAAACAAACCATTAACTAGCTTCACCCTAACCAGGGGCGATCTCTAAACAAACCATTAAATAGCTGCACCATAACCAGGGGCAATCTAAATAAACTTAACTAAATAAGCTCTCTGCACCCTGACCAGGGATAACCCCAAACTAAATAAACTGCTAACTAGCTGTATCCCTAACCAGAAATATCCCCCAACTAAATAAACCATTAACTAGCTGCATTCCTAACCAGAAACAATCACAAACTCACTGACTAAACTCCGAAACAGTAAAAAGTCTTACAACACCAGGTTAAAGTCCAACAGGTTTGTTTCGATGTCACTAGCTTTCGGAGCGCTGCTACTTCCTCAGGTGAAGAAGGAGCAGCGCTCCGAAAGCTAGTGACATTGAAACAAGCCTGTTGGACTTTAACCTGGTGTTGTAAGACTTTTTACTGTGCTCACCCCAGTCCAACGCCGGCATCTCCACATCATAAACTCTGAAAGACATCCCCGACTAAATATTTAATTAGCTACATCCCTAACTAACCAAATTATATCTTTTGAAAGAGTTCTTTCCTCTCGATATAATTTCCATTTCCAGCACTTTAAGCTGTACACTTTATAAAGTGAAGCGAGCTTCAATTCTAGTTTAAACGTCTCCACACTCTGGGCTGAGACTTACACTTTGTGTACTATTGCCCCTGGGTGCTGCCTTTTCCCGTGTTGTCTTGACGGGCCAAGCTGCTCGTATTATGGGTTAAATTGCCAAATAAATGAGCAACTTTGTTCAGCTGCCGTTCTCTTTATGCCCACTCCTATTTCCTCGGAGAAACAGTTTTGGACTGCTTTGGACCGATGCTGCTTGGATGCAAGTCCACTGAAAATTCCTCCAAAGGGGAGCAGGACACCAAAAGTTTGATATAACATTTTCAGACAGAAGAAAATCATCTCCTGCTTCCATTGTAATCCCACCCAGCTCCTCCTGAAACACGTGCTACATCACATCTGAAACCGGTCAAGGGTGGGAATCTGATGTTAATTTTGCTTACAAAAGTTCTTTGAAAAACGGTAAATAATTCATTGATATCACAAGTCAGAGAAACAAACACGGAAAATAATGATTAATTGAAAAGAAAAACAGACATTTTGAGTTGGGTTTACCATTGTACACAGTCCGTGCAAATAATGGGCTGTTTGTTTCAACGTCAGCCCTTCTGCCAAGGTTGCTCTGAAACCTGTCGCTGCGATGAATGTGACAGGACGTGGAGCAGGGGAGCGTGTGATTGTTTGTTTCTACAATTTTCCCCCAGCTCTCCCCCTGCTGGGCAAGTCCTCCCCCTCTCGTTGTGTTCTCGTGTTTGATAGCCCCCCCCCCCCACTTCCACAAAAGAGACATTCAAATCTCTAAAGGTATAATAAATAATTGAGCTGCGACTCCGAGGGTAGCTCTGTAGCAATGTAGTGTCCTGGCCAATATTTACCCCTACCCTTCACCACTAAAACAGATGATTCCGGTAACTATCTCAGCATCACAATTGTGACCAACACAAAGGCGAATCGGCCAATTAGCTGCACTTGCACTGACTCTCTCTGGGAGCAATTTACCCAGTGTCGTCCCCTGCTTCCTACTCCTAGCCCTGCACTTCTTTTCCTTTCACCAAACCCAGTTTCCTCTTGAATACATTCTCAGACAGTACTAAAGTTTTTCCTCACTTTGGCGTTGCTTCTTTTGTTAATACCTTTGAAAATCAAATATTTTCATTCAACGCATTTTCATTTTATATACAAAGCACACAATGCCACCATCTTTACATAATTTTCCTAAAACAAGCCCCACCCCCATCAACCTTTAACCCCACTTGCTCCGTTTTGTAGCGAAAATACAATAACGCAAACAAAAGAAAAAGCTTGACCAACACAACATCACCCCCCACCCCCCTGTAACACCCCCCCCCCCACCCCCTCGTAACACACCCCACCCCCTCGTAACATCCCACCTCCCACCCGCTGGGGTTTAGCAGTCCTTAAAGATGGAGACAAACAGCTTCCACCTTGAGTGGGAACCCCCCCCCCCTCCAAAATAGGTAAACTTTATTTTCTCCAAATGTTGGAATTCTGCTAGGTCACTCCTGAGCTCACCACCCCTACCCAGATCCTCGCCACCCCTAACCAGATCCTCGCTACCCCTAACCAGATCCTCGCTACCCCTAACCAGAACCTCGCCACCCCTACCCAGATCCTCGCCACCCCTACCCAGATCCTCGCCACCCCTAACCAGCTCCTCGCCACCCCTAACCAGAACCTCGCCACCCCTAACCAGATCCTCGCTACCCCTAACCAGATCCTCGCTACCCCATACCAGATCCTTGCCACCCCTAACCAGGTCCTTGCCACCCCTAACCAGGTCCTCGCCACCCCTAACCAGGTCCTCGCCACCCCTAACCAGATCCTCGCCACCCCTACCCAGATCCTCGCTACCCCTAACCAGATCCTCGCTACCCCTAACCAGAACCTCACCACCCCTAACCAGATCCTCGCCACCCCTACCCAGATCCTCGCCATGCCTAACAAGATCCTCGCCACCCCTAATAAGACCCTCACCACCCCTAATAAGACCCTCGCCACCCCTAACCAGAACCTCGCCACCCCTAACCAGAACCTCGCCACCCCTAACCAGAACCTCGCCACCCCTAACCAGATCCTCGCCACCCCTAACCAGATCCTCGCCACCCATACCAGATCCTCGCCACCCCTAACCAGATCCTCGCCACCCCTAACCAGATCCTCGCCACCCCTAACCAGATCCTTGCCACCCTAACCAGGTTCTCACCACCCCTAACCAGGTTCTCACCACCCCTAACCCGATCCTCTCCACCCCTAACCAGATACTTCCGGGTTGTCAGTGAGACAAAGGCCAAGGCGTCAGCCTCTCTCCCCACCTGCACTCCCAGATCCTCCGAAACTCCAAATTGGATTGGATTGGATTGGATTTGTTTATTGTCACGTGTACCGAGGTACAATGAAAAGTATTTTTCTGCGAGCAGCTCAACAGATCATTAAGGACATGAGAAGACAAGGGAATAAAAGAAAATACATAATAGGGCAACACAACATATACAATGTAACTACATAAGCACTGGCATCGGATGAAGCATACAGGGTGTAGTGTTAATGAAATCAGTCCATAAGAGGGTCATTAAGGAGTCTGGTGACAGTGGGGAAGAAACTGTTTTTGAGTCTGTTCGTGCGTGTTTTCAGACTTCTGTATCTCCTGCCCGATGGAAGAAGTTGGAAGAGTGAGTAAGCCGGGTGGGAGGGATCTTTGATGATACTGCCCGCTTTCCCCAGGCAGCGGGAGGTGTAGATGGAGTCAATGGATGGGAGGCAGGTTCGTGTGATGGACTGGGCGGTGTTCACGACTCTCTGAAGTTTCTTGCGGTCCTGGGCCGAGCAGTTGCCATACCAGGCTGTGATGCAGCCTGATAGGATGCTTTCTATGGTGCATCTGTAAAAGTTGGTAAGAGTCAATGTGGACATGCCGAATTTCCTTAGTTTCCTGAGGAAGTATAGGCGCTGTTGTGCTTTCTTGGTGGTAGCGTCGACGTGGGTGGACCAGGACAGATTTTTGGAGATGTGCACCCCTAGGAATTTGAAACTGCTAACCATCTCCACCTCGGCCCCGTTGATGCTGACAGGGGTGTGTACAGTACTTTGCTTCCTGAAGTCAGTTACCAGCTCTTTAGTTTTGCTGGCATTGAGGGAGAGATTGTTGTCGCTACACCACTCCACTCGGTTCTCTATCTCCCTCCTGTATTCGGACTCGTCGTTATTCGAGATCCGGCCCACTATGGTCGTATCGTCAGCAAACTTGTAGATGGAGTTGGAATCAAGTTTTGCCACGCAGTCGTGTGTGTACAGGGAGTAGAGTAGGGGGCTAAGTATGCAGCCTTGCGGGGCGCCGGTGTTGAGGACTATTGTGGAGGAGGTGTTGTTGTTCATTCTTACTGATTGTGGTCTGTTGGTCAGAAAATCGAGGATCCAGTTGCAAAGTGGGGAGCCAAGTCCTAGGTTTTGGAGCTTTGATACGAGCTTGGCTGGGATTATGGTGTTGAAGGCGGAGCTGTAGTCAATGAATAGGGGTCTAATGTAGGAGTCCTTGTTTTCGAGATGCTCTAGGGATGAGTGTAGGGCCAGGAAAATGGTGTCTGATGTGGACCGGTTGCAGCGGTATGCGAATTGCAGTGGATCAAGGCGTTCTGGGAGTATGGAGGTGATGCGCTTCATGATCAACCTCTCGAAGCACTTCATTACGACTGACATCAGGGCCACTGGTCGGTAGTCATTGAGGCACGTTACCTGGTTCTTCTTTGGTACCGGTATGATGGTGGTCTTCTTGAAGCAGGTGGGGACCTCGGAGTGGAGTAGGGACAGGTTAAAGATGTCAGTGAATACCTCTGCCAGCTGGTCCGCGCAGGCTCTGAGTGCACGACCAGGGATCCCGTCAGGGCCCGTCGCCTTCCGAGGGTTCACTTTCAGGAAGACCAATCTGACTTCGGAAGCTGTGATGGTGGGTATGGGTGAATTATGGGCTGCTGGGGCACTTGCCAGCGGATTGTTGGTTACCTGCTCGAACCGAGCATAGAATGCATTGAGTTCATCGGGGAGGGGTGCGCTGCTGCCAGAGATACTGTTCGGCTTCGCTTTGTAGCCCGTTATGTTGTTTAGTCCTTGCCACAACCGCCGAGAGTCTGTCTGTGACTCTAGCTTGGTTTGATATTGTCACCCACGGTCTCGGAGCCACCTTTACCCCTAAAATCACTGACATAATTCCTGCAAAAGACTCTCAAAACTGCACCAATTTCGGGAAAGACCAAAACATGCGAGTGTGGTTTTCCGGCCCCTTGTACATCGCCCACATCTATCTAGGTTGGGTGCTCCGAGTTGGTGAAGATTCCTTCTACCCTGTAGGAATTCTATGATCCTCCACCTCTGGGGGAAAAAAAACAACTGAAACGCGACTGTGTCACGTGCACCCTATGTACCACCTTAAAGTGCATTACTTTCAATCTCTCTCACAAGGTCGAATCTATCCTCCACAGGGCCTCACTACAACCCCCTCCCTCTTTCAAATCCACCACCCAGCTCCCACTTCCTTGTTATCTCCTCCAATTAAGCCCTCTCCCTGTCCATTAACTGCCCATAAATATCGGAAACCTTGCCCTGCCCTATCTTGTCCTCTGACACAATCCTTTCGAGCAACGAAAGGGGCGGCAACCGTGGAAAAATAGCCAGCTCCTTCCTCTAAAAATCCCTGATCTGCAGGTACCAAAACCCATTCCGCTTTGGCAATTCAAACTTCTCTACCAGTTCCCCCAACTATGCAAATTTGCCGTCCATGAACAGATTCCTAAACTCCCCTTTCCCCTCCCGTTCCACACCCTCTCTGTTGAATCCAACCCTGCTGGGACAAATCTGTGATTACCACAGATTGATGTCTACAGTGACATTCCCTCGATCTTAAAATGTTGCCTGAACTGATTCCATACCCTTACTGAGGCAACCACCACCGGACCCATGGAGTATTTCGCCAGGGAGAACGGAAGAGGCACCACCACCAGCACCATCAAACTTATCCCCCAACATGAAACGTCCTCCATCCGCCCCCACACAGACCCTTCTTCCAGGACCCACTTTGAAACCTTCTTCACGTTCATCGCCCAGTAATAATTCAGCAAATCTGGCAATGCCAAACCCCCTGTCCGTCAGTCCCTTTCCAAGAATATCTTCCTAATCCGAGGTGCCTTACCTGCCCACATAAAGTCTGAAATCATCCTGTTTACCCTCCAGGAAAAAGATTTGGGCAGGAGGATCGAGAGATTCTGAAAGATAAACAAAATCTTGGGGAGAACCACTATCTTCACAGTCTGGACCCCCCCCCCCCCCAAGAGACAGCGGAAGAACGTTCCCCACCCTCCGTAAAATCCTCCTGCACTCCATCCACCGAATTAGCCAAATTCAATTTGTGCAAACGAGCCCAACTATGCGCCACCCGTATCCCCAGATACCAAAACTAACTGAAACGTTAACTTCTCCAATTCCCTCCTCTGTCTCTGGACGTTGACCAGGAACACCTCGCTCTTTCCCACATTGAGCATGTGCCCTGGAACCGAACCAAATTTCGTCAGGATCCCCATAACCCTATCTATACCAGAAACCAGGTCTGTACTACATGGCAGCAGATCAACTGCACACAGTGACACTCGATGCTCCACTCCCCCCCCCCCCTTTCTCTCCAGTCGCTGACGCCCTTAGCACCATTGCCAATGGCTCAATCGCCAATGCAAACCGCAACGGGGACAGTGGACATCCGTACCTCGTTCCCTGGTGCAAACAAAAATACGTTTGTCTGCGCACCAGCCGTGAGGCCCTGTACAACATCCTATTCCAGCCAACAAACTCTGGTCCAAAACCAAACTGCATCAGCACTTCAAAAAGATACTCCCACTCTACTGGTCAAACGCCTTCTCCCCGTCCATTGATATTATCACCTATTCCTGACCCATAGTGGGTGGCATCATTACATTCAACAACCTCCTAATGTTTGATGATAACTGTCGCACCTTCACTCACCCCCGGCACACAATCCTCCAGGCACTTTGCCAACACCTTGGCCTCTACGTTCAGAAGCGATATCAGTCGGTAAGGCGCATATTCCTCCGTATGCTTGTCTTTCGGATCCCTGTCTTTCTTCAAAATGATCGAAATCGAGGCTCGAGACTTGTGCCAGTGTGAGTGGGAGCTCCCCTTTATCCAATGCATCATTCAGCATTTCTACCAGCAAAGGTCCCAACTTTTTGAGGACATTACCAGTGCGGTAGATAAGGGGGAGCCAATGGATGTGGTATATCTGGATTTCCAGAAAGCCTTTGACAACGTGCCACACAAAAGGTTGTTGCATAAGATAAAGATGCATGGCATTAAGGGGAAAGTAGTAGCATGGATAGAGGATTGGTTAATTAATAGAAAGCAAAGAGTGGGGATTAATGGGTGTTTCTCTGATTGGCAATCTGTAGCTAGTGGTGTCTCTCAGGGATCAGTGTTGGGCCCACAATTGTTCACAATTTACATAGATGATTTGGAGTTGGGGACCAAGGGCAATGTGTCCAAATTTGCAGACGACACTAAGATGAGTGGTAAAGCAAAAAGTGAAAAAAAATGAAATGAAAATCGCTTATTGCCACAAGTACGCTTCAAATGAAGTTACTGTGAAAAGCCCCTAGTTGCCACATTCCGGCGCCTGTTCGGGGAGGATGTTACGGGAATCGAACCGTGCTGCTGGCCTGCCTTGGACTGCTTTCAAAGCCAGTGATTTAGCCCTGTGCTAAACAGCCCCTATAAGTGCAGAGGATACTGGAAGTCTGCAGAGGGATTTGGATAGGCTAAGTGAATGGGCTAGGGTCTGGCAGATGGAATACAATGTTGACAAATGTGAGGTTATCCATTTTGGTAGAACAGCAAAAGGGATTATTATTTAAATGATAAAATCTGAAAACATGCTGCTGCGCAGAGACACCTGGGTGTGTTAGTGCATGAGTCGCAAAATGTTGGTTAACAGGTGATTAAGAAGGCAAATGGAATTTTGTCCTTCATTGCTAGAGGGATGGACTAGGGAGGTTATGCTGCAATTGTATAAGGTGTTAGTGAGGCCACACCTGGAGTATTGTGTTCAGTTTTGGTCTCCTTAATTGAGAAAGGACGTACTGGCACTGGAGGGTGTGCAGAGGAGATTCACTAGGTTAATCCTGGAGCTGAAGGGGTTGGATTACGAGGAGAGGTTGAGTAGACTGGGACTGTACTCGTTGGAATTTAGAAGGATGAGGGGGGATCTTATAGAAACATATAGAATTATGAAGGGAATAGATAGGATAGATGCGCGCAGGTTGTTTCCACTGGTGGGTGAAAGCAGAACTAGGGGGCATAGTCTCAAAATAAGGGTGAGTAGATTTAAGACTGAGTTTTGGAGGAACTTCTTCACCCAAAGAGTTGTGAATCTATGGAATTCCTTGCCCAGTGAAGCAGTAGAGGCTCCTTCATTGTATGTTTTTAAGATAAAGATAGATAGTTTTTTTGAAGAATAAAGGGATTAAGGGTGATGGTGTTCGGGCCGGAAAGTGGAGCTGAGTCCACAAAAGATCAGCCATGATCTCATTAAATGGCGGAGCAGGCTCGAGGGGCCAGATGGCCTACTCCTGCTCCTAGTCCTTATGTTCTAGCAAACGTTTTGTAAAATTCCACTGGGAATCCGTCCGGGCCCGGGGCCTTTCCAGACTGCATCGACCTAATACACCTGATCTCCTCCAGCCCAAGTGGGGCCCCCAGCCCCCGCACTTTCCCCCTCCTCCACCACTGGGAAATCCAAGCCATCCAAAAGCTGCTCCATGCCCAAGCCCTCACTGTTTAGCCCCTGGTAAAAGGCCACAACGTCCCATTCACCTTCCTTTGCTCAGTGACCACCCTGCCCCTGGAGTCCTGTAACTGCCCGATCTCCCTCGCCGCTATCTGGCACCTCAATTGGTGTGCGAGCAACCTACTGGCCTTTTCCCCATGCTCAGAACACACCCTCTAATACGATGCAACTGCCCCACTGCCTTCCCCGTGACACAAGCTCAGACTCCACCTGGAGCTTCTTCCTCTCCTTCAACAATGCTTCTGAGTATGTTGCCGAGTGCTGCTTGCCCACTGCTAAACTGGCTTCAACCAGCCTCTGCTTTTCCATCCTTTCCACCTTATCCCTGTGCGCCTTAATCGATATTAGCTCCCCCCTAATTACCGCCTTCAACACTCCCCAAAACCCAGAGGGAGAGACTTCCCCATTTTCGTTTCCTACTTTGCAACAGTGATTTTACTTCAAAATATACTTTATTAGCTGCAGAGCATCATGCCAATGAAATTGCAGTTTCTTGAGTGTACATTATGTCAAGGGGACCTTGTCAAGATAGTCAAATGTGCAAAAAGAGTGGCATGTTGAATACCGTGTCAGTAAGTGTGAAGTGGCACATTTTTCTTTTACAAGTATAATCTGTAGGACTTCCAGTGGCGGCCATGGTGTGAGTGGTCGCACATTTAGTGGCTCCCGCTTCTGGTGGAATTTGTGGACCTTTTCCCCAGCTAACGGGTGATCTTCTGATTAAAAAGGGTGCAGGAGGGGTGGTAGGAGAGAGTGTCTCAATGGTGGATGGATTCATAGACCAGAAGTGGCAGAAAAAGAAAGGAACAGTTGGTGATAGTTGGAGTGGTGCCCGCGACACAGGAGAAGATGGCGGCGGGTCAGGGATCAGCCCTACCCTCTCAGAGGTCGACGGAGCAGCTGGTGGGCTTCCTGAACGAGACGTTCACCCAGCAGAGGAAGGAGATTTTGGAGGACCTGGCTAGGGTGGTGGACCCGATAAAGGCGATGAGGCTGGAGGCCCAGAGCCAGGCGATTCAGAAGGTGGAGGAGGCGGTGGGGGAGCACGAGGAGCAGCTCGCCTTGACGGCAGCGGAGGTGGGGCTGATGCGGGATCAACAGAGGCGGCTGTAGGTGAAAGTGGAAGACCTGGAGAATCGGTCTCGCAGGCAGAATATGAGGATCGCGGGACTGCCGGAGGCAGCGAGGGAGTGGAAGCCGGTGCGCATGTTGCTCGAATGCTCGAGAAGCTGCTGGGAGAGGGGGCATTTGCAAGGCGCCTGGAAGTGGACCGGGCGCACAGGGCGCTGATGAGGAAGCCGCAGGGGAACGAGCCGCTGAGGGCGATGGTGGTGCGCCTGCACCGACTCTTGGACAAGGAATGGATCCTGAGGTGGGCCAGGCAGACGAGGCGCTGTATCTGGGAGAGCAGCGAACTGTGTGTATACCAGGACCTGGGTACGGAATTGGCTTACAGAAGAGCGGGCTTCAATAAAGTGAAGGCGGCCCGCTTTAAGAAGGGGGTGAAGTTTGGCATGTTGTACCCGACACACCTGTGGGTGACCTATAATGGTCGGGAGCTGCATTTCGGGACGCCTGAGGAAGAGATGAATTATGTCAGGGATAATGAAGTGGCAGGAGAAGAAGGACGCTGAACTTTGGGGGAGATGTTCCCTTTCTGTTCCTTTGGGGTTTGTTTGGGTTATTATTGTATTGTGTTTGGGGCCATTGCTCTGGGTTTGTTCTTGGTGGGTTGCTCTTTTTTGTTTGTGATTGGTGGGTGTTAAGTTTGCACTGGGGGTATGTTTGAGTGGGGGGAGGGGTCAGTGGGGGGGTAGGATGCTAGGCACCATGGCGAGCTGGTCAGGCTAGTTCACGGAAGGGCAATGGGGGGTGAGTGGGAAGTTAGTGTGTTGATGGAGGTTGGGGTTGTTATTTTATGGAGGAGGGAGGGGGGACCTGCTGTCAGGGGAGGGGTTTCTAAAATGTGGTATGTGGAGGGTTGATGACAATGCACCGAGGGTGGGCCTGAGGCGCTGAGTGATATGGGCTGGAGCCTGGCCCAGGAGGGGTTATGGTTGATCAGCAAGGGGGGGTTGCTGATCACATGGAACGTGAGAGGGTTGAATGGGCCGGTCACGAGGGTCCGTGTATTGGCACATTTAAGAAGTCCAAAGGCGGATGTAGCTCTGTTACAGGAGACACATCTGAAGGTGGTGGATCAGCCAAGGTTTGGGGAAAGGGTGGGGTAGCGCAGGTATTCCATTCGGGATTGGATTCTAAAACGAGGGGGTTGGCAATTTTGATTAATAAACGGGTGGCGTTCGAAGTGGGGAGTATAGTGGCTGGCTCTGGGGGGTGTTGGGCGATGGTGAGTGGCAAATTGGAGAGGATAGGGCAGCATGGTAGCACAAGTGACTAGCACTGTGGCTTCACAGCGCCAGGGTCCCAGGTTCAATTCCCCGCTGGGTCACTGTCTGTGTGGAGTCTGCACATCCTCCCCGTGTGTGCGTGGGTTTCCTCCCGGTGCTCCGGTTTGCTCCCACAGTCCCAAGACGTGCAGGTTAGGTGGATTGGCCATGATAAATTGCCCTTAGTGTCCAAAAGGTTAGGAGGGGTTATTGGGTTGTGGGGATAGGGTGCAATTGAGAGCTTAAGTGGGTCGGGGCAGACTCGGTAGGCCGAATGGCCTCCTTTTGCACTGTATGTTCTATGTTCGATGATGCCGGTGGTGTTGGTGAATGTTTGTGCTCCGAACTGGGTTGACGTAGAGTTTATGAGGTGGGTGTTGGGGAAGATCCCCGATCTGGACTTGCATCGACTGAAATTGTGGGGGGGGGAAATTTTAATACGGCTTTAGACTCAAGGTTGGATGGGTCGATTTCGAGGTCTGGGCGGGTGTCGACGGTAGCGAAGGAGCTGAGGGGGTTTATGGAGCACATGGGGGGTTGCGGGGGTGGGGGGGGGGGGGGGATCCATGGAGGTTTGGGAGGCAGAGGGTGAAGGAATTTTTGTTTTTCTCGTGCTCAGGGTCTACTCCCGAATTGACTTATTCATCTTGGATAGGACGCTGTTGGCGGGGATGGTCGATGTGGAGTACTCGGCAATAGTGGTGTCAGATCATGCTCCGCATTGGGTGGCCTTGCGGGTGAATAAGAGGGAGGCCCAGCGCCTGCAATGGAGGCTAGATGTAGATTTTGTAGGAGGAGGAGGTGTGTGAGCGGGTGAGGGAGGCCATTCGGGGGTATGTGCGACACTGGCGGTTTCAGCGACCACGTTGTGGGAAGCATGGAAGGCAGTGGTGAGAGGGGAGTTTATCTCGATACGGGCACACAGGGAGAAGGCGGACCGGGCGGAGATGGAAAGACTAGTCGAGTAGATTCTGCAGATCATAGATTATCATAGAATTTACAGTGCAGAAGGAGGCCATTCGGCCCATCAAGTCTGCATCGGCTCTTGGAAAGAGCACCCTACTCAAGGTCAACACCACCACCCTATCCCCATAACCCAGTAACCCCACCCAACACTAAGGGCAATTTTGGACACAAAGGCAATTTAGCATGGCCAATCTACCTAACCTGCACATCTTTGGACTGTGGGAGGAAACTGGAGCACCCGGAGGAAACTCACGCAGACACGGGGAGAACGTGCAGACTCCGCACAGACAGTGACCCAAGCCGGAATCGAACCTGGGACCCTGGAGCTGTGAAGCAATTGTGCTATCCACAATGCCCCTGCATGGTAGAGAAGATACTCGGATGGAGAGAAGATACTCGGAAGCCCCGGAGGTGAGGCTGTTGAAGGAGCGGCAGAAGCTGCAGGTGGAGTTTGGGTTGTTATCCACCGGGAAATCTGAGGAGGGCGTATAGTTTATGAATATGGCGAGAAGGCGAGCAGGATGCTGGCACACCAGTTGAGGAACAGGAGCCAGCGAGGGATATCGGCAAGTGAAGGACGGGAGGACCGCGGCTTTGGACTCGGTGGAGGTGAATGGGGTGTTTAGGGATTTTTATAGGCTGTATGAGTCGCCACCCCCGGCCAAGGTGGACGTGATGAGGTGGTTTCTGGAGGGGTTGGAGTTCCCGAGGGTGGTAGAGGAACCGGTGGAGGTATTGGGTGCCCCCATGGGGCTGGTAGAAATGGTGAAGGGGCAGGAGGCGATGCAGTCGGGCAAAGCCCTGGGCCCGGACGGATACCCAGTGGAATTTTACAGAAAGTTCTTGCTGGTTCTGGGGCTGTTGTTGGTAAAGGCAGTTTAATGAGGCAAGGGAGCAGTGGGTGCTACCCCCCCCGAAGATTTCGCAGGCCTCAAAATGATTTTGAGCGGGATAAGCTTGTATAGGCCGATCTCACTGTTAAATGTGGATGCCAAGCTATTGCCCAAGATCTTAGCCTCGAGGATTGAGAACTGTGTGCCAGGGGTGATAGGGGAAGACCAGATGGGGTTCGTGAAGGGGAGGCATCTGGCGGCTAATATCAGGAGGCTACTAAATGTAACAATGATGCCCCCTGAGGAACGGGAGGTGGAGGTGATGGGTCGCTACGGACGTGGAGAAGGCCTTCCATCGGGTACAGTGGGACTATTTGTGGGAGGTCTTGGGGCGGTTTGGGTTTGGGCAGGGTTTTATAGATTGGGTCCAGCTGTTATACCAGGCACCAGTGGCGAGTGTACGAACAAACCAGGTGAGTTCGTATTTATTTGAAGCTGCACCGGGGGAAGAGGCAGGGATGTAAACTCCCCACTGCTTTTTGCCTTGGCTATAGAGCCATTGGCGATGGTGCTGAGAGCATCAAGGAACTGGCAGGGGACAGAATGGGGGTGAGGGGGTGGGGCACAGGGTCTCACTTTATGCGGATGATCTGTTACTGTCCATTTTGGACTTGTTGGGGGAGGATTAGAGAGATTATGGGATCCGAGAGGAATTCGACCGGTTCTCTGGGTACAAATTGAATTTGGGTAAAAGTGAGGTCTTTCCAATCCAGGCGAGAGGACAAGAGAGGAGATTGGGGGAGATGCTGTTCAAGGTGGTGGGGGCTGGAGAAGCTTTCGGTATTTGGGTATTCAGGTGGCGCGGGGGTGGGACCAGCTGCATAAGCTGAATCTGGCTCGGTTGGTGGAGCAGATGAGGGGGGACTTCAGGAGGTGGGATGAGCTCCCGTTGTCACTGGCGGGGATGGTTCAGACGGTGAAGATGACGGTCCTTCCGAGGTTCTTGTTTGTTTTTCAGAATCTCCCAATCTTCATTCCCAAGGCGTTTTTCAGGAAAGTGAATGCAGTGATTTCAGGGTTTGTGTGGGCGGGTAAAACCCCGCAGGTGAAGAAGGTGCTGCTGGGTGGGGCGAGGGAGGAGGGGAGATATAGTGATGGTCAGGAAATGGATAGAGTGGGGGGGCGGGGGGGGTTGGTGTGGGAGCGGATGGAGGCAGCCCTCTGTAAGGATACGGGTTTAGGGGCACTGCTAATGCCTCCACTGCCGTTCTCGTCGGCCAGGTACTCCACAAGCCCGGCAGTGGTGGTGGCTCTAAGGGTGTGGGGACAGTGGCAGCAGCACATGGGGCTGGAGGGGGCGTTGGTGTCGGCACCGATATGCGACAACCACAGGTTTGTTCCGGGGGGCCTGGTCGGGGGGTTTCAGGGGTGGCAGCTGGCGGGATTCGATGGTTTGGGCGTCTGCTCATAGGTGAGAGTTGGAAGAGTTTGGAAGAGTTGGAGGAAGCGTTTCTGCTGCCTGGTGGGAATGGGTTTCGCTACTTGCAGGTAAGGGACTTTGTACGAAGGCAGGTATCGACCTCCCCGCACCTGCCGCCCCAGGGGCTACAGGATAAGGTAGTGTTGAGAATGGGGGGCGGATGATATCGTAAAGAACTTAAAGATTGGGAGGGAGCCCATATAGGGGAGGTGAAGCGGAAGTGGGAGTAAGAGTTGGGTTTGGATTGGAGGCTGTGCTATGGAAGGATGCCCTGAGGCGAGTCAATGTGTCCTCGTCGTGTGCCAGGCTTAGCTTTATACAATTCAAGGTGGTCCACATGGCGCACATGACTGGTCCGGATGAGCAAGTTCTTTAAAGGGGTGGAGGACAGGTGTGCGGGAGGGCCTGTGAACCATGTCCACATGTTTTGGGTATGTCCGAAGCTTAGGGGATTTTGGCAGGGGTTGCTGTTGTCATGTTGGAGTTATTGACTGTAAGAATGGTTCCGAGCCCAGAGGTGGCGATTTTTGGTGTGTTGGTAGACCCGGGAGTCCAGGGGGCGAGATAGGCCGGTATCTTGGCCTTTGCCTCCCTGGTAGCCTGGAGACGGATTTTCTTGACATGGAGGAACTCGGAGCCCCCGAAGCCGGGGGGGGGGGTGGGGGGGGTGTAGTGACATGGCCGGGTTTCTCCGGCTCGAGAAGTTCGCCCTGGGGGGGATCAATGCGAGGGTTTGTCCGGAGGTTGCAGCCGTTTATCAACTTTTTTGGGGGAAAATGAAGCTGTCAGCAGTGCGGGGGGGTGGGGGGGGGGGGGCGGGCGGGATTAAAAGAGGAGCCCTGGGGAGTTGGGTAAGGTGGGGGAAGGTTGGTGGGGAATTGGGATTAAGAACGTGATTATATAAACCAAGTTGGCTGGGATTTGTTGTTGGCTTGGTGTTTGGTTGCTTATTTTGTTAAAATTTATAATACAAATGCCTTAATAAAATATTTTTCAAAAAATAAATATAATCTGGAAAAGCTGGGTGATGTGGAACAGCAGGAGGAGATTTGGATGTTTGTGATCACCAGACATTTAAAAGCAATGCCTCGGGTAGGAAAGGCCATTTAAACATGAAAGCCAGTAGAATACGTGGCAAGTGATCTGGATTACCAAGTTGAGAAAATGAAATTGATATACATGTGCTTGTCCAGGAGGTGGGTGAATGTCTCTGGGAGCAGCTCCAGTGGAACATGAAAGCCAGCAGAAAGTGGAAGATTACCGTTTTGCTTTACAGTGTCCTAACTCCTCGGTTGTGCCACAATAGGCTAATGTAATGTGTGAGAACCAGATTATACAGGGCCTCATCCCTGACACAACAAGCCTCTGCAATATACAGCACCCACCCTACACCTGCCGTAAAAGAAGCTGAACACGAATGAACACGCGCATATCTGCTGATGGAACATTTGATCTGAGCAGTGAGCTTGCTGGCTAGCGCACTTGAAAAGAATCTCACCGACAAGTTCTGGGACTGGTGGCTTAATACTCCAGTGCTGTGTGGGTGGGATTCTCTTTTTGCTTCACTAAAAGGGCAGTTTTTGGATCTCTAACCAGAGTTAATTTCGAATGGCAAAATGTTATATATGAATCCGTTGCTGTTTCCTCGAGATGGGAAGGTTGTAGGCTGACCTAGGATCTTTGTTTGGTTTGATGGGACAGACGCAAAGATGATGGGCAAAATTCTCTGGCTGTCGGGATTCTCTCCCATCGGCAGCGTACCCCAACCTGTGGGTTTCCCGGTGTCTTATGGTGGCTACGATGGGAAATTTATGGGGACAGCAAAACTAAAAATTGTAACATAAGATAGTTTGAGTCCAATCCAATGTGAGCAGCATGGTAGCAGAGTGGTTAGCACAATTGCTTCACAGCTCCAGGGTCCCAGGTTCGATTCCCCGCTGGGTCACTGTCTGTGCGGAATCTGCACGTTCTCCCCGTGTCTGACAAATACATGAATAGGATGGGAATAGAGGGATACGGACCCAGGAAGTGTAGAAGATTGTAGTTTAGTCGGGCAGCATGGTCGGCACGGGCTTGGACGGCCGAAGGGCCTGTGCCTGTGCTGTACATTTCTTTGTTCTTTGTTGTCTGCGTGGGTTTCCTCCGGGTGCTCCGGTTTCCTCCCACAGTCCAAAGATGTGCAGGTTAGGTGGATTGGCCATGATAAATTGCCCTTGGGTTAGGTGGGGCTACTGGTTTACGGGGATAGGCTGGAGGTGAGGGCTTAAATGGTGTGCTCTTTCCAAGAGCCGGTGCAGACCTGATGGGCCGAATGGCCTCCTTCTGCACTGTAAATTCTATGATCTATTCTATGAATTCAGAGTAACCTAGTTGTGTAGAGCATCGGTGGCATGTAAAATTCAGTACCACATGGAAAAGTTGAGGCAAATAACTGAGATACATTTGATGTGAAGCTGTAAACGGACAGGTTTAGCTCAGTCAGCAGACAGCTGGTTCGTGATGCAGAGCAAGGCCATCAGCACGGGTTCAATCCCCGTACTGGCTGAGGTTATTCATGAAGGACCCGCCTTCTCAACCGTGTTCTTCACTTAAGCTGTCCCCCTCAAAGGGGAAAGCAGACTATGGTCATCTGGGACTATGGTGAATTTACTTACTATTTATGTGTAAGGGAGAAAGGAGTAGAAAGATATGCTAATAGCGGCATGAGTTGGGCCGAATGGCCTGTCTGTGCTGTAAACTCTCTACAATTCTAAACACTGATAATGCTGTGGCAGTAGTTTGTTCCATACTGTAGGAGGGATGTTGAAGCAATGGAGAGGGTATTGCGTAGATTATGGCTAGTGCGAGGAAATAGAAATATGGGAAAATGTGAAAAATTGGAGTTGTTATATTAGGCCAGAGGCGATTGCAGAAGAATTTGGGACAGGTTTTTGATGCGATGACAGAGAGAGAATGCCGCTGATGTTCAGAAGGATTTTCATAAAAGGTTCAAGAAAGTGCAACATTTTTAGCAAATTAGAACTCATGGATCAAAGGGACCATATGAATATAAAAGTAACCAAGAAAGACAAAACAGAGTTGAGTTGACACTATGGAATTCAGTGCAGAGAAAAGTGTAGCGATAGATTGTTAGGAATAATGATGAGATATAATATATTCTGAATGATTTAATTTTAAAGGTGGTGCAGAAAGAGAGACACTTGGGGGTGTTTGTGTATAAATCTTCGAAGCTGGCAGGACAAGCAGTTGATGAACCATATGGGAGAGTGTGCTTTGTAAATAGAGTTGGAGACTACAAAAGCACAGAAGTTATGCTCAGCCCGTGTAAAACTAGTTCAGTCCCAGCTGGATTAAATCTTTTCAGTCATGGGCGCTACATTTTGGGAAGGAAGTGAAGGCTTTGGAGAGGTTATAAAAGAGGTTCACTAGATTGGTTACACGGGTAGACTCGAGAAGATGGGGTTCTCCGTCAAGCAGGTCAGGTTGAGAGAAGTTTTGAGAAAGTTGTCAGTCATTGCACAGTTAGTAGCGCACTCACCTCTGCATCGAAGGTTGTGGGCTGAATTTCCATCCCATGACTTGAGCACGAGAATCCAGGCTGACACTCCAGTACTGAGGGAATACTGCACAATCAGAGGTGCTGTGTTGGGTGAGTTATTACACTAGCGTCCTGTCAGCCTTCATAGGTGGACATCAAAGATTCTGTGGCACTATTTTGAAGACGAGCAGGGATAAATACCTGAAGGAGAAAAAATAACTGCGGGTTATAGGGTGGGATTAATCCACACAAAAGAGCCAGTGCAGGCTCAGTGAGCCAAATAACCCTCTGTGAGGTCCTGTCTGATCCTGGGACACGTTTAGCTCAGTTGGCTGGACAGCTGGTTCGTGATGCAGAGCGAGGTGAACAGCACGGGTTCAATCCCCGTACCGCCTGAGGTTATTCATGAAGGACCCACCTTCTCAACCTCGCCTCTCGCCTGAGGAGTGGTGATCCTCCGGTTAAATCACCACCAGTCAGCTCTCCCCCTCAAAGGGGAAAGCAGCCTATGGTCATCTGGGACTCTGGCGACTTTACTTTTTACTCTGATTCCAGACATGTAGAATTAAGACATTGGACAATGTAGATAAAAGCACTTTTGTTCCAGTGGTTGGGGGGTTTCAAAGGGGGGAATGTAAGAATAAAATTGTTCGAGACACAATTGAATCAGAGACGGTGTCAACATTTAAAAATATGTTGGATGGGTGATGGTAATAAATGGAAGTGTAGCAAATGGAAATTGATGGAACACCTGAGTTTAAAACAACCTCTCGGGTAGAGGCTAAACACGAGGGGCTTGTTTCTATGTTTTTAAAAAATCTTCTTGAATGGCTCGGGTTTCCTCCTAGTGCCAGGAGTAGGCAGGGGTTGGTGAATGAGTGTGTAGCAGAGCTGCTGGACATTTCTGTACTATACTGAAGCAAAGAGCTGCTGAATAGGAGCATATTTCTCCTGTTCACTGTTTCTAATTATAGACACTGATTCATCAGCACGATGAGATGCTGCTATCAGTAATTGCAACTTGTGGGCTGGAATTGTATTCCAAGTCTTTCACATAGTGACAGGTATTTGTTAGGTCTTTCCTGTGTTTACAGTCTTGTGAACCAGCTCTTCATCAGGAAACGTTGATGTTGCAATCCTGTTCTTGGTGTGAGAAAAGTTTCCTTTTTCAACACCATTTCCAAAATAGCGTTAAATAGTATAGTGCTTCCCATTTGCATGCAAAAAATGTTTGTGTTGAGATGAATATTTCAGAGCGCTCTAGACTCTTGAGCACTAAACTTTGGCAGGCACTTTGGTGCAGCAGTCAGAGTACAGTCTTTTGAAAGATGTTAAACCAAGGAGCGGGATAGAAAAGATCCCATGGCGCATTTCTAAGCAGAGCGGGGCGAGGGTCCCTCCGGAGTCCGGACTGATGTTCCCTTTAAAGTGCAGATGTGGGTGACTGAGCAACAATCTGGAATATGGTGCACATTGGAACAAACGACTCACACCAGCAAGCAAGGCTCAGGGCTGAGCATCGGATTGCAATAGCAAGAGGGAGAGTGCCTGGAGAGCGAACGGGGAAGCCCATTTGCAGCTTGAGGAGTAGCGAGTGTAGGAGAGAGGGAATCTGATTGGTAGATCAGGGATATTGAGAGAGAGGGAATTTGTGATTGGAGAATCAGTGAGTGTGAGAGAGGGAATCTGATTGGAGGATCAGTGAGTGTGAGAGCGGGAATCTGTGATTGGAGGATCAGTGAGAGAGAGAATCTGTGATTGGAGGATCAGTGAGTATGAGAGGGGGAATCTGTGATTGGAGGATCAGTGAGTGTGGGAGAGGGAATCTGTGATTGGAGGATCAGTGAGTGTGAGAGAGGGAATCTGTGATTGGGGGATCAGTGAGTGTGAGAGAGGGAATCTGTGATTGGAGGATCAGTGAGTGTGAGAGAGGGAATCTGTGATTGGAGGGTCAGTGAGTTTGAGATCACCTGATTGGGGGATCAGTGAGTGTGAGAGAATCTGATTGGGGGATCAGTGAGTGTGAGAGAGAGAGAATCTGATTGGGGGATCAGTGAGTGTGAGAGATTCTGTGATTGGAGGATCAGTGAGTGTGAGAGATTCTGTGATTGGAGGATCAGTGAGCGTGAGAGAGAACCTGTGATTGGAGGATCAGTGAGTGTGAGAGAATCTGTGATTGGAGGATCAGTGAGTATGAGAGAGGGAATCTGTGATTGGAGGATCAGTGAGTGTGGGAGAGGGAATCTGTGATTGGGGGATCAGTGAGTGTGAGAGAGGGAATCTGTGATTGGGGGATCAGTGAGTGTGAGAGAGGGAATCTGTGATTGGAGGGTCAGTGAGTGTGAGATCATCTGATTGGGGGATCAGTGAGTGTGAGAGAATCTGATTGGGGGATCAGTGAGTGTGAGAGAGAGAGAATCTGATTGGGGGATCAGTGAGTGTGAGAGATTCTGTGATTGGAGGATCAGTGAGTGAGAGATTCTGTGATTGGAGGATCAGTGAGTGTGAGAGATTCTGTGATTGGAGGATCAGTGAGTGTGAGAGAGAACCTGTGATTGGAGGATCAGTGAGTGTGAGAGAATCTGTGATTGGAGGATCAGTGAGTATGAGAGAGGGAATCTGTGATTGGAGGATCAGTGAGTGTGGGAGAGGGAATCTGTGATTGGGGGATCAGTGAGTGTGAGAGATTCTGTGATTGGAGGATCAGTGAGTGTGAGAGAGAGAGAACCTGTGATTGGAGGATCAGTGAGTGTTTGAGAGGGAATCTGATTGGAGGATCAGTGAGTGTGAGGGAATCTGTGATTGGAGGAATAGCAAGCCCGTGTACCAGGAGAGGAAGGTGTTTCTGGAAGTGAGCAGCGCACTGTCACTGTTAGAAGGACAGGAGGAAAGTTGTTGGAAAATGCATCAGAGCTTGAGAAGAGACTGAAATTCAGATGGTAAGCATGCTCCAGCTTCATCAGACACATATTTTGGGAAGGGGAAAGACTTGGAGAAAATTCCCTGGTAGCTGGTGGCCTGTGAGGTGAGGTTAGGGTCTACGTTGGATGAAAGTGCTGGGACCTACAAAGCATCAAGTCTCCAGTCCTGGATTCAAGCAAAATTCGAGAGTTTCTCTGGAGTGAAACTCTTTAGGGGAGGCAGAGGCGCTGTGATATTGTGACTGAACAAGTAATCCAGGAACCCATGGTAATGCTCTAGGGACCTGGGTTCAAATCCCGCGATGGCTGATGGTGAAATTTTATCAATAAAATCTGGAATTAAAACTTTGATGACCATGAAACCATTGCTGATTATTGTAAAGGCCCATCTGGTTCACTAATGTCCTTCAGCGAAGGAAATCTGCCATCCTTACCCGGTCTGGCCTACATGTGACTCCAGGCCCACAGCAATGTGGTTGACTGTTAAATGCCCTCTGAAATGGCCTAGCAAGCCACTCAATTCAAGGGCAGTTAGGGTGGGCAGTAAATGCTGGCCCAGCCAGCGATACCCACATTCCATGAGTGAATAAAAAAAGACATTCCCATTCCGCACTCAATATTCCAGGACTCAACCTGGAGCAGGAAGTTCATGGAAAATGAAGATTGTGGATCCATTGGGAATAGTCCATCATAACCAGCTAAGCACGTGTTAGATTAACAGTGAATTTGTGATGAAAATAACATAAATGCAAGTAACATGATCTGGCATCAAGGGGCCACATGGTAGCATAGTGGTTAGCACAGTTGCTTCACAGCTCCAAGGTCCCAGGTTTGATTCCCAGCTTGGGTCACTGTCTGTGCGGAGTCTGCATGTTCTCCCCGTGTCTGCGTGGGTTTCCTCCGGGTGTTCCGGTTTCCTCCCACAGTCCAAAGATGTGCGATTTATGTGGATTGGCTAGGGTAAATTATCCTTAGTGTCCAGGGGGGTTTGGGTGGGGGTTGCTGGGTTATGGGATAGGGTAGAGACGTGGGCTTGAGTGTAGGGTCGTCTTTGTAAGGGCCAGTGCAGACTCGATGGGCCAAATGGCCTCCTTCTGCACTGTGATTTCTATGAAGAACGGGATGCGAGTTGCCAAGTAACAAGATTAGAAGGTGTCCAGAGACATTGAGGGGCGAATGGCCATATCAGAAACATTGTTTACCAGAGCTTAGTGAGACTATACAAATCGTAACTTCTAAAGTCAAGGTATGTGAGCGAGGTAGACAGCAGAGGAGGGATATCAAAGAGATTGAACAGCATAACTGCTCGCACCCTCATTGGGGAAGCTGCCTCGATTTCCATTCAACAGTCAGCCAGGTCAGTTCCACCTGTGACGTGAGCCATGGAGGCCTGTTCCACCTAGTATTTAGAGCCACAGCAGATTGCAGATATTCTCCTCTAACAGACGCAGTTTCGTGCCTTCGCTGAACCGCGAAGAGATGTTTTCCCCGGCCTGGTCACCTAAGTGGGTATTGTGTGGGAGCGATTAACTCGACCTGACCTACAGAGTTCTGAAAGTGACTGTTGCGTGGGAAAAGGGGTGACTCAGTGAGTTCAGGGAATGTGGGTATATTTTGGGAAAAGAAGGTCACCAGATGAAACTGTGTTTAGTTATTCATATACTTATCATAGTATATTTTGTCATGTTTTTTATTTTACTTTGATAAATATTCTTGATTAATTGTTTACGCACTGGACTGGTTCCAGTTCAATAGTCTGATATCACCTCCCCACATATCCTTTGATCCCCTTTACCCCAAGTGATATGTCTAACTGCTTCTTCAAAATATACGGCGGGATTTTCCGCGCCAGAAGCTAAGCGCTGATGCCGGGACTGAATTTGTGGTGTTCCACGACAGCAAATTTGACGCCGTTCCTAGATCAGTCCACCGACCATTAAGGGGCTGCATCGGCGCCACGTGGAACGCGACCAATTGCCACCTGCCGCCGTGCACCCGGCCTGGGCGCAGGTGGGAGAGGTCGTGAGCGCCGTGGGCAGCACCGCTAGGACCAGCCAACAGGGTGGCCAAGGTGAGTAGGCAGCACTGTGCCCCTGGCACGAATCCTGACCCACAAACCCTTAACTACCCCCCCCCCCCCCTTTTCCGGGCAGCGACCGAACCCCCCACCTTGCGCCACCTCCTAGCACCCATACCCAGGTGCCCTGGCCACAAAGGCCACCAGCTACCGACCCCCTGCGCTGCATGCATCTGACTGTCTAACACTGTGCGTTTTCTGTTTCGCCACCTCCAGGAGAAGTCGGCACAACTTGCTGGGAGCGGGGGAAAACTGGAGAGGGACCGCTGGACCTGCGGCCCCTCACCCCAGCAGAGTAGTGGGCTCTGGACTTGATTGGTCGGCTCGGGGAGCGGGCAGTCGCAAGACTTGAGGTTGGCATCTGGCGACAGTACGAAGTCTTACAACACCAGGTTAAAGTCCAACAGGTTTGTTTCGATGTCACTAGCTTTCGGAGCGCTGCTAGAAAGGTGGTTGCCGGCACCCCCTCATGTTGTCCCTGGCTGTGTCTGCATCTCCATAATAGAGGAGGCCACCCTTTCCAGAAGCGCAAAACCCATCTGGACGGCATGTATGTGTTTCTGGAATATACCTCTTCATTCACCTGAGGAAGGAGCAGCGCTCCGAAAGCTAGTGACATCGAAACAAACCTGTTGGACTTTAACCTGGTGTTGTAAGACTTCTTACTGTGCTCACCCCAGTCCAACGCCGGCATCTCCACATCATGGCATCTGGCGAGGAAGTGTGTCGCCACCTCCACACCCCCACCCACTGCCCCTGCACCCCATCACCCCCACACACTGCCCACCCCCCACACACTGTCCTATCCAGTTTCCCACCACACAATCACATTGCCCCCCCCACATTGCCCCCTTCACCAGCTACCCCAACCCGTGGTCCAATCGTGTGTCATGTCTTGTGTGTTGCAGGATCACCAGCGTTTGAGGCGGGCCCCAATCACAATCCAAGGAGGACAGCAGCGAGGAGCCCTCGACTCTCAGCGAGGCACAGCCCGGAGCACCAGACCGGGGATGACACTAACTTCCCATCACAGCCGTCACCAACACCATCTGCATCCCAGAGACACTCACCTCAGTTGGGCAGTTTAGCGAAGAGGCTCCTGAGGCATATCTAGTGCGCACCATACACTTACTGCGGTACAGCAGGTAGAGGTAGGAACTCCCGAGAGGTCGGACCCTGGGGACTAGCTGCCGTCCAGATGGGTTTTGCGCTTCTGGAAAGGGTGGCCTCCTCTATTATGGAGATGCAGACACAGCCAGGGACAACATAAGGGGTTGCCGGCAACCACCCAGCAGCTGCAGGTGCAGTTTGAGGAGTAGAACCGCCTGCAGGAGCTGGCCATGCGTGCCACCCAGGCCAAAACTGCATGGGTGACATCCGCGGTGGAGGCCTTGGCATAGATCATAGAATTTACAGTGCAGAAGGAGGCCATTCGGCCCATCAAGTCTGCACTGGCTCTTGGAAAGAGCACCCTACCCAAGGTAAACACCTCCACCCTATCCCCATAACCCAGTAACCCCACCCAACACTAAGGGCAATTTTGGACGCTAAGGGCAATTTATCATGGCCAATCCACCTAACCTGCACATCTTTGGACTGTGGGAGGAAACTGGAGCACCCGGAGGAAACCCACGCACACATGGGGAGGATGTGCAGACTCCGCACAGACAGTGACCCAAGCCGGAATCGAACCTGGGACCCTGGAGCTGTGAAGCAATTGTGCTATCTACAATGCTACCGTGCTGCCGTGGCAGCGAAGGTTTCGTCCATGGGTCAAGATGTCCAAGGCCCTGTGGCACTCTATGCGGCCGGTGGCCAAGGCCCAGGACAGGGCTGCCCTCTCACAGGGAGCCATGTGCCAGAACCACCTGGACATTGCAGCGGCGCTCCTGAACGTGGCCCAGTCACAACGGGCGATGACTGAGGGTGTCGGTGGCATTGCTGAGGCGCTGGCACATACCAAGAATGAGGTGGCACATTCGCAGCGTGATGTGGCACGGTCCCAGAGGGAGGTGGTCCTCACTGTGGTCCATGGCTTCGAGCATCAAGCCCCTGGTAGGGGCGGGTGGGCCTCCAAGGCTGGCTGTGCCAGGTAGCGAGGGACCCTCGGGGGCTGGGGGTCCCAGACCATGTAGCCTGAGGACCAATGGACACCTCGAGGGAGGAGGAGGTGATGGGTTCTGTGCCGGTAACTCCCGCAGGGGAGTGCCAGAACAGCGCAGCTTCCCCCCCACCCCCTCCTGTCCTTGGTGCATATCGCGGGCAGAACAGGGCAGCACCATGCCACCGGGACCCCTAAACAGCAACCGAGCCCATACAGACCTGGTTGTCCCAGAAACCTGCTGCCAAAGGGGACCCAGGTCACGGCGGTAATCACAGCAGGCCACCCCCATTCCTGGGGATCCACCTAGGCGTAGCGTTGGGGCCCGTAAGTAGACACCAGTTAAGTTGACACGGGTGCAGGGCACAGCATAGTGATACGGGCCCGGGCACAAACCTGCATATAATTTTTCACATTAAACACCTGTGCACAATGCTACAACTTGCCTCGGTGCTCTGTCAGAAGGGTTTGAGGGATGGGCTGGCCGCAGGGGTGGGGGGGGCGGGCGGGGAGTAATAATAATCGCTTATTGTCACTCATCGCTCCGGTGTCTCACCCCCATCTCACTCTTCCCACCGTCCCCATCTCCGCCACCCCAGGGATTCAATGGGAGCCTGTGCTGGAATGGCCAGCTCGCATGCAGGGAAAGTGGACGGAGGAAAGTGCTACTGTGGGCAGGGGTCAGACGTTGTTGAACGATGCAGAGCACCAGAGCTCATCCCAGAGCGGGTCATCATCCTCCGTCCCATGGGCCAGACCCGCTGTTACTGCCGACTTTCACCCCCATCCATAGTGAGGCAGGTAGGATTCAGGGAGGTGGTTTCAAGGGGAGGGGGGGTGGTTGCAAGGGGAGGGGGGGTGGTTACGCAGGGAGGGTGTTCATGGGAGGGGTGAAGGACAGGTGGGGGTGGGATGCGATGTCCATACTGCTGGCCAGTCCCCCTAGTCGCTCTGCCCCACATCCTCCTCATCGGACGAGGACTGACATTCACCTCCCTCCTTCAGCACTTTATCCCTCCGCCACGTGATGTTGTGGAGATGACTTGGCAGGCCATCACGATGTGGGAGACTCTCTGAGCACTATACTAGAGGGCCCCTCCAGTGTGGTACTGGAACCTGTACTGCATCTTCAGGATGCCGAAGCACCGCTCGATCAAGCCCCTGGTCACTGCATGGGCATTGTTGTTGTAGTGGGTCTCTGTGTTGTAGTGGCCTCTGGATAGGTGTCTTCAGCCACGACCGCAGTGGTTAACCCCTGTCGGCAAGAAGCCAACCTCCCGGGGGGGGGGGGGGGGGGGGGGGAGAACGTGGGGGGCTCGTAGTTGTCAGGAACCGTTGATTGTGCCAGGCATATGTGCATGATGGATAGTTCATGGTCACACACCAGCTGCACATTCATCAAGTGGAACCCGTTTCAGTTTGTGAAGACTGGCCTGTCATGCGCCGGAGCTTGTAGGGCGACATGCATCTCGTCGAACACCCTCTGGCCCTGGGGCATCTTGGCGATAACGGTGAACCCCGCTGCCCGGGCATCCTGGTGGGCTCGGTTCGCAAATTTGATATATTGTGGCGACCGGGCATACAGAGCTCTGTGACGGCGCGGATGCACCTGTGCACCGGGACAGGTCCTCACTCGGCGCCTGGAAGGATCCCGTGGGGTAAAGGTTCAGGGTGACGTCATCTTAATGGCCACTGGGAGCGGGTGGGTCCACCCCCATTACCCCACTGTACTAGGGGCTCTGTGACTTGGTAGCTATATCGCACTGTCTCTCTGTTCAGTTGGAGTCTTCGTTGGCATGCCCGGTCAGGCATGCCCTCGAATGACAGGGGCTGCCGGTATAAATGAGGCCTCATGCAGCTCCCCTCATGCGGCGCCTCCTTTGCACCTCCTCCTCAGCACCTCCTCCTCCTCAGCCTGTTGTGCAGACGGCTTCCCATCCTCACCGGCTGCCTCTGGGACAGGCTCCGCTGCTGCAGCGCTCTCCTCAAGTAGCTCCAGCTCGTACATCCTCTGTATCCCCCAGGGCTGCGGCGATTAGGATAAAAGCCACCATTCCTGGTTGAAGTCCATCGTCTGCACGGGGTGAAACGTAGACATATTAGCATGGTGCATACCCCCGTGCCCAACCAGGACTATTGGGATAGACGGTGGCCACAGTCTGCACTGCAGCCCCTACCCCCGCATGTACCCCTCCCATCCCTACACCCACCGCCGGCTGTTCCCCCGACACTCTGCTCACCACACCTCTCGTCCTGTCGGTGCCCGACACCGCTGGGGTCTGTGGCCATGGCGCCTGTCCCTGCTGCCAGGGGTGCACTGCATGGCCCCGTCCAGCGCCCTCCTGCAGGGGCTACTGTGGGCGTTGCACTTGGGTGGACTGCGTGTTGTCCTGCCAGTGGGTGGCGGCTGGTTGGGGTGGGAGGGGGTTGGGCGCAGCCATATGGCCGGTGTAACTGCACAACCAGGGGAGTGCAGTCAGTGGGATGTGCAGTAAGATGGCTGCCGTGCAAGCCGTGGCAATGACGGGCCTTGACTTGACACCCCGGTCACGTGGGGTGTCACCCCGATGCCACGGCCCATCCCCTTCACCCCGGCAGCCCCTACATGACCTACGACCTTTCTCCCTGATCGATCACACTGCCTGTTTCCCGATTTTTACAAGCACAAGTGACACTGTCCGTCTGGAATTCCCTCCCGGCCATGGCGCAGCCTCGCGGAAGCCCCGGAGAATAGCGTGTCAGGGCCGCTACTGATATGCAAATGGCAAGTACTGTACGTGCGGAGTAGAAAGTATTGATGCCACTGTCGAGGTGCCGGAGCATTGAAAATTGGTGTGTGCCCGGCAGCCACCACGATTTTGGCTTCATGACCAATTCTCAGCCCAATCACCTTTCCCGATTTCGGCGTCAGCCCACTGAGAATCCCGCCCATAGTGTTTTGTCCTCCTTTACTTTGTGGTAGTGAATTCCACAAGCTTACCACTCTCTGCGTGAAGAAAGTTATCTTCATCTGCTACAATTCCAGGAAAAAAATAGGGATATAGTATATCGAAACAAACTTTATCACTAACACCATATTTAAATATCTTTAACATCACACCAGAAAATAACAATTACCCCAAAAACAATTCAACTCAGTATAGTGAATAACTGCTATCTTTATTCCCACTTAAACAACAAGAACAATCTCAGCTCTCAATCTGCTGTTAAACCGTTGGCACTCAGGAATACTTGCTTTACAGAGATGCTCTGGTGATCGAGAGATCTTTTGACACTGCTTTAAAGACAAGATCTGAGTCTTATCAGAACCATGCAGAAACTCTGGCTGTATTTCTTCAGAAGCTCTTTCTCCGTGTTTCAACTCCCCCTTGTTCTCAGACAAGTCTGCACTGCTTTAAAGACTGTTAATCCCTTTCAACTGAACTGCAGTGAGGACAAACAGCTTGGCTTCTGGTCACAGCTTCTTTCAGCTCACAACTGGACTGCTTTCTGCAAAATGCCTGATAGCCTTAGCTCCACCCAGCAACAACATCATCTTACCAAGCTGAAATCTAATTAACTCCACAGGGAATCCCCTTAATCAAAACAACATTCCATTTGCCGAAGCTTCTTACGATGTTTTAGTTGCACCCCTGGTACCCAAAAACATTGTTGTCTTTCAAACTAGGAATTCTTCAAAACATGACTGCGGAAGTCACACACACATTAACCCAGACTTTTGACCCTCACTGCACCAAATACCTATGATACACAACGTCTGAAATTCCTTCATTCGGATTCTTATTTTGTTTATTGTCACGTGTACCGAGGTACATTGAATAGTATTTTTCTGCGAACAGCTCAACAGATCATTAAGTACATGAAAAGAAAAGAAAAGAAAATACATAATAAGGCAACACAGGGTACACAATATAACTACATAAACACTGGCATCGGGTGAAACATACAGGGTGTCATGTTAATGAGGTCAGTCCATAAGAGGGTCATTTAGGAGTCTGGTAACAGCCTGACTCTGTTTGTGCGTGTTCTCAGATGTTTGTATCTCCTGCCCGATGGAAGCTGTTGGAAGAGTGAGTAAGCTGGGTGGGCGGGGTCTTTGATTATGCTATCCGTTTTCCCCAGGCAGCGGGAGGTGTATATTGAGTCAATGGATGGATTCATCATGGGCGGCTCGGTAGTATAACGGTTAGCACTGTGTCTTCATAATGCCAGGGAGCTGGGTTCGATTACCGGCTTGGGTCACTTCTGTGCGGAGTCTGCACGGTCTCCCCGTATCTACATGGGTTTCCTCTGGGTGCTCCTGTTTGCTTCCAAAGTCCAAAGATATGCAGGTTAGGTGGATTAGTCATGCTAAATTGTTCTGTAGTGTCCAAAACTGGTGTTGCTGGGTTACGGGGATAGACTCAATGGGCCGAATGGCCTCCGCCTGCACTGTAAATTCTATGATCACATCATCTCTGTCGTAAATGGTCTAACCAGTGGTATGTGACTGTGACCCCTGGTTCTTGACACCCCCCAGGATCAGGAACATGGTTATTACATCTATCCTGTCTAGTCCTGGTAGAATTTTATAGGTTTCTATGAGATCCCTCCTCATTCTTCAGAACTCCAGTGAATACAATCCTAACCGATTCAATCTCTCATCGGTACGTCAGGGGGGGGATGTAAACCTTCTCTGCACTCCCTCTATAGCATGAGCATCCTTCTTCAGATAAAGAGATCAAAACTGCACACAATATTCCAGGTGTAGGGGCATGGGAGGGGCGGGGGGCGAACGCGGTGTGCAACTGGGGGTGGAGTATGGGTTGTGCGGCTGGTGGAGGAATAGGGTGTGCGATTGGGGCTGGGTTGTTAGTTGTGCGGTTCGGGGTAGGTTATGAAGTGCGGCTGGGGGAGGAATGGGGCATGTGGTTGGGGGAGGAATGGGGCATGTGGTTGGGGGAGGAATGGGGCATGTGGTTGGGGCAACAGGGCATGCAGGGACGGGTGAAACGACATACGGGGGCAGATGGGGGGCAATGATGCGTGCGGCGGCAACGAGGGTGCGGGTGTTGAGGGGGACATAAGGGGGCAGCAGGGCAGGAACGGGCATGCGGGGGCAGAGGGGGAAATGGGGCATGTGGGCAGAGGGGGAAACGGGACATGCGAGGGCAGAGGGGTGTAACGGGGATGGATGCAAAGGGGGTGGAACGGAGCTGCGGGGGGGCTTCAGGGCATGCGGTGGCAGAGGGCATTGGGATTTGGTGGGGGGGGGCAATGGGGCTGCGGGGGCAGGGGGGGGGGGAGGGTTGTGGGATGTTATTTTCCGCAATGTTCTTTTGTTTGAAAAAGAGATCTCGCTAATCAGATTGTAACATTGCACAAACCGGTGCTAAGCGTCCTCATTAACAACACTAGCTATGGTTGGGAAAAGTGCGCTCTGAAGTACTTTGGGGCATCCGGAAGTTCTGAAAGGTACACTATATCCACATTGCAAGTTACTTTTTAAAATTCTGCACACAGTTGGAAAAGAGTTTTACTGAAGGGTAGAAAATGCACTTTAAACCTACGCCTCCACCCTGGCTAATGTAACTTAAACCCTGTTAGTACAGAATTCATGAGTTTAGAGTTCTGAAATCAATCCCAGTGCGCCTCCTGAAGAAGAATTTACATCTGTCAGAAATGTCACAAAACACTTAATCAAGAAATAATCATCTTGTGCACTTAAAATTATACAGATAAAAGCAACGGTTTTTCTTACACGAGTTCCCCAAATTGTAATCTTTGTCATTTCCCCAGTTTGATACTTTTCGTTTGATTTTTTTTTTGGTGCTCCTGGATGATAACTGTTGACCTACATAATGAGGGAAGTATCAGTGTTTGAATTGTATCACGAGATTGACCAGGCGCACTGGGACAGGTAGATAATTTCACAAGTTGAATTAAAATCAGATATTACAACCCCCGAGCCAGTGCGCGGTCAATTGCAGCACCACTTGACCCGGAGTCGCAACACAATTGACTTAACCAATAATGCTTATAAAAATACCCAAAGTCTTTGGCCCGCGGCTGCCCAGTAATTACAGTCACCAGGTTTGTAAATGTAAACACAATTACTTTTATTTATAACTGGAACTGTAACAAAATATGCAGCAAATACAACTGGTTAACTATTGTCTAATTCATAATCTCTTCCTCCACGCAAAATATATCTAAAACACATACAGGCACACACACGGGAGACGAACACAGAGGGAAGGAGAGGGGTGAAAATAATAAGGATGAAAGTCAAAAGATAAAAATCTTTGTTTCAGCTGATCGTTTCTAGCACCTTTCTGCTCTTCAAACTTTATCTTTGCTTTCAGTTCGAGGTTTTCACTATAGATTCAGTCAGGTCTCTAAGTTCAGAAATACATCAACTCACGGCTTTTCTGGAGAGAGAGAGAGCAGGTCCTTTACTCTGTGTCCAGGTCAGACTCTGCTTTCCTTAGCTCTCTGGATGTCATCACACTCAGGGATCCAATTGCTACCTGTTACCGGGCAGATTACGGCCTTTTGGCCAATTCATTGGCCATCAGCCAACCAATTGAACCGAGTCCCACCCCATCTCCTGGGTGCCGATAAGTTTGGTCTTTCTGTCCAAAGCTAGCAGCACCATATACTATGTTGCAACTTCTTGAATTCTTCCTTCACTCTGCTACTTGACTTAAAGCATCCATGGATCAAAAATGATGACAGCAAAAATGAAAAAGGGGAAATAAGGGATTCAACAGGAAAGACCCTGAGACAGAAAATTCTGCAACTATTTAGCTTATCTGGCAACGTGTGGAAAAAGAAACACAACCTTTCTATGAAGGTGACCAGAACTGAAAACATGATTGCTCTTTCCACAGGGGGCTTGAATTTAAGAGCCGCGGGGGTTATGCTGCAACTATACATGACCCTGGTGAGACCACATTTGGAGTATTGTGTGCAGTTCTGGTCACCTCATTATAGGAAGGATGTGGAAGCATTAGAAAGGGTGCAAAGGAGATTTACCAGGATGCTGCCTGGTTTGCAGGATAGCTCTTATGAGGAAAGGTTGAGGGAGCTAGGGCTTTTCTCTTTTCACCTGAGGAAGGAGCAGCGCTCCGAAAGCTAGTGACATCGAAACAAACCTGTTGGACTTTAACCTGGTGTTGTAAGACTTCGTACTTTTCTCTTCGGAGCGGAGGAGGATGAGAGGCGACTTAATAGAGGTTTATAAGATAATGAGGGGGATAGATAGAGTGGACGTTCAGAGACTATTTCCTCGGGTGGATGTAGCTGTTACAAGGGGGCATAACTATAAGATTCAGGGTGGGAGATATAGGAGGGATGTCTGAGGTAGGTTCTTTACTCAGAGTGGTTAGGGTGTGGAATGGACTGCTTGCTGTGATAGTGGAGTCGGACACTTTCGGAACTTTCAAGCGGTTATTGGATAGGCACATGGAGCACACCAGAATGACAGGGAGTGGGATAGCTTGATCTTGGTTTCGGACAATGCTCGGCACAACATCGAGGGCCGAAGGGCCTGTTCTGTGCTGTACTGTTCTATGTTCTAGATGCTGCCAGTCCTGCTGAGTATTTCCAGCAATTTCTGTTAGTTCAGATTCCAGCATCGTAGTATTTTTGTCTTATAAGTTAAATGCCTTAACCAAATTCTGGCACCTCCAACAATGCGCATTCTCTCTCTTGTGGTTCATTGATTGTGTAACTTATGGATTGGAGTTCAAACCCACAATCCATTTTTAAAAACAAAATTCCAATCAGGGGGCAATTGAGCGTGGCCAATCCACCTAGCCTGCACATCTTTAGGTTGGGTGGTAAACTCCACGCCGACACGGGGAGAATGCGGAAACTCCACACATACAGAGACCCGGGGCCGGGATCGAACCTGGATCCTCAACGCTCTATCCCACAATCCATGATCTCAGTAACACCTTCTTTGAGAAGGTGACTGAACAGGTAGACGAGGGTAGAGCAGTTGATGTGGTGTATATGGATTTCAGCAAAGCGTTTGATAAGGTTCCCCACGGTAGGCTATTGCAGAAAATACGGAGGCTGGGGATTGAGGGTGATTTAGAGATGTGGATCAGAAATTGGCTAGCTGAAAGAAGACAGAGGGTGGTGGTTGATGGGAAATGTTCAGAATGGAGTTCTGTCACAAGTGGAGTACCACAAGGATCTGTTCTGGGGCCGTTGCTGTTTGTCATTTTTATCAATGACCTAGAGGAAGGCGCAGAAGGGTGGGTGAGTAAATTTGCAGACGATACTAAAGTCGGTGGTGTTGTCGATAGTGTGGAAGGAAGTAGCAGGTTACAGAGGGATATAGATAAGCTGCAGTGCTGGGCTGAGAGGTGGCAAATGGAGTTTAATGTAGAGAAGTGTGAGGTGATTCACTTTGGAAGGAAAAACAGGAATGTGGAATATGTGGCTAATGGAAAAGTTCTTGAAAGTGTGGATGAGCAGAGGGATCTAGGTGTCCATGTACATAGATCCCTGAAAGTTGCCACCCAGGTTGATAGGGTGGTGAAGAAGGCCTATGGAGTGTTGGCCTTTATTGGTAGAGGGATTGAGTTCCGGAGTCAGGAGGTCATGTTGCAGCTGTACAGAACTCTGGTACGGCCGCATTTGGAGTATTGCGTACAGTTCTGGTCACCGCATTATAGGAAGGACGTGGAGGCTTTGGAGCGGGTGCAGAGGAGATTTACCAGGATGTTGCCTGGTATGGAGGGAAAATCTTATGAGGAAAGGCTGATGGACTTGAGGTTGTTTTCGTTAGAGAGAAGCAGGTTAAGAGGAGACTTAATAGAGGCATACAAAATGATCAGAGGGTTAGATAGGGTGGACAGTGAGAGCCTTCTCCCGCGGATGGAAATGGCTAGCACGAGGGGACATAGCCTTAAACTGAGGGGTAATAGATATAGGACAGAGGTCAGAGGTAGGTTCTTTACGCAAAGAGTAGTGAGGCCGTGGAATGCCCTACCTGCTACAGTAGTGAACTCGCCAACATTAAGGGCATTTAAAAGTTTATTGGATAAACATATGGATGATAATGGTATAGTGTAGGTTAGATGGCTTTTGTTTCGGTGCAACATCGTGGGCCGAAGGGCCTGTACTGCGCTGTATTGTTCTATGTTCTATGTTCTAAGTGCTTCCAAATGAGCCAAGATGATTTTAAGATGTGTTTAAGATGATTGTTCACATTATATATTAATGATTTGGACGCGGGAACTAAATGTAGTACCTCCAAATTTGCAAATAATACAAAGTTGGGTGGGAGGGTGAGCTGTGAGGAGGATGCAGAGATGCTTCAGCGGGATTTGGACAGGCTGAGTGAGTGGCCACATGCACGGCAGATGCAGTATAATGTGGATAAATGTGAGATTATGCACTTCAGCAGCAAAAATAGGAAGGCACATTATTATTTGAATGGGTGTAAATTGAGAGAAGTGGATACTCAGCGAGACCTTGGTGACCTTGTGCATCAGTCACTGAAAGTAAGCGTGCAGATACTGCAGGCAGTAAAGAAGGTAAATGGTATGTTGGCCTTCATAGCGAGAGGGTTTGAGTATTGGAATAGAGATGTTTTACTGCAATTGTAGAGGGCATTGGTGAAAAATGAAATGAAAATGAAAATCGCTTATTGTCACAAGTAGGCTTCAATGAAGTTACTGTGAAAAGCCCCTAGTCGCCACATTCTGGTGCCTGTTCGGGGAAGCTAGTACGGGAATTGAACTGTGCTGCTGACCTGCTGTAGTCTGCTTTCAAAGCCAGCGATTTAGCTGTGTGCCACACCTGGAGTACTCTGTGCAGTTTTGGTGTCCTTATCTGAGGAAGGATGTTCTTGCTCTGGAGGGAATTCAGCAAAGGTTTACCAGACTGATTCCTATTCCTGGGATGGAGGAACTGCCTTATGAGGAGAGATGTGAAGCTGTAGAATTCGCTACCACAAAAAGTATTGAGGCGAAAACGTGTGATTTCAAGATTTAGGATTGGATCAGAATGTTGTACTTATATTCCAGATAACTCCAAAGAGATTACTGATTATCGAAAACACATTCAGAAGGAGTTTGAAAAACTCAAGCAACCCAAGTCCAGCACCCTTTGGGTTTGGGCTACTGGGTGGCTAGGGTCCTTGGGAGCCTCTGTTGTGCAAGGTTTGGTCATGATTTTTGTAGTTATTTTTCTTATACATGTTGTTTCTGGCAACATCTGTAAGAGAATGTCAAGAAGCCCTGAAACAGTGCATATGCGTTCACCTGGACAAATACCTTTACAGGATATGAATGGTTTTTACTACTAGCTTAGAAATGCTTGTAACACTTTTAATAATTGTCCATTCCAATGTTGAAGGCTATTCCTAAACAAAGGGACTATCAAAGACAAGTGTGAATGTGTTTTGTTTAGCTTTTATTTCTTCATTGCCTTTTACTTTTCGCTTTACTCTTCGCTCTACTTTAATTAGTTCATTCTATTAGGTTTAGAATAATCAAAAGGGGTGAATGATAGACTGTTGATTCATTGATTTATTGGTCTCTTTAGGTAGTGATTGAGTGCATAGCTGGAGAAAGGAATTATTCAAAATGCCTTGACTGTGAAAAGATAGTCATTGTTTCAGATAATGAATCAACTATTGAACTTTATTTAGGGTCATGTCTGTGGAAATTCAGAAATTGTTTCAACAAATGTTTCATATAATGAATAGACCATTGTATTTCTGTGCATTTAGTAATGGGAAATGAAATGAAAATCGCTTATTGTCACAAGTACGCTTCAAATCAAGTTACTGTGAAAAGCCCCTAGTCGCCACATTCCGGCGCCTGTTCGGGGGGGCTGATACGGGAATCGAACCGTGCTGCTGGCCTGCCTTGATCTGCTTTCAAAGCCAGCGATTTAGCCCTGTGCTAAACAGCAAAAATGTATCAAATAATTAGTTACGGCAAGGTTGATGGCTAGCCGTGGCGTGAGAACCTCTTATTCTCGTCAGGCGGCGCTCGTAGACACTGAATTATTCCTGACTGGATACCAATCAATCTTACGTAATGGCCAATATTTAATTAATAAATTGTCCTCTAAGTAATAGACATCTATTTGAACAAACCAGGAGGTCTCAGCTGAGAATTAGTAACCAATGAGAGTAAACGAGGGACTAGACCATAGATTAGAATTTCCTTAAAAGTACGACCTTGTGGTCAAGGACTCGTTCCTGAGTTCCTGCCTTCTCGAATTCTTGAATTATTCCATTTGTTTATTAAAAGTGATTTCTTTATGCTTTTATGATTAATGATTTCCTTTGTCATGTATTTGACCAACTCCTGAATTGTTTAACATTTTGTTTCAAAGTTTTGATTTAGTTCATATGCAAGTGTATTAAAGTGAATAATTAGCAATAAAGGTGGATTTTGGACACCGCCAATCAACCGGACAATCGACTCTTATTAGAAGTCAGAATAAGTGATTCTACAGATAGATTCAGAAAAAATGTTCCGGATGTTGAGGGAATCGTTTGAGGATAAGTGGTAAACTTTTTAGGACTGAGGTGCGGAGAAATGTCTTCACCTGGAGAGTGTTGAATCTGTGGAATTCACTACCACAGAAAGTAATTGAGGTGAAAACGTGTGATTTCAAGAAGGAATTAGATATAGCTCTTGGGGCTAAAAGGATCAAGGGAAATGGGGGGTAAGGTGGGATCAGGGTCTTGAACTTGATGATCAGCCATGATAATGAATGGCGGAGCAGGCTTGAAGGGTTGAATGACCCCCTCCTACTTTCTGTTTATCAATGTATCTAAAGGTTTTGTAACGTTAGATGAAGAGAAACTATTTCCTCCTCCGGTCAAGGGGGTCTAACCTAAAAGTTAGAACCAGGCCCTTGAAGACTGACGCACTCCTTCACAAAAAGGGTATGAGAAATCTGGAACTTAAAGAGCTGTTGAGGCTGGGGTCAGTTGAAATTAAAAAATCTGAGCTTGATGGAGTTTTTGCTACGTCAGGTTATTAGCAGTTGTGGAGCCGAGGGTGGTAAGTGCAGTTAAGATACAGGCCAACCATGATCTAATTGAATGGCTGAACAAACCCATGGGGCTGAAATGTCGATTCTTACTTCTTTGTTCCTGACTCTCAAGATTGGAGTAAAATGTGCTGGTGACCTTGCCAAGTTTTTACATTGGGCGGTTGAATACCCAGCTGTACAGTTATAGACTTTGACCTGTCCGATATGAGTTTTGTGCAGTGACTGCCCTTTGAGTTGAGCAATGGATTGTTAAACTGCTTGTGCTTTTGGGCCTGTCACGGGCGATGGCAGTGATGGGCCCAATTCGAAGTGATTGATGAATTAAGAGCTTCCATAAATTGGAGCATCTCAGCCAAAAAAAAGGTTTCTCACAACATTGAATTGTCCTGGTTTAATTCCTGAAAGATGGCCTTAATGGTTTCTCGGCTTGAGTGACATTGAACAGGTTTTATATCGCCAATTACTGAATGATTAGAAAAAGGACAACTGGAATTTGATGTAGCTTAACAAATCCTTCCTGCCTGACTGGCGCAAAATGCCCACTTGGAGAGCCAGTGCAGACACAATGGGCCACATGATATTCTTCTGCGACGTAGTAAATCAACAATTTAAAAAATATAAACTTTTTTATTAAAGTTTTCATTTTATGCACAGGCTGGGGGCTGGCCCAAGAAGGAGGAGGGGGCCTCCCAACCAGACTGGTCACGTGGAATGTGCGAGGGTTGAATGAGCCAGTTAAACAGTCGCGGGTGTTCACGCACCTGAGGAGTCTGAAGGCGGACGTGGTGTTTCTGCAGGTGACGCACCTGAAGCTGGGGGATCAGACGAGGCTGAGGAAGGGATGGGTGGAGCAGGTGTTCCACTCGGGGCTGACTATGAAGATGAGGGGTGTGACGGTGTTGGTCAGGAAGAGGGTGGGGTTTGAGGTGGTGGCTAGGTATGAGGTGGTGGTCGAGCATAGGGTTTTGCGGTGTGCAGATGATCTGTTATATTATGGACCTGTTGGGCTGCATTGAGGGGATTGTGGGAGAATGTGGCCGGTTTTTGGGATATAAATTGAATATGGGAAAAAGTGAGGTATTCCCGGCCAATGCTAGGGGGCAAGAAAGGAGGTTGGGATAGAAGCAGGGAGGTTGTTTCCACTGGCGGATGAACTAGAACTAGGAGGCATAGGGGAGCAGATTTCAACTGAGTTGAGGAGGAACTTCTTCACCCAAAGGGTTGTGAATCGGTGGAATTCCTGCCCAGTGAAGCAGTTGGGGCGACCTCATTAAATGTTTTTAAGGCAAAGGAAGATAGATTTTTGAAATCTATGTAAAGGAATAAAAGATTACGGTGAGCGGGCGGGTAAGTGGAGCTGAGTCCACAAAAAGATCAGCTATGATCTGACTGAATGGCGGAGCAGGCTCGAGGGGCCAGATGCTGTTTAGGGTGCTGGTGACGAGCTTTAGACACTTCGGTACCCAGGTTGTACAGAGCTGGGCCTAGCCTCATAGATTGAACTTGGCCCGATTGATGGAGGGGATGGAGGCAGATTTTAGGATGTTTTGCCGTTGTTGCCGGCTGGGGCAGGTGCAAACAGTGAAAATGATGGTGCTGTCGAGGTTTCTGTTTGTGTTTCAGAACCTCCCTATCTTTGTCCCCAAGCCGTTTCTCAGGAAAGTTAATGGGTTGATCTTGGGCTTGTGTGGGCGTTGTTGAATTTGAGCAATTATTATTGGGCTACAGTCATTGCGATGGTGAGGAAATGGGCTGCGGAGGAGAGGTTGGTTTGGGGTTGGGTGGAGGTGACATCGTGTAGGGGGATGAGCTTTGAGGGCTTTCTTGTTGGCGGCTTTGCTGCTCTCATTGGCCAGGTATTCAGTTAGTCCAGTGGTGGTGTGGACTTTGAGGGTGTGGGGGCAGTGTAGGCAGCACTTGGGGTTCGAGGGCATGTCGTTATGGGTGCCGATTTGTGATAACCATAGGTTCGTGCCGGTGAGACTGGATGCGAGGCTCCGGGGGTGGTGGCAAGTGGGGATTGAGTACTTCAGGGATTTGTTTATAGAGGGCAAATTTGCGGGGCCGGAAGAGTTGGAGGATTGTTTGAGTTGCCCAAAGAGAAATGGTTTCGGTACCTGCAGGTTCGGGATTTTGTGAGGAAGGAGGTGCCACCTTTCCAGGGGTTGCAGCCTCCAGTGCTGCAAGATCAGCTTCTGTCGGACGGTGAAATAGGGGAAGGTGTCGGATGTTTACAAGGGACTGATGGAGTGGGAGGGCACCCTGATGGAGGTTGTTAAGTGGAAATGGGAGGAGGAGGTGGACAAGAGGTGGGGCCAGGACATGGGCTGAGGCTTTGCAGAGGGTGAATGCGTCCTTGTCATGTGTGAGGTTAAGCCTCATCCTGTTTAAAGTGGTGCATAGGGCCCACATGACGGTGGTGAGGATGAGCAGGTTTTTGGAGGGTGGAGGGTAGGTGCAGGCGGTGCACGGGGGGTCTCCGCGGATCACATCCACATGTTTTGGGCGTGTCCAAGATTGAGGCAGTTCTGGCAGGGGTTCTTGGATGTTATGTCTAATGTTCGGGTGAGGGAGTCCCCGAGGTGGCGATATTTGGTGTGTCGGAAGAACCGGGAGTGCAGGGAGGTGGGAGAGAGAGGCCCATTTATTGATCTTTGCCTCCCTGATAGCCCGGAGATGGATTTTGTTATGTCGGAGGGACGCCGAACCGCCAAAGGCAGAGCGGAGGGTAAGCGGCGCGGAGGAATTCCTGCGGTTAGAGAAGATCAATGTCCCTCTGCTGGGGTCGGTAGAAGAGTTCACTCGGAGGTGGAACCATTGATCGATTTCTTCAAGGAGGATCGAGGGGTCAGCGAGGGGTGGGCGGAGGGAGCTTCTGGAAGGGGGTTAAAAAGGGGCAGGTGGGTGGTGTTTGGTGTCACGGACTGCAGGGTTGGAGTGTTGGTTGGATTGATGCGATGGTCTTCTGATGTTCTTTGGTTGTTCTTTTGATATTTTGTATATTTAGATTTTGTTGAAAAGCCTTGAATAAATTTAAAAAAAAAACAGTTTTCATTTTATAAAACACAAAATAAACAAATCCGTACAGCCAAAATACCATTTACAAACTCTTACCCTTGAAACCAAACCAGACCCACTGACTGCAACCAATTGCTAAAGATAAAAGACAAAGTTAGTCATCTCTGATTGGCCCGAGCCCAGGACCCACCCAAGACAGCTACCAACCCCGCCCCAAAGACGAGACAAAAGAATAGCCCTTAGTCACAGGAAGATCCCTCCCCCTCTCCCCCCATACCCCTGAAAATAGCTTTCCAGAGAAACAACTCCCTCATCTCTCTTCCCCCACCCACCCCCCAACAATTAAGCGAGGCTCACTGAACCTTGTCCAAGCAGGTCCAACAATCCGCAGCCCCTCCCCAACCTCATTCCTGTTTACCCCACCCAGGGTGTATGCTCAAAGAACAAATGAAAAATGACTCTCCCTAGCTACAGAAGAGTAACCAAAGCACAATACTCTGGGGGCCATATATTCCCCATACCTGACCACTACCCCAGACAAGTGTAGCCCCCTCAATCACAAATGTGCAACATATACAATGTACAACAAATCTCAAACCAATCACTCCCAATCGACCCCATTAAAGTCCCAATCAAATCTATTCAATCAAGTCCCAAGCCCATGCTCCTTGACAAAAGCCTCCGTCGCCTCCGACGCATTCAAAAAATTAGCTTTCGAGCAAAAAGTCACTCTCAGTCTTGCTGAGTACACCAGTCAAAACCTGACTCCACTGCTGAATAGCGCTGACTTCGCCAACTCTGCTCCCACATCCTGGGAGATCCTGATGATGCCTCCTTCCCACCTCGAGTCCCGTTTCACTTTGACCCATTGCAGAACCCGCTCTTTCTCCTGGAAGCTGTGAAATCCAATAATCACTGGCCGAGGCTTCAGTCGGAATACTGGGTGGGCCCGATCCAACTCTGGAGGGGACAATCGATCCCGCTCCCCCTCCCACCCCTCGAAAAGCTTGGCCAACATCTCAGAAAACTACTCAGTCGGCTTTGGGCCCTCCACCCTCTCCGGCAATCCCATGATTCTGAGGTTCTGTCTCCTCGACCTGTTCTCCAAGTCATCCACCTTTGCCCTCAGAGTTTTGTTCCTCTCCGCCACCAGCAACATCTCAGCTTCCAATGAGGTGATTCGATCACTGTGCCGCGATAAGGCCACCTCCACACCCTCCGGCTCCTCTCCATGCTCCTTCGCCGCTGCCAGGGTTTTTCCCAGCTCCTCCCGAATTGGGCCAAGTGCCTCCCCAATTAACCGCTTGAGGGTTTCCATCATCACCCTGCCCTGCTCCTCAAAATGCTTCGCAGTATGTTTTTCACAGTCCTGCACCATCACCTCAGTCAGTGTTTCCACCGTGATATGATCAGCCACACCCCAGGCAGGTCCCCCGCCTTCCCTTCTGCTGAACTTCACAGGCTTTCTGGCTCCATTGAAGTATTGCCCTCCGGAATCATCTTGCCACCAAACCTCTTCATAGATTTTGACAAATTTTCACCGACAAATTCCTTATCCCATACGATGGGCCGGTTTTGATAACCAAAATCACTAGGAACTGGGTTAAAAAGTCCAAAAAACGAAGGCCATGGCAGGAGCTACCTTATGGGCGACCTCCTCCCCGTCGCCACCGGAAGACCCTGTAAATCAACAAGTTAACTCCGGTTTGGCAGTAGATTGACTCTTTTATTAAAGCACTGCTAGTAAGTCCAAACCTTGCTCTTCGGCATAGTCCAACTCTGATAGGTCAATGAATCTGATCTTGGGTGAAAAAGGTACGTGTTAGGAGATCTTTGTAAATCTGCAGTTTAAAGACTTTGATGGTCTGCGGTGCAGGCCAGTGAAGCTCACTTGAAAAATTGCAGGGTACTTTTAGGAGAGGGTTTAAGTTGCACAAGAAGGTTCTTACACATGAAAGACCACTTTTTCCTGGTGAGGGCCCACCTTTGTGTTGTCAAAATCCTGTTGCATGGCATGTCGTCCATCCTGTCTGGTTCGGGAGAGAGGGAGATGGGCGAGGTGTGTCCCTGAGCCCGGACCCTGACGAGAAGTGGGAGGCGGGTTTCCGATTTGAGTTTGAGAATTGGCTGCCATGCTTTGGTAATTTTGATCTGCAGGCTGGGTCCATCAGATTTGTATGGAGCATAACGGATGATGTCTTCCAAGGCTAGGGGTCGGTTTGGCCCACCGATCACTGGTCTTCATTGTCTTATTTTCGATGCTTGTAGTGAGGGGTTGGAGATGGCCGAGCCCATCGAGTCATTCCGCTGGCTGGGGCTAGGTTGTGGACCGCCTGGGTGTCAGGGAGACTGCATGGTGGGAATGATGGTGCCTCGTGCTTCGATCGTGGGAATCCTTGAGAGATCCTGAAGAGTGCTTGCTGATCCTGTCTAATCCTTCGCCTTCTCGTGTGACATGGAAGGTGTCTTTCTGCAAATTGCCCTGCGATTCTTCTGTAATCTTGGACGTTGCTCCCTGTTGATCATGTTGCTGATTATTTGTTGTTGTGTTTCCTTCTGCAGAGAGGTGTGGAGTGAGTGTGATGGGCTGTATCGCTGATTATCCTAATCTAGCAGACTCGTATTGAGTCAATTATGTGGAATGTGATTAGTGTACGGTTTTACTCATTTTGGTTATTGGGGGATGAGTGGGGCCGGGTGTGGTTGGATTGGGAGGGTTAGATCAGTCCTTTCTTAGATTGAAGTAGCCCCCCCAGTTCGAGCTAATCTGTTTCGGGTTTTTTTGGGGGGACATTAATTATTTATTTTGTTTCTTTCTAATTTATCAAATTTAAGAATCCATGTCTTTATCCTGTGACGGCCTGGGCAGATTTCTTTATCCTGGGTTTATTCTGACTCTCCCTTGAAGTTGAGTTTTTTTCCCTCTCTCCTTGGAGATCTCCCTCTCCATCACTGAGTTCAAAATGCAGGAGGGGCAATTGGCTCTATTCCCTTGTTGGCTTTTTTCTTCTCCTCCTCGTTGAGCAGGTTTTCTCTCTGGGAGACCCTGTTGGTTTGATCGTAATCTGAACGTGTCGGGGTTGGTCCTCTCTTTACATTTGTCAGGAATGATTTTGGTTCTGCCTAGGGCCTGGACTGGAGTTTTGTTGCATTGTGTGGCACGTATGTAACTCCCCCTAGGACTGGGGCTTTCGTGCATTTCTTTTGTTTTGTAAGGATGAATCCGCTCTTGGCTTCCACAAGGGTGAAAGGGGGTAAGGTATCCAAATAGAGGAGGCGGTGATGGGACGGTAGTGCCTTGGGCCTTTTCTGAAGTTGAGGGGGATGAAAGTTGGTGCGCACCCAACCATGGCGTGGGGGGGGGGGGGGGGGGGGTGCACCATTTTATCATGTTTTTATGACTTTATCCTGTCTATCCCTTGATCTCTGGTAGGGCGATATAAGTACCTATCAAGCTGTTTGTGATATCGTTCTCCTGTTATTACGATTCCAGACCAAATCCCAACAGTTGTTAGGATACTGGACATTAATCCCCATATTTTATTAAATTTGTAAGACTGTGAGGAAAGGATACTTCGCCCCAGGGGTGATTGCACAAGGAAATAGGGATATGGTATATTAAAACAAACTTTATCACTAACACAGTGCTAAAATCTTTAACGTCACATGAGAAAATAGCTTATAATTACCCCTTAAACGTTAATATTCAATACAGTTAATACAATATCCTTAATTGCTATCTTTATTCCCACTTTAACAATAAGAAAATGAACCATCTCAACTCTCAGTCCACCTTAAATACCAAAGGCAAGGAGGAATACTTGCTTGACAGATATTGAGAAAGAGATATTTTGACACTGCTTTACAGAAAAAATTCTGCCTGTATGTCTTCAAAAGCTGTTTCAACTGGCTTGTTTCAGCTCCCCCTTGTCCCAGCTCCCCCTTGTCCATAGACAAGTCTGCACTGCTTTAAATACTGTTAAATTCTTTTAACTAGCTTAACATGAGCAAAACCTGACTTGTGGTCCCAGCTTCATCCAGAGCAGAACTGAAAATGCTTTCTCGATAAGCCTGATGCCTCCGCTCCACCCAGCGATGACATCATCTCACCAAGCTGAAAACTAATTACCCCCCCTTCCCGGGAATCCCCTTTGTCAAAACCAAATTGCATTAGCCCAAACTTTTTTATGATGGTTAATTACACTTCTGGCTCTTAAAAGCTTTGTTATCTTTCAAACCAGGATTCTTTTAAAGCATTATTTCAGCAATCAGACACACTCTAACCCAGGGTTTTAACTCTTACTTCACCAAATACATAAAGTCCCACATTCATTCCACTGTTTCACACTGTAATGATGGATATTAAGCCATTTTTTTCCTTCTACTTATGGGGATATATTATTTTGTAACTTTGTTGCATAATTCTCCATAATGTAAAATCTCAATAAACATACTTTAAAAAAAAAGGTTTTTGTTACGTGGAATTTGCAGCAAGGAAACAACCCAGCTGGCCTAGTATGGGGTTGATACTCCACACAAAGGCCCTCCTACCGTACTTCACCTCACCCGATCAACATTTCCTTCTATTCCTGTCTCCATTATATGTTTATCTAGTTTTCCCTGGAATGCATCAATGTCAATTGCCTCAACACTCCATGTGGCAGTGATTTTCCCATTCGAACTGCTGTCTGGGTAGAGAGTTGTCTTCTGAATTTCCCTGTTGGATTTATTAGTGATTGCCGATATTTACGACCCTTAATTTTGCTCTCCTCAAGTGGGAAGCATCATCTACCTATTAAACCCTTTCATAATTTTGAAGACCTCTGTCAGGTCGCCCCCTCAGCCACCTCTTTTCTCTCAGTTCAGTCTTTCCTAACAGTTGAGAATGAATTATCACGTGTTAATGTGTATAATTATGAAAGTTTTAAACATTTGTGTTCCAAATTACATTTCCAGCCTTTCCAGCTATTAATGAATGACTTCTTCTTTAATTGTCTCTCAATTAAGGCTGTTCTGGTTGAATTGCAATTATACTGGTCTAGATTTATTAAAATGGCTTCCATCAATTTTAACAGCAAATGCTCAAGAACATAAAAAATGATGGTCGCGCTAAAGTTAGTTGTTTTTAATTATCAACACAGGAGAATAGAACTGTCTCCCTTGCCATTCAGTAGCATTACCATTGCTGAAACCGCCACTGTCAACATCGGCGGGGCTGGGGGAGGGGGGCATTGCCATTGACCAGTAAACAAACCGGAGCAACCTCATAACTACTGTGGCTTCAAGGGCAGATCAGGGATTGGAAATTCTGTGGCACGTATCCCCGCACCTGGCTCCCCAAAACTTGTTAACCATCCACAAAGGGCAAGTGGGGAGGGAGATGGAATACTCTCCACTTGCTGCGGTATCACTCTAACAACACTCCAGAACCTTGACACCATCTAGGACAAAGCAGCCCACATGATTCGCATCCCATCCACCGCCTTCAAAATCCACTTCCTCCACCCCTGACGCACAGTGACAGCAGTGTGTAACATCTACAAGATGCAATCCAGCATGAATAGCCAGGCAGTGGCAAGATCTGGGGACCTGGGTTCAAATCCCACCATGGCTGATGGTGAAATTTGAATTAATAACATAAAACCTGGAATTAAAAATCTAACGATGACCATTGTTGATTTCAAAAATCCCCATCTGGTTCACTGACTTTAGGGAAGGAAATCGGTCGTCCTTACCTGGTCTGGTTGACATGTGACGCCAGATTCACAGCAATGTGGTTCACTCTTTAAGAAATGTCCTTCGAAATGGAAGGGAGTTAGGGATGGCCAATAACCGCTAGCCCAGCCAGCAACACCCACAATCCATGAATGAACAAGAAAAGCTCATTAAGGCTCCCTTAATAGCACCTTCCAAATCTGCAACCTCTACCACCTAGAAGGACAAGAGCAGCAAATGTTATTCTGTGAAATGCATGGAAACATCACCGGGCAATTTTCCCTCCAAGACAACAACCTCCCTGACTGGGAGCAATATCAATGTTCCTTCACTGTCACTGGATCAAAATCCTGGAACTCCCTCTCCAACAATACTGTGGCCGCACCCACACAAGGTGAATTAACTGGTCCTGGTGTATGTTACTCTGACCCCTTGATTTTAAATCTAGACTCAAATGGTGAAAAGTTATTTTCCAGGACCTCTAAGCCTCTGATTTATTTTCCAATGTAAAAGTAGCTCTTGCCTGCTTCCTAATGGTAGCTTCCAGCAACAAGATTCGTTTGTTAGTAGCTACCTGATTTAAAGGATAACAAAGCAAATGATTAATCTGTTCCCCATATTGTAACTGTATTTCGCAGTCTTGTCAATACAAATTGTAAGATCGCAGTATCTGCAAAGATGGGAAAATTAAATGAGGATATGTTTTTTAATAAAAAGACAACTGCATCTAAACCCTTTTCTTTAATGCCTGTTCAGCTAAGCTTAAGGTGTATGATGGTATGTCTTTTATTTGTCTATATCAGCTTGAAGTATCAGTTGGGATCAGTGGAAGATTTTGCATTAGTATCTGTCATTTCACAGCTGTGGGCTTTGTCAGGAATGATTCCAATGTGTCTGGATATCAGACTCCTGGCCGGTTGCCAGCGGAATAATCCTTGGCCCTTGTGATGGAATTCAAATGCTCCGTCCTTTGGATAGTTAGTCAGAGAAATCACTTGGGCCAAAAGAACATGTTTGATTTCCCTCAAACTCTTTTTGATGATGATTTCCTCCACGTTTAGTGCAAATTTACAAAATCGTCTCCCAACTTAAAGGGACTGGATCCAAATGAGATGAATGATGAGAAAATCAGAAGGAATAGTACCAGGAGTGGGAGGTTTGGCCATTGCGTGATTACTCTGGTTGATATTCCAGTTTATACATAGAACATCCAAATTAGGAATAGGTCATTCAGGTGCTCGAGCCTGCCGCAACATTTTTTGAAACCTCTGCTCTGCGTTTCAAATTCCACATTCCTGTCTGCACCTGATAGGCAAAGGAATCAGTCAACCTGTGTCTTAAAAATCAGTCTCCTCCCTCTTCTGAGGCAGAGAGCTCCCCGCGTAACCCTTAAGAAAATGTGCTCCTCAGCTCTGTTCTAAAAGGGCGAGCCTTATATTTTTGAACCGTGCCCCCTAGATCTGGACTTGTCCACAAGAGGAACCACAATTTATATGTCCACCTTGTCAAAGCTGTTCACGTTCTTGCGTACTTCAATCAATTCGCCATTTGCACTTCTAACCTCCAATGGAATAATCCCAGTCTGTCCAACTTTTCCACGTAAGATCGGGGTCCACTGATCAGTGCCCCCCCCCCCCCCCCCCCGGGGCTGGCGCGAGGAAGAAGTCCCCCGCGCATGCACAGGTTGGCGCGGCACAACTGTGCATGCGCGGGTTATCGCGGCGCCCATTCGGCACTGCGTAAGGAGGCTGGAGCGGCGTGAACTGCTCCAGCGCTGTGCTAGCCCCCTGTGGGGACAGAATCGGTCGTACCCGGGCCCGGTTCGCGCCGTCGTGAAACGCGACGGTGTTCACGTCGACACGAACACTTGGCCTCCATATCGGAGAATTGCCCCCTATGACTCTTTACATTTCCCCATACTTGCCAGATCTTTGCCCACTCACAACCCATTTATATGTAAGTCATAGAACCCCTGCAGCGCAGAAGGAAGCCATTCGGCCCATCAAGTCTGCACCGACCCTCTGAAAGAGCGCCCCACCTAGGCCACTCCCCTGTCCCTGTAACCTCAGTTAACCTTCACATCCTAAGACACTAATTTATCATGGCCAATCCACCTAACCTGCACATCTTTGGACTGTGGGAGGAAACTGGAGCACCCGGAGGAAACTCTCACAGACATAGAGAAAAAGTGCAAACTCCACACTGTCATCCGAGGCTGGAATTGAACCCGGGTCCCTGGCTCTTGTGAGGCAGCTGGGCATCTTTCGACTGTGGGAGGAAGCTGGAGTACCCGGAGGAAACCCATGCAGACATGGGGAGGAGGTGCAAACTCCACACACACAGTCACCTGAGAGCAGAATTGAACCCGGACCCCTGCCGCTGCGAGGCAGCAGTGCTAACCACTGTGCCACCCCGTCTATGAGGATCTTGTATTTTTGAATAAGGTCACTCCTCAGTCTTCTAAACTCCAAGGTATACAGACCCAGATTATTTAGTCTCTCTTGATAGGACAACCCTTTCATCCCAGGAATTATCCTGGTGAATCTCCTTTGGACTGCCTTCAATGTTACTAAATCCTTTTTTAGGTAAGGGGACCAAAACTACACAGTGTTCCAGGTGAGGCCTCACCAACACCCTGTACAATTACAACTAACACTCTTTATTTTTAGACTCCAACCCCTTTGCAATAAAGGCCAAAATGCCGTTTACCTTCTGAACTACTTGTTGGATCTGCCTGTGATCTTTTTGTGATTCATGCATTGGAACACCTAGATCTCTCTGCACCTCACTCACCCGCAGTCTCTCTCCATTTAGCAGATCTGTCTTTTGATTCCTCCGACTGAAGTTCATGGCCTCACACTTCCTCACATTAAACTCCATTTTCCAGGTTTTCACCCAATCTATCTATATCCGCTGCAGAATCCCAATACTCTCATCACAACACGCCTTTCGACCTATTTTCTTATCTTCGGCAAATTTGGAAATCTTACATTCTGTTCCTCCATGTCATTAATGTAAATAGTGAACAATTGCCAGCCAAGAACTGATCCCTGTGGTACTCCACTCGTTACATCTTCTCACTCTGAAAAGGACCCATTTATTCTGACTCCGTATTCTATGTGACAGCTAGATTTGGATTTGTTTATTGTCACGTGTACTGAGGTAGAGTGAAAAGTATTGTTCTGCCTACAGTTCAGACAGATCGTTCCATACATGAAAAGAAAATACATAATAGGGCAAACATCAAATACACAATGTAAACACATAGACACAGGCATCAGGTGAAGCATACAGGAGTGCAGTATGAAAGGGAAAATGCTGGAAAGTCTCAGCAGGTCTGGCAGCATCTGTAGGGAGAGAAAAGAGCTAACCTTTCAAGTCCAGATGACCCTTTGTCAAAGGAGTGTAGTACTAAGTAGAGAAGATGTTTGAAGAGATCAGATCAGGCCATAAGAGGGTCATTTAGGAGTCTGGTAACAGCGGGGAAGAAGCTGTTTTTGAATCTGTTTGTGTGTGTTCTCAGACTTTTGTAGCTCCTGCCTAATGGAAGAAGTTCGAAGAGTGAATAAGCCGGGTGGGAGGGGTCTTTGATTATGCTGCCCGCTTTCCCAAGGCAGCAGGAGCTGTAGACAGAGTCATTGGATGGGAGGTGGGTTTGTGTGATGGACTAGGCTGTGTTCACTACTCTCTGTAGTTTCTTACGTCTTCGGCCAAGCAGTTGCTGAACCAGGCGGTGATGTAGGCAGATAGGATGCTTTCCTATCGGTAGGAGTCGATGAGGAAATGCTGAATTTCCTTAGTTTCCTGAGGAAGTATAGACTTTGTTGTGCTTTCTTGGTTGTATTGTTGACGTGGATGGACCAGGACAGACCTTTGGTGCAGTGCACCAATTTGAAGCTGTCAACCATCTCCACCTCGGCCCCGTTGATGCTGACAGGGGTGTGTACGATACTTTGCTTCCTGAAGTCAATGACCAGCTCTTTACTTTTGCTGACATTGAGGGACAGATTATTGTTATTACACCACTTCACTAGATTCTCTATCTCTTTCCTGTATTCTGACTCATTGTTGTTCAAGACCCGACCCACTACGGTCGTGTCGTCAGCAAACTTGTGGATAGAGTTGGAGCCAATTTTGCCACGCAGTCGTGTGCGTATAGGGACTATAGTTGGGGGCTACATACGCAGCCTTGCGAGGCCCCCGTATTGAGGACTATCGTGGAGGTGGTCTTGTTTATCCTGGTCAATGTGTCAGAAAGTTGAGGATACAGTTGCAGAGTGAGGAGACAAGTCCTAGGTTTTGGAGCTTTGATATGAGCTTGGCTGGGATTATGGTGTTGAAGGCGGAGCTGTAGTCAATAAATAGGAGTCTGATGTAGGAGTCCTTGTTGTCGAGATGCTCCAGTGATGAGTGTAGGGCCAGGGAGATGGTGTCTGCTGTGGACTGGTTGCGGCGGTATGCGACTTTCAGTGGATCAAGGCGTTCTGGGAGTATGGAGTGATGTGCCTCATGATCAACCTCGCGAAGCACTTCATTATGAACGATGTCAAGGCCACCAGATGGTAGTCATTGAGGCACGTTGCCTGGTTCTTCTTTGGCACCGATATGATGGTGGTCTTCTTGAAGCAGGTGGGGACCTCGGAACAGAGTCGGGAGAGGTTGAAAATGTCCGCAACACACCTGCCAGCTGGTCCAAGCAGGATTTGAGTGCATGACGATGGACCCTGTCAGGACCCTGTCGCCTTCCAAGGGTTCACTTTCAAGAAGGCCGGTCTGACTTCGGAAGCTGTGACAATAGGTTTGGGTGTGTTACGGGCTGCTGGGGCAGTTGACAGTGGTTTGTTGGTTTCCAGCTCAAACCGAGCATAGAATGCATTGAGTTCATCGGGGATGGGTGTGCTGCTGCCGAAGATTCTACTCCGCTTTGCTTTGTAGACCCTTATGTTTTATTAAGCCTTGCCACAACCGACGAGAGTCCATGACGTTAGTATGTGACTCTAGCTCAGTCTGATATTGTCTCTTGGCATCGCTGATGACTTTGCTGAGATCGTATCTGGATTTCTTGTATAGGTAAGGGTTGACGGACTTGAGCGCCTCATACCTGGCCTTCAGTAGGGAGTCAGTCACGCGATTAAGGGAATGTACGTTCTGCTTTCTTTGGCACGCAGTCTTCTACACATTTGCTGATAAACTCTGTGATGGTGGTGGCACACTCGTTTAGGTTGGTCGCTGAGTTCTTAAGAACAATCCATGCGAACACACTTCCTCTAATTCAATGGGCTTTTAATTTATGCACCAGCCTCTTACGTTGCACCTTGTCAAATGCCTTACGGAATCTAAATACACTACTTCTACAGGTTCCCCTCTCTCTACTCTCCCTGTTACATCCTCAAAGAATTCAAGCAAATTTGTAAAACATGATTTATCTTTCATAAAACCATGTTGACTAGGTTTGATTATATTCAGCTTTCCTAAATGATCAGCTATTTCTTTGATTATTGAGTCCAGCGCTTGTCAATAATAGGCTGTGTAGTGTTTTGGGATGTCCTGAGGTTGTGAAACTTGCTGTATAAATGCAAGTTGTTTTTTTCCCCAGATGAATGAAGGATGATGAATTGAATATCTTTCTCAGTGCTGGCAGGAAAGTCTGAATTTCCTTGTGCTGGTATCCCTTGTGCATTACCTTTTGATCTCTTAGATTGTGGCAAGTCCTGGGATTCTAAGGTACTGGGATCAGCATCAGCATCCTCTGTGAAGGATTCTGATCTCCGAATGCTCAGTGATCACGAGGCTCCATCCTGACTTGGGAATACAAAAAGATAAATTTAAGGAGGAAATGCCCAACTACCCAAGGGGGAAAAGACTAGAAGGATATGCTGTGAGTGTGTGACAAATTAGAATGGTAGTTGGTTCATCTGGAACAGAAACACTGGAAGAAACCAGTTGAGCTGTATGGCCTAGTTCTGTGCTGTATTGTTAGTACAAGAAAGCCTGACCTTGGGGGTTATTTTTTACATGTCTTTTCAATGCTGCCTCCTGCACCATTGGAGCATTTCCTCTCCAACCAACAGTTGTGAAAATCGGTAAGTTCTCATTCATCTTGAACTCTTCCAATTAGCTTGTCAGACTTGTTTATTAAATGAGGCCTGAGCTTTTTTTTTTGTTATCTCTGACTGGAACCATTCCAAGTCTTGACATGCTGAAGGACCAGACGCTGGCTTGTGCAGTTGTGGTTAAAAGCTTCAAATGGATTTTTTTTTTGAATTTGTGTCAGAAGCCTCAGGCAGAAACATAGTGACATCCCCAATAAGATGAGAGCGGGGACACCGACTGCCAAAGGTTAGGCTTCCTCAGTCACTTCTTCCTTACCAAATGCATCCATTGCTTCAAAAAAAATGAATGACGCATAATGATTTTTCCCCTCCTGTTTCATGCCAAACAGCTTTCTTTTTTGTCAAAACTCTTGTAGTCCAACTCTTGAATTCTACCCCAATATCTGAAGGGACTCTACTAAACACGTGATAGAAAACACTAACCATGGGGAAGGAACCTGATGGACCCGAGCCCCTCTCTCTCTCTCTCTCCCCTCCACCCCCGCCATTGAGAGTATACAGACATAAATCCCAAATTCACTTTTCATGAGCTTGAATCTGCATCACTCTGTCCAACTGTCTTGGTTTGATTCAAAGTCATGTTCTAGATGTTTGCTGTTATTTTACATGTATAAGGTTGCTTGTTTTGAATGCTGAAACAGGTTCTAGTCTTCATATTCAGCCACTGTTGTACTTCAAAAAAAAAAGGACCTAAATGTCTGCCTTATGTTTTGGTGTATCTTTTTAAAATTTATACATGGTGTGGTAGTCTGTGTAGAGGTATTACGGTACCTGGTAATGCTGGAACACCATTGGTAGATATTGTATGTTTCCTATTGGTCAAGCTGTATGGTAGCTCCGCCCTGCAAGGTGGAGTATAAGAGCCCGTGCCGCCCCAGCAGCCTTTATTCTGTACCTGAGCTGCTGGGGGAAACATCTAGCTTATTAAAGCCTTCAGTTGGACTCCAACCTCGCTTTAGTGGTCATTGATCGTGCATCACATGGGACGAGAGTATTGCTGCTGGCATTTATTGCTCATCCATAATTGAGAAGTTGGCAGTGTGCTGCTGCCTTGAGTGGCTTACTAGGCCACTTCAGAGGGCAATTAAGGGTCAACCACATTGCTGTGGGTCTGGAGTCACATATAGATGAGCCTGGATAAGCCAGGTCGATTTCCGTTCCCAAAGGGAGTTAGTGATGGTCTTTTTGTGCCAATCTGGTAGTTTCATGGTTACCATTACAGATATGAGCTTTTTATTCCATATTTATTTAATTAACTGAGTTTGTATTCCTCACCTGCTGGGATTTCTATGGATATCTAAGTTACTGGTCCAGTAATATAACCACTATGTTCCCATACCTTTGAGTACTACAGCATGTCCCCATACTCGTGGTCCTGCACAGTGTGTGTCTGGGAGCCAAACCTCCTCCAATTTCCTCTGAAGCTTTAATCGAGCCACAAGGGCCCCAGTTTCTGTGTGACACCAAGAGGAGGGAGGCATAGCTGAGGACTTGCTGGAGGAGAACAGCTCCAGTGTCTCGCATGTATCCTTGGCACCTATTAGCAGAATAGGATCGCCATCTCTGAGGTCCTGAATTTGTTTGCTAATTCCATCACCATACACTCATCGCAAAGCCAGCAACGTCTGCACTGGTTCGGACACGTTCAACAGATGGATGACCATTGGATTGCCAAAAATGTACGCACGGTAAACTGATCACTGGGTCACAACGTGCTGAGCACCCATATGTCTGCTGCAAGAGCTCCTGCAAATGAGATATGAAGATGGCAGATATTGACATTGCGAGATAGTCGCCGGTGACCCTTTTTCCTGCAGGTTGACTGTTTAGAAAGGCATTGGAAGAGGCGAGCCGAAACACAAAGCTCAGCTGGCTGAGAAGAAGCCCAGAGAAAACAGAGGGCAGCAAACACTGCACCTTCCCAGCCCACTGTCTACCGTTGCAACAAATGCAGCAGAAAATGCCATGCCAGAGTGGGGCTCCTGAGCCACACCAGATAATGTTTAACACACCGTTTGCCACCACGGAATGAAGCGGAAAGATGTCAAGAATTATCATGCCCAGTAAAGATGATGGAGGTCTTTAAAGTTATGAAAGTATTCAACAGGCTAGAAATAGAAAATATGTTTCTATTTATGGTGAGGGGGGGGGGGGGGTCAAAATTAGGAGGCCTAAATATCAGAAAGAGATCACTAAATCCAATAAATAATTTGGGAGCAATGTCCATATGCAGAAGTGGAAGTTCTGAAAAGGCGTGCCTTTTCATGGGCATTGTACCTGTATAACTTGGGGGTTGTAAAGCTGTTGTCAGATGAGACTAAGGGCCTAACTCTGTGTAAACAAATGAACTGAAAGTCTACCTGGGAAGGTTTGGGACTCTGTGACTAAGATTAATGACATATGTGCTGGAGGGACTACCTGTGCAATCGTGTGATTTATCTTTATTGCATCAGCTATTTAAAGTGTTGCTTAGGGTTTCTACTGAACACACTTGGCCTTTTAATTCATGTTTACTTTATGTTGATTTTAGTTTGCTTTTTGCAGTAACAGTTTTAACAAGTGGAATTTTGTGCATGGCGTTTTTCCTGCTGAAGCCGTTTGGGAAATTTGGTTCTTTCACTGGTCTCCACAGAGATCGTAACACTCTCTTATCTTTTTATTCATGGGCTAACACATCCTTGAGGATACAGCCATCTTCCATCCTGTGTGTCAGGACACTCTAGGCTAGTGCGTGGTTAATTCCAACCCCACTTGACCTAGAGTCGTAACACAAATTAAATTAGATGTTGTTTTAAAATATCTGAGGATCTTGGCTGAGTCCAATAAATTGGCATTGTCAGGTTTGTAACTGTAACCCGAGTAACTTTTTGTTATGTAAAGTATTATAATTAAATAAACAGAAAAACAACTGACTATATAATAATTATTCCTGAACCCTTTTGTGTTTGAACCACAGTGTAGCTTTAATCCGTATACGATGGACAAATGACCACATGTTGTTTTAGAACATAGAACATTACAGCGCAGTACAGGCCCTTCGGCCCTCGATGTTGCGTCGTCCTGTGAAACCACTCTAAAGCCCATCTACACTATTCCCTTATCGTCCATATGTCTATCCAATGACCATTTGAATGTCCTTAGTGTTGGCGAGTCCACTACTGTTGCAGGCAGGGCATTCCATGCCCTTACTACTCTCTGAGTAAAGAACCTACCTCTGACATCTGTCCTATATCTCCCCTCAATTTAAAGCTATGTCCCCTCGTGCTAGACATCACCATCCGAGGAAAAAGGCTCTCACTGTCCACCCTATCCAATCCTCTGATCATCTTGTATGCCTCAATTAAGTCACCTCTTAACCTTCTTCCCTCTAACGAAAACAGCCTCAAGTCCCTCAGCCTTTCCTCATAAGATCTTCCCTCCATACCAGGCCACATTCTGGTAAATCTCCTCTGCACCCTTTCCAATGCTTCCACATCCTTCCTATAATGCGGCGACCAGAATTGCACGCAATACTCCAAATGCGGCCGCACCAGAGTGTTGTATAGCTGCAACATGACCTCATGGCTCCGAAACTTAATCCCTCTACCAATAAAAGCTAACACACTGTATGCCTTCTTAACAACCCTCTCAACCTGGGTGGCAACTTTCAGGGATCTATGTACATGGACACCGAGATCTCTCTGCTCATCCACACTGCCAAGAATCTTACCATTAGCCCAGTACTCTGTCTTCCTGTTATTCCTTCCAAAATAAATCACCTCACACTTTTCTGCATTAAACTCCATTTGCCACCTCTCAGCCCAGCGCTGCAGCTTATCTTATGTCCCTCTGTAACTTGTAACATCCTTCCGCACTGTCCACAACTACACCGACTTTAGTGTCATCTGCAAATTTACTCACCCATCCTTCTACGCCCTCCTCCAGGTCATTTATAAAAATGACAAACAGCAGTGGCCCCAAAACAGATCCTTGTGGTACACCACTAGTAACTGGACTCCAGTCTGAACATTTCCCATTAACCACCACCCTTGGTCTTCTTCCAGCTTGCCAATTTCTGATCCAAACTGCTAAATCACCCTGAATTCCATGCCTCCGTATTTTCTGCAGTAGCCTACCTGGGGAACCTTATCAAATGCTTTACTGAAATCCATATACACCACATCAACTGCTTTACCCTCATCCACCTGTTTGGTCACCTTCTCAAAGAACTGTGTAAGGTTTGTGAGGCACGACCTACCCTTCACAAAACCGTGTTGACTATCTCTAATCAAATTATTCCTTTCCAGATGATTATACATCCTATCTTTTATAAACCGATCCAAGATTTTTCCCACAACAGAAGTAAGGCTCACGGGTCTATAGTTACCGGGGTTATCTCTACTCCCCTTCTTGAACAAGGGGACAACATTGGCTATCCTCCAGTCTTCTGGCACTATTCCTGTAGACAAAGATGACTTAAAGATCAAGGCCAAAGGCTCAGCAATCTCCTCCCTAGCTTCACAGAGAATCCTAGGATAAATCCCATCCGGCCCAGGTGACTTATCTATTTTCACACTTTCAGAATTGCTAACACCTCCTCCTTATGAACCTCAAGCCCTTCTAGTCCAGTAGCCTGAATCTCAGTATTCTCCTCGACAACATAGTCTTTTTCCTGTGTGAATACTGACGAAAAATATTCATTCAGCAGCTCTCCTATCTCCTCGGACTCCAAGCACAACTTCCCACTACTGTCCTTGACTGGCCCTAATCTTACCCTAGTCATTCTTTTATTCCTGACATATCTATAGAAAGCTTTAGGGTTATCCTTGGTCCTCCCTGCCAAAGACTTCTCATGTCCCCTCCTGACTCTTCTTAGCTCTCCCTTTAGGTCCTTCCTAGCTAACTTGTAACTCTCGAGCACCCTAACTGAACCTTCATGTCTCATCTTTACATACGTCTCCTTCCTCTTGACAAGTGTTTCGACTGCTTTAGTAAACCACGGTTCCCTCACTCGACCACTTCCTCCCTGCCTGACAGGTACATACTTATCAAGGGCACACAGTAGCTGTTCCTTGAACAAGCTCCACATTTCCATTGTGCCCATCCCCTGCAGTTTTCCTCTCCATCCGATGTATCCTAAGTCTTGCCTCATCGCATCATAATTGCCTTTCCCCCAGATATAACTCTTGCCCTGCGGTATATACCTATCCCTTTCCATCACTAAAGTAAACATAATCAAATTGTGGTCACTATCACCAAAGTGCTCACCTACCTCCAAATCTAACACCTGTCCTGGTTCATTACCCAGTACCAAACCCAATATGGCCTCGCCTCTCATTGGCCTATCTACATACTATGTCAGGAAACCCTCCTGCACACATTGGACAAAAACGGACCCATCTAATGTACTCGAACTATAGCGTTTCCAGTCAATATTTGGAAAGTTAAAGTCTCCCATAACAACTACCCTGTTGCTTTCGCTCCTCTACAGAATCATCTTTGCAATCCTCTCCTCTACACTCTTGAACTTTTCGGAGGCCTATAAAAAACCCCTAACATGGTGACCTCTCCTTTCCTGTTTCTAACCTCAGCCCATACTACCTCAGTAGACGAGTCCTCATCAAACGTCCTTCCTGCCACCGTAATACTGTCCTTGACTAACAATGCCACCCCTCCCCCTCTTTTACCACCTTCCCTGAGCTTACTGAAATCTCTAAATCCTGGCACCTGCAACAATCATTCCTGTCCCTGCTCTATCCATGTCTCTGAAATGGCCACAACATCGAAGTCCCAGGTACCAACCCATGCCGCAAGTTCACCAACCTTATTCCGGATGCTCCTGGCATTGAAGAAGACACACTTTAAACCACCTTCCTGCCTGCCGGTACACTCCTGCAACTTTGAAACCCTACTCATGACCTCACTACTCTCAATCTCCTGTTTTCTGGAGCTACAATTCAGGTTCCCAAGCCCCTGATGAAGTAGTTTAAACCCTCCCGAAGAGCATTAGCAAATTTCCCCCCCAGAATATTGGTACCCCTCTGGTCCAGGTGCAGACCATCCCGTTTGCAGAGGTCCCACCGACCCCAGAATGAGCCCCAATTATCCAGAAATCTGAAACCTTCCCTCCTGCACCATCCCTGTAGCCACGTGTTCAACTCCTCTCTCTCCCTATTCCTCGTCTCGCTATCACGTGGTACGGGTAACAACCCAGAGGTAATAACTCTTTGTCCTAGATCTAAGTTTCCACCCTAGCTCCCTGAATTCCTGCCTTACATCCCCATCCCTTTTCCTACCTATGTCGTTGGTACCTATGTGGACCACGACTTGGGGCTGCTCCCCCTCCCCCTTAAGGATCCCGAAAACACGATCCCGAGACATCACGCACCCTGTGTCACTTGACAAGAGCTCCTCCACAAACCACCTCCAAGTTAGGGTGAGCACACGGACGTATGCAGATTTCCCCTGCAACGGCCAATCAGCAGCTCCGCTCTACTGCCCTCTGCTGGATGCTTGTCTTCACTTGAACAGCTAGGGTCTCTTGTTCAGGTACGCCTCCAAGTTAGGGTGAGCACACGGACGTATGCAAATTGCCCCTGCAACGGCCAATCAGCAGCTCCGCTCTACTGCCCTCTGCTCTTTTGTATAATAATATAATTTATTTACTGTCACACAATTGTTACTGTTAATCAAACACGCACACATGCAGATTGAACTATAAGCTAATACACACGAGACCTTAACTTTGAAGTGACTGCCAAGTACCGGGCAGATGTGGCCTTTATCTGGAGTCCGCAGTCTGGCAGTGTTGAAAGTCTGTTGCTGGTCGTTTTTATCCTTGGCTCTGGTCCTTCCGTCGATGGCATGGATGGTCTTCCTCTTTGGCCGGCGAAGGGTCACGGTTATTGGTTGCTGTCGAGTGAGTGAGTGGTGGGTCGTGCCGCACCTTTTATCCCCAGAGGTTTTCGTGCCCTTTTAGGCGATTCCAGTTGAATGTCCAATCGATCGATCAGGGCTTCATCACCCTGATCGATTACGTCTTAATTAAGATCAGCCACCTGGATGGCGTGGCGTATCCCTACTGGCCATGTCCGTTGGCATCCGAGGCAAGTACCCCTTTCCAGATAAGGAAAACAGATGCCACCAAGTCTGCTACTCCATGTCAATTTACATTTAATCCCATTGTCCTGGGATGGCCTCTTGATGGCCTTTTTCCTGTGCAAATTGCAAAAGTCTGGGCTGCAGCTTTTGTTTATTTGCGAGCTGCAGCCTGTTTGTCCCTGAACTTGGCCACTATTCCCAGCATCCTTTGCCGGATGCCATTTCAGGTGGCCGCACCCCCACCCCGACTTTCTAACTACCTACATACACAGCCAAACAACAGAGGGGAAAGGGTAGTTGAGAGGTAAAGACATTATTAATAAAAATGAAAGGATAAAGGATCTTTGCACTGGCATGACTTCTAGTTAGTGTCTTTCTGCAGTACAGCTTTTGTTTTGGTGGTACATCCTTCTAGGCTTGAGATGGCATTCTCTGGCAAGGTTGTCTCCTTTCTCTATAGATTCAGGCTCATTTAGCAAAGATGTTTAAGGCACTCACTGTTTTTAAAGCAATAAAGCAGTTTGTTGCTTCAGCCGATAAGAGAGACAGACTGTACTTTTCACTTCCAAGGTCTAAAGACTTCTGCCAAGCCCTTGCTCAGAAAGCATCATGCAGGAACCAATCACTGACTGTTGTCAGGAAGAACACTGTCCTTGGCCAACCCATTGGTTGCCAGCCAACCAAACAGACCTCCTCCAAAGCTGGTTCCTAAGATTCACTTGGTGCCAACGAGTCTGTTTCTCCTCTCCAAAATACAGAACCTCGGAACAGAACATCCTGACAAGCATCCTTCTGCTTAAAGGCACATTCCGACTATGGGTCCATGGACCAAAAATAATAAAAGAAATGGGAACAAAGGAAATAAGGAAGGACTCTTGTGCACATACCCAAGTCAACGAAGGGGCCGGCTTTGCTTGATTAATGCTAGCATGCTTGGCATGTTTGCCCCAGAAAAGACTACTTCACTGGTGATTGTAACTTTCTATCTTGCTGCCAAGGGTGCTTTGTAGACCCCGGAGATGTAAGTTATTGAGCCTTTTTTCTTGGTCAGCTTAAGTTGTCCAGTCTTAGCTGCCAAATAGCAATGTGTTGAGGACACAGGCCTTGAAACCAAGAGAAAGGCAGAGTGCTCAAGGCTCCCATTCAAGGATAATGTCAAAAAGACATGAAAACCCCTCAACATCAATCACAACAATGAGAAAGTCTCCGAATGACTGATGTAAAATGATGGCATCAGCTGTAGGTTTTTACCACCACCAGGACATTTGGTTTCAAAAGTTCCAAAGCCCCACAAGGAAGCCACCTGCAGAAGTCGTCCCTCACCGCTGGCAATAGGTAACTGCCTCTAACGCTTGTAGAAGACCTTACCTTTCCAGAATTGGCTTGTTTAGCCATCAAAATAAGCAGTGATCTCATCTGACCTCAGCAGATCTCTGACACTGCATTCCCATCATCTTTTGCCAATAGCAGGATGCCATCCAAAGCTTTACTCTCTTCTAGCCTTGCAACCCTCCGAGAGGGAGAATGTGGGTACAGCGTTTCAATTTTGAAGGGAAAATTTACGTAGAGAAGCGATGTAGAAAAGCTTTGTTCTGAACTAGATATGAACTGGAATAGAGAATATTCCAAAAATACATTTGAACTAAGTTAAAACTCATCACTTCCAGAAAACAGGCTGTTAAGACATTGACTCTTGAATCTATTTTAAACAGTTAAGCTCCGTTTTTATGAGCTTTATGCTGTACCATTCATAAAATCATGGCTGATCTGTATTCTAACTCGATTGACCTGCCTTGGCTCCGTATCCTTTAATACCCTTGCTTACAAGAATCTAACATTTTCAGATTTAGCATTAATTGGTCTGGCATTTCTGTGGGAGAAATTTACACACCCATTATGTCAAGAAGTGTTTCAGAACCTCTTGTGAATTATAAGATAATGCCCCCTTATCCTGGGCTCTCCTACCAGCGAAAAACATTTTCTGTACCTATTCAAACAATCCCTTTAAAATCCTTAAAACGTCAATTAAATCTCCCCCCAATCTGTATTTGGGGGGGGGGGGGGGGGGATACAAGCCTACTTTATATATTTTCTCCGCATCATGTAACCCATAGAACCCTGGTAAATATTCGAATAAATCTGCCTAGTAATCTATCCAAAGTCAGCATACTCTAAACTTTGGCGTTCTAACACTGTACAGAGTGCTCCAAATCGGGTAAGCTTATCATTGTTTTTTATAGCTGTGTCAGAAATTGTCCCTTTACATTCTAGCCATAAGACCATAAGACATAGAAGCAGAATTAAGCCATTCGGCCCATCTAGTCTGCTCTGCCATTCAATTGTGGCTGATATTTTTCTCATCCCCATTCTCCTGCCTTCTCCCCATAGCCCCTGACCCCCTTATTGATCAGAAACCTATCTATCTCTGTTTTAAATAGAACATAGAACATAGAACAGCACAGAACAGGCCCTTCGGCCCTCGATGTTGTGCCGAGCATTGTCTGAAACCAAGATCAAGCTGTCCCACTCCCTGTCATTCTGGTGTGCTCCCATGTGCCTATCCAATCACTGCTTGAAAGTTCCTAAAGTGTCCGACTCCACTATCACAGCAAGCAGTCCATTCCACACCCTAACCACTCGCTGAGTGATTTGGCCACCACAGCCTTCTAATAATAATAATAATAATAATAATCGCTTATTGTCACAAGTAGGCTTCAATGAAGTTACTATGAAATGCCCCAAGTCGCCACATTCCAGCGCCTGTTCGGAGAGGCCGGTACGGGAATTGAACCCGTGCTGCTGGCCTTGTTATGCATTACAAGCCAGCTGTTTAGCCCACTGTGCTAAACCAGACCCCCATCTGCGGCAAAGAATTCCACAGATTCACCACCCTCTGGCTGAAGAAAGTCCTCCTCATCTCTCTTTAAAGGATTGTCCCTTCAGTCTGAGGCTGTGCCCTCGGGTTCTAGTTTTTCCTACAAGTGGAAACATCCTCTCCAAGTCCTCTCTGTCTATGACTCTCGGATCCTGTAAGTTTTAATAAGATCTCCCTATATCCTTCTAAACTCAAACGAGTACAGACCCAGAGTCCTCAACCGTTCCTCATACGACAAGCTCTTCATTCCAGGGATCATTCTTGTGAACCTCCTCTGGAACCTTTCCAAGGCCAGCACATCCTTCCTTAGATACAGGGCCCCAAATTGCTCACAATACTCCAAATGGGGTCTGACCAGAGCCTTATACAGCCTCAGAAGTACATCCCTGCTCTTGTATTCTATCCCTCTTGACATGAATGCTAAAATTGCGCTTGCCTTCCGAACTGCTGACTGAACCTGCACATTAACCTTAAGAGATTCCTGAACTAGGACCCTCAAGTCCCTTTGTGCTTCTGATTTCCACGAGTGATAAAAGATAACATTTCATTTTGATTGTTTTAGAGCCAACCATTACATTTTGGTGATCTGTGTACACCAACTCGTCAGTCTCTTCGGAATGTACCGTTCCCAGTTTTTCACCAATTCAAAAAAACACTCAAATCTTCCATTGAAAAGCAAATCACTGCAGATGTTAGAAATCTGGTCCAGAAACAGAAAATGCTGCAAATAATCACTTGACTGTTGACATTTGCAACATTCATTCTGAGATAGATGGATTTTTTTGTTTGGTCAGGATATTGAGGGATATGGATCAGAGACAAATAGGGTGATGAAAAATCCCAAGGCTTTTTACACGTACATAAAAAGCAAGAAGGTAGCAAGGGAAAGGGTTGGCCCACTGAAGGACAGGGGAGGGAATCTATGTGTGGAGCCAGAGGAAATGGGCAAGGTACTAAATTAATACTTTGCATCAGTATTCACCAAAGAGAAGGAATTGGTGGATGTCGAGCCTGGAGAAGGGTGTGTAGATAGCCTGGGTCACATTGAGATCCAAAATGATGAGATGTTTGGTATCTTGAAAAATATTAAGGTGGATAAGTCCCCAGGGCCCGATGGGATCTACCCCAGAATACTGAAGGAGGCAAGAGAGGAAATTGCTGAGGCCTTGACAGAAATCTTTGGATCCTCACTATCTTCAGGTGATGTCCCGGAGGACTGGAGAATAGCCAATGTTGTTCCTTTGTTTAAGAAGGGTAGCAGGGATAATCCAGGGAACTACAGGCCGGTGAGCCTTACGTCAGTGGTAGGGAAATTACTGCAGAGAATTCTTCGAGATAGGATCTACTCCCATTTGGAAGCAAGTGGATGTATTAGTGAGAGGCAGCACGGTTTTGTGAAGGGAAGGTTGTGTCTCACTAACTTGATAGAGTTTTTCGAGGAGGTCACAAATTTGATTGATGCAGGTATGGTAGTGGATGTTGTCTATATGCACTTCAGTAAAGCCTTTGACAAGGTCCCACATGGTAGACTAGTACAAAAGGTGAAGTCACACGGGATCAGAGGTGAGCTGGCAAGGTGGATACAGAACTGGCTAGGTCATAGAAGGCAGAAAGGAGCAATGGAAGGGTTCTCTTCTGATTGGAGGGCTGTGACTAGTGGTGTTCCGCAGGGCTCAGTGCTGGGACCTTTGCTGTTCGTAGTATATATAAATGATTTGGAAGAAAATGTAACTGGTCCGATTAGTATGTTTGCTTACGACTTAAAGGTTGGTGGAATTGCGGATAGCAATGAGGACTGTCAAAGGATACAGCAGGATTTAGATTGTTTGGAGACTTGTGCGGAGAGATGGCAGGTGGAGTTTAACCCGGACAAATGTGAGGTAATGCATTTTGGAAGGGAATATACAGTGACTGGTACAACCCTTAAGAGTATTGACAGTCAGAGAGATCGAGGTGTACAGGTTCACACTGAAAGGGGCAACACAGGTGAAGAAGGTAGTCAAGAAGGCATACGGCATGCTTGCTTTCATTGGCCGGGGCATTGAGTATAAAAATTGGCAAGTCATGTTGCAGCTGAGTAGAACCTTAGTTAGGCCACACTTGGAGTATAGTGTTCAATTCTGGTCGCCACACTACCAGAAGAATGTGGAGGCTTTAGAGAGAGTGCAGAAGAGATTTACCAGGATGTTGCCTGGCATGGAGGGCATTAGGTATGAGGAGAGGTTGAATAAACTTGGTTTGTTCTCACTGGAACGAAGGAGTTTGAGGGGCGACCTGATAGAGGTTTACAAAATTATGAGGGGCATAGACAGAATGGATAGTCAGAAAAATTTTCCCAGGGTAGAGAGGTCAATTACTCGGGGCATAGGTTTAAGGTGCGAGGGGCAAGGTTTAGAGGAGATGTACGAGGTAAGTTTTTTACACATAGGGTAGTGGGTGCCTGGAACTCGCTGCCGGAGGAGGTGGTGGAAGCAGGGACGATAGTGACATTTAAGGGGCATCTTGACAAATACATGAATAGGATGGGAATAGAGGGATACGGACCCCGGAGGTATAGACGATTTTAACTTAAACGGGCAGCGTGGTCCACACAGGCTCGGAGGGCCGAAGGACCCGTTATGTTGCTGTACTTTTCTTTGTTCTTTGAGACAGGCCAATTGTGTTGTGAGCAGATCAGCCATGATAGAAACATAAAAAGATTTACAGCACAGAAGGAGGGTATTCGGCCTTTTATGACTCTGTCGACCAAAGAGGAGTTATCCAGTCTGATTCCACCTTCACACGGGAGGGTTTAAACTAGTATGGCAGGGGGGTGGGCACGGGAGCAATAGGTCAGAAGGTGAGAGCATTGAGGGAGAACTAGGGAATAGGGACAGTGTGGCTCTGAGGCAGAGCAGACGGGGAGAAGTTGCTGAACACAGCGGGTCTGGTGGCCTGAAGTGCATATGTTTTAATGCAAGGAGCATTACGGGTAAGGCAGATGAACTTAGAGCTTGGATTACTACTTGGAACTATGATGTTGTTGCCATTACAGAGACCTGGTTGAGGGAAGGGCAGGATTGGCAGCTAAACGTTCCAGGATTTAGATGTTTCAGGCGGGATAGAGGGGGATGTAAAAGGGGAGGCGGAGTTGCGCTACTTGTTCGGGAGAATATCACAGCTATACTGCGAGAGGACACCTCAGAGGGCAGTGAGGCTATATGGGTAGAGATCAGGAATAAGAAGGGTGCAGTCACAATGTTGGGGGTATACTACAGGCCTCCCAACAGCCAGCGGGAGATAGAGGAGCAGATAGGTAGACAGATTTTGGAAAAGAGTAAAAACAACAGGGTTGTGGTGATGGGAGACTTCAACTTCCCCAATATTGACTGGGACTCACTTAGTGCCAGGGGCTTAGACGGGGCGGAGTTTGTAAGGAGCATCCAGGAGGGCTTCTTAAAACAATATGTAAACAGTCCAACTAGGGAAGGGGCGGTACTGGACCTGGTATTGGGGAATGAGCCCGGCCAGGTGGTAGATGTTTCAGGAGGGGAGCATTTCGGTAACAGTGACCAAAATTCAGTAAGTTTTAAAGTACTGGTGGACAAGGATAAGAGTGGTCCGAGGATGAATGTGCTAAATTGGGGGAAGGCTAATTATAACAATATTAGGCGGGAACTGAAGAACATAGATTGGGGGCGGATGTTTGAGGGCAAATCAACATCTGACATGTGGGAGGCTTTCAAGTGTCAGTTGAAAGGAATACAGGACCGGCATGTTCCTGTGAGGAAGAAAGATAAATACGGCAATTTTCGGGAACCTTGGATGACGAGTGATATTGTCGGCCTCGTCAAAAAGAAAAAGGAGGCATTTGTCAGGGCTAAAAGGCTGGGAACAGACGAAGCCTGTGTGGCATATAAGGAAAGTAGGAAGGAACTTAAGCAAGGAGTCAGGAGGGCTAGAAGGGGTCATGAAAAGTCATTGGCAAATAGGGTTAAGGAAAATCCCAAGGCTTTTTACACGTACATAAAAAGCAAGAGGGTAGCCAGGGAAAGGGTTGGCCCACTGAAGGATAGGCAAGGGAATCTATGTGTGGAGCCAGAGGAAATGGGCGAGGTACTAAATGAATACTTTGCATCAGTATTCACCAAAGAGAAGGAATTGGTAGATGTTGAGTCTGGAGAAGGGGGTGTAGATAGCCTGGGTCACATTGTGATCCAAAAAGACGAGGTGTTGGGTGTCTTAAAAAATATTAAGGTAGATAAGTCCCCAGGGCCTGATGGGATCTACCCCAGAATACTGAAGGAGGCTGGAGAGGAAATTGCTGAGGCCTTGACAGAAATCTTTGGATCCTCGCTGTCTTCAGGGGATGTCCCGGAGGACTGGAGAATAGCCAATGTTGTTCCTCTGTTTAAGAAGGGTAGCAAGGATAATCCCGGGAACTACAGGCCGGTGAGCCTTACTTCAGTGGTAGGGAAATTACTGGAGAGAATTCTTCGAGACAGGATCTACTCCCATTTGGAAGCAAATGGACGTATTAGTGAGAGGCAGCACGGTTTTGTGAAGGGCAGGTCGTGTCTCACTAACTTGATAGAGTTTTTCGAGGAGGTCACTAAGATGATTGATGCAGGTAGGGCAGTAGATGTTGTCTATATGGACTTCAGTAAGGCCTTTGACAAGGTCCCTCATGGTAGACTAGTACAAAAGGTGAAGTCACACGGGATCAGGGGTGAACTGGCAAGGTGGATACAGAACTGGCTAGGCCATAGAAGGCAGAGGGTAGCAATGGAGGGATGCTTTTCTAATTGGAGGGCTGTGACCAGTGGTGTTCCACAGGGATCAGTGTTGGGACCTTTGCTGTTTGTAGTATATATAAATGATTTGGAGGAAAATGTAACTGGTCTGATTAGTAAGTTTGCAGACGACACAAAGGTTGGTGGAATTGCGGATAGCGATGAGGACTGTCAGAGGAGACAGCAGGATTTAGATTGTCTGGAGACTTGGGCGGAGAGATGGCAGATGGAGTTTAATCCGGACAAATGTGAGGTAATGCATTTTGGAAGGGCTAATGCAGGTAGGGAATATACAGTGAATGGTAGAACCCTCAAGAGTATTGAAAGTCAAAGAGATCTAGGAGTACAGGTCCACAGGTCATTGAAAAGGGCAACACAGGTGGAGAAGGTAGTCAAGAAGGCATACGGCATGCTTGCCTTCATTGGCCGGGGCATTGAGTATAAGAATTGGCAAGTCATGTTGCAGCTGTATAGAACCTTAGTTAGGCCACACTTGGAGTATAGTGTTCAATTCTGGTCACTACCAGAAGGATGTGGAGGCTTTAGAGAGGGTGCAGAAGAGATTTACCAGAATGTTGCCTGGTATGGAGGGCATAAGCTATGAGGAGCGATTGAATAAACTCGGTTTGTTCTCACTGGAACGAAGGAGGTTGAGGGGCGACCTGATAGAGGTATACAAAATTATGAGGGGCATAGACAGAGTGGATAGTCAGAGGCTTTTCCCCAGGGTAGAGGGGTCAATTACTAGGGGGCATAGGTTTAAGGTGAGAGGGGCAAGGTTTAGAGTAGATGTACGAGGCAAGTTTTTTACGCAGAGGGTAGTGGGTGCCTGGAACTCACTACCGGAGGAGGTAGTGGAAGCAGGGACGATAGGGACGTTTAAGGGGCATCTTGACAAATATATGAATAGGATGGGAATAGAAGGATACGGACCCAGGAAGTGTAGAAGATTGTAGTTTAGTCGGGCAGTACGGTCGGCACGGGCTTGGAGGGCCGAAGGGCCTGTTCCTGTGCTGTACATTTCTTTGTTCTTTGTTCTTCAGCTCTTAGTCGGTAGTCCTGAAGATTACGGTCCCTCACTAACTGTATTTTAAACGTGATGAGGGATTCTGCCTCTACCACCAATTCAGGGAATGAATTCTACTCTCCTGGGTGAAAAGATTCTCAGTCAACTTCCTCTTCATCCTTCCACTTTAAACCTATTCCACTGGTTATTGACCTATTTCCCTCAGAGAGATCTCCCTTAACCACTCTCCTATCTACCTCCATTAAATCTACATTTAGCCCTCTCTGCCACAAGAAAAACAGCTTCAGCCTATCCAATCTTTCCTCAGAGCCAAAATTCCCCATTCCTGGCAGCATCTTTGTCAATCTCCCCTGGACCATGTCTACTGTGATCACATCCTTCCTGTAATGTCGGGGCCAGAGAAGTACGCCATATTCTAGCTGTCGTATGATCGTGTTTTATACAGCCCCAGCATAACTTCGCAGCTCTTATGCTCTAGACTTTTAATAAAGAAAGATATTCCGTATGCCTTCTTCATAACCTCATTTAGTTCCCCTCTCTTCGGGGATCCCTAGACGTGCACGTCAATGCCTCTCTGTTCCTCTACACTTTTCAGAATCTCACCATTTATTGTGTATTCCCTTGCCTCGTTTGTCTGCCCCAATGAAGTATTTCACCATTTTTCATTCCATTCCAAATTCCATTTGCCACCTTCCTGCCCACCTGACCAGTCTGTTGATATCTTCCTGCAATCTGCTGCTGCTTTTCCTCATTGTCAATCACACAGCCAATTTCTGTATCATCTACGAACTTCTTAATGAATGACCCCGCAATGATTTACATCTAAATCATTGCTATATGCCACGAACAGTAAAGGGCTCAGTATGGAGTCCCGGGGAACCCCACTGGAAACAGCCTTCAAGACACAAAAACACCCGTTGACTATAAGTCGCTGCTTCCTGCACTGAGACAATATTGGATCCGACATGACACTTGGATCTCATTAGCTTTTAACTTATTCACCCACCTCCCATGTGGGACTAGGTCAAAGGCTTGCTAAAATCCATATACGTCACATCAAACAAATCCTTTACCGCCCCTCCTCGTTAATTCCTGAAAATGAACCTCCCTTAATAAACCCATGCAAGCAGATCAACCCACCCCTCTCTAATTGATTGGTGGAACAGCTTTGAGGGGTTGAATCGTCGACAGCCATTCCTGTGTTACATTGGTTCTACCCTAAGTACTTTTACCTACCGTTTTAACGTTAAATATCTATTGTGGATACCTTAGATCTTGGATCCCTCGGCTGTCGCCTCAGTGACATGGATGACTCGGAGCGGCTGCAGTACATTCTAAAGGGGGAGGACTCTGGGTCTGTACCTCGTTTGTGAATGGAAGGATACGGACTCCGTAAGTGCAGGACGGTTTTAGTTTAGGCAGTTACCATGGTCGGCGCAGGCTTGGAGGGCCAAAGAACCTGTTCCTGTGCTGTATTCTTTTGTTCTTTGATCATGAACTTCAAGCTAATGCTTCAGAGCAAGTAACCGCGTTGGCAGCTGAGCAATGAGGAAATGAAAAACCAATTGAAAATGCTGGAAACACTCAGCAGGTCAGGTGGCCACTGTGGAAAGAGAGGCAGAAATAAAACTTGAAGTTGACCTTTCACCCAAACTATAAGAAGTTAGAAATAACAGTTCATAAACAAAGCCCGTGGCATGGAAAGAACAAAGGGAAAGTTGGGGTCATAATAATAATTGAATAATATTTATTATTGTCACAAGGAGGCTGACATTAACACTGCAATGAAGTTGCTGCGAAAACCCCCTAGTCGCCACATTCCGGCGCCTGTTCGGGTACACAGAGCGAGAATTCACCACGTCTTTCGGGACTTGTGGGAGGAAACAGGGGCACCCGGAGCAAACACACGCAGACTCAGGGAGATCGTGCTTGTTAGGTGAATTGGACACTCTGAATTCTCCCTCATTGCAGTGTTAATGTAAGCCTACTTGTGACACTAATAAAGATTATTATGAAGACGGAGCATGTGGACTCGACGTTCTCTACCTACAGATGCTGCCCGACCAACTGAGATTTTCCAGATTTCTCTGTAGTACGTTTTTTGACTCAATGTAAGGGACTGTGCGTTAATAACCAACTTAGGGAGTTCAGGTAGATCCATAAATAAAAAGAACTAATAGTTAAAATTAAAGTAAAACTTTAAAATTAAATAATAAAGCAATGAACATAAAATAATTAAAGTTAGTGCCTAAAAGACATACCTGTGTAGTTAAAAAGCATACTTTTAGTTATTAGTAGTAAAGTCATGACAGTCCCAGATGTCTACAGGCTGCTTTCCCTTTTGAGGGGGGGAGCTGCCTGGTGGTGATTTAACCTGAGCGTCACCACACCTCAGAAGAGGGACAAGGTTGAGAAGGCGGAGCCTTCATGAATAACCTCAGCCGGTACGGGGATTGAACCCACGCTGCTGGCCTCACTGCACCACAAACCAGCTGTCTAGTCAACTGAGTTAGACCGACCCCCAGTAGTACGAGCATTTAATAAGCACGGTAAACTGTAGCATATAGAATTATTCTAAGTTAATTTACTTACTTTCTTAATTAACTAAGTAACATAAGTTAGAAGGGCAGGACAGATGTTAGGTTGCAGATGTGGAACCTTGTGGATGCCAAGGCTATCCACGTACAAGAAGGGAGGAAGGCAGGAAACTGTGGAGAAGGTACTAGAATCGATCATTAAGTAATCGGGAAGAGTCAGCATGATTTTGTGAAAGTACATCATGTTTAACATAATGATTTATTAGAGTTCTTTGAAGGAGTAATGTGCTGCTGATAAAGGGGAGTCTGTAGATGAACTGTACTTGGATTTCCAAAAACATTTAATACAGTGCCGCTTCAAAGGTTACTGTGTAAACTAAAAGCTCATGGTGTAAGGGAAATCACATGGATGGAGGATTGGCTCGATGACAGAAAACCGAGTATGCATAAATCGGTCTTTTTCTGATTAGCAGGATATGACAAGTGGGGTTCACAGGGGTCTGTGTTGGGAGCTCAACTTTTTACAATTTATATCAATGCCTAAAAGCGAAGACGTGATAGCTGCATTTACAGGCGACACAAAGATAGGTTGTGTCGAGGGCATGAGGAATTTGCAGACGGATATAAATAGATTGATCGAGTGGGCAAATGTCTGGCAGATGAGGTGTAATGTGGAATTGTTCCACATTAGCGAAATGATAAAAATTGCTCGAATGGGGAGGGACGGCAGAATTCCGAGGTACAGAGGGGTTACGTGTTCTGCCGCATGCATCACAAAAGTTAGAATGCAGGATAGCATGCATTTCAGAAGGCCAAAGGAATGCTATCCTTTATTGTTAGAGGAATTGAACATATAACTAGGATGTAATGTGTCAGTTATACCGGGCATTGATGAAACTACATCTTGAATACTGGGTGCAGCTTTGGTCACCTTAATTTTAAATTTAAACAAAATTCATTTAAGTGATGTGGGCGTTGCTGGTTAGGCCAGCATTTATTGCCCGCTCCTAGTTGCCCTTCAGAAGGTTGTGGTGAGTTGCCTTCCTGAACCGTTGCAGTCCCTCCCTGAGGTGTAGGTACACCCACAGTGCTGATAGGAAGGGAGTTCTGGGATTTTGACCCAGCGACAATGAAGGAACGGTTATATATTTCCTAGTCAGGATGGTGAGTGACTTAGAGGGGAACCTTCAGGTGGTGGGATTCCCAGGTATCTGCTGCTTTTGTCCTACTAGATGATTGTGGTCATGGGCTTGGAAAGTGCTGCCTTCAAACATTGGCGAGTTACTGCTGTGCATCTTGTAGATGGTACACACGGCTGCCATTATTCGTGGTGGTGGGGGGTTGGAATGTTTGTGGAAGGGGGAGCAATGAAGCGGGTGCTTTATCGTGGATGGTGTCGAGCTTCTTGCATTGTTGGAGCTGCATTCATCCAGGCAAGTGGAGGGTATTCCATTATGCTCCTGACTTGTGCCTTGTAGATGATGGATTCCTAGCCTTTGACCTGCTCTGGTAGCCGCAGTATTAATGTGGCAAGCCCAGTTCAATTTCTGATCAATGGTAACGTCCAGGATGTTGATTATGGGGGATCAGCGATGGTAATGCCATTGAATGTCAAGGGGTGATGGTTAGATCCTCTCTTGCAGGAGATAGTCAGTGCCTGGCATGTGCTGGCACGAATGTTACTTGTCAGCCCAAACTTAGATATTGTCCAGGTCTTGCTGCATTTGGACACGGATGCTTCATTATCTGAGGAGTCACCAATGGTGCTGAACATTGTGTAGTCATCTGCAAACATCCCCACTTCTGACCTTATGATGGAAGGAAGGTCATTGATGAAGCAGCTGAAGATGGTTGGGCCTAGGACACTACCCTGAGGAACTCCTGCAGCGATGTCCTGGAGCTGAGATGATTGACCTCCAACTACTACAACCATCTTCCTTTGTGCCGGGTATGACTCCGACCAGCGGAGAGTTTTCCCCTGATTCCCATTGACTCCAGTTTAGCTCGGGCTCCTTGATGCCGCACTCGGTCAAATGCTGCCTTGATGTCAAGGGCTCTTATCTCACCTCTGGCATTCAGAAATTAAGAAAGTATGTAAATGTGCTGAAAGTAGTTCAGAGGTGGTTTACTAGGTTCAGAGGAGATTTACGAGGAAGTCCAGAGGAGGTTTAATCGATTGATACCGGGAATGAGCGGGTTGTGTTGTGAGGAAAGCTCAGACAGTCAGGGATGGCTTCCACTGGAGTTGAGAGTTAGGGGTGACTTGGTTGAAATATTGAAGATCCTGAAGGATGTTGCTCATGTAAGGGAGTCCAGAACAAAGCGGCACTGTTTTAAAATTAGTGCTCATCCTTTTAAGACAGGGTTGAGAAGACATTTCTTTCTGAGGTGTGTGCAACTTTGGTGTGGGTTTGAGGGGGGGGTGGGGGAGAGAGTGGTCATTAAATGTTTTTAAGGCAGAGGTAGACTCCTGTTAGGCAAAGGGATCAAAGGTTACCTCTGGGGAGATGGGAATGTGGAACTGAAACACAAGCAGTAGTAACTGGGGATAGATCAGAGCGGGGTGTAACAGAGTTGAGTTGACAAGTTTAAGCAGTGGAGCTGGCTTCATAAGAGTTTACTATTAATACAATTCAGTAAGTTCCAGTGTGAACATTGGTCACCTGTCTGTTGCTCAATTCTATCCTTGTGTCTTGACCTAGCAACATACAAAATATGTGAATGAGATCACCTCTTGTTCTTCTGCATGGTAGCACAGTGGGTAGCACTGTTGCTTCACAGCTCTAGGGTCCCGGGTTTGATTCCCGGCTTGGGTCACTCTCTGTGCGGACTCTGCACGTTCTCCCCGTGTCAGCGTGGGTTTCCTCCGGGTGCTCCGGTTTCCTCCCACAAGTCCCGAAAGACAGGGGGTGGGATTCTCCACCCCCACGCCGAAGTGCCCACGCCGTTGTGAACGCCGTCGAGGTTCACGGCGCGGAACGGCCCCGGTCCCGACTGATTCAGGCCCTGACAATGGGCCAGTATCGGGGTCCCGTCATCTACCCACGCCAAGCCTTGTCGCCCGCGTAAAAGTGGCGCCGCATAGATGACGCGGCCGGCGCCGCATAACGGACGTCATCCGCGCATGCGTGGTTGCCGTCCTCTCTAAGTCCCGCCCCGCAAGAAGATGGGGGACGGATCTTGCGGGGCCGCGGAAGGAAGGAGGTCCTCCTTCAGAGAGGACGGCCCGACGATCGGTGGGCACCGATCGCGGGCCACCCCACATCTGAGGTACGCCCCGGTGCAGGATCCCCCCTCGCCCCCCCCCCCGCAGGCCGCCCCCCCAGCGTTCACGCACCGCCCACGACTGCAGGGACCAGGTGTGGACGGCGCCGGGGGGATCCCGCCGTTTTGGCCTGGCCGCTCGGCCCATCCGGGCCTCAGAATAGCGGGGGTACCGGAGAATCGCCATTTTGGGTGTCTCTGGCGATTCTCCGGCCTGCGGCTCGCGAAACTCGACTGGGCCGTTCCCGCCTCTTGGGAGAATTGCGGGAGGGCGTCGGACCGGCGTCCCCGGAAATCTTGGCGGCCCAGGAGATTCTCCCAACCAGCGTGGGAGTGGAGAATCGCGCCCGTGGTGTCAGGTGAATTGGACATTCTGAATTCTCCCTCCGTGTACTCGAACAGGCGCCGGAATGAGGCGACTATGGGATTTTCACAGTAACTTCATTGCAGTGTTAATGTGAGCCTCCTGGTGACAATAATAAAGATTATTATAAACTCCAGAGAATAATAAGCTCAATTTACTTGGCGTCATCATAGGACAACCCCCTGTCTCAAACTAGTGAACCTTCGCTGTGCCGTCTCCAATGCCAGCACATCCTTTCTTAAATAACTACCCTCAGCATTCCAGATGTTGTCTCACCAAACCCCTGTAGAACTGCAGCATGGCTTTCTTATTCTTGGACTCCAATCTCCTCGCATTAAAGGCCACCACGTGGTTTGCCTTCTGTTACGACCATGGGAAGAATAGAAATGACCCCCCTATCCTACCACTCCAGGTCTCTCAGTAACCGGGTCTCTTTTCGTGAATTTGGAGAGAACTGAGGTAGATACTCCATGTCTGTGCTTAACCATTTATAATGAAACTGGTCTGGCAGGCTTTCCTAAGTTGGAAACAATAAAGGGATTGTTATTGGGGTGGACGGGAGGGTAGTGGGGGTGGGGGGTATAAACTACTCTTTCCACAGTATTCTTACTCTTGCTGTTCCTAATTTCCACCAAAACTAATTCTACTTCATGATTTTCAGAGGTAAGATCTTTTGTCACGAATGTCCTTCTGTCATCTTTTACTATCAGGGCTACCCCATTCTGTCTACCTTTCCAAAATATTGGGGGCGATTCTCCAAAATGGAGCCCAAGCGTTCGCGCCGTCGTGAAAGCCATCGCGTTTCACGACGGTGCGAAACGGGCACGGGGTCGACCGATTCTGTCCCCCACAGGAGGCCAGCACGGCGCTGGAGCGGTTCACGCCGCTCCAGCCTCCTTTCCCGGTGCCAAACGGGCGCCAACCCGCGCATGGGCGGGGTCTTCTTCAGCGTGCTGGCCCCGACTCAACATGGCGTCGGTGTTCCGGGGCCGGCCGCGCAGGAAAGTAGGCCCGGCGGGGGAGGGGGAGAGAGGCTGGCCCGCCGATCGGTGGGCCCCGAACGCGGGTCAGACCCCATCGGAGACCCCCCCCCCCCCCAAAGCAGGCCGCCCCCCCGACCCTTGGTGCAGAGTTCCCGCCGGCAGCGACCAGGGGTGAACACCGCCGGTGGGACTCTGTCGTATCCGGGCGGTCGCTCGGCCCATTCGGGCCGGAGAATCGGTGACCCCGCCGATTCCAGCGGCCCGCGGCTGCTGCTGCGTCAAACGTGCCGGCGCAAACGGCACCGATTCTCCGCACCGCGGAGAAGCGCACGCTGGCGTTGTGGCGCGGTTGCGGCGATTCTCCATCCCGGCATGGGACTCGGAGATTCGCCCCCATAATGTAGCCAACTTTGATAAAAATATAATGTCAAGGGAAGATTGTTCGATTCTCCCCTGTTGGAGATGGTCGTTGCCTGGCACTTCTGAGGCATGACTGTTACTTGCTACTTATCAGCCCAAGCCTGAATGTTGTCCAGGTCTTTCTGCATCTAGAGATGGACTGCTTCCGTATTTCAGCAGTTGTGAATGCTGCTGAACATTGTGCAATGGACAACAAACATTTCTACTTCTGAGGAAATTGAGGCAGGTCATGATGATTAGGCCCAGGACATTGCCCAGAAGAACTCCTGCTGGGACTGAGATAACTCATCTCCAAGATAGCCACAGCCATATTCCTATGTCTGACTCCACCCAGTGGAGAGTTTTCTCCTGATATATATTGCTCGGAGTCCTTGATACCACTCTTGGTGAAATACTGCCTTGGTGTCAAGGGTAGTCACTCTCAACTCTCCTCTTTTGTCCATGTTTAGGTAAAGGCTTTGGCGAGAGTACAGAAAAGGTTTACCAGGATGTTGCCTGGTATGGAGGGTATTAGCTATGAGGAGAGATTGAATAAACTGGGATTGTTCTCCCTCGAGAGACGGAGGCTGAGGGGCGACCTGATAGAAGTTTATAAAATTATTAGGGGTATAGATAGGGTGAACAGTTGGAGGCTTTTCCCCGGGACGGAAATGACAATTACAAGGGGGCACAAGTTCAAGGTGAGGTTTGGGGGGTGAAGTTCAGTGGAAATGTGCCGGGGAAGTTTTTTTACACAGAGGATTGTGGTGGCCTGGAATGTAGTGAAGTGATTGAAGCAGATACGTTCGCCACTTTTAAGACTTGTCTGGACAGGCACATGAATAGACGGGGTATAGAAGGATACAGGCAGTTGGTTTAGGTAGGACACGCGTTCGGCGCAGGCATGGAGGGCCGAAGGGCCTGTTCCTGTGCTGTATTGTCCTTTGTTCTTTAAGATCATGAGCTGAGTGACCTTTGCAGAACCCAAGCTGAGCATTAGTTATTGCTGTGTAAGCTCTGTCACCGACACCATCCATCACTTTGCTGATGATGGAGAGTAGACTGATGTGGCGGTAATTAGCCCTGTTAGATTTGCCTTGCTTTTTGTGCACAGGGCACACCTGGGCAATTTTCCACATTGCCGGGTAGATGCCAATGTTGTATCTGTACTGGAACAGCTTGCCTAGTGGTGTGGCAAGTCCTGGAGCACAAGCCTTCAGTACTATTACCTTCAGCCGTTTCTTGATATCACCTGGAGTAAATAAAAATAAGAATCGCTTATTGTCACAAGTAGGTTTCAAATGAAGTTACTGTGGAATACCCCTAGTCGCCACATTCCGGCACCTGTTCGGGGAGGCTGGTACGGGAATTGAACCCGCGCTACTACCTTGTTCTGCATTACAAGCCAGCTGTTTAGCCCACTGTGCTAAACCTACCCCGAATAGGCTGAAGACTGGCGTCTGAGGTACTGGGGACCTCCGAAAAAGGCTGAGATGAATCATCCACTCGGCACTTCTGGCTGAGGATGGTTGCAAATGCTTCAGCATTCTCTTTTGCACTGATGTGCTGGGCTCCTCCAGCGTTGGGGGGGGGCGGGGGGCTGTTTGCGGAGCCTCTTCCTAGTTAGTTGTTCAATTGTCCATCACCATTCTCAACTGGATGTGGTGGGACGACAGGTCTGAATTGTTAGCTGTGGGGTTGCATAACTCTATCACATGCAGGTAGTCCTGTGTCGTAGCTTCAGGTTGACACCTCATTTTTCGGTATGCCTGGTGCTGCTCCTGACATGCTCTCCTGCACTCTTCATTGATCAGTAATGCAGTTTGTGCTCTGTTTAGCCCGGTCACTGGATTGTCAGTCAAAGCCAATAACTGGTACTTCACAGCTGACCACTGTCACTGCTTTAACTGTATAATATGCCAATGTTCTTGGCTGTAATGCTCCTTTTCTTGCGATGCTCAGCACGCCCAGGTGCCCCGCAGCAATCCACGAGTGGAAGTGACCTGTTTTAGGTTATTGCAAATAAGCTAGGATCCACGAAATGGCTTACAACTGTGACTGTGGGTAGAAATGGAGGGTTTCCTCAATATTGACCTCGGGTGAATACATCTGGTGCGTGATACAAGTCCCGCTTGTACTGTTCATAGTTGCTTCAAATCTTCCTTATTATACACAGTGGGTGTTAACAGATACTGAACCTGACGCAACAGGCTTGCTGTAAATGCATTGTTATATAAAGCAACAGGTTATATTTTATTTCTCATTACTGGTTCCAGGGTTGCAGTAATGCACATTAATATATTGTGTTTACTTGAACCATGAAATGCATAGATATAAAGTTAATTTTTTTCAGATTTCGGTTGGAGAATTTATTGAGCTGTATGACATCAACAACCTTCATTGATATTTATTTTAAACATGGTCAAACATCCCAAGGTGCTTTGCAGTAGCATGATCAAACCGAGTTTGACAGTGTCTCTGACTGTCCCAGGAAGAGATACGTGGGCAGGAGGCCAAAAGCATGATCGGAGAGGCAGGTTTTAGGAGCATCATGGCAGCTGGTTTGTGATGCAGAACAAGGCCAGCAGCGAGGGTTCAATTCCCGTACCAGCTGAGAATTCTGAATTCTCCCTCTGTGTACTCGAACAGGCGCCAGAATGTGGCGACTGGGGGCTTTTCACAGTAACTTCATTGCAGCATTAATGTAAACCCACTTGTGACAATACAGATTATTTATTTATTTATTCATTTAACTGGAGAGGTTTAGGGAAGGAATTCCCGAGCTCCAGGCATAGGCAGCTGCAGTCGTGGATGGCAATGGTGGAGCATAGAAAATGGGAATGCTCAGAATTGGAGGGGCTCCGAGATCTCGGGGGCATTATAGGGCTGGAGAAGATAACTGCGTTGGGAAGGTACGAGGACACGGGGGTGCTTTGAAAATAAGAAAGAGAACTTAAAAATTGAAGCACTACTTAGCTAGGAGGCAGTGTACCACAAGGGGATACGGACCCCGGAAGTGGAGAAGATTTTAGTTTAGTCGGGCAGCATGGTTAGCGCAGGCTTGGAGGGCCGAAGGGCCTGTTCCTGTGCTGTACTTTTCTTTGTTCTTTGGGTGATTGGTGACTCAGACTTGATGTTGGAGCAATTTTGGATGAACTGATGATTGTGGACAGTAGCAGAGTGGTTTGGAATAGGTCAGAGGGTGGAGTTAATAGATGCATGCTTGAGGATATTGGAAGCACATGAGCTGAAGCAGAGGAGGAGTGTTTGGAGGTGGAAATAGGCAGTCTTGGTGATGCAGAGAATAAGTGGTCAGAAGCTTATCTCAATGAATTAGGATGCTGTAATTATAAATGGTCGTCAAAGAAATGAGAGGTTATTGGTCTGTTATTGGTGGCTGTGGTTTGATATGACGTATTGATAAGTGCAACAAACAAAGTTAAAACATTGGCACACATACAATAGATAGAGAAATTAAAATACTTGAGCTATGTCTGTTTCAGTCATGATGTAGATTTTACTTGTTTGAAAAGTGCAATCAATAGGTGCATTGCAAAAGAGAAGAACATCGGAGAGAGGCTGAGGGAATAAACTAGAAGATGACGCAGGAATACTTAGTTCTAGCTTTGGAATTGCATATTTTGTAGTGGTTGGCATTTTAATGATTTGAAATTACATCCCTGCAGAATGGTTTCTCAAGATAATGGTAATGGGTGAAGTGGCAATCTACATTACTTTTAAAGCAATAAATCCTGATGCTTGTATAATAACTGATCTAATATCCATCCAGTGCTTTTAGAAAAGCTGTCTTCAGTGAAATGCTGCATCATCTATTTCCATTTATGAAATGCTTGTGAAAAATGAGTCCATGGCACAGTTGTACCTGCAGCAAGATTCTGGACAACTAGCTGGAAAGAGCTGGTCATGTGTCGGGCACGGGCTGCAATTAACGTCTTCAAAAGGTCAGACAGGTTCCAGGCAGGTTAAAACCAGACCAGTTTATATCACTGCAGCAATTATAAAATCTGTTCATCTCAAAACCTGAGAGCTTGATATGTGTTTTTAAGGTTCGGAACTCTTATTCTTTCTGATCTGCTTTTCGCTGGAAGGCTCCTGGTCTTTTCCACTGCAGTAAGAGTCAGTTGTGGTTCAGTGGGTAACATTCTCCACTCCGAGTCTGAAGGTGGTAGGTTCAGGTCCCTGTTTTGAATGCACGAGCAATAATCTAGAATAACACTCCCTCCGTGTAACACTGGCGTGGGTGCTACACTGTTGGAGATATTGGCCAGGATTCTCCGACTCCCCGCCGGGTCAGAGAATCCTGGGGGGGGGGGGAAGGCGAATCCCGCCCCGATGCCGGCTGCCGTAATCTCCGGTGCCGTTTTTTGGGCAGCGGCGGGATTCCCGCCAGGCAGGTCGGGGGCCGTTGACGGCGCCCCCCTCCCCCGCCGATTCTCCGGGCCCCGATGGGCCGAGCGGCCGTCCATTTTTGCCCAGTCCCGCCGGCGTGAATTACTCACGTTGCGCACGGCAGGACCTGGCAGGTGAGTATGCGGGGGCGGTCCTTGGGGGGGGGGGGGGGGGGGCGCAGGGGATCCAACCCCGAGGGGGGCCCCCCACAGTGGCCTGGCCCGCGGTCGGGGCCCACCGATCTGCGGGCGGGCTTGTTCTGTGGCGGCACTTCTTCCTTCCGTGCCGGGCCCTTGTAGGGCTCCACCATATTGTCCGGGCATGCGCGGAAATACGCCGGCCGTTCCGCGCATGTGCGAACTCGCGCCGTCCCTTCAGTGCCGGCTGGAGCAGCAGGGACGACTCCGGCAGCAACTTAGCCCCCCTAGAAAGGTGCAAATTCCTCACATTGGGGGCCATTGTCGCCAGAGTCGTTGGCGCCGGTTTTCCTGCTGGCATGGGGACTTAGTCCCCAGAAGTGAGAATCCCAGCCATTGTCTTTCAGACAAAGTACTGTCAGCCCCTTGATGTGGGCCTAGGGTGACATGGTGGCACAGTGATTAGCACTGCTGCCTCAGTGCCAGAGACCCGATCCGGCCTTGGGTGACTGGAGTTTGCATGTTCTCCCCGAGTCTGCGTGGGTTTCCTCTGGGTGCTCCGGTCTCCTCCCACGGTCCAAAGATGTGCAGGTCTGGTGGATTGGCCATGATAAATTGCCCTCAAGTGTCCAGAGTGGTGCGGGTTAAGTGAGGTCACGGGGTTTCAAGGGTAAGGCAGGGTTAGGATGCTCTTTCAGAGGATCGGTGCAGACGCGATGGGCCAAAAGGTGGCATTGTAGAGATCCCATGATTCTATTCTGTGTGAAAGTAAGTGGCCAGGACGCAGAGGATAAGGCATCGGAAACTTAAGCTCAATGTCAAATAGGATTTAAGCTTGTGAAATTATGAACATGTTATATTTTGTGTCTATTTCTTTGAGCTAAGTGAAATGTTGCTTTGCCTTTGCCTGTGCAATGGTGAGAAAATGTCTTCAGTGGGGTCTGGAAATAATTTAATTACTTCAGAACATAAGACAGGAGCTGGCATAGGCCATTTGATCCATCGAGCCTGACCGTGGCTGATATATTACAACTCCACCCTTTTCACACTATCCACATATCTCTTAATTACCTTAGTGCAAAAATCTATCAACCTCTTTGCAATATACCAAACAACTGAGCATCCACAGCCCTTTGTGGTAGAGATTTCAAAGATTCACACAACCCTTTGAGTGAAGAAATTCCTTCTCATCTCAGTCCTAAATGTCAAGCCTCTTATTCTGAGACTGTGACTCTGTTCTGGGTTCACCAGATAGTAGAAACCTTTCCTCAGCACTATCCTGTTAAGGATATAAAGAATTTTATATGTTTTAATTAGGTGTCTTAATGCTATTAACATTTTTTAACTGGGCAAAAATCCACCCACCCCAGAAGAATACTTGACAATATAGACCTGGTGTTTGTAGGGCCTTATAAATGGACTATTTTTCCAAAGATTTTCGTAAATATTTTATTCTTGCATTGGCAAAATTGCCTATCGATTTCCTTAAAGCTCATCCTCTTCTCAATCATTTACACTTGGGGCCTATTGACTGTGCGGAATAAAGTCCTCTTGTCAATTAAGCCATGAAAATTAGTTGCAAATGGTTATTTTCCTTCTTCAATCATCTCTACCCCAAAAAGTTAATAAGTTGCTGTCTTATTGCATAAATAACGAAATGGATTATCAGGAGTAAATTTTCATATGGAATTTACAGCATGCAGGCCATTCAGCTCACTGGGTGACTGCTGGTTTTTCTGTTCAACAGGAGCCTCCTCTTGCCCAACTTCATATTTGGCCATATTGGATTTGGTGCTCGGCAATGAACCAGGCCAAATGTCAAATGTCTCGGTGGGAGAGCATTTGGGTGATGGTGACCACAACTCATGGGAGGGATAGGAACACACAGTATAGGAAGGTATTTAATTGGGGGAGGGGCAATTATACTGCTATTAGACAGGAGCTGAGGAGCATAAATTGGGAACAGATGTTCTCTGGGAAATGCACGAGAGTAATGTGGGGATTGTTTAAGGAGCACTTGCTGTGAGTGCTGGATAGTTTTGTCCCACTGAGGCGAGGCAGGAATGGTAAGGTGAAGGAACCTTGGATGACAAGAGAAGTGGAGCTGCTAGTCAAGAGGAAGAAGGAAGCTTACATAAGGATTAAGGAAAACCCCAAGGTGTTCTACACTTATGTGAGAAATAACAGAATGATCAGAGTGAGAGTAGGGTGATCAGGAATAGTGGAGGGAACTTGTGCCTAGAGTCTGAGGATGTAGTGGATGTATTGAAAGTCAAAGAGATCTAGGAGTACAGGTCCACAGGTCACTGAAAGGGGCAACACAGGTGGAGAAGGTAGTCAAGAAGGCATACGGCATGCTTGCCTTCATTGGCTGGGGCATTGAGTATAAGAATTGGCAAGTCATGTTGCAGCTGTATAGAACCTTAGTTAGGCCACACTTGGAGTATAGTGTTCAATTCTGGTCGCCACACTACCAGAAGGATGTGGAGGCTTTAGAGGGTGCAGAAGAGATTTACCAGAATGTTGCCTGGTATGGAGGGCATTAGCTATGAGGAGCGGTTGAATAAACTCGGTTTGTTCTCACTGGAACAAAGGAGGTTGAGGGGTGACCTGATAGAGGTCTACAAAATTATGAGGGGCATAGACAGAGTGGATAGTCAGAGGCTTTTCCCCGGGGTAGAGGGGTCAATTACTAGGGGGCATAGGTTTAAGGTGAGAGGGGCAAGGTTTAGAGTAGATGTACGAGGCAATTATTTTACGCAGAGGGTAGTGGGTGCCTGGAACTCGCTACCGGAGGAGGTGGTGGAAGCAGGGACGATAGTGACATTTAAGGGGCATCTTGACAAAAACATGAATAGGATGGGAATAGAGGGATACGGACCCAGGAAGTGTAGAAGATTGTAGTTTAGTTGGGCAGCATGGTCGGCACGGGCTTGGAGGGCCGAAGGGCCTGTTCCTGTGCTGTACATTTCTGTGTTCTTTGTAAATGAATATTTTGCTTCAGTATTCACGAGAGAGAGGGACCTTGTTGCTCATGAGAACAGCGTGAACCAGGTTAATAGGCTCAAACAGGTTGATATTAAGAAGGAGGATGTGCTAGAAATTTTGAAAAGCATCAGAATAGATAAGTCCCCTGGGCCAGACGGGATATACCCAAGGTTACTACGGGAAGCGAGGGAGGAGACTGCTGCGCCGTTGGCGATGATCTTTGTGTCCTCACTCTCCACTGGAGTAGTACCGGATGATTGGAGGGAGGTGAATGTTGTTCCCCTGTTCAAGAAAGGGAATAGGGAAATCCCTGGGAATTACAGACCAGTCAGTCTTACGTCTGTGGTGAGCAAAATACTGGAAAGGATTCGGAGAGACAGGATTTATGATTATTTAGAGAACCATAGTTTTATTAAAGATAGTCAGCATGGCTTTGTTAGGGGCAGGTCATGCCTCACAAGCCTCGTTGAATTCTTTGAGGATGTGATGAGACACATTGATGAAGGTCGGGCAGTGGATGTGATGTATATGGATTTCAGTAAGGCATTTGATAAGGTTCCCCATGGTAGGCTCATTCAGAAAGTTAGGGGGCATGGGATACAGGGAAATTTGGCTGTCTGGATACAGAATTGACTGGCCAAAAGAAGACAGCGAGTGGTAGTGGATGCAAAGTATTCCTCCTGGAGGTCGGTGATGGAATTTCTAGATGGGTTGGAGTACCTGAGGTTAGGGGAGGGGGACAGGGCTACATTATAAGGAGCGATAGTGGAGCAGGAGATAAAGGGTGCGATTGGGAGGATGCAGTTGGGGAAGGTGGCAGGGCCGGATGTGGAATATTATAAAAAATTCAAGGATAAGCTGGCACCCCTGATGGTGGTGATGTTTGAAGAGGCGATAGGGAAGGGGGTGTTGCCACAAACCTGGGGCAGGCATCGATCTCCCTGTTGCTAAAAAAAGATAAGGATCCGATGGAGTGTGGGTCGTAGAGGCTCATATCACTTCCGAATGTGGATGTAAAAGTGTTGGCGAAGGTACTGGCGGGTAGGCTGGAGGAGTGCCTCCCGAAGGTGATAGGTGAAGCTCAGACGGGGTTCGTGAGAGGGAGGCAGCTCTTTTCAAACATTAGAAGGGTATTGAACGTCGTTATGGCACCGGCAGAGGGGAAGGAAACAGAGGTGGTTGTGGCAATGGACGCTGAGAAACCGTTCGACTGGGTAGAATGGGGGTAGTTGATGGCAGTTCTGGAGTGGTTTGGAATTGGACCAAGATTTGTGAATTGGGTAAAGCTACTATATAAGGAGCCGAGGGCGAGTGTCCGCACAAACAACATCAGCTCAAGATACTTTTCTATCCACCGAGGGACGAGGCAGGGATGTCCTATGTCCCCCCTGCTGTTTGCACTCGCGATTGAGCCGTTGGCCATCGCATTGAGAGGTTCGGGGGTATGGAAAGGAATAGTGCGGGGGGGTGATAGAGCATAGGGTGTCCTTATATGCCGATGACTTGCTGTTATACGTGTTGGAACCGAGTGTGTCGATAGGGGGAATATTGGAGCTGCTTCGAGTGTTTGGGTCTTTCTCGGGTTATAAGCTGAATCTAGACACGAGTATTTTGTGGTATCTCAGCCATGTGTGGGGGCAGGGGTGGGGGGGGCTGCCATTCCGTAGGGCAGGGACTCACTTTAGGTACCTGGGGGTGCCGGTTGCCCGAGAGGGCGGGGGGCTCCGCAGGTACAACATTTCTAGTTTGGTGGGGAGAGTGAAAGCCGATCTGGCAAGGTGGGATGGTCTCCCTCTGTCACTGGCGGGTCGGGTACAGGCGGTTAAAATGAACGTGTTGCCACGATTTCTGTTTATTTTTCAATGCCTGCCGAATTTCCTGCCAAAGGCTTTTTTCAGAGAGATTGAGGGAAGGATTACATCGTTCATATGGGGAGGGAAGGTGGTCAGAGTTAGAAAGGTGCTACTACAGAGGGGAAGGCAGGCAGGGGTTTGCGTCTTCCGAACCTGATGTGTTACTACTGGGCGGCGAATGTGGAGAAGGTGCGGAGCTGGGTAAGAGGGGTTGATTCCCAGTGGGTCAGAATGGAGGAGAGTTTGTGCAGGGGGTCAGGATTGAAAGCACTGGCAACAGAGCCACTCCCGATAGCCCCGGGGAAGCACTCAGGGAGTCCGGTAATAATAGCTTCATTGAGAATTTGGAGGCAGTTTCGCCAACACTTCAGGTTGGGGGCAGGGTCAAGGGAAATGCCGATTCGGGGGAACCAGAGATTTGAGCCAGGGAGGTGGGATGGACATTTTTGGAAATGGGAGGAGAAGGGGATTAGGACACTAAAAGATTTGTTTCTTGGGGGTCGGTTTGCAGGATTGAAGGAGCTGTAAGCGAAGTATGGGTTGGAGCAGGGGGAAATATTTAGATACATGCAGGTTCGAGATTTTGCCAGAAATGAGATACAGAACTTCCCGGAGGTGCCGGCCTCCACATTGCTGGAGGAGGTTCTGACAACAGGGGGACTGGAGAAGGGGGTAGTGTCAGCGGTCTACGGAGTTATTTTGGAGGAGGAGAAGGCGCCGCTGGAAGGGATCAAAGCAAAGTGGGAGGAAGAGTTGGGAGAGGACATGGAGGAGGGGGTCTGGTGTGAGGTGCTCCGGAGAGTGAATGCCTCCATCCCGTATGCAAGGTTGGGGCTGATACAGCTGAAGGTGTCATACAGAGCACACCTCATGAGGGCGAGGGTGAGCCGATTCTTTGAAGGAGTAGAAGGTGTGTGTGAGCGTTCCGGGGGGGGGGGTGGGGCCTCCGCTAATCACGTTCATATGTTTTGGTCCTGTCCAAAGCTGGAGGATTACTGGAAGGAGGTTTTTAGGGTAATTTCTAAAGTGGTGCATGTGAAACTGGACCCGGGCCCCCGGGAGGCCATATTCGGGGTGTCGGACCAGCCAGGGTTGGAAACGGGTGCGGAGGCAGATGTCGTAGCCTTCGTCTCATTGATCGCCCGAAGGTGGATCCTGATGGGATGGAGATCAATCTCCCCACCCTGTGCCCTGGCGTGGCGGGGGGATCTGTTGGAATACTGGACTCTTGAGAAGGTTAAGTTTGAACTGAGGGGAAGGGTGGAAGGATTCTACAATTCATGGGCATTATTCATTATGCACTTTCAAGAACTGGATAACATCGAACATTAGTTTGGGGGGGGGGGGGGTGGTGGGTGTTAATGGCGACTATGGGTGATTCCTGATTCCTTTTTGTCAGTTGTTCATGTGAACATGCGGGCGAATGTTTTGGGTTTGGTGGGAGGATGGGATCGTTGTTATTGATATGGGGATTGACATATTTGTTACTCATTATTGTTTATTACTGATTATTTATTGTTGGTGGGTGTCAATTTGGGTGAAAATGCAAAAAAGGAGGAGAATAAAGAAATATTTTAAAGAAGGCGTAAGGTGTGTGGTCTTCCATTAACAGGGGGATTGAGTTTAAGAGCCGTGAGGTTTTGCTGCAGCTTTATAAAATCCTGGTTAGACCACACTTGGAATATTGTGTCCAGTTCTGGTCGCCTCATTATAGGAAGGATGTGGATGCTTTGGAGAGGGTGCAGAGGAGATTTACCAGGATGCTGCCTGGACTGGAGGGCATGTCTTATGAAGAGCGGTTGAGGGAGCTAGGGCTTTTCTCACTGGAGAGAAGAAGGAAGAAAGGTGACTTGATAGAGGTGTACAAGGTGATGAGAGACATGGATAGAGTGGATAGCCAGAGACTTTTCCCCAGGGCGGAAATGGCTGTCACGAGGGGACGTAATTTTAAGGTGACTGGAGGAAGGTATAGGGGAGATGTCAGAGGTCGGTTCTTTACACCGAGAGTGGTGGGAGCGTGGAATACACTGCCAGTGGAGGTGATGGAGTCAGTCATTCGGGACATTTAAGCGACTCTTGGACGGGCACATGGACAGCAGTAAATTGAAGGGGTGCAGGTTAGGTTGACCTTAGATGAGGCTAAGTGGTCGGCACAACATCGTGGGCTGAAGGGCCTGTACTGTGCTGTACTGTTCTATGTTCGTATTCTGTTAACAGATCCACGTGCAACAACGAAATGTAAATGGTACATTGTTTGTGACCTCTAATTCTGGTCTAGGAAACATTTTCTCCTCATCTACCCTGTTGAAACATCTTCATAATTTAATGGCCGCCATCACCCCTCCGCCTCTCCCAGAGGAAAAAGCACAGCTTCTGTTCAAACTTAAAAATGAAGAGAAATTGAGCGAATACAGAGGGGACTGAACTGGAGTGGAAACTTCTAATCTTCCACGTCAAATTCAACTTAAAGTAGTGGAATGTAAGGGAAGGTTATGGAAGGATGAGCAAATAGTTAAAAGGTAGATGGCAGCATGCTCTTGTTACCTTCTTTATTCCGTCTTCTCTTGCGCTTCCCCATCCCACCATCTTTAAATGTTCCCTGTCTTCAAGGCACCCGACCCCCTCCCGGTCCCCAAGCCCACCTCCTCGGGCTTCCCCCTCCCCTCATTTCCCCTGGTATGTATTCGCATTTGTAGCTGGCGGAGTCAGACACCTTATTTCCTGAACTGCTATTAAGCACTTATTGTTTGAAGAAGTAATCAGCTTTGATGTGTTCGAGGGGACAGTACAGCACCAACTGTAATTACTTGTGGCCAGCATGTAATTCTAACTTGTGCCTTGCAGAATTCCAGAGAGAGTTAATGCAATAATACCCAGTAAAATTGGCCCGATGTTTTCTTTTCTTCCCCACTGTTCCTTTCTGTTATACTCCCACTATGTGCATTTTACCATTGACATTTTATCAAATGCCAGTGAATGATTAATGGAACAACTCTGGCATCACTGGCTTTATGACATTGGCAAACTTGTTTGATTTAAATTGCCATCTTGTGATTCTCTGACCGGCAGTGGGTGTCTATCCTTACAGTTTTAGTATAAAAGTTCAGGACTGAGTTGTTGAACTTGTGTGCTGTTTTCCTTTTACTTCCGTTAGTCATGTCGAGAAGGGAAGGATCCTTCATCTGCGGGGCGATATTTTTTCTCGTGCACGTACACAATGTAATTTTAGTTTATATCTATCCCTGTAGTTGTACCTTTCAGCGAGGAGCTCTTGTGACATGTTATGCCTCAGCTGATACTGATATCTGCATCAAGCCTGTACGTCGGCTCCTGTTGCATGCGCTGCTCATTATTTGTAAGGTCACTTTTGTAACAGTGAAGTGACCTTTTGGAGTTTATTTTCTCTTGTGTAACTCTGCTGTGTGGACTGTAATGTCACAGGACACGTCTGTTGAATTTCGAATTGAGATTTTAAGTAGTGTTGCACGCTCTTATCAACTTATTTATTTTCTGGAAATCAAATCGGTAACCTGTCACCAAATATAGTTGAGGTAAACCTGGGGAAATGGCCCCTCAATATTCTCTCTCAACTCAAAACTTCACAGCATCGTAAGGTCTCCAAGTCACTGCTCAGGAGTGCTCTGTTAATCATTTCATTGGAGATTCTTTCGGATATACAAGAAAGGCAGTGCACATTTTGATTTGTGGTTTTTGGGGCGTGGGGAATGTATTGGTAAGGTTTTCAGGGCTGATTTGTGCCTGGGCCAAAATGGCTTCCAGGTCTTAAAGCAATTTGCTTTTTCATTGGTCCTTGGCTCATGAAATAAGGTGGTTGTTTTCAGGCATATGAATATATGGTTAAGAGTGAGGCGAGGAGAAATGTTTTTGCCCAGAGGATTGGCTGGAGTCTAGAACTAACTTCTGGAGGCAGGTCTCATTGAGGCAGTCAGTTGCTATCAGAAAAGAAAGAATGTGAAGGTTATGGGAATATGGCAGGGGACGCACACCAGGCAGAGTGCCCTTTCAGAGAGCCAGTACTCGCTGGGCTGAATGGCCTCCTGCGCTGTAAAGATTCTATGATATAAATGACCTGATTATTGGCTCAACACCACATTCCTGCCGACCCCCTATACCCTTTGACTCTTGAATTTATCTAACTCAGCCTTAAAAACACTCAGTGACCCAACCTCTACTGGGGAATAGAATTCCACAAATCCATGACCCACTGAGAGAAACAATCTCATCTAATTCCATCTTAAATCTTAAAAAACATTTGGAGTACCCAATTATATATTTTGTCCAATTAAGGGGCAATTTAGCGCGGCCAATCCACCTACCCTGCACATCTTTGGGTTGTGAGGGTGAAACCCACGCAGGCACAGGGAGAATGTGCAAACTCCACATGGACAGTGACCCAGAGCCGGGATCGAACCCAGGACCTCGGCGCCGTGAGGCAGCAGTGCTAACCATTGTGCCACGTGCCGCCCCTGGAAGAGTCCTTATTTTTAAACTGTGTTCCCTAGTTCTAGACTCCCCAATAGATGGAAACATTCTCTCAGCATCCATCCTGTGAGTCCCTCCAGGATCCTATATGTTTCAATGAGGTCTCCTCTCGTTCTCCTAAACCCCAGTGGATACAGGCCCAACCTTTCCATAGGGTAACTCCTTCATCCCAGGTGCCGGTTGAATGAATTGCTTCTAATGCAATTCCTCTTTTCAGAAATAAGGAGACCAAAACTGTACACAGCATTCTAGATCTGATCTCACCAATGCTCTATATCACTGTAGCAAAACATCCCTTTATATTCCATCCCCCTTGCAATAAACACCCAACATTCCAATACCCTTCTGCTGGCTTGCATAACTAACTAACTAACTTTGTTGTGATTCAAATAGCCACTTGGACTCTGGTAGAGATGTTGCCATGCAGAATGCAGCAAGGAACAGGGTTACAGTCTCTGGGAGCTCTCCGCACTGGTCTTGGCTTAATTTTTAAGGAAATTCCTCTAAGCTTCCACATTGTGTGCACTTTGGGCCTTCATAGCACCATCAGGACAGTTTTGTGATGATGCAGACTGTCTGTGGTTGACTGAGGTATCCAAATCCTGCTGAACCTACTTTATTGTACAGAAGGAAAAAATGCACTCATGTTTACACCACATCGTTCTCAGGACATCCCAATGTGCTTTACATAGAATTATATGGAGCTTATAGCACAGAACCAAAAATAACCATAGAATTAAAGAGTGGTTACAGAACAGAAGAAGGCCATTTGGCTTGTTGTGTTTCTGCTGGCCAGCCCTCTGCAGGGTAGTTGACCTAATGCCACACCCCTGCCTTTTCCCCACCGCCCTGTACACGATAGCACGTGGCAGCATAGAATCATAGAATTTGCAGTGCAGAAGGAGGCTATTCGGCTCATTGAGTCTACACCGGCCACTGAAAGATTGAGTCTGTTAGGATTCTATTCACTGGAGTTTAGAAGAATGAGGAGGGATTGCATAGGAACCTGTAAAATTCTACCAGGACTAGACAGAGTAGATGCAATAGCCATGTTCTTGATGTGGAGATGCCGGCGTTGGACTGGGGTGAGCACAGTAAGAAGTCTTACAGCTCCAGGTTAAAGTCCAACAGGTTTGTTTCAAATCACTAGCTTTCGGAGCACTACTCCTTCCTCGGGTGAATGAAGAGGTGTGTTCCAGAAACATATATATATAGACAGATTCAAAGATGCAAGACAATGCTTTGAATGCGAGCATTTGCAGGTAATTAAGTGTTTACAGATCCAGAGATAGGGGTAACCCCAGGTTAAAGAGGTGTGAATTGTCTCAAGCCAGGACAGTTGGTAGGATTTTGCAAGCCCAGGCCAGATGGTAGGGGATGAATGTAATGCGACATGAATCCCAGGTCCCGGTTGAGGCCGCACTCATATGTTATAGCCAAGTTCCGCACACATGAGTGCGGCCTCAACCGGGACCTGGGATTCATGTCGCATTACATTCATCCCCCACCATCTGGCCTGCGAAATCCTACCAACTGTCCTGGCTTGAGACAATTCACACCTCTTTAACCTGGGGTTACCCCTATCTCTGGATCTGTAAAGACTTAATTACCTGCAAATGCTCACATTCTAAACATTGTCTGGCATCTTTGACTTTGTCTATATGTATGTTTCTGGAACATAACTCTTCATTCACCTGAGGAAGGAGCAGGGCTCCGAAAGCTAGTGACATCGAAACAAACCTGTTGGACTTTAACCTGGTGTTGTGAGACTTCTTACCATGTTCTTGATATTGGGGGTGTCCAGAACTCTCAGTCTGAGGATACGGGTTAGACCATTTAGAACACATGATGTGAAGAATGTAGGAATTTCCGACATATTGTATTCTAGGTATTTGGTGCAGTAAGGATTAAAAGTCTGGGTTAATGTGTGTGTGACTTCCGCAGTCATGTTTTGAAGAATTCCTAGTTTGAAAGACAACAAAGTTTCTGGGTGCCAGGGGTGCAACTAAAACATCGTAAGAAGCTTCGGCGAATGGAATGTTGTTTTGATTAAGGGGATTCCCTGTGGAGTCAATTAGATTTCAGCTTGGTAAGATGATGTTGTTGCTGGGTGCAGCTCAGGCACCAGGCATTTTGCTGAAAGCAGTTCAGTTTTTTAAATTTAATAATCTTTATTGTCACAAATAGGCTTACATTTGCACTGTAGTGAAGTTACTGTGAAAAGCCCCTAGTCGCCACATTCCGGCACCTGTTCGGGTATACAGAGGGAGAATTCAGAATGTTCAATTCACCGAACAGCACGTCTTTTGGGACTTGTGGGGAGGAAACCGGAGCACCTGGAGGAAACCCACGCAGACCCGGGGAGAACGTGCAGACTCCGCACAGTGACCCAAGCCCGGAATCGAACTTGGGACCCTGGAGTTGTGAAGCAACAGTGCTAACCACTGTGCTACCGTGCTGGCCACCAGTCAGTTGTGAGCTGACTGAAGCTGTGACCAGAAGTCAAGCAATTTGTCCTCACTACAGTTCAGTTAAAAGGGATTAACAGTCTTTAAAGCAATGCAGACTTGTCTGAGAACAAGGTGGAGTTGAAACTAGCTGAGAAACAGCTTCTGAAAAAATACAGCCAGAGTTTCTGCATGGTTCTGACAGGACTCAGTTGTCTTTAAACCAGTGTTAGCACTATTGCTTCACACCGCCAGGGACCCGGGTTCGATTCCCGGCTTGTGTCACTGTCTGTGCGGAGTCTGCACGTTCTCCCCGAGATATTGCGAGCCTAGTCAAAAAGAAAAAGGAAGCGTTTGGCAAGGCTAGGAGACTGGAACACACAAAGCAAGTGTGGAATACAAGGAAAGTGGAAAGAAACTCAAGTAATGAGTCAGGAGGACTAAAAGGGGTTACGAAAAGTCACTGGCCAGCAGGATTAAGGAAAATCCCAAGTTTTTTTTCTTCATATATAAAGAACAAGAGGGTAGCCAGGGAGCGGGTTGGCCTACTCAAGGACGGGAGGGAATCTACGCTTGGAGCCCGAGGAAATGGGTGAGGTATTAAATGAGTACTTTGCGTCAGTATCCACCAAAGAGAAGGACTTGGTGGATGATGAGTCTGGGGAAGGGTGTGTAGATAGTTTGGGTCATGTTGAGATCAAAAAGGAAGAGGCCTTGGGGGTCTTGAAAAACATTAAGGTAGACAAGTCCCCAGGGCCTGATGGGATATACCCTAGAATACTGAGAGAGGCAAGAGAGGAAATTGCTGTGGCCTTGCGAGAAATCTTTGTATCCTCACTGGCTACAGGCGAGGTCCCAGAGGATTGGAGAATAGCCAATATTGTTCCTTTGCTTAAGAAGGGTAGCAAGGATAATCCAGGTAATTACAAACTTGTGAGCCTTACAATGGTAGGGAAGTTATTGCAGAGGATTCTTCAAGACAGGATTTACTCTCACTTGGAAATAAGTGGACATATTAGCACGAGGTAACATGGTTTTATGAAGGAGAGGTCGTGTCTCACTAACTTGATCGAATTTTTCGCGGAAGTGACGAAGATGATTGATGAGGGTAGGGCAGTGGATGTTGTCGACATGGACGTCAGTAAGGCCTTTGACAAGGTCCCTCATGGACCTGGTACAAAAGGTGAAGTGACCCCGGATCAGAGGTGAGCTGGCAGGATGGATACAGAACTGGCTAGGTCATAGAAGACAGAGGGTAGCGGTGGAAGGGTGCATTTCTGAATGGAGGGCTGTGACCAGTGGTGTTCCGCAGGGATCAGTGCTGGGACCTTTGCTGTTTACAATATATATGAATTATTTGGAGGAAAATGTAACTGGTTTGATTAGTAAGTTGCGGACGACACAAAGGTTGGTGGAATTGCGGATAGCGATGAGGACGTCAGAGGATACAGGAAGATATAGATTGATTGGAGACTTGGGCGGAGAGATGGCGGATGGAGTTTAATCTGGACAAATGTGAGGTAATGCATTTTGGAAGGTCCATTACAGGTGGGAAATATACAGTAAATGGCAGAACCCTTAAGAGTATTGATAGGCAGAGGGATCCTGGTGTACAGGTACACAGGTCACTGAAAGGGGCAACGTAGGTGGAGAAGGTAGTCAAGAAGGCATACGGCATGCTTGCCTTCATCGGCCGGGGTATTGAGTTTAAAAATTGGCAAGTCATATTGCAGCTTGTTCTCACTCTAATGACGGAGGTTGAGAAGCGACCTGTTTAGCACAGGGGTAAATCGCTGGCTTTGAAAACAGACCAAGGCAGGCCAGCAGTACGGTTCAATTCCTGTAACAGCCTCCCTGAACAGGCGCCGGAATGTGGCGACTAGGGGCTTTTCACAGTAACTTAATTTGAAGCCTACTTGTGACAATAAGCGATTTTCATTTCATTTCACCTGATAGAGGTTTACAAGATTATGAGGGGCATGGACAGAGTGGGTAGCCAGAAGCTTTTTCCCAGGGTAAAAGACTCAATTACTACGGGGCACAGGTTTAAGGTGCGAGGGGCAAGGTTTAAAGGAGATGTACGAGGCAAGGTTTTTCCACAGAGGGTGTCGTGAGCCTGGAACTCGCTGCTGGGGGAGGTTGTGGAAGCAGGGACGATAGTGACTTTTAAGGTGCGTCTTAACAAATACATGAATAGGATGGGAACAGAGGGATACAGTCCCTGGAAGGGTAGGGGGTTTTAGTTCAGACAGGCAGCATGGTCAGTGCAGGCTTGGAGGGCCGAAGGGCCTGTTCCTGTTTTGTAATTTTCTTTGTTCTTTGCCTGCCTGGGTTTCCTCCGGATGGTCCAGTTTCCTCCCACAAGTCCCGAAGGACGTGCTTGTTAGGTAATTTGGACATTCTGAATGTCCTTGTTAACCAAGAATTTGCCCAGCTTTGCCTCAAAAATGTTCAAAGACACTACTTCGACCACCTTTTGAGGAAGAGCGTTCCAAAGACCCAGAGAAATTTCTCTTCCTCTATGTCTTAAGGACCTCTTATTTCTCGACAGTGACCTCTAATTCTAGATTCTCTGACAAGAGGAAACATCATCTGCATACCTACCTTGTCAATACCCCTCAGGATCCTTAAGGTTTTGATCAAGTCGCCTTTTACTCTCCTAAACTGTAGTGAATGCAAACCTAACCTCCTCAACCTTTCACACAACCCATCCATGCCTGGTATTGGTCTAGTCGACCTTCTCTGAACTTCTTACAATGCATTTACATAATTCCTTAAATAAGGTGGGCAATACGGTACACCAGAGATTTTCAAAGTGCGGGTCGCGACCTGGCGGGTGAGTCGTGGGCAAATGTCGGGAAGGTCGTGGGGCGATAGGTTGCGGCATTCCTGTGGTGGTCCCGATCCCGGGAGAAGCACCCAATGGTTGCGACTGGCATTTAAATTGAGAATGGTGGCCGCTACCAGCTTTAACATGAGGACGAAATGAGGCTGTGCGCAGTCTTCTGGCCATAAGCAGCAACAGTGTGAAGGTCAGCACGCCTTGCACATACGCTTGATGTCAAGCACCCTATATGTCTGTGCATTTTGTGCGAAACCACGCAGGAGAGCTATTGGATTGGATTTGTTTATTGTCACGTGTACTGATGTACAGTGAAAAGTATTTTTCTGCGAGCAGCTCAAACAGATCATTAAGTACATGAAAATAAAATAAAATAAAAAGAAAATACATATTAGGGCAACACAAGGTACACAATGTAAATACATAGACACTGGCATCGGGTGAAGCATACAGTATTAGTATACAGTATTAATACAGTATTAATCAGGTCAGTCCATAAGAGGGTCGTTTAGGAGACTGGTAACAGCGGGGAAGAAGCTGTTTTTGAGTCTGTTTGTGCGTGTTCTCAGACTTTTGTATCCCCTGCCCGATGGAAGAAGTTGGAAGAGTGAGTAAGCCGGGTGGGAGGGGTCTTTGATTATGCTGCCCGCTTTCCCCAGGCAGCGGGAGGTGTATGGATGGGAGGCAGGTTCGTGTGATGAACTGGGCGGTGTTCACGACCCTCTGAAGTTTCTTGTGGTCCTGGGCCGAGCAGTTGCCATACCAGGCTGTGATGCAGCCCGATAGGATGCTTTCTATGGTGCATCTGTAAAAGTTGGTAAGAGTCAATCTGGACATGCCAAATTTCATGAGTTTCCTGAGGATGTATAGGTGCTGTTGTGCCTTCTCGGTGGTAGCATTGACGTAGGTGGACCAGGAAAGATTTTTGGTGATGTGCACCCCTAGAAATTTGAAGCTGTAGACCATCTTCACCTCGGCCCCATTGATGCAGACACGAGTGTGTACGATATTTTGTTTCCTTAAGTCAACGACCAGCTCTTTAGTTTTGCGGGCATTCAGGGATAGATTGTTGTCGTTGCACCAGTCCACCAAGCTCTCTGTTTCCCTTCTGTATTCTGACTCGTTGTTGTTCGAGATGTGACCCACTACGGTCGTGTTGTCAGCAAACTTGTAGATGGAGTTGGAACCACATTTTGCCACGCAGTCGTGTGTGTACAGGGAGTATAGTAGGTGGCTAAGTACCTTGCAGGGCCCCAGTATTGAGGACTACCGTGGAGGAGGTGTTGTTTGTCCATTTTCAATCTGCTAGCAAGCAAGGCAAGAGGGCTTTGAAGATGAATTGTTTTATTACGAGGAAGAGATGGCCAGAGACACAAATAGGCAATGTGCCTATTGGCCAGGATCTCTCATCTGAATCTGCTGGAGAGAGCTGCACAGGAGAGTCCCTGGCAGGACAGCAAAATGCGAGTGTTTGCTCTGTACAGAGCTTCAGGGCTTCTGGTGAACAGCCAGCAAAGAAGAAACTTAACTGGAGAACAAAGCAGGACAAAGATGATTTCTTGAAGTACGGTTTTGTTAATTGTGCCATTGTTAGTGAGGATGAACAGCCCATGTGTGTTACATGCAGGGAAATACTGGCAAATGAGAGCAGTTTCAGATTTTGAAAGAGAAGTGGTGGGTGAAATATTCCTTTCGAGGTTAAGACCCCTGAGTCAGTTATTAACTTATAGCTGAATCCAAATGAAAAGACTACGCTTCTGTGCCTCACCTGTGCCAAAACATTAAAATCACGCCAAAGGTCCATGAGGCTGTCTGCATTCTGGAGTAGCATCTCCCAGGAATGAAAATGAAATGAATGAAATGAAAAATTGCTTATTGTCACAAGTAGGCTTCAATGAAGTTACTGTGAAAAGCCCCTAGTCGCCACATTCAGTGCCTGTTCGGGGAGGCTGTTACGGGAATTGAACCGTGCTGCTGGCCTGCCTTGGTCTGCTTTCAAAGCCAGCGATTTAGCCCTGTGCTAAACAGCCACTGGAATATCCAGTGCTGAGTTAAACAAGCATTTTGTTGCTATTGTCCTTCACGATGACCTAGTGTGCAAGGTTGGATTTTCCGTGCTGACAAAGATGTTGACGGCACAAAGGAAATGGATGAACTCCAGACCTGATATGCGCATTACTCTCTCCTCGTGTGAACCTTTTTTTGAAATTAATTTGGAGTAGCCAATCCTTTTTTTCCAATTAAGGGCCAATGCACCTACCTTGCACATCTTTGGGTTGTGGGGGTGAAACCCACGCCGACACGGGGAGAATGTGCAAACTCCACACAGACGTGTCCCGGGGCCGGGATCAAACCCAGGTCCTCAGTGCCGTGAGGCAGCAGTGCTAACCACTGCGCCACCGTCCTGCCTCTCCTGTGAACCTGATTGGGAATGCGATTGAGAGAGCCAAGCAGGCTCGATGGTTTAGCTCATGGGGCTAGACAGCTGTTTGTGATGCAGAACAAGGCCAACAGCGAGGGTTCAATTCCCGTACCAGCTGAGAATTCTGAATTCTCCCTCTGTGTACCTGAACAGTCGCCGGAATGTGGCGACTAGGGGCTTTTCACAGTAAGTTCATTGCAGTGTTAATGTAAGCCTACTTGTGACAATAACGATTATTTACTTTACTTCCGCATTAAAGCTAAGTGAACGTGGCGTGGGTCGCGATGGTCAAAGTTGTCAAAACTGGGTCCTGGGAAAGGAATGTTTGAAAAACACACTGCTGTACACCGTGTTCCAGATGCGAGCTCACCAGTGCCCTGTACAACTGAAGCATAACCTTCCTACTTTTGTAATCAATTCCCCTCACAATAAACGGTAACATTTTATTAGCTTTCCTAATTACTTGCTGTACTTGCATACTAGCCTTTTGGACCTTCTTGCATTTATTCTCTTTATCTCTATTTATAAAGCTTAGGACATTGTACGTTTTATTAATGACTCTCTCAACCTGTCCTGCCGCCTTCAATGATTTGTGCATGTATAGAGTTGGATTATATCGGCACGTACGCTTCCTATGAGCCTGCTCACACCTCTCGCCATTTAACTCTCACCAGACACGCCTGCATTTATAGAGCATCATTCACAATGGCACGACTTCGCAAAGCTCTTTATTTTGATGTGTGCTCACTGTTGTAGTATTGGAAATATGGCAGCAAATCTGTAGACAACACCCTTCGACAAACCAAAATGTGGTAATGACTGGATAATCTGCTTTAGTGATGCTGGTTGAGGTATAGATGTTGGTTAGGACACTGGGGAAGAACGTTCCTGCTTTTTGAAATAGTGCTGTGGGACCTTTTACATCCACCTCAGAGCAGAGAGGACCTTGGCCTATTGCCTCATCCAAAAGACAGCATCATGGACAAGCCAGCGGCCTTGAGGACTGCATTGGAGGGTCAGTCTGGATTGTGGGCTCACGAGTGGCATTTGAACCCACAACCTCTGACTTGGTGAAGAGTATGCTGCACAGATTCATGGTTGACATACAATATGCTACCAGACCAGCAGTACTCCCTTGCCTGAAAGTGTAAGCTATAATTTTGTTTGGGATGCAAAATTCTCCTGGTGATGATGGGGGAGTGGTGTGATAGTGGGTCGGGGCTCCATCTGGGGTGGTAGTGGGTATACGGGTCTTTCTGGGGTGGTAGTGGGTAGGGGGGGTCTTTCTGGGACATTACCTGCTTTGTCCGACACCATCAGTGGCGCAATGAATTTGTCTTTTTTTCTTTGTCCCTCTGCCATGTCATCTGGCTGAGTTTGATGAATCATGGGAAAATCACAATGTGATCCAGGGCAGCGACACTACCAACAAAAAACAGCCTTCATTTATATAGCATTTTTAACACGGTAAAACAACCCAAGGTGCTTCACAAGATTGTGACCAAACAAAACACTCTGCGTTTCAATACCCCCCTGATACCGTGCATTGAATTTTCTGGCATTTCACTACTGGACAGTATGTAGTTATTTTGGTTTCCCAGTTTAATTAAAAAAAGTCATGCAGGTTTGTTTGATCCCTGATGTCTTACCTAAATTGCTAAGGGCCTCATTAATCTAAACAGCTGCAATTTCCTCAATTTCGGGAAGGAAATTCTGCAGTGTTCTGTTTGTAAATTCTGTTTGTCTGGTATCTTGTTAATTTAAGTGAATCTCTGTAGACATAAATGAAAGGATGTTTGCATCTGTCAGGCACATATTTGTTTTCCAGATCAGATGATGAAAAATCTGATAAACTGTTACAGTTTGTGTGACTATCCCTAATTGCATTTCCAGATGTGATCTGTTTTCAAAACCTCACTTCAAAAGAATTAAAAGGTTAAAAGCTATAATTTTAGCGTTGCGCTTCTGAATTCTGATAAATGGTGAAGCAAAGGACCCGGTTATCTGAGGCTAACCTTGTGTACCAACAAACTTCAAAGATGAGAACTTGCTACCTGAAAGTGGCATGGAAAAATTAAACATAAATTCATTTTTGGCAGGAAACGGTTTGGTTTTTCCAAGAGGAAAGGTTAGTATGTGATCATTCTTTTTCTGATGGCTGAGTTAGAATGTAGAACATACAGTGCAGAAGGAGGCCATTCGGCCCATCGAGTCTGCACCGACCCACATTAAGCCCTCACTTCCACCCTATCCCCGTAACCCAATAACCCCTCCTAACCTTTTAGGACACTCAGGGCAATTTATCATGGCCAATCCACCTAACCTGCACGTCTTTGGACTGTGGGAGGAAACCGGAGCACCCGGTGGAAACCCACGCACACACGGGGAGAACGTGCAGACTCCGCACAGACAGTGACCCAGCGGGGAATCGAACCTGGGACCCTGGCGCTGTGAACCCACAGTGCTATCCACTTGTGCTACCGTGCTGCTCAATTGACTTTGTTTTGTCTTTATTTTGTTTGGTATTAGCCAATCTTGTGTCAGCCATTGCTCAGCTGGTTCTACTCTCAGCTCTGAATTGGAAGGTGATGAGTACAAGCCCCAATCCAGAGGATTTGAGCACATAATTTAGGCTGACACTCCTACTCTCATTGAGGGAGTCCTGCACTGTTATGAGGCACCACCTTTCAAGACCTCTGAAGTGGATGTAAAAGACATTTCCCGTTCTCCTTGGTATCCTGGCCAATATTTATCTTCTCAACCAACATCACTCAGAACTTATTTCCTGGTCACGTGTCGGAGTTGCTTGGCGGCTGCCTGTGGAGAGGTCTTCGTATCTAGGATTCCATGGTTGCTATGATGACTTTGCCGTGGTATTAGTCGATACTGCCTCCGATGGGGTCTGGCCCGCGATCGGGGCCCACCGAACGGAGGGCCGGCCTCTTCTCTCTCTCTCCCCCCCCCCCCCACCCCCCCCCACCCCCCACCCCCCGGCCCCTGAACACCGATGCTATATTGAGTCGGGCCGGCGCGCTAAAGAAGTCCCCCGTGCATGCGCGGGTTGGCGCCGCGCCCATTTGGTGCCGCAAAAGGTGAACCGCTCCAGTGCCGTGCTGGGGGCCAGAATCGGTCGTACCCGGGCCTGGTTCGCGCCATCGTGAAACGTGACAGCGTTCACGACGGCGCAAACACTTGGGCCCCTTATTGGAGAATCGCCCCCAGGATGTTCCCTGTGTGCCTCATTGAATCCTGGAGGAGTCAACTTATTGATGAGTACTGGGAATCCTTCCATTTAACTTTCTAAATGAGTGTTCCAATGGGTGCTCACTCTTGGCTATATTCAACCAATTTGGACGGGCGATGGGATCCAAAGTAACCGTGCAGTGGGTGAGAAGATGGAGTCAAATGCAGAGGATAAACCAAGCAAGTCCAGTGGACAGAGCAGACAGGGGTATGATAAGGGGCAAGACTGATGAACTCAGTGTTGATCAGCACGTGGATTTATGACATTGCAATCACAGAAACTTGGTTGAAAGAAGGGTAGCAACTTAACGTCCCAGGGTATAGAGGTTTCAGGCGTGATAAGAGGGGCTGGAACAAGAGGAGGAGGGATTACAGTGTTGATTAGGGATAACATTGTGGCAGTGCTCAGGGATTATATTGCAGTCAGTTCCTCAAATGAAGCCAAATGGGTAGAACTTAGTAACAAAAAGGGGCGATCGCATTGCTGGGAGTGGACTATAGGCACCCAAACAGTCAGATAGAAGGGCAGATGTGTAGGCAAATAACTGAGAATTGTAATCAGGTAATAATAGGAGATTTCATCTCCCCAATAGTAACTGATTTGTCAAAGTGTGAAATGCTGAGAGGGGGTGGAATTCTTAAACTGCACCCAGGAGAGGTTTTTATGCCAATACATAGAAAGCCCTAACCTGGCCGGGGTTGAGGGGGGGGGGGGGGGGGGGGTGGTGTACAGTGCTGGGGAATGAAGCTGTGCAAGTAGATGAAGTTTTAGTGGGGGATCATTTTGGAAACTGTGACTATAACTCCATAGAATTTAAGGTAGTTCTGGAAAGGGACAAAAATAGACGAGAAATGGAGGTTCTTAATTGGGGCGGGCCAATTTTAATGAATAAGACCGCATCTGTCCAAAGTTATCTGGGAGCAGCTACTTGTAGGAAACTCGACATCAGAGCAATGGGATTCATTCAAAAAGGAAATAGGGAGAGTACAGGGCCAACATGTTCCCATGATGGTGAAGAGTGGGAAAAATAAGTCCAGGAGCCCTGGATGTCAAGGGATAATCCAGCATTGGATTAGAAAAAAAAAGGAAGGCTTATGGAAGATATCAAGGGTCCAAAACAATGGAAGCCCCAGAGGAAAATAGAAAATGCAGGGGGTTACTTCAGAAAGAAATTAGTGGAGTGAAGAGGGGTGCATGAAAAAGCACAGGTGGGTAAAAGAAAGGTAAATTTGAAATTTTATAAGTTATTAATCGTAGGAGGTTGATCAGGGACCTGTTAGGGACCAATGTGGCAATTTGTGTGTGGAACCTTAAGATATAGGTGAGGTTTTAAATTAGCACTTTGCATCTGTGTTCACTGTCGAGAAGGATGGAAGTAGATATAGAAATCACTTAACATTGAGAGGGAATTAACAGTTTTAAAAAATAAATTTAGAGCACCCAATTCATTTTTCCAATTAAGGGGCAATTTAGCGTGGCCAATCCACCTATCCTGCACATCTTTGGGTTGTGGGGGTGAAACCCACGCAGACATGGGGAGAATGTGCAAACTCCACACTGACAGTGACCCAGGGCCGGGATCGAACCTGGGACCTCAGCGCCGTGAGGCAACAATGCTAATCACTGCGCCACCGTGCTGCCCTTAATTAATGGTTTTAATGGACCTAAAAGAGGATAAATCCCCGGGGCCAGATGAAATGTATCCCAGGTTGCTGTGGGAGGAGATTGCAGCAACTCTGACAAAAATGTGAAATCTCCTCTGGCCACAGGAGAGGTGACAGAGGACTGGAAGACAGCTAATGTGCCATTATTCAAGAAGGGAGGGGGAATGAACCAGGAAATAAGTGACTCTTAACTTCAGTGGCAGGGAAACTACTGGAAAAAACTAAGGGATAAAATTAAGGCAGTGCAGGGCTGCCTTTTGGCACTGGAGCAGCACGCAGCTCTCCGACGCCGTGCTAGCCCCCTGAGCAGTGGTGAATTGCTGGGCCTGGAGGTACGTTGACGCCGGCATACACCACTCCGGTGTTTACACCGGTGTCAACACTTGGCCAGGCTTTCGGAGAATCACGGCCCATGTATTACAAATTTGATTGAATTTTTTGAGGAGGTGACTAGGTGTGTAGATGTGGGTAGTGCGGTTGATGTAGTCTGCATGGACTTTAGTAAGGCTGTGTCCAGTGGTGTTCTGCAGGGATCGGAATATCGGAATTATGAAGAGCAGGGAGGTTATGCTGGAGCTGTATAAAACACAGCTGGCCTCAGCTGGAGTACTGTGTGCAGTTCTGGTCACCACACTATAGAAAGGAAGTGATTGCCCTGGAGAGGGTGCAGAGGAGATTCACCAGGATGTTGCCTGGGCTGGTGCGTTTCAGCTATCAAGAGGGACTGGATAAGCTGGGGTTGTTTTCCCTGGCGCAAAGAAAGCTGAGGGTGAACCTGATTGATTTGTATAAAATTCTGAGGGACATAGACAGGGCGGATAGGAAAGAACCTTTCCCCTTGGTGGTCGGGGTCACTAACCAGGGGCCATAGATTTAAGGTAATGGTTTCGAGGAGATGTGAGGGAGGTTGGATCTGGTACTTACTTTCTGAAAGGGTGGTAGAGATGGGAACCCTCGCAACTTTTAAGAAATATTTAGATGAGCACTTGAAATGCCATTGCAGACAAGGCTACGGACCAAGTGTTGGAAAATGGGGTTAGATGTTTGATGGTCGGCGTGGATGCGATGGACCGAAAGGCAGTTTTCCTTGCTGTAAAACCTCTGATCCCACATAAGTACAGGAAAGTTCTCCCATGGTTGTGCACTGGTGAACTGTCTCTTTCTGATTAAACTGGGCATACCAACTCCGAATTTGGAGCAGCGGGGAGGCTGTTCAGCCCTTCGAGCCTGCTCTCCCATTCGATAAGATCATGGCTGATCTGATTGAGGCCTCAACTCGACTTTCATGTCTACCCCACCACCCTTTGACTCCCTCGTCAGTCAAGAATATATCCAATCAGCCTTAAAAGTATTTGATGATCCTGTCTCCACTGCTCGCTGAGGAAGAGACTTTCACAAAATTCTCATCTCTGTCCAAAATGGGAGACCCCTTGGGCGCAATTCTCCCATCGGGAGTCTAAGTGCCGACGCCGGAGTGAAAACCGGAGTGTTTCACTCCGGCATCGGAGCCCGCTCCCAGCCCCCTATTCTCCCGCCCCGGGGGGCTGGGAGCGGCGTCGCGTCATTTACGCACGCCGGGCCTTGGCGCCGCGTAAAAGCGGCGGTGCATAAATGACGCGGGGACGTCACCCGCGCATGCGCGGTTGCCGTCCTCCCCGAGGCCGCCCCGCAAGAAGATGAATGAAATGAAAATTGCTTATTGTCACAAGTAGGCTTCAAATGAAGTTACTGTGAAAAGCCCCTAGTCGCCACATTCCGGTGCCTATCCGGGGAGGCTGGTATGGGAATTGAACCGTGCTGCTGGCCTGCCTTGGTCTGCTTTCAAAGCCAGCGACTTAGCCCTGTGCTAAACAGACTGTCGGATGGATCTTGCGGGGCGGCGGAGGAAAGGAGGTCCTCCTTCAGAGAGGCCGGCCCGCTGATCGGTGGTCACCGATCGCAGGCCAGACCCCATTTGAGGCCCCCCCTGGTGCAGGAACCCCCCCCCCCCTCCACAGGCCGACCCCCCCCCAGCGTTCCCGCACAGTTCCCGCCGGCAGCGACCAGGTGTGGATGGCGCCGGCGGGAACCTGTTGTGTTGGGCAGGCCGCTCGGCCCATCCGGCGATTCTACGAGCGGCCAGCCGTGATTCTCGCCGCGCCGGTTTGGGGTGGCTGGGAGAATCGCGTGCGGGTGTCGGGGCGGCGTGGCGGGACATGCGCGGCTTCCCGCCGATTCTCCCACCGGCGTGGGGGGGGTGGGAATACCGCCACTTATTCTTACGGATGCAGCCCAAACTGCCCAACATTTCCTTGTAAGGCAACCCCTTCATCCCATCAGTCAGCTGAGTAAACCTTTCCTGCACCATTTCTAATGCTGTTATATCCTTTCTTAAATAAAAAGCCCCAAACTGTTTGCAGTACTCTAGATGTGGTCTGACACTCTGTATAACTGTGGCAAAGCTCCCCCTCCTATCCTCCACTCCTCTTGCAATAAACACTAACGTCCTATATGCCTTGCTAATCACTTGCTGTACCTGCAAACTAACTTCTTGTGATTCATGTATCAGACCACCCAGATCCCTCTGTACCACTTTGTTCTTCAATCTGTCTCATAGAACATAGAACAGTACAGCACAGTACAGGCCCTTCGGCCAACGATGTTGTGCCGAACATTTATCCAAATCTAAGATCAACCTAACCTACACCCCTTCAATTTACTGCTGTCCATGTGCCTGTCTAACAGTCGCTTAAATGTCCCGAATGACTCTGACTCCACCACCGCTGCTGGCAGTACATTCCACACACCCACCACTCTCTGTGTAAAGAACTTACCTCTGACATCTCCCCTATACCTTCCTCCAATCACCTGAAAACGTTGTCCCCTCGTGACAGCCATTTCCACCCTGGGGAAAAGTCTCTGGCTATCCACTCTATCAAGTCACCTCTCTGCCTTCTTCGCTCCAGTGAGAAAAGACCTAGCTCTCTCAACCTTTCTTCATAAGACATGCCCTCCAGTCCAGGCAGCACCCTGGTAAATCTTCTCTGCACCCTGTCCAAATCATCCACATCCTTCCTATAATGAGGGGACCAGAACTGGACACACTATTCGAGTGTGGTCTAACCAGGGTTTTATAAAGCTGCAGCAAAACCTCGCGGCTCTTAAACTCAATCCCCCTGTTAATGATAGCCCACACATCATACGCCTGCTTAACAACCCTCTCAACCTGGTCTCTTTGGGATTCCCAAGCCTCGTCTGCCATCCTGAGCACAACCTCTCCAGGTGTAATTAAATCAGGTGTATCTCGAGAATTCTTGTCTTTGTGGAATTCTCGTTCTGGAGACTCTTAAATCCACCCCACTTCCAGAAACCTTTTCTCTCACCCTGAAACCCCTCACTCCTTCTCCTCCTCCCTGATAAACACTTTCTCCCCCCCCCCCCCCCCCCCCCACCCCGCTCCTCCCAATCCCGATCATCATCTCTCCCCCTCCATTTTCAAGAAGCCTCTTTTGCTGCTTCCCTGACTTTTAAAGGCCTTTTTTCAAACAATGCTTTTGACAGATTCTTCGAGCTCTACAATTACTGGCTGCTATCTTCTTCTGTAAAGCCTTCATTCTCAGAAGAAAATGTTCACAATGCCGAGGAGTTGTATAAATCCAGTTGTTAAATGTGATTTCCATTTTCTGGCATAATGTATTGGTTCCAATTATTTAAATAGCACATTAACAGTACTGCTGTTTGTAAGTCTCCTCCATACATTATCACAACCCAATGCATTTATGTCACTCTTACAACCTTTTAAATTCCATGCCATCTTGCTCTAATGTGCTTTGTTCATGGGCTCCAAGGACAGTGTGCTACAGAGTCGACCTTAATTTGAATTTAAACAGCATTTAAAAAAAAAAAAAAAATCTGTCATTTAAGTAAGGACTCTTGATTGATCAGTAATGTACTCGTCCTTGAAACTGGTTCTTTTCAATCTGGTTGTACTCTAGCTTTTTCATTCATTCCTGAAGTACTGTAAAGGCTTTTTCCCAGTTACAAGCCACACCGCTGCCGCAATAATGTTGCTACAAAATATTTTAACTGTAATTGAGCTTAATGTGTCTTTCAAATTTGTACCTGTTAACATGTGAATTCGGAGCAGGAGGAGGCCCCACGGGCCCTCTTGCCTGTTCCACCATTCAATAAGATGCTGGCTGATCTCCTTGTAACTTCAACCCGCATTCCTACCGAGCCCCAATAATCTTCCACCCCACCCCCTTTGTTAGCCACTTCTGCCTTAAAAATATTCAGCCTCTTGTTATACGCCAGGGCTTAGAAACTCAAATGTATTATGAAGTTCACCTGGCTTATAACTTTTATGTTGAATTTGGCTAGAATGAGCAGACAAGCCTTCACTACAGGTGTGATTCATCAGACTTCTTAGGCGCTTTTATCAAAACAAAGTTTATTATAAGAATGTAGTTAACAATATATATGTTAACTACATTCTATATAAAACACTTAGCAAGAATTTATCAATTACAAACATAAAGAAAACATAACAGCTTCAGTAATCTATGTATATAACTCTGAATGAATCCCCTTAGTAGCTGTTCCAATTCAATAAGAAAATCCAATAAACCAAAACCCCTTTCACGGGCGTGGCCCAGCACACTGTAATCTCACTTGAATGGGACTGGCCCTTTCCCTGACATCCGTCCTCCCAACCAGCAGATTCAAAGCTCCTTCCGGAAAGCAACTCTATCTTTAAAGTTACCAAGGCAGCTTGCCACACCCCAGTGTGCCTTTGGTTCCCTGGAACAGCTTTTAAAATGAAAACAGGGAAACACTGCTTTTTCCTTCTGCAATCCAAAACAACAAACTGAAACTGAAACCCCAAATCCTGACAGCCACAGCCCAGCTCCACCCACACAAATGACATCACTGAAGCCGTGCTACGAGTCATGCGGTAAGACCAAACCTTTCTTAAAGGGAGACTCGCATGACACTCTGCTTCCACCGTCTTTTGAGGAAGAGCGTTCCAGAGTCTCACGACCGTCGTCAGGGAAAAACGTTCTCCTCATCTGTCTGAAGTGGGTGACCTGTTATTTTTAAACAGTTTTGATTTGATTTGATTTATTGCCACATGTACTGAAGTACAGCGAAAAGTATTTTTCTGCGGCCGAGGGAACGTACACAGTCCGTACATAGTAGACAAAAGAATAATCAACAGGGAACATTGACAAATGGTACATCGACAAACAGTGATTGGTTACAGTGCGGAACAAGGGCCCAAACAAAGCAAATACATGAGCAAGAGCAGCATAGGGCGTCGTGAATAGTGTCTTACAGGGAACAGATCAGTCCGAGGGGATGTCGTTGAGGAGTCTTGTAGCTGTGGGGAAGAAGCTGTTCCTACATCTGGATGTGCGGGTCTTCAGACTTCTGTACCTTCTGCCTGATGGAAGGGTCTGGAAGAAGGCAATGCCTGGGTGGGAGGGGTCTCTGATAATGCTGTCTGCCTTCCTGAGGCAGCGAGAGGTGTATACAGAATCAATGTGGGGGGGCAAGCTTGTGTGATGCGTTGGGCTGAGTTCACCACACTCTGCAGTTTCTTGCGATCTTGGACCGAGCAGTTGCCATACCAGGCTGTGATGCAGCCGATTAGGATGCTCTCTATGGCACATATGTAGACGTTTGTGAGAGTCGATGCCGAATTTCTTTAGCTTCCGGAGGAAGTAGAGACGTTGTTGGGCTTTCTTGTCTGTTGCATCAACGTGAGTGGACCAGGACAGACTGTTGGTGATGGTGACCCACAGGAATTTAAAGCTATCGACCATCTCCACTTCGGAGCCATTGATGCAGACGGGTGTATGTGTCGTGCTGCGCTTCCTCAAGTCGATGATCAGTTCCTTGATCTTTCCGACATTTAGAGAGAGGTTGTTTTTGGTACACCATGCAACCAAGTGATTTATCTTCCTCCTGTAGTCTGATTCGTTGTTGTTTGGGATACGGCCCACCACAGTCCTATCATCCGCAAACGTTTATATTAAGTTGGAGTTAATTGGCCTTTGATCATGTCCTCTACTTATCACTGATTGAAGAAAATTAACACCCTGCTTTTTCTGAGCCCATTAGAGGGCGCTTGTTTTCAAATGAGCCAACGATGGAGTTGATGCCTCTCTCTCTTAATATGCCTTCACATACCTTAGCTTCAATATTGGATTAGGCTGGAAACGTAAGCTCATCCAAAATTTTGCTTCATTTGTTGCAACTTGCACCATGTTCAGGCATCACCCCTGTGGTCGCTGACCTATACTGGTTCAGCAGTGTCTCGATGAAAACATTCTCATTATTGTTTTGAAATACCTCCCAGGCCCGACCCCTTCCTCTCTCTAACCTTCTCCGGCCGTACAACCTTCCAAGATCTCTTTGCACTTCAAATTGTGGCTTTGTGCCCCCCCCGGCCCCCCGTTTCCATCGCCCCACCAATGGTAGCCGTGCCTTCGACTGCCAAGGCCCTGAACTCTAGAATTCACTTCTGCTTTCTCTCCCTCTCTATAAAAACACCCATCTCTTCGACAACCTTTCGGTGACCATTCCGAACATCCCTCTTTTTTTGGCTCACTGCTAATTTCTGTTTTCAGTTTCCTCTCCTGTTAAGGCACCTTGGAAGATTTTACTAAGTTAAAGGCACCATATAAATGTGAGTTGTCAAAGCGGGTTTTCTGCTGGGAATCCGTGTAATTGTATTTCTGATTGACTCCTCATGTCTTTTTGCTTGTGGAGAGAATTGAATGAAAAATTTTGGTTTGTAGTATTTTGCTGTATTTCTTTACTTCAATGCTGTAGGGCATTGTGGATAGCACAATTGCTTCACAGCTCCAGGGTCCCAGGTTCGATTCCGGCTTGGGTCACTGTCTGTGCGGAGTCTGCACATCCTCCCCGTGTGTGCGTGGGTTTCCTCCGGGTGCTCCGGTTTCCTCCCACAGTCCAAAGATGTGCAGGTTAGGTGGATTGGCCATGATAAATTGCCCTTAGTGTCCAAAATTGCCCTTAGTGTTGGGTGGGGTTACTGGGTTATGGGGATAGGGTGTAGGTGTTGACCTTGGGTAGGGTGCTCTTTCCAAGAGCTGGTGCAGACTCGATGGGCCAAATGGCGGCCTCCTGCACTGTAAATTCTATGATAATATGGATTGGTACAGTCGACTTGTCATTCAAAGATGCTTAATTCCAAAGATTTTATTCCTTTTTGTGTACTAATCTTGTTATTTATGTTGTTTGATTCAAGTTACTGGACAATTTGGTAGCTTTCAAAGCGAAAGCACCGCTTTGAATTATCAGCAGTGAAACAGCAGCCAGGACTGGGTTTCCCCAGGTTAATTTCACAGATCAGAACAGAGCAGGGATATGGTTCAGCATTCTGTGTGCAGTGTTAGTCGATGCTCGTCATTGACTGGGTGTGGTTTGTGTTGAGGCTTTCAAGTGTCAGTTGATAGGAATACAGGACAGGCATGTTCCTGTGAGGAAGAAAGACAAATACGGCAATTTTCGGGAACCTTGGATGACGAATGATATTGTAGGCCTCGTCAAAAAGAAAAAGGAGGCATTTGTCAGGGCTAAAAGGCTGGGAACAGACGAAGCCTGTGTGGCATATAAGGAAAGTAGGAAGGAACTTAAGCAGGGAGTCAGGAGGGCTAGAAGGGGTCATGAAAAGTCATTGGCAAATAGGGTTAAGGAAAATCCCAAGGCTTTTTACACGTACATAAAAAGCAAGAGGGTAGCCAGGGAAAGGGTTGGCCCACTGAAGGATAGGCAAGGGAATCTATGTGTGGAGCCAGAGGAAATGGGCGAGGTACTAAATGAATACTTTGCATCAGTATTCACCAAAGAGAAGGAATTGGTAGATGTTGAGTCTGGAGAAGGGGGTGTAGATAGCCTGGGTCACATTGTGATCCAAAAAGACGAGGTGTTGGGTGTCTTAAAAAATATTAAGGTAGATAAGTCCCCAGGGCCGGATGGGATCTACCCCAGAATACTGAAGGAGGCTGGAGAGGAAATTGCTGAGGCCTTGACAGAAATCTTTGGATCCTCGCTGTCTTCAGGGGATGTCCCGGAGGACTGGAGAATAGCCAATGTTGTTCCTCTGTTTAAGAAGGGTGGCAGGGATAATCCCGGGAACTACAGGCCGGTGAGCCTTACTTCAGTGGTAGGGAAATTACTGGAGAGAATTCTTCGAGACAGGATCTACTCCCATTTGGAAGCAAATGGACGTATTAGTGAGAGGCAGCACGGTTTTGTGAAGGGGAGGTCGTGTCTCACTAATTTGATAGAGTTTTTCGAGGAGGTCACTAAGATGATTGATGCAGGTAGGGCAGTAGATGTTGTCTATATGGACTTCAGTAAGGCCTTTGACAAGGTCCCTCATGGTAGACTAGTACAAAAGGTGAAGTCACACGGGATCAGGGGTGAACTGGCAAGGTGGATACAGAACTGGCTAGGCCATAGAAGGCAGAGGGTAGCAATGGAGGGATGCTTTTCTAATTGGAGGGCTGTGACCAGTGGTGTTCCACAGGGATCAGTGCTGGGACCTTTGCTCTTTGTAGTATATATAAATGATTTGGAGGAAAATGTAACTGGTCTGATTAGTAAGTTTGCAGACGACACAAAGGTTGGTGGAATTGCGGATAGCAATGAGGACTGTCTGAGGATACAGCAGGATTTAGATTGTCTGGAGACTTGGGCGGAGAGATGGCAGATGGAGTTTAACCTGGACAAATGTGAGGTAATGCATTTTGGAAGGTCTAATGCAGGTAGGGAATATACAGTGAATGGTAGAACCCTCAAGAGTATTGAAAGTCAAAGAGATCTAGGAGTACAGGTCCACAGATCACTGAAAGGGGCTGCACAGGTGGAGAAGGTAGTCAAGAAGGCATACGGCATGCTTGCCTTCATTGGCCGGGGCATTGAGTATAAGAATTGGCAAGTCATGTTGCAGCTGTATAGAACCTTAGTTAGGCCACACTTGGAGTATAGTGTTCAATTCTGGTCGCCACACTACCAGAAGGATGTGGAGGCTTTAGAGAGGGTGCAGAAGAGATTTACCAGAATGTTGCCTGGTATGGAGGGCATAAGCTATGAGGAGCGATTGAATAAACTCGGTTTGTTCTCACTGGAACGAAGGAGGTTGAGGGGCGACCTGATAGAGGTATACAAAATTATGAGGGGCATAGACAGAGTGGATAGTCAGAGGCTTTTCCCCAGGGTAAAGGGGTCAATTACTAGGGGGCATAGGTTTAAGGTGAGAGGGGCAAAGTTTAGAGTAGATGTACGAGGCAAGTTTTTTACGCAGAGGGTAGTGGGTGCCTGGAACTCACTACCGGAGGAGGTAGTGGAGGCAGGGACGATAGGGACATTTAAGGGGCATCTTGACAAATATATGAATAGGATGGGAATAGAAGGATATGGACCCAGGAAGTGTAGAAGATTGTAGTTTAGTCGGGCAGTATGGTCGGCACGGGCTTGGAGGGCCGAAGGGCCTGTTCCTGTGCTGTACATTTCTTTGTTCTTTGTTGTTCTTTGTACTGTCGCTCTACCATGGAATTTTTGGATGTTGCTGCAAAGGACGGGGATATTTGGTCCATTGTGGCTGTGCTAGCTCCTTAAAAGAGCTTTTTTGTAAGGAATTTGTATTTATTTCGCACTTCTGTTTTTTAAAATTGAGAATACCCAATTATTTTATTTCCAATTAAGGGGCAATTTAACGTGGCCAATCCACCTACCCTGCACATTTTTGGGTTGTGGGGGTGAAACCCAAGCAGACACCGGGAAAAAGTGCAAACTCCACACAGACAGTGACCCGGAGCCGGGATCGAACCGGGGTCTTCAGTGCTGTAGGCAGCAGTGCTAACCACACGCTCTATTTAGTTCTTGTACCCCCGCTCTTTCCCCAAAGCCCTGAAACCTTTTCCCTTTCAAATGTAATTTGCTGACATACTTCAACATCTGTAATGTTAATCGTTTTAACTTGTCATGGTGTAGAATCGCAGAATGGCTCGTTGTGCCTGGATGACTTCCTATTATGTTGCTCACTCTGAGCCTGGGGTTTAACCACTGATTACTGTTACTGAACAAGACAAATTTAATTTGTATAAATCTGAAGAAAAAAATGAGTTATGAAATCGCAGCCAGACAGTTTGGGAGTGAAATGGTTAAGAATGTTTTTCACCCACAAAGGGCAATACCCACCAGCGACTGGGTCAAGCTCCGCAGTGCCTCTGCCATGCCCATCTGAGAGCAGGCCATGTCCCGCCGAACTTCATCAAGGTCGGCCAGGTATTGGTGACATCCCCCAGCGAGGCGGACATTCTGCTGACATCCTCAGCCATGGCCGTCACTGACTGCGTGGTGCCTTGGACACTTTCACTAATGGTGCCGAGGTCGTGCACCAAACGCTCCACTGCGGTTGCCATGCATTGCTGGTGCAACCGTCCTGCGACCGTAGCCTCCAGGACTCCTCCAAGCTGCTATGGGTCTGCTGGAGCGACGTTGACATCTTCCTCTGAATGCCCCAGCCGCTCCCTAATATCTCCAGCTCGGGGTAACCCTGCTCCTCAAGCTCAGCAAGAGGCTGGAACCCAGCTGGGTCCTGGGATCCAGCCGACCTCCGACTGCTGCCTCGCCTGGGGGTTCCTGCCTCCACCTGACGTACATCAGCAGCAGCGTGGCGCTCACCAGATTCTGCCCCCAAAGCCTGACCACCAACATTTCCCACCGAGGGGCGTGTATCTGCCCTGGTGGAGGGTGGGGATGACCGCTATTCCGGTGGCATCCTTGAAGCTCTCCTCTGAGGTAGTCTCCTGGGAGGCTGGAGAAGGGGCCGCCCAGGAAGGGACGGTGCCATTGGCTGGAGGACCTGTGGGAGAATAATAATAATCTGTATTGGTGTCACAAGTCAGCTTACATTAACACTGCAAGGACGTTACTGTAAAAAGCTCCTAGTCGCATGTTTGGGTACACTGAGGGAGAATTCAGAATGTCCAATTCACCTAACAAGCACATCTTTCAGGACCTGTGGGAGGAAACCGGAGCACCCGGAGAAAACCCACGCAGACATGGGGAGAACTTGCACTCGTGACCCAAGCTGGGAATCGAACCTGAGAAGCAACAGTTCTAACCACTGTGCTACCGTGGACATGTGGTCAGTGCGACGGATGGTGAGTCCGTAAGGCAGTCAGTATTCACGTTTAACAGGTCCTCCGGGTGGAGCCCGGTGGTTCCTCACCCCTGCGGTGGCTGCTAGCCTCCGCGTTGGTGACGGCTTGTCGTCGGCCACACCAGTCACCTCCAGGGCCCGCTCCTCGAAGATGGTGAGGATTCCTATGTCTGGCACACCACTGCCAGTCTGTTGTGGGAAAGCTTTTCCTGGGGAGACACAGAGAAGTCATCATTAGCCACATGCGTGTTTCACAGTGGTGGGAGGGGTGGGTAAGAAGCAGGGGTTGGGGGGGGGTTGAAAGTGGGGGGAATGGAGGAAGAGTTGTGGGGGTTGAAGTTGGAATGGGGTTAGATGTTCCCATGGGGGGTTGAGCGGGGGGGGGGGAGGGGGGGGTCGTTGGTGTCTACTCAATCGTGCCGCCTGGTTTAGGTCATTGACCTTCTTCCTGCACTGGAGGCCAGTCCTTCTGGTCACATTCCCGGCGCTCACAGCTGCCACCACCTCGTCCCAGGCAGCACTGGCTGCCTTTTGGCTAACCACCCGGGGGAACAGCCTCCCTAGGTCAGCGTCCCCGAATCTTGGGGCTGGTCTCCTCGGCGTCATTGTTGCGATGCGAGCTGACTGAGGTTGGCTGAGCAATGCTACTCAGGTGCTGCTCGACCTTGTTAGCGGGGAGCTGGCGAGCGCGGTCCCGGCGAATCAGCTGGCGAGCCTTCATTTGCGGCAAGAAGCCCATGAGGCCTCATTAACTGAACCAATTAACGTTGAATTGCGTTGACGGCCTTGTTGGACCGAGCGCTGGAAAGCTCGCGGCAATTCCCGCAAAATCTTTCCGGAGAATCGCGCCTTATATGTTTTCAAGGAGGAGTTATATATAGCTCTTGTAGAGAACGGGATCAAAAAATATGGGGGGAAAATGGGAACAGGTTCTTGAGTTAGATGATCACCATGATAATGAATGGCAGAGCAGGCTCGAAGGGCTGAATGGCCCTTTTTAAAAAATGTTTCTAAATGGTATTCTGGGTTTTAATTTTAGAACTCAAATAAATTATTCAGTGGATCCTGTGATTTTTGTTTCTCTGATATACTCTGAGACTGAACAATTTGTTCAGAACTTGTCATGTTTGACTCCGGTCTGAGCTTCTCACCATATATCCTCCCGTTTCACCCTCAATAACATTGCCCGACTGCACCCCTAGTTCAGCTCCTCTGCTGTTGAAACATTCCTTCATGTTTTAATTGTTGTCATGTGAGAGTACCTTTAAGAAATGGGTGTTTATCAAATAGCTGCAGTGATGTCAGAGTGTGGGTGGAGCTGGGCTGGCTTTCTTTCACTTTTGTTTTTGAGCAGGCAGCTACAGTGTGTTTTAGTTTCATTTTCAGAGCAGATTGCTGCAGGCAAAGCCAGCAGTTGTATAATGATCTCTCTCTACAAGCTACAGACTGTCTTCGGCTCATTTGAGGATTTCCAAGTAATACCTGTTTCTGTAGAGAATTTAAACCCGGGGCGGGATTCGCCCAGCCCTGGGCCGGGCTGGAGAATCCCTGCGACCGGGCCACGCTGCCCCGACGCCGGCACGCGATTCTCCGCAGAGCGAAGAATCAGCGCCATTGGCGCCGGCGTGGTTGGCGCGCCGCCGGTCACGGGCCGCTCTACGCGGCTGGCCGGCCGATTCTCCGGCCCGTATGGGCCGAGCAGCCGTGAAAAAAAAAAAAAAACGAGTCCCGCCGCGCTGTCCACACCTGCTCGCAGCCAGCGGGAACTCTGCGTGCAAGGGTCGGGTGGTGGCCTGTAGAGGGGGGGGAGGGGGCATCCGACCCCAAGGGGCCTCTGATGCGGCCTGGCCCGCGATCAGGGTCCACCGATCGGCGGGCCGGCCTCTCTGTTCCCCGGCCTCTTTTCCTACGCGCCGGCCCCTGTACTCCTGCGCCATGTTGCGTCGGGGCCGGCGCGTTGAAGGAGGCCACCGTGCATGCGCGGATCCCGCGGCGCACAGTTCGCGCCGGGATCGGCAGCTGGAGCGGCATGAACCGCTCCAGCGCCGTGCTGGCCCCCTGTAAACAGCGCTTACGATGGCGTGGACACTCTGCCGCGGGATGGGAGAATCCCGCCCCTGCTGTCTTTCTTTGAAAAAGGTTTAACATACGGATGTTGTTAGGAAAGTTATGAAGGGTTACTTATTGAATATTGTATCTGTGGGGATTATTGGTGTTGATAGTTGTTAAGATGTTTACTGTGGGTTTATAAAGTGTTAACTGGATTCATAAATAAACATGGTTTTGTTTTAAAAGTACCTCAGCTCTCTGTCGCACCACACCTGTAAAGTAGGCCCTTGTGCTCCCCATACCACAATCTATTCAAAGTTGTGGATCAGGTGAACTCCATGATACACTTTAGGGTTCTCTAAACCCTGGCCCATAACACTGTCACCTTATCTATTTCACCGTACCCATTTCTGGTCTCCAGAATCTACCCTCCCTAAACTTGAGGTCATCCGAACCTCTGCTGCCTGTGTCTTTACTGGTGCCAAGTCCTGTTCACCTCCTGCTCCATGTGCCCGCTGACACGCACTGACTCCTAGTCAAGCAACGCCTTGATTTTAAACAAAAGCAGAAAATACTTAACACTCGTCAGAATTTGTGGGAGAAACGCAGTATCTGAATCGGGTGTAGGTGCTGTTTTGGTTTTAGACTTTCTGATTTTACCTTGATTTTTAAATTCACCTCCCTGTCTTCAAATCAGTCCCGGCCTCTCCCCACTTTCCCTTTCATCTGTCTCAGTCTCACAACCCTCCAATGTGACAGTGCTCATCTGAATCTGGCCCCTGGAGCATCTCTAAATTGTATTGCTCTTCCATTGGTTGCCACAGCTTCAGCCTCCGAAGCCCGAAACTCTGGAATTCCCTCTTTCGATGTAAAGACATTACTGAAAGCCTCCTCTTTTGATTAAGCCGCTTGCTCAAACATTGCTGTGTGTGACTTGTATAACGCTGCTGCTTTGGCACGTTTTGCACATTAAAGCAGCGATATCTATTGTCTATGCTTATCTATTTTTATACCACATAATTCTTTAAAAATCTGGAATGTACAGTGAGGTGCTGAGAAAGGCTCCCAGGTTCTGTTAGATATCTGGGACTGGATTCTACGCTCCCCGACACCAAATTCGCGTTCGGCGGCGTGGCGAAGAATCCATTTTGACGGCAGAATCGGGAGCGGCGGCAGTTTTTGAATTCTCTGCCCCCTGAAAAGTGGCGTACTGTAGGAGTACGCCGCGCCGATTATCCGCCGCCCCAGGCCGTTACCTGAGGCCCGCCCCGCGATATTCCATCCCTGACTGGCCGAGTTCCCAATGCCGTGGGTTACGTGTGCTCACTCTGTCCGGAAAGCTTCCGTGGCGGCTGCAGACTCGGTCCTGGGCCACCACTGGCGGGGGGGGGGGCTTCAATCGGCGCTGGTGGCCCTGTTGGCAGGCTGTCTGGGGTGCGCGAACGGCCGAAGGGGGCACTATTTTAGCAGTCTGAGTCCGCCTTGGAGCACAACGCGGCCACTGCAGGCCGCCGCCGTGCGCATGCGCGGCCTCACAACCGGATGTGCTGAGGGCCGTTTCGGCAGCTGGAGCTGCGAGCTCTACGCTGCCTGCTTGCTATCCCCCAGCAAAATGGGGAAGACCACCGTTTTCGCCCCGGCGTGGGGACTTAGCCTCCAAAACGGAATCCAGTCCCTGGCATTTGCAATACTCAGCTGGAGATGACCCTGGGCTTTGACAACAAGGAGAATGGTCCACTGGTGTCTTCATTTATTTCCTCATTTTGTAGATAAGGGCCTCACTTGCAATGCTATTGCCCATCCCTAGTTGCCCTTGAAGGTGGTGGTGAGCCACTTTCTTCAACCAGTGACCAATTGGTGTAGGTGCACCCTCAGTGCTGTTGAATACGGGGTTTTCGGATTTTGACTGAGATGATGAAGCGTGGTGAGGCTTTTTAAAATCAGGAATACGTGACTCGGTGGGCGGGGGGGAACTTACAGGTGGTTGCGTCCCCAGCCATTCGCTGGCCTTGGTCTATTAAGTGGTCGGGTTGCAGGTTTGGCAGGCGCTGTCAAAGGTCTGGAATTGATTTGCTGCAGGGCATCCTCTAGATCAGTGATTGTCAAACTCAGGGGCGCGAACAGCGTGTGGGTCGCCGGCGGGTGCCGGGAGGGTCGCGGAGCCGTCCTTCGCGGCGCTCCCGATCGCACAAATCTGCGCACAGCAGCCGGCTTTTAATAATGCCAGCTGCAAGGGGCCTTCAAAATGGCCGCGAACATGTAAAAAAAAATGCGGCCACATTGCGCATGCACGCATGATCATCGGTGCTCATGCGCATAACCGGTGATCGGATACGCATGCGCAGTGCGGCCACTTTTCTTTTAATGGTCGCAGCTTTTTGTTTCACAAGTTCGGGGGGCGGTTTCTATTCGTTTTATTTATTGAATTTTTATTTTTTTCATTTATTTTATTTTTATTTTCTTTTACACTTTCGGGGGGGGGTTTATTTGATAAGATTTTACAGGAAAAAATGCACAACTTTAGACAGATGGAGACTCCATACTTTCCGACACCGAAAGGCTTCACCTTCATCCAGCAGGTTCCATTGGAGGAGCGTGTACGAGGGCCAAAGGGACCCAAAACCATTTCCTCCATTCTTGTCAGCAGCAAACAAGATCAGAGAAAATGGTGGGTCCCGACGTGGGTCGCGAAGATCGGCCGGCGTGGGTCGCGAAGGTCGGCCGGGTTGGGTACCGTAGGTTGGCCGGTTGGTAAAAATGGGTCCCCGGAAAAAAAGTTTGAAGAACACTGCTCTAGATGGTGCACACTGCTGCTGTGCTGCGCTGAAGGCGGAGGAAGTGAATGTTTAAGGCTGGAAGGTCGAGGCTTGGAGGTGATGGTGTTTCTGTGTACCTTGCCTGTTTAGGTTGTGAGCTCTGTGGTTCTGGGAGGTCGAGTTCACAGAATCACAGCATTGTTACTGCTCTGAAGGAGGCCATTTGGCGCATTATGCCTGCAATGGACAATTGTGTCATTGCTTGAGACATTTTGCTTGCTACAAAATGCTAGCTTTTCTACCTGCAATGTTGCACTTTTTGATACAACTATCTTAAAATAGATATCAGTGGCTATGCAGTTGCAAAGCCTGGATACCTTTTACACTTGTTTGCAATTGATATGGGAGCTAAAATGTTTCTACACCTTTTCAAAATGACCCACACTTTATATTGGCCAATTTGATCTTAAACTGAGAAAACGTTTACACAGTTTGATCGTATAAGAATAAAACTGCACTGGTAACACTAAATAGGTGAGAAATCCTTCACATTTTTAGTTTGAAAGGGCAATGTGGCATAAATAAAAACTTTCATTCCTTTGACGCCATTCGTGATCTGGGACAGATACCCCAAAGCACCACGTAGCAATGAAGTGCTGTTGAAGTGTAGTCAGTGTTATCATGAAATGAAACCAGTAGCTAATTTACATGCAGCAAGATCTCACAAAGACAGCACCTCGAAGACAACATTCCCTGAATGGTGCACTGGAGTGTCAGCTGAAATCTTGCGCTCAAACTCTCTGAACCCACGACCAAAGAGTTCCGAGTTCCACTCACTGAGCCACGTCTGACACTTGCAATTACAATTCCAAGAAAGGTTTAAGAAAATTGCTCTGACTTTGCGCAATAACCGGGCTTGGGACTTGACAATGGCAGCAGCTGACTATCGCAATGCAAGCAGGTTCATTTCATTTTCCCAAGTTAGCATTGCCATGAGCCACTATCCCACCGTTCAATCCTTATTTCTCCACCGCCACCATCAATCTTACTATGATTCTGAATAATGTTTTGCTAATGGAGAGCAAATTATGCCGGAGACTGGTTACAACCAATAGGACTCAATGTTCTCTGAGCCAAGGGTTGTTGTATGGAGTCCTGAGAGATGAGATTGAATCTGGAGCATTCCAAGCAATACTACCTGTCAAAAAATTACAGAAAGTGTATTGGAACGGAGGCTTTGCAGCGACATGGATCCTGAATTTAAGCATCATTGTCAGCTGTCACTTGAAGTTAATTGCCTCTTGGGCACTATGTTTTGTCAGTCAATCCTGTGTTGTACTCTCTCCACGAGGGACTAAATCGCTTTGCTGATCATGCTATTGGATACTTGGGAGGGGAGGGAATTCCCCGAGTCTGTGGAAAAACTGAAACTAAGATACTTTCCACCCATCATTTCTGACTGAGCTTCTTTCCTCTTCTTTCTCTTTGAGACACGTTCTTCTGGTGTTGCAGAATCCAGGCACCGATCGATTCCCCTTACTTCCCAACCCACTGCCCGCTATTGCTTTGCCATTCACCTTGTATGCATCTGCCGCTTGAATGCAGGTGATTTATTTAACCATAGAAATATCATCAACCCAAACCCGATATCATCAATTGTATACGTTTTAAAAAAAAAACTACACCTCCCGTTAATGATCTTTTGCAGTTTTACCTATTGCCATGGCCCGTGACTTTCTCCACAATCTTAATATGTTTATTTCTTTCGTCCCCAAAGGTATGATAAATTTGCAAGTTTGGCAAAAAGTATCGAAAAGAATGAAGGAGGTCTTGAGCAGTTTTCTCGTGGCTATGAGTCCTTTGGCATCAACCAACAGGATGATGGTGGAGTTTATTGCAAGGAGTGGGCTCCAGGAGCAAATTCTGTGTGTCTGGTTGGAGATTTCAGTAAGTATTCACTGTCCATGCAAACCTACTGTTACTTGATCACAACAGTATAACGTCTTACAAAAATAAAATACAGCAGATGCTAGAAGTCTGAGAAATAAGTAGAAAATACAAAGAACAAACAAAGAACAAAGAAATGTACAGCACAGGAACAGGCCCTTCGGCCCTTCAAGCCCGTGCCGACCATGCTGCCTGACTAAACTACAATCTTCTACACTTCCTGGGTCCGTATCCCTCTATTCCCATCCTATTCATGTAAATGCTGGAAATATTCTGTTGTCTTTCTTGTTTTGGAGATGCCGGTGTTGGACAGGGGTGAGCACAGTCAGAAGTCTTACAACACCAGGTTGAAGTCCAACAGGTTTGTTTCCAATCACTAGCTTTCAGAGCACAGCTCCTTCATCAGGTGAGTAAAGATGTGGGTTGTGTAGTGACCAGGGCTTTTCTCTTTGGAGCGGAGGAGGATGAGAGGCGACTTAATAGAGGTTTATAAGATAATGAGGGGGATAGATAGAGTGGATGTTCAGAGACAATTTCCTCGGGTGGATGTAGCTGTTACAAGGGGGCATAACTATAAGATTCAGGGTGGGAGATATAAGAGGGATGTCCAAGGTAGGTTCTTTACTCAGAGAGTGGTTAGGGTGTGGAATGGACTGCCTGCTGTGATAGTGGAGTCGGACACTTTAGGAACTTTCAAGCGGTTATTGGATAGGCACATGGAGCACACCAGAATGACAGGGAGTGGGATAGCTTGATCTTGGTTTCAGACAATGCTCGGCACAACATCGAGGGCCAAAGGGCCTGTTCTGTGCTGTAATGAAATGAAAAATGAAACGAAAATTGCTTATTGTCACGAGTAGGCTTCAATGAAGTTACTGTGAAAAGCCCCTAGTCGCCACATTCCGGCACCTGTTCGGGGAGGCTGGTACAGGAATTGAACCGTGCTGCTGGCCTGCCTTGGTCTGCTTTAAAAGCCAGCGATTTAGCCTAGTGTGCTAAACCCACCCCTGTTCCATGTATTTAATAATACACGATCAGACTATATTAAGCAAGTACAGGCAAATGAACACGAGATGGCCTCACCATCAGGACCTATATAAATGTTTTCCTGCTCTTTCTTAATGTGTCAGGATTGCAAAGAGAACAGAAGTGAGAAAGCTAGAGAGAAGTTATTAGTTAGCAGAGTTTCATATCAAGTTATTTAATAGTTAATATTCAACAGCTGTTTATTTGTTTTACTAGTTTAGTATTAAGTAAAAAGAACTCACAAGATTATTTTATATTACTCAATAAATTACTTAATCATTACTGGAAGATTACGGCTGTCATTTACCAATTCGGCTAGATTAAGAGAGTAATATTTATATTATCTATCGTAATATAGCAGGTTCCACAACCACATATGCCTACAATCACTCCCCCCACCATCTGGCCTGAGCTTCTGAAATCCTACCAACTGTCCTGGCTTGAGACAATTCACATCTCTTTAACCTGTGATTATCCCCCTCCCCAGTTGCTCCGTCTGGACCTGTAAAGACTTAATTACCTGCAAAGACTCGCATTCAAAGTATCGCCTTGCATCATTGTCTATATATGTGGTTGAGGAACCCATCTCTTTACTCACCTGATGAAGGAGCTACGTTCCGAATGCTCGTAATTCGAAACAAACCTGTTTGACTTTAACCTGGTCTTTCTTGTTGGTGGAATAACGTTTTTTTTTTTTAGATAAAGTGGTTTCTTAGAATCCATAGAATCCCGACAGTGCTGAAGGACGTTGAGTCTGCTCCGACTCTCTGAAAGAGCGCCCTACTTAGACCCACCGTCCCTCCCTATCCCCACCTAGCCGGCATATCTTTGGGCACTAAGGGGCAATTTATCATGGCCAATCCACCTAACCTGTTCATCTTTCGTCTGTGGGAGGAAACCCACACAGACACGGGGAGAATGTGCAGACTCCGCACAGTCACCCGAGGCCGGAATTGAACCCAGGTCCCTGGTGCTGTGAGGCAGCTGTGCTACCGTGCCACCCGTGAAGCTTTTATTCACAATAGTATATTTACCTTGTTGGTGGAAAATTACATTTGTTATCGTTGAATGATGTGATTGGACGTGGAGTAAAGGTGAGAAAAAGGAGTTGAAGTACGGTAAAGTCACCATAGTCCCAGATGACCAGAGGCCGCTGTCCCCTTTGAGTGAGAGAGCTGATTAGTGTTGATTTAACCTCAGGATCAGCACATGTCGGGCGCAGGGTAAGGTTGAGAAGGCGGAGTCTTCATGAATAACGTATCAGTCATGAGCTGATTGAATGTTGGAACTGGCTTGAGCGGTTATTTTTAAACTGTAATGACACATTGAATAGCAGCAGGCTATCAAAGATGGATTTGGGGTTAAAGGATGTTTAACGACAGCATCTCTGGTTGCAAAGGCTGTTCAAGGAAAAATGGCAAGCGTTTTGGGAATTTTAGCTTTTCTGACGAGATATCGAATGTCAAAGGCAAGGGATAATGATGAACCGATAGAAAAACGTGAAACCTCTGTTTGAATACTGTGTCGCAGTATTGGTCTATAAAAAGAATATTAATGCAAGACAGATTTGATAGGATGCTGCTTGGCATGCGGAGAGTCAAATATGAAGAAAGATGTGAAATTATTGACTCGTGACAACAGTGCAGTTAATGGGTCAATAGGATGATAAATCCTGAATGGGTGGGAAATGGTAGATAGAAGCCGACTGTTTTATGTTTTTGAGGAGTCTGGAAAGACTGGCCATAGGTAAAAGATCTATGTCTTTGTTAACTCTATACTTGACTGTTCCAATTAATTCCTGACTGACTTCCGAACCTCTGCTGCCTGCAGCATCCTCACTTGCACAAAGTCTCCTTCATCCATTGCCCCGTTGCTCGTTGACCTTCATTGGCTTCTGGTTAAGCACGTCTGATTTTAAAATGTTCATCCCCGCTCTCCAATACCTCCATAGTCTTTCCGCTCCTTACCTCTGTAATCTCCTGCAGCTGTCACACCCTGAGATACCTGCACTGCATCAATTCTTTTTGATTCAATTGAGGTATTCAGTAGGGCATTAGATAGTTACTTGAGTGGAATCGATGTGCAGGGGTACAGGGAAAACTCGTGGGAATGGCACGAGGCCATGATGCTTGTTTGGAGAGCAGGTCCGAGGGCAATGTGCCAAATATCCGCCTTCTGCACCGCAACATATCTGTGTTTCTCTGTTTCCTTCAATACTTTGCTGACGATTGAGCGATCTTGGTTTGAATCAGCCTTTTGCTGCCAAGTCCTAACCTCCAGAATTCCGTCCCTATGCTTCATGTCTCTGTCTATCCTTTAAGATGCTCGTTAAGCTTACCTCGAGCTTTTGGTCATCTGCCTTAATAATTCCTTGTGTGGCTTTGTGTATAGTTTTGCTTGATAATTGCTTCTGAAGGAAGTGTCTTTGGAATGTTAACTGCATTAAAGGCGCTCTGTATATGTGAGTTGTAAGAGATTTGGAAAAGAATGTGGGAGAAACCTCTTCACACACTGCCTTAAGGCTGTGGGCTAGCCGTTGAGGCAGAAACTATTGAACATTTAGATTAGATTGGATAGGTCGATGAAGGAAACGGATAAAGGGATTTGGGAACAGAGTGGGTGAACATGCTTTGGACTTTGCTAGCATGGAGGGTAAATGCTGATGGAGAACTGCTGGGATGAATGGCCTGAATCCTGGTAATTTCTATGTTGTTTGACTGATTTCTCTGAATGCAAACTGACAAACTTGATGGACAGGAAACGATCAGCTGGTCCACCTTGCCAGTGTCACACATTTGTGAACCTTCTGGATCAGTTCAAGAAATGTCTTCCCCAGTGTCCGGCCATTCTCTCTCTCTCACTCTCTCTCTCTCTCTCTCTCTCTCTGTCTGTCTATCATCATAGAATTTACAGTGCAGAAGGTGGCCATTCGACCCATCGAGTCTCCACCGGCTCTTGGAAAGAGCACCCTACCCAAGGTCAACACCTCCACCCTATCCCCATAATCCAGTAACCCCATCCAACACTAAGGGCAATTTTGGACACTATGGGCAATTTATCATGGCCAATCCACCTAACCTGCACGTCTTTGGACTGTGGGAGGAAACCGGAGCACCCGGAGGAAACCCACGCACACACGGGGAGGATGTGCAGACTCCGCACAGACAGTGACCCAAGCCGGAATCGAACCCGGGACCCTGGAGCTGTGAAGCAATTGTGCTAACCACTATGCTACCGTGCTGCCCCAATCCATCTCTCTCTCTCTCTCGATATACATATATATATATATATAGAGCGAGAGAGAGAGGCAAAAATAAACATTAAGCATCCAAGGCCAGTTATTCGGGAGAAATAGTTGAGAAATGTCTCTCTGATTTTGTGGGCAATCAGCATCCATCAACAGCAGACAAAAATGCATGACCTCTGTGAGATCCAGAAATTAAAAAAGATTATTTTGAATTTGTGGTTTGTTGGGGCAGAGATGATGGAACAGGATATGTATGGCAGAGTTTGGAGGGAAACCAAAGAGAAAATGCTGGAAAATCTCAGCAGGCCTGGCAGCATCTGTAGGGAGAGAAAAGAGCTAACATTTCGAGTCCAGACAACCCTTTGTCAAAGCTAAAAGACTTGGAAAGTGGGAAATATTTATACTGTGGCGTGAGAGAATGAAAGATGAGTCATAGCCACAGAAACCAAGGGAACAGAGTGCCAGTGTCAGTCCCCAGAGAGAACAAAAGGTGTGAATGGCCAAACAGCAGATAAACTAACATCAGAGGGTAAACTGTGACAGATGTAGATGGGGGAGGGGACGGGGGAGCAAAGGGGAGAAAAGGTAAAGAAAGGGGGGATAAGATAGGGGGGGAATATATACAAAGTAAGACGAGAAATAAATAAATGCTCTCCAGAGTTTCGAGGGAGTTGGATTTCATGTCAGTCAGAATTCAGGGTGCTGGTGAAGTGGGTATTGGGAGTGTTTGGGATAATGGAAGGGTAGATATGAGGCAGGTGAGTTCTGGACAGAGGGGTGATGTCCAGAGGAGGAAATAAGTGGGTTTGATACTTAATTGGGTATGAAGCTCCGCTCAAGTGAGGTTGCACACTGTCTGATTTAGCCTTACTAATTAACGTGTGGTGACTCGGGTGATGGTATGAAGTTTTGGTCAGAGCTTTCATTATTACTAAATTATTAATTCCATGTTTAACATGTGAAAGTGTTGTTGAGAATGCTGTGGTAACAAGTCATTTGGATTGTCTTTTGTCTCTCCATTCCATTTACTCATCAAAAATTAATTCTGGTAACGCCTTTGGAACAAAGTACAGGTTCCATAAATTTACGTTGAAGAAATATGTTGAGGAATAACAAGACCATCAAAGTTCAGAGTGTTATGATATGTAAAACTTTGTTTGTAATACTAGAATGGCTTGTGATAGGTTGGAGGTACTTTGTTTCTTGAGCTGATATCATTAATGTTGAGTGCGCAATTGGTTAACTGATACTCTCTTCCTATGAAATAATAAACATTCAGACTATTAAAGTGGTTACAGATTAATAAATAGCAGTAGGTGCATATGTGTGATCATTCCTCTGCACCCATAGTCCATAGACCTGAGCTGATGTGAAACGACTGCTGTACTATCTTGCACCAATTCCCATTTGCCCTTCACCCTGTACTCACTGACCTACATTAAAATTCCCATCCTCTGTTCACATACCTCCATGGCCTTGACCATTCCTATCTCTAACCTCCTCCAGCCCTAAACCGAGATCTCTTCTCACGTATCTCTTCTCTTGAGCATCCCGAATTTTAATTGCCGCGCCATTTGGCGGCTCTGCCATCAGCTACCATGGTCCTCGACTTTGTAACTCCCTCCGAAACCTTGTTACCTTTCTCCTTTAAGATGCAACTTAAAATCAGGTTGATTGATTAAGCTTTTGGCATCTTCCCTAACGCCACCTTCTTGGTGTCAATGTTCTGTGCCGTTAAGCTCCTGTGAAGTTCCTCTGGATGTTTACGCCATTAAAGGTGCTATAAACTGCAAGTTGTTGTTCAGGTAGGAATGTTGCATGTTCTGAGATGTAGCACCTGCTGCCTACAGGAAATTCAGACCCACTCTCATATGTTTGTTGAAATCATTCCAATTTACCAGAGCGAGCAGATTGGAGGTACCTGATCCACGCTGATGCCAGTGATGGTGTGGGCTGCTGATTCCCTGCTGCATGCATTTGTTTGATATTGCAAATCTGTGGGATTTTTAAAATTGTCTTGAATTATATTGACTTATATTAGTCGGTTGAAGAATTGGTTTATTAGATGTGGGGGAATATCCCATTCTAATGAGCACTTAATTACATTAGCCTGATCTCTTAACCCCCTACTGAAAAACACTTCCCACTATTAGTCCAATAAAATCAGTTGCAGTCAGATTTGTGCTCCCTCCTCCTCACCTCTCTTTCACACCCTAACCCTAGAGCAGTCTGTAACAGGGTTGCTGTTAGTCTCCTGATAGTCAGTGGATTTAAAGGTTATGGATAGTCTGATTTAATGGTTGCATTTCAGTATTCATACAAAGCCATAGGAGGCAGAAAGTCCTTGCTCACTCCATCAACATTTTTCGACCTATTGTTCAATTAGGGGTTTTCTTGTAAGACTTTCTTTTTCGACTTGTTTTCTGTTTACACTGGAGCAGTAATTTTTGCACTTACATCAACTTACATTTCCAAAGCTCCAGTAATGTTAAAAAAAATCCCATTTCAGCTGGTCTTAGATCTCCACAGGAAAGGAATTTAGGCTAAAAAGATGTAGGTGCAGAGATTGGTTTTCTGGATAGTTTTGTAGGTGAGTGACAAATAGCAGGGAGGTCAGGTTCCTGAAGTGAGGGTCGCGATTCTCCGCTCCCGCGCCGGTTGGGAGAACCGCCTGGGTCGCCAAATTTTCCCGCGACGCCGGTCCGACTCCCTCCCGCGATTCACGGAAGCGGCCAGATCGGCACAATCGCGTTTTGCACGGCGCGGTCCAGTGAATCGCCCGAGACAGCCAAAATGGCGATTCACCGGTACCCCCGCGATTCTCAGTGCCGGATGGGCCGAGCGGCCTGCCCAAAATGGCGGGTTCCCCCTGGCGCCGTCCACACCTGGTCGCTGCCGGCGGGAGCAGCGCGAGAACGCTGGGGGGGCGAGGGGGGATCCTGCACCGGGGCGGGGGGGGGGGCCTCAAATGGGGTCTGGCCCGCGATTGGTGCCCACCGATTGTCGGGCTGTCCTCCCTGAAGGAGGATCTCCTTTCTTCCGCAGCCTCGCAAGATCCGTCGGACATCTTCTTGCGGGGCGGACTCGGGGAGGATGACGCCAGTTATGCGGCGCCGGCTGCGTCATGTATGCAGCGCCGCCTTTACGCGGCGTCAAGTCCTGGCGCGCGTAAATGACCCGGCGCTGCTCCTACCCTATTTTCTGGCCCTGAATCGGTCGGGATAGGGGCCGTTTCGCACCGTCGTGAACCTCGACGGCGTTCACGACGGCGCGAACACTCTGTCTCCATTTCAGAGAATCGCGCCCCACGTTTCTAGATTGTGGAGCAGGGTAGCTGATGAATAAATGTTTGATGTGGTATAAAGCAGAATTGTAAGGGTGTATGCAAGGATATAGAACTGGAGAATGGTGCAGCGCTGTGCTGAAGTGGAGCTTGAAGATCAGGATTCTGAAATTGATGTGTTGAGTGACTAAGTGCCATTGAAGAGTGGGAGGAATATCCATATTGTCAAAAATGGAATACAAACCTTGCAGATACGCAAAAAATATTTGCAACGATTTCTAAATTTCAAGGCTATACTTAATTCAAAAAGTTGAACACCTGAGTGCAATTTTGCTCTTGAGTGCTGGAAGTTACCTAAGAGTGTTAGTTTCGGGAAGTAGGGGAACTAGAGATTTAAAAAAAGCAGGGGCTGCGAGTCAGAGCGGAGATTTAAAAAGAGTGGGAGCAGAATTTCAGAGCGGAGATTTATAAAGAGCGAGAGCTGAGAGTCAGAGCGGAGATTTATAAAGAGCGGGAGCTGAGAGTCAGCGGACATTTAAAAAGAGTGGGAGCAGAATTTCAGAGCGGAGATTGATAAAGAGTGGGAGCTGAGAGTCAGAGCGGAGAGTTATAAAGAGCGGGAGCTGAGAGTCAGAGCGGAGATTTATAAAGAGCGGGAGCTGAGAGTCAGAGCGGAGATTTATAAAGAGCGGGAGCTGAGAGTCAGCATGGGGATTTATAACGAGCGGGAGCTGAGAGTCTGAGCGGAGATTTATAAAGAGCGGGAGCTGAGAGTCAGAGCGGAGATTTATAAAGAGCGGGAGCTTAGAGTCAGAGCGGAGATTTATAAAGAGCGGGAGCTTAGAGTCAGAGCGGAGATTTATAAAGAGCGGGAGCTGAGAGTCAGAGCAGTGATTTATAAAGAGCGGGAGCTGAGAGTCAGAGTGGAGATTTATAAAGAGCGGGTGCTGAGAGTCAGAGCGGAGATTTATAAAGAGCGGGAGCTGAGAGTCAAAGCGGAGATTTATAGAGAGCGGGAGCTGAGAGTCAGAGCGGAGATTTATAAAGAGCGGGAACTGAGAGTCAGAGCGGAGATTTATAAAGAGCGGGAGCTGAGAGTCAGAGCGGAGATTTATAAAGAGCGGGAGCTGAGAGTCAGAGCGGGGATTTATAAAGAGCGAGAGCTGAGAGTCAGAGCGGAGATTTATAAAGAGTGGGAGCTGAGAGTCAGAGCGGAGATTTAAAAAGAGCGGGAGCTGAGAGTCAGCGGACATTTAAAAAGAGTGGGAGCAGAATTTCAGAGCGGAGATTGATAAAGAGTGGGAGCTGAGAGTCAGAGCGGAGAGTTATAAAGAGCGGGAGCTGAGAGTCAGAGCGGAGATTTATAAAGAGCGGGAGCTGAGAGTCAGAGCGGAGATTTATAAAGAGCGGGAGCTGAGAGTCAGCGTGGGGATTTATAACGAGCGGGAGCTGAGAGTCTGAGTGGAGATTTATAAAGAGTGGGAGCTGAGAGTCAGAGCGGAGATTTAAAAAGAGCGGGAGCTGAGAGTCAGAGCGGAGATTTATAAAGAGCGGGAGCTGAGAGTCAGAGCGTGGATTTATAAAGAGCGGGAGCTGAGAGTCAGAGCGGGGATTTATAAAGAGCGGGAGCCGAGAGTCAGAGCGGAGATTTATAAAGAGCAGGAGCTGAGAGTCAGAGCCGGGATTTATAAAGAGCGAGAGCTGAGAGTCAGAGCGGAGATTTATAAAGAGCGGGAGCTGAGAGTCAGAGCGGTGATTTAAAAAGAGCGGGAGCTGAGAGTCTGAGCGGGGATTTATAAAGAGCGGGAGCCGAGAGTCAGAGCGGAGATTTATAAAGAGCAGGAGCTGAGAGTCAGAGCCGGGATTTATAAAGAGCGAGAGCTGAGAGTCAGAGCGTAGATTTATAAAGAGCGGGAGCTGAGAGTCTGCGGGGATTTATAAAGAGCGGGAGCTGAGAGTCGGAGCGGGGAATTATAAAGAGCGGGAGCTGAGAGTCACAGCGGGGATTTATAAAGAGCGGGAGTTGAGTGTCGGTGCGGATTTATAAAGAGCGGGAGCTGAGATCGGAGCGGAGATTTATAAAGAGCGGGAGCTGAGAGTCAGAGCCGTGATTTATAAAGAGGGAGAGCTGAGAGTCAGAGCGGAGATTTATAAAGAGCGGGAGCTGAGAGTCAGAGCGGGGATTTATAAAGAGCGAGAGCTGAGAGTCAGAGCGGAGATTTATAAAGAGTGGGAGCTGAGAGTCAGAGCGGAGATTTAAAAAGAGCGGGAGCTGAGAGTCAGAGCGGAGATTTATAAAGAGCGGGAGCTGAGAGTCAGAGCGTGGATTTATAAAGAGCGGGAGCTGAGAGTCAGAGCGGGGATTTATAAAGAGCGGGAGCCGAGAGTCAGAGCGGAGATTTATAAAGAGCAGGAGCTGAGAGTCAGAGCCGGGATTTATAAAGAGCGGGAGCTGAGAGTCACAGCGGGGATTTATAAAGAGCGGGAGCTGAGTGTCGGTGCGGATTTATAAAGAGCGAGAGCTGAGAGTCAGAGCGGAGATTTATAAAGAGCGGGAGCTGAGAGTCAGCGGACATTTAAAAAGAGTGGGAGCAGAATTTCAGAGCGGAGATTGATAAAGAGTGGGAGCTGAGAGTCAGAGCGGAGAGTTATAAAGAGCGGGAGCTGAGAGTCAGAGCGGAGATTTATAAAGAGCGGGAGCTGAGAGTCAGAGCGGAGATTTATAAAGAGCGGGAGCTGAGAGTCAGCGTGGGGATTTATAACGAGCGGGAGCTGAGAGTCTGAGCGGAGATTTATGAAGAGCGGGAGCTGAGAGTCAGAGCGGAGATTTATAAAGAGCGGGAGCTTAGAGTCAGAGCGGAGATTTATAAAGAGCGGGAGCTGAGAGTCAGAGCAGTGATTTATAAAGAGCGGGAGCTGAGAGTCAGAGTGGAGATTTATAAAGAGCGGGTGCTGAGAGTCTGAGCGGAGATTTATAAAGAGCGGGAGCTGAGAGTCAAAGCGGAGATTTATAGAGAGCGGGAGCTGAGAGTCAGAGCGGAGATTTATAAAGAGCGGGAACTGAGAGTCAGAGCGGAGATTTATAAAGAGCGGGAGCTGAGAGTCAGAGCGGAGATTTATAAAGAGCGGGAGCTGAGAGTCAGAGCGGGGATTTATAAAGAGCGAGAGCTGAGAGTCAGAGCGGAGATTTATAAAGAGTGGGAGCTGAGAGTCAGAGCGGAGATTTAAAAAGAGCGGGAGCTGAGAGTCAGAGCGGAGATTTATAAAGAGCGGGAGCTGAGAGTCAGAGCGTGGATTTATAAAGAGCGGGAGCTGAGAGTCAGACCGGGGATTTATAAAGAGCGGGAGCCGAGAGTCAGAGCGGAGATTTATAAAGAGCAGGAGCTGAGAGTCAGAGCCGGGATTTATAAAGAGCGAGAGCTGAGAGTCAGAGCGGAGATTTATAAAGAGCGGGAGCTGAGAGTCAGAGCGGTGATTTAAAAAGAGCGGGAGCTGAGAGTCTGAGCGGGGATTTATAAAGAGCGGGAGCCGAGAGTCAGAGCGGAGATTTATAAAGAGCAGGAGCTGAGAGTCAGAGCCGGGATTTATAAAGAGCGAGAGCTGAGAGTCAGAGCGTAGATTTATAAAGAGCGGGAGCTGAGAGTCTGCGGGGATTTATAAAGAGCGGGAGCTGAGAGTCGGAGCGGGGAATTATAAAGAGCGGGAGCTGAGAGTCACAGCGGGGATTTATAAAGAGCGGGAGCTGAGTGTCGGTGCGGATTTATAAAGAGCGGGAGCTGAGATCGGAGCGGAGATTTATAAAGAGCGGGAGCTGAGAGTCAGAGCCGTGATTTATAAAGAGCGGGAGCTGAGAGTCAGAGCGGAGATTTATAAAGAGGGAGAGCTGAGAGTCAGAGCGGAGATGTAAAAAGAGCGGGAGCTGAGAGTCAGAGCGGAGATTTAAAAAGAGCGGGAGCTGAGAGTCAGAGCGGAGATTTATAAAGAGCGGGAGCTGAGAGTCAGAGCGGAGATTTATAAAGAGCGGGAGCTGAGAGTCAGAGAGGAGATTTAAAAAGAGCGGGAGCTGAGAGTCAGAGCGGAGATTTAAAAAGAGCGGGAGCTGAGAGTCAGAGGGGAGATTTATAAAGAGCGGGAGCTGAGAGTCAGAGCGGGGATTTATAAAGAGCGGGAGCTGAGAGTCAGAGCGGAGATTTATAAAGAGCGGGAGCTACGAGTCAGAGCGGAGATTTATAAAGAGCGGGAGCTGAGAGTCAGAGCGGAAATTTAAAAAGAACGGGAGCTGAGCGTCTGAGCGGAGATTTATAAAGAGCGGGAGCTGAGAGTCAGAGCGGGGATTTATAAAGAGCGGGAGCTGAGAGTCAGAGCGGAGATTTATAAAGAGCGGGAGCTGAGAGTCAGAGCGGAGATTTACAAAGACCGGGAGCTGGGAGTCAGAGCGGAGATTTATAAACAGCGGGAGCTGAGAGTCTGAGCGGAGATTTATAAAGAGCGGGAGCTGAGAGTCAGAGCGGAGATTTATAAAGAGCGGGAGCTGAGAGTCGGAGCGGAGATTTATAAAGAGCGGGAGCTGAGAGTCAGAGCAGTGATTTATAAAGAGCGGGAACTGAGAGTCAGAGCGGAGATTTATAAAGAGCGGGAGCTGAGAGTCAGAGCGGGGATTTATAAAGAGCGGGAACTGAGAGTCGGAGCGGAGATTTATAAAGAGCGGGAGCTGAGAGTCAGAGCGGAGATTTACAAAGACCGGGAGCTGGGAGTCAGAGCGGAGATTTATAAACAGCGGGAGCTGAGAGTCTGAGCGGAGATTTATAAAGAGCGGGAGCTGAGAGTCGGAGCGGAGATTTATAAAGAGCGGGAGCTGAGAGTTGGAGTGGTGATTTATAAAGAGCGGGAGCTGAGAGTCAGAGCGGGGATTTATAACAGCTGTGCATGTGCCACCAAGTGTGCCGGGCCCCTCTGGCCCTAGAGCCTCCAGAGAATGCCTGCTAGGGGCATCGACGGTCACGGGACGTGGTGAGCAGCTAGCTGCCTCCACCTCTGATGTGCATCCTGTGGATTTGCCAAGGCGAAGCGGTAGACAAGTAAGGCCAAACATGTCGAGGATCACTGAAGGTGGGGGGGGGGGGGGGTTCAGGAGTGGAGTGCGCGTTGGGGGGAGGTGAGGGTGGGGATGGTGCACTTCCAGTGTACACCACAACCACGACCTCCCCGCAACAGTGTGACGCCTCTGGCTCTTTGTTCCGCGATGCGGGCTGACCACCAAGCCCAAGCCCCATCACCCCAGACATGACCCCCTCCACCCGACATGCCCTGCCCATGCAAACCCGCCTGTGGACATGAGGCTGGGGCCCATCCCCTGGGTAATCAAAGGGTGGCCACTGTGCAGTGTTCAAGCACAGTGTCCGTGCGTTACGGTCTGATTGGGATGCTGGGAAATGAGCCCCACAATCCACTGGAGTTTAGAAGAGTCAGAGGTGACTTGATCAAAACCTCAAATTGACAGGGTGGATGTGAAGAGGATGTTTCCTCTTGTTGGAGATCCTCGAACTCGGGAACTAGAGAATCTAGAATTAAAAATAAGGGGTTGCTCATTTAATACGGTGAGGAAAAACGTTTTCTGAGGGTTGGTAGACTCTGAAACTTTCTTCCTCAAAAGGCAGTGGAAGCAGAGTGTTTGAATAGTTTTAAGGTAGAGCTAGATAGATTCTTGATCAACAAGGGAATGGATGGAAGGTTAGGAGCTGGGCAGGAATTGAGGTTGAGGTTACAATTTGATCATGATTGTATGAAATGGGCTCGAGGTGCCGAATGGCCTGCTCTTACTCCCAATTCGTATGTCCGTATGTATGTCTGTACTTATTATCTAGAGAGTGGTTAGATTACGGAACTAGCTACAATAAGCCATCGTTCATACGGACAGCGGAAGTGCATTCAAGAGGAAGCTGGGTAAACACATAGAAAAATACAGCACAGAACAGGCCCTTCGGCCCACGATGTTGTGCCGAACCTTTGTCCTAGATTAATCATAGATTATCATTGAATTTACAGTGCAGATGGAGGCCATTCGGCCCATTGGGTCTGCACCGGCTCTTGGAAAGAGCACCCTACCCAAAGTCAACACCTCCACCCAACACTAAGGGCAATTTATCCCGGCCAATCCACCTAACCTGCACATCCTTGGACTGTGGGAGGGAACCTGAGCACCCGGAGGAAACCCACGCAGACACGGGGAGGATGTGCAGACTCCGCACAGACAGTGACCCAAGCCGGAATCGAACCTGGGACCCTGGAGCTGTGAAGCAATTGTGCTATCTACAATGCTACCGTGCTGCCCTTAAGAACAAATTAATCTACACTATATCATTTTACCGTAATCCATGTACCTACCCAATAGCTGCTTGAAGGTCCCTAATGTTTCCGACTCAACTACTTCCACAGGCAGTGCATTCCATGCCCCCACTACTCTCTGGGTAAAGAACCTACCTCTGACATCCCTCCCTATATCTTCCTCCATTCACCTTAAATTTATGTCCCTTTGTAATGGTTTGTTCCACCCGGGGAAAAAGTCTCTGACTGTCTACTCTATCCATTCCCCTGATCATCTTATAAACCTCTATCAAGTCGCCCCCTCATCCTTCTCCGTTCTAATGAGAAAAGGCCTAGCACCCTCAACCTTTCCTCGTAAGACCTACTCTCCATTCCAGGCAACATCCTGGTAAATCTCCTTTGCACCTTTTCCAAAGCTTCCACATCCTTCCTAAAATGAGGCGACCAGAACTGTACACAGTACTCCAAATGTGGCCTTACCAAAGTTTTGTACAGCTGCATCATCACCTCACGGCTCTTAAATTCAATCCCTCTGTTAATGAACGCTAGCACACCATAGGCCTGCTTCACGGCTCTATCCACTTGAGTGGCAACTTTCAAAGATGTATGAACATAGACCCCAAGATCTCTCTGCTCCTCCACATTGCCAAGAACTCCACCGTTAACCCTGTATTCCACATTCATATTTGTCCTTCCAAAATGGACAACCTCACACTTCTCAGGGTTAAACTCCATCTGCCACTTCTCAGCCCAGCTCTGCATCCTATCTATGTCTCTTTGCAGCCGACAACAGCCCTCCTCACTATCCACAACTCCACCAATCTTCGTATCGTCTGCAAATTTACTGACCCACCCTTCAACTCCCTCATCCAAGTCATTAATGAAAATCACAAACAGCAGAGGACCCAGAACTGATCCCTGCGGTACGCCACTGGTAACTGGGATCCAGGCTGAATATTTGCCATCCACCACCACTCTCTGACTTCTATCGGTTAGTCAGTTTGTTATCCAACTGGCCAAATTTCCCACTATCCCATGCCTCCTTACTTTCTGCAGAAGCCTACCATGGGGAACCTTATCAAATGCCTTACTAAAATCCATGTACACTACATCCACTGCTTTACCTTAATCCACATGCTTGGTCACCTCCTCAAAAAATTCAATAAGACTTGTAAGACAAGACCTACCCCTCACAAATCCGTGCTGACTATCCCTAATCAAGCAGTATCTTTCCAGATGCTCAGAAATCCTATCCTTCAGTACCCTTTCCATGACTTTGCCTACCAGCGAAGTAAGACTAACTGACCTGTAATTCCCAGGGTTATCCCTAGTCCCTTTTTTGAACAGGGGCACGACATTCTCCACTCTCCAATCCCCTGGTACCACACCTGTTGACAGTGAGGACGAAAAGATCATTGCCAACGGCTCTGCAATTTCATCTCTTGCTTCCCATAGAATCCTTGGATATATCCCGTCAGGCCCGGGGGACTTGTCTATCCTCAAGTTTTTCAAAATGCCCAACACATCTTCCTAACAAGTATTTCCTCGAGCTTACCAGTCTGTTTCACACTATCCTCTCCAACAATATGGCCCCTCTCATTTGTAAATACAGAAGAAAAGCACTCGTTCAAGACCTCTCCTATCTCCTCAGACTCAACACACAATCTCCCGCTACTGTCCTTGTTCGGACCTACCCTCGCTCTCGTCATTCTCATATTTCTCACATATGTGTAAAAGGCCTTGGGGTTTTCCTTGATCCTACCCGCCAAAGATTGTTCATGCCCTCTCTTAGCTCTCCTAATCCCTTTCTTCAGTTCCCTCCTGGCTATCTTGTATCCCTCCAACGCCCTGTCTGAACCTTGTTTCCTCAGCCTTACATAGGTCTCCTTTTTACTCTTAACATGAGGGATAAAGAAATAGGAAGTTGAGCAGATAAGGCTAAGTTGAAGAGGGTGAAGATGCAGTGTGTAAATCTGGCATAGACTAGGTGGTCTTCTGCTGTAAATTCAATATAATTGAATGTAATGGGGAACAGCCAAGGATGCTTGATAATCTCTTGAAGGGGACAGAAACGGGGCATGTGAAGGCAACCATTGAGTGACGCCAAACATTGGAGGCAGGAAAAGTATGAGAAGGTTAGATTGAGGGAGCCAAGGTAGAATTAATGGAGGAATTAAGTTAAGAGATTTGGGGAAAGGAGATAGAGATGGTAGCGGATAACTATTGAAGCAGGGTTGAGCGCGGAGGAAGAATGGGAGGCTGTGTTAGCCACCAAGTAGTTTCAATCTCTGAACCAAAAAAGTTATAATTGGCAGTATCATCATGACACAGGACAAGTTGAGAAGGCTGTTTCAAAACTGAATCCCGGGCTTCGTAAGTATAGGCATAAACTAAAAATCTAGGAGGTTATGCTGAACCCCAGCTGCAGTATTGTGTCCAATTTTGGGCACCACACTTCAGGAAGAGTGTCCAAGTCTTGGAGAAGAAATTTCTTATAATCGTACTGGCATGAGGGACCTCAGTTAGCTGGCAAACCTGTGAAGAGCAGAGAGGGGTAGCGGAAGATTTGATAGAGGTGTTTAATATTATGAGTGGTTTTGATGCAGTAAAATCATGTTTCCAGTGTCAGGAGTCAGTAACCAGAGGATACAGATTTAAACTGATTAGCAAAACAGTGCCATGAATCCTGTTAATGCGGTGTTGCTGTGATGTGGAATGCTGAAAGTGCAGAGGAGGTAAATTCAGTTGTAACTTTCAAAAGGAGAATTCAACAAATACTTGAAGGAGAGGTTGTTCCCCTTGGTCTCTCCGTAACTGAAATCTTTCTCCCGGCATCATTCTGGTAAACTTCCTCTTTACCCTGCGCCACGGTAGCACAGTGGTTAGCACTATTGCTTCACAGCGCCAGGGACCCGGGTTCGATTCCCGGCTTGAGTCACTGTCTGTGCGGAGTCTGCACGTTCTCCCCGTGTCTGCGTGGGTTTCCTCCGGGTGCTCCGGTTTCCTCCCACACGTCCCGAAAGACGTGCTGTTAGGTGAATTGGACATTCTGAATTCTCCCTCTGTGTACCCGGACAGGAGCTTCAATATGCAGGTGGACTGGGTAAATAATGCTGCCAATGGACCCAAGGAAAGGGAATTTATTGAATGTTTACAGGAGGGCTTTTTGGAACAGCTTGTGATGGAGCCCACGAGGGAACAGGCCATTCTGGACTTAGTGTTATGTAATGAGCCAGACTTGATGAAAGATCTTAAAGTAAGGGAGCACTTAGGAGGCAGTGATCATAATATGGTCGAATTCAATCTCCAATTTGAAAGAAAGAAGGTAGAATCAGATGTAAAGGTGTTACAGTTAAATAAAGGTAACTACAGGGGCATGAGGGAGGGACTGACGAAAATCGACTGGGAGCAGAGCCTAGTGGGAAAGACAGTAGAACAGCAATGGCAGGAGTTTCTGGGAGTAATTGAGGACACAGTACAGAGGTTCATCCCAAAGAAAAGAAAGGTTATCAGAGGGGGGATTAGGCAGCCATGGCTGACAAAGGAAGTTAGGGAATGCATCAAAGCAAAAGAAAAAGCCTATAATGTGGCAAAGAGTAGTGGGAAATCAGAAGATTGGGAAGACTACAAAAACAAACAGAGGATAACAAAGAGAGAAATAAGGAAAGAGAGGATCAAATTTGAAGGTAGGCTAGCCAGTAACATTAGGAATGATAGCAAAAGTTTCTTTAAATACATTAAAAACAAACGGGAGGCAAAAGTAGACATTGGGCCGCTCCAAAATGACGCTGGTAATTTTGTGATGGGAGACAAGGAAATAGCTGAGGAACTGAATAAGTACTTTGCGTCAGTCTTCACAGTAGAAGACATGAGTAATATCCCAACAATTCCGGAAAGTCAGGGGGCAGAGTTGAATATGGTAGCCATCACAAAGGAGAAAGTGCTAGAAAAAGTAACAGGTCTAAAAATTGATAAATATCCGGGCCCAGATGAGCTACATCCTAGAGTTCTAAAGGAGATAGCTGAAGAAATAGTGGAGGCGTTAGTTATGATCTTTCAAAAGTCACTGGAGTCAGGGAAAGTCCCAGAGGATTGGAAAATCGCTGTTGTAACCCCCCTGTTCAAGAAGGGAACAAGGAAAAAGATGGAAAATTATAGGCCAATTAGCCTAACCTCGGTTGTTGGCAAGATTCTAGAATCCATTGTTCCGGATGAGATTTCTAAATTCTTGGAAGTGCAGGGTCGGATTAGGACAAGTCAGCATGGATTTAGTAAGGGGAGGTCGTGTCTGACAAACCTGTTAGAGTTCTTTGAAGAGACAACAAATAGGTTAGACCAAGGAGAGCCAATGGATGTTATCTATCTTGACTTCCAAAAGGTCTTTGATAAGGTGCCTCACGGGAGACTGCTGAGTAAAATAAGGGCCTTCGAGGCAAGGTACTAACATGGATTGACGATTGGCTGTCAGGCAGAAGGCAGAGAGTTGGGATAAAAGGTTCTTTTTCGGAATGGCAACCGGTGACGAGTGGTGTCCCGCAGGGTTCAGTGTTGGGGCCACAGCTGTTCTCTTTATATATTAACGATCTAGATGACGGGACTGGGGGCATTCTGGCTAAGTTTGCCGATGATACAAAGATAGGTGGAGGGGCAGGTAGTATGGAGGAGGTGGGGAGGCTGCAGAAAGATTTAGACAGTTTAGGAGAGTGGTCCAAGAAATGGCTGATGAAATTCAACGTGGGCAAGTGCGAGGTCTTGCACTTTGGAAAAAGAATAGAGGCATGGACTATTTTCTAAACGGTGACAAAATTCATAATGCTGAAGTGCAAGGGGACTTGGGAGTCCTAGTCCAGGATTCTCTAAAGGTAAACTTGCAGGTTGAGTCCGTAATTAAGAAAGCAAATGCAATGTTGTCATTCATCTCAAGAGGCTTGGAATATAAAAGCAGGGATGTACTTCTGAAGCTTTGTAAAGCATTAATTAGGCCCCATTTAGAATACTGTGAGCAATTCTGGGCCCCACACCTCAGGAAGGACATACTGGCACTGGAGCGGGTCTAGCGGAGATTCACACGGATGATCCCAGGAATGGTAGGCCTAACATACGATGAACGTCTGAGGATCCTGGGATTATATTCATTGGAGTTTAGGAGGTTGAAGGGAGATCTAATAGAAATTTACAAGATAATGAATGGCTTAGATAGGGTGGACGTAGGGAAGTTGTTTCCATTAGCAGGGGAGACTAGGACCCGGGGGCACAGCCTAAGAATAAAAGGGAGTCACTTTAGAACAGAGATGAGGAGAAATTTCTTCAGCCAGAGAGTGGTGGGTCTGTGGAATTCATTGCCACAGAGGGCGGTGGAGGCCGGGACGTTGAGTGTCTTTAAGACAGAAGTTGATAAATTCTTGATTTCTCGAGGAATTAAGGGCTATGGAGAGAGAGCGGGTAAATGGAGTTGAAATCAGCCATGATTGAATGGTGGAGTGGACTCGATGGGCTGAATGGCCTTACTTCGGCTCCTATGTCTTATGGTCTTATGGAAAAGATTTGGATTTGGATTTTTGTTTATTGTCACGTGTACCGAGGTACAGTGAAAAGTATTTTTCTGCGAGCAGCTCAACAGATCATTAAGTGCATGAGAAGAAAAGGAACGTGGTGACTAGATTTTCACAGTAACTTCATTGTAGCTTAATATGAGCTTACTTGTGACAATAATAAAGATTATTATCATTCTGGTAAACCTCCTCTTCACCCCAGTGCCGACCTTGTCAAGTTATCTTGCCACCTTCAAATGTTTCTGGATAGATGTAGATATGCACCTACTCTTCCTGTTCCTGCACTTGCTTTAAAATTTTACCATTTCGTTTATATTGCTTCTCATCACTCTTCCTGCCAAATTGAATCACTTTCCACTTCTATGTTGAATGTCATCTGCTACATATCTGCCATGCCACAAGTCTATTCCCTTGAAGTCTGTCACTATCCTCCTCACTGTTGATTACATTTCCAAAGTTTCTTGTCATTAAAAACTTTGGAATAATGTCCTCTGTCCAGGCCGCTAATATCTATCAAAAAGCACTGTGGTAGTCTCCAGAGACCCCACTGCTCAATTCCGTCCAGCCTGAAAAACAATTGCTTATCTCTACTCCCTGCTTTCTGTTCTTTAACCAATTTAGTGTCAATGCTGTCATTGCCCCTTTAATCCTCCAGGCTTCAACTTTGCTTGCATGCCTTGTGTAGGACAATGTCGACCGCATTTGTAAATCTGTACGCGTATAAACTGTACTACCCTCAGTCACCCTCTGTCATTTAACTGAAGAGCTTGATCAAATTAGTCAAACACAATTTTTCTTTAACAAAGAAACTTTAACATTTATGAATGCATGGCTTTGGGATGTCAATGAATAATGTCTCTAAGAGTTTCCCCGCCACTGATCTTAGGCTGATTGGCTTGTAGCTGGATTCAATCCCGTTTCCACGGCAGCAACAGTTGCAGTTCTCCAGTCCGCTGTCCCTGCTCTTGAATCTCAGGCTGATTTGGTAAATGGTGACCAGAGCTCTGCAATTTTTACCCTTACTTCCCTGACCAACCTCGAGTGCACCCCGTCTGCACAAGGTAGGATTCGGGAACGCTGGAACGTGAATACGCCCCTCTTTTTCCAGATCTTTGACATAACTGCACATCTTTGCCCAATACGCCTTAATTCTTTTGGTTCACAAAAAAAACCTATCAATCTGAGACTAGCAGAGACCAGCAAAACATCAGCAGTAAATTGGTATATTTGGCTAACTCCGTCATCTCATCAAACCCCATTCCCTTGGTCCCATGCCATTCCCTCCCACGTCATAACCATCTCCATGCCATGCCATCCTTCCCATGCCTCTATTTGGATGCTATCAGCTACATTTCCCATGGCCCCCTCCTTTCCGCACAGTCCCCATCCCGTACCGTTCTGTCGTTTTGGTGTCATTATTTTCCCACTACCCCAACCCCATCACATTTCTATGTTGACCCTGACCCACCTACCCCCAACGCCACCCAACCAGAAGCAGCAGTTCCTCAGTTTACTTTTCTGAAAACCATCTAATTAAAATTCACCAAGCTTGGTTGTGTCTGACTCGCAAGTGGAACACGATCTCCGCTTCACTCTTTAACGTGGGCTGTGGTGATGGTGTATCTCCCAGGTCAGACCCGCTTCAGTCCTGACTACTGACCACAGCTGATGCAGTCATTGAGGTGATTCGAGGTAAAATCTGGGCCGACTCCTCTCCCAGCCACCGTGTGTTTACATCACCCGAGGGAGGCAAGAGGAAGGGATGAATCCTGGTCTGCCTCAGTGATTTCTCCCTCAGCCTTTTAAAAAAAGAAAAACAACTGACCTGTCATCAGCAACCCTCCAAATGTCCCAAAGCACCTGGAATAAAGTTACACTTGGTACATTCAGTGCCTGAATGATACAGTCAAGTTGTAAAACGTCTAATTAATCAACCGTCATCCCACAGATGCAGGCAGGCACCACCTGCTAAATCAACCCACCAGCCAATCGGACAAGAATCGACAGACCAAAAGTGTATTATTATAGATTTAAAATTAACAATTGATCTAGCATCAGTTGGTGTTTGCAGAAGTGTTCCAAATGCCCTCTACCCTCTGTGTGTAGAGAAGTTGGGCCGGAGGGCCTGTTTTGATGCTGTAAACCTCTATGACTCTAAGTGTCTCCTACTTTCACTCCTGAATGGTCTGGCTCTAACTATTTAGACTGTGCCCTGAGTGTGAGTGTGGTAGACCGTATTATATGTATTACGGTACCTGTGTTGGAGGTACTACTGTATTAGAGATATGTGGGTAAATCCCTGTCTGCTGGCTCCGCCCAGTGGACGGTATAAAAAGGTGTTCATCCCCGGCTGCAGCGTTTTCTGTTACGAGCTGCTGGGGAACACATCTTGTCTAATAAAGCCTTTGATTATTCCCTAATCTCGTTTTCGCAATAATTGATCGTGCATCAATGAGATCCCCCAACTGGTGGAAAAAGCTTCCATCTGCTCCCCTAATATCTCAAACGTTGATCGAATCGCCCCTGAACCATCTAAATTCCGGGGAATATAATCCCAGTTTGTGCAGTCTCCTCTCACAATTTAACCCTGGGGTCCAGGTATCGTTTTGGTAAATCTACACTGCCCTCCTTTCAAGGCCGATATGTCCATCCAAAGGTATGAGAGCCAGAACTGCTCACAGTGCTCCAGGCATGTTTATGGCATGGTTTCTATCCCCTGTATCCTAGCCCTCTAGAAATAAAGCCAACATTTTATTTGATCTTCTACATTATTTTAGTGATTTTTATACCTGGGGCCCTGCCCCTCTCAAGTCTCTTGTGACCTTCACTGCGTCTGGCTTTTCACCGTTTATAAAATTTTCTGTTCTGTCCGTTTTAAATCCAAGACCTGTATTGAAATTCATTTGCCACAGCAGCCTCATTGAAATCCATTTGAAAAATTCAACTTTGAGAACTGCCAGCCTTTTAAATAAATCCGCTTTCTCTAATTAATTCCCACCCAATATCTCTCTCGCCTCCTTTTACTGCGATATCGGCCGTATACTCTTCAGTGTAATCAGATGAAAAGAACTTATCGAGCACCTGGACATGCTCTCTGCCTCCAAGAGACATTCATCTTGTGTGACACTGATTGGTCCTACCTTTAACTAACTTTCTTATTATTCACAGGTTTGTGAAAGACTTTTTGTTCAGATAAGTTACTCGCTATGTTGTTCTTAGTCTTTCTGTCTCTCCTATTATTTGCCTTTTTACTTTTCGGAGTGCTTTAACAGTATTTTTGAGCATGCTGCCAGCACTCTTTTGCTTCCCCCTCCCCTATCTTTCCTGCATATGTCCCTTCTTTCCTGAATTCCTCACAGCCAGGAATATTTAATGGCCATTCTTCCCTTGCTTCAGCAAGGTTTCTGTTCATGTCACTATATCATAATTCCAGCTGAAGACTTGACTCTGCTGCACTCAACAGCAGTTACCCTGAGCTCATGCACTCTAAACCCATTTTAGTTTGCCACATTCCCCCCCCCCCCCCCCACTTTCCATTTCAATCTTGTTTGTTTCTTCTAATCTCTGTGCAAATTGTATTTCCACACAATTGCTACATACGGATAGGTCCTTCCTCTGCCAAATTAATCTGCATTTAAAAAAAACTCTGATTCATTCCCTTCTGTTACCTCTATTTAGCAACCTTGGTAATTGGTGGGAAAAGATTTTTCCAATTTTACTTTATCAAAAACCTTTTGAACAATCTGCTCGGAACCACAGAGGAAACCAGCCCCAATGTCGCCTCCACTGCAGCCTGGCACCAACCGGGACAAGTCAGTTTTGTGACATCACCCTATGAACTGGGATCAGCATCTTACTGGATGGCCCCTCCTGGTATTTAGAACCTCAGCCTCTGCCTTTGTTGGTCCTATTGAAAGCAGCATCATCGTCAATAAAGTAGCTTTTCATTTGTACCAAATCCCTGACGCCTTGATTGAATCGTGCTGAATTTGCATGTTCAATCTGCTGATTCCTCTGATCTAAGCAGCAGTTGAAAACCCCCTTGTGATATTTTCTTTTAGCTAAGATTGCTGACCATGTCTAAAAAAAAAAACACCCAGGGAATTGGAGCACTTCATTAGTTGGTATTCATTATCTTTCACTTTGTTGCTTTTCATTCAATTTGGAAGTAAACCAGATACCTGAGGTATCTTTTTAATTTAATTTGTGCCTGTACAGTTGGGAGGACTGTTACTTTCTTGGATTGTATAAATTTAACACTTGACATGCTCCTTACTCTATCATTTTACCTGGTTCACAAATAGATTTTCTTCTTTAATGCCAGTTTCAAAAGGTGGTATGGAGTTGATACCCAGCTTGCTGTTTTTGATTGTCCTTGTAAATTATTGGTCAGGCCTCAGCGGGAGTAGAATTCCAGATTAAGCAAATGCTGCATAAAATTTTTCATCTTGTTTGGTAGTACAGAACTTGATTCTTTCTGACAAAAGACATCCTGTTGAAGCTTTTCGTATTGAACTCATCAGAACAGTCGCAAGGATACCAATGTCAGGGGAAACAGCAACTTTATACTTTATGAGAAGAGGGTGCTGATTGCTTCATAAACGTGCTGCCATGGAGAATGCACTGGTTTATGGCGACTGGCAGTTAACTGCCAGGCATTGTTTGAAATTTAAACCAGGCAATGGCTATCAGTTACTTTGCTGAAACAGTTGCAATGTGCGTACGTTGTGCGTACAATGTGTGCCTTCAAAGAACAGGACCCTGTGTATTAATACATGTTGCTTCCAGTACCGCAATGCACCACATGGGAGCCCGACTGACCATCTTAACATTTTTGCACACTGAGGATTATTTAGCAAATGTTGTCTAATCGTGGAATCGCATCTGATGTTGGATACTGTGTTTTGAAAGCATGCGCTGGTTGGTTACAGTCTGTACTTTGCCTTTTGCAAATAACAGAAGGGACGTGCCGGTTGATATGATCTGCCAGTCTTTTCGGCAGCCTGGCCTACATACCTAGCATCACGTTGGCAGTGAAATTCCTGTGCACGTTTCCCATTTATGTGATGGGCAGAATAGAATGTATTTTTGGCTTGATGGCAGCATTCTGTTGGTGGCAAATGTCACTTGTGTGTTGTTATTGCATAGTAGCAGCATGAAGAAGCTAACATCACCTGTTGCGAAATGTTTTGAGATATCTTGCGGGGTAAACGGAGCAGTTTTCAGGGCTGAAAGTGACAGCCTTAGGCCTGTTCATGGGTTTGGGTGACAGACAGTGCCAAAAGATCTGATCAGGGTAGCCAATATTCTGCAGGACCTCTTTGATGCCCCCGATTTCAGCATCAGATTTGCACGGCAGGAAATGGCATGGGCCCTATTCATGAGGATGCGGATAAGCATGTGGATCTGTAAGAATGCCAATGCGTGTCTTGACCAGCGAAGGTAGGCTTGCAGTAGACCGTGGTAGAGAACACCCTGACAGATTTCTGAACCAGCTCATCAAGGCATCTGACTGCTTCATTTCTGTCTTTTATTTCTATCTTTGTTTCCGTCTCTTGTGTCTCCCCACTCAGGTTCCTCCCCCCTGCCACTCTAGCTTGAATTCTCCCCAACAGCACCACAAAGTACCACTGCGAGGATATTGGTCCCGTTTCTGCTGGGGTGCAGCCCGTCCAGCTTGGAGAGGTCCCGCCTTCCTCAGAATCGGTCCCAGTGCCTCAGGAATCTACATCCCTCCCTCCTACACCATCTCCAGCGACGCACGTGGCACTGGCAGTACTCCTGAGATTCCTAGCCTTCAGATTCTGTTTTTTAATTTATTTCCCAGTTCACTATATTGGGCTCTCAGCCCCTTCTCCCTCTTCTTATCTCTGTCAGCGGTACCAATATGGACCACAACCTTTGGCTGTTTATCCCGTCCCTTCAGAATGCCCTGCAGCCGCTGTCTGATTGTCAGAATTGTCTGATTTCCACATGCAACGTGGAGCGTTGCAGAACCAGCAGACTAACCTGAACATACACACATCAGTAAATCTGACAAAGAGACGGGAATGGTTATCCTTAACAAGCATGATTATATTAACAAAATGCACACAATCCTTATGACGGGTCCAAATTCATATCCATTGGACTCAACATCACCAGCCAGCCTAGCTTGCAAGTAAACTAAAAATAAATGCTTGTGATGAGCTGCTGCATGATATATATGATAGATTTCGTCCTCATGGCTTGCTGCGTCCGCGTATGTATGGACTGCCCAAGATGCACAAAGATGATGTCCCCTTACGCCCATCTATGACTTGTTCTGCACAGCATAAATGCTGAAAACTTCTTTCACATTTGCTGAGGCCATACAAGACTTTCATATCGCTAGCAATGCTGTGTCAATCTGCTCATTTGACAATGCGAGCCTAGTCACTGGTGTTCCACTGAAGGAAACCGTATATATTTGAAGCATGATGATCTAAACTCTCCACCATTGTATGAATAAGTATTCATTAAGCTTACGAACTGGGCAGCTTGCACAGTTGAGTTTGGCTTTAATGAAAGAAACCATGGATGCCCAAAGAGATTGTGTTATGGGATCCGCTCTGGTCCCAGAGAGGTTGTGTTATGGGATCCGCTCTGGGCCCAGAGAGGTTGTGTTATGGGATCTGCTCTGGGCCCAGAGAGGTTGTGTTATGGGATCCGCTCTGGGCCCAGAGAGGTTGTGTTATGGTATCCGCTCTGGGCCCAGCTCTCTCAAACATCTTTGTTGGATTCCATGAGAAATGTGTCTTCAATGGAATGACATCTAATTTCCACCCCTTGCACATTTTTGATTAACTAGATTTAAATCTGCAGCAACATGTAATAATTTATTGTTTATAATAATTTCCTTGCATGTCTCAGTGGGCTCCATCCTGCACTCAAATTCACCTTTGAAATGGAGCGATCAAAATGAACTCCTTTTCCTTGATGTGCTAGTTGAGAAATCTGCCATGGGTGCTCTACCACGGTGCACTGCAAGCCTGGTCATGCATGCATTGGGATCCTTACATTTGCAGCCACTATGAGATTGACCTGTCAGCAAGCTTGTAAATAGGGCCCAAGCCATTTCCTGCCATGCAAGCTTGATTCTGAAATAGGTCAAGGCTTTCCCTGTGGAGTGAACCAATCAGAGTCAAGTTGCCTAGCTTAAATTTCAAGCAGTGATTGGCAGTTAACTGTCAGTCACCATCAACTGGTGCATTCTCCATGGCAATACTTCTATCAAAGACCACTTGTCAACCAATCATCACCCTCCTCTCATACATTATAAAGTTGTTGTTTCCACCGATATTGGCATCCCTGTGATTGTCCTGAATAGCGCAATACTAAAAACTTCAACAAAATGTATTTGTTTCACAACTTTTCACCTCTTTGGCTTTGGGTCTTCTTTGACTTGATTTTATAGCAGTGCTATCTGGTTCTCGCCCCTTCTGCCAAAGGTTACAGTTTCTCTCCATCTAGCTATCTCATGACATTGAGCCCATCTATCAGATCCCCCTCAACCTTCTCTCCAACCCCACCTCCTCTCATCTATCCACGCAACTGAAGCACCTCATCCGTGGAACCATTCTGATGTGTGGTGCCCAGAATTGAACACAATACTCCAGTTGAGATTGAATCAGCGTTTGATAAAAATTCATAAGAACTTCCTTTCTATTGTATGCTATGCCTCTATTTATAAAGCTCAGGATCCCAAATGCTTTTTAACTGGTTTCTCAGCCTGCCTTGCCTGTTTTAACGATTGGTGCATGAACACCGCTAGATCTGTCGGCTCCTGCGCGCCCTTTAGAATTGTATCCTTTAGTTTATTTGTCTTTGCTCTTCCTTCCTACGGCAATGTTTCACTTCACGTTCCTCTGTGGTAAATTTCATCTGCCACTTTTCCACCTATTCTAGTTGATATTCTCCTGACGTCAGTCACCAACCTCCGAATAATATGCACGTTTTGTGCCATTTGCAAATATATTGATGTTGTGCCCTCACACCCAAGTCCAAGTCATTAATGTACATCAAAACAGTGATCGTTGAATCAATCCCGGGAAAGACCACTCTGTAAGTGCCCAGCAAAGGTTTATACCAACAAAAAGGAAGGACGGTAAAAAGAGGGAAAATCGACCGTGGATATCTAAGGAAATAAGGGAGAGTATCAAATTGAAGGAAAAAACATACAAAGTAGCAAAGATCAGTGGGAGACTAGAGGACTGGGAAATCTTTAGGGGGCAACAGAAAGCTACTAAAAAAGCTATAAAGAAGAGTAAGATAGATTCTGAGAGTAAACTTGATCAGAATATAAAAACAGATAGTAAAAGTTTCTACAAATACATAAAACAAAAAAGAGTGACTAAGGTAAATATTGGTCCTTTAGAGGATGAGAAGGGAGATTTAATAATGGGAGATGAGGAAATGGCTGAGGAACTGAACAGGTTTTTTGGGTCGGTCTTCACAGTGGAAGACACAAATAACATGCCAGTGACTGATGGAAATGAGGCTATGACAGGTGAGGACCTTGAGAGGATTGATATCACCAAGGAGGTAGTGATGGGCAAGCTAATGGGGCTAAAGGTAGACAAGTCTCCTGGCCCTGATGGAATGCATCCCAGAGTGCTAAAAGAGATGGCTAGGGAAATTGCAAATGCACTAGTGATAATTTACCAAAATTCACTAGACTCTGGGGTGGTCCCGGCGGATTGGAAATTAGCAAACGTGACACCACTGTTTAAAAAAGGAGGTAGGCAGAAAGTGGGTAATTATAGGCCAGTGAGCTTAACTTCGGTAGTAGGGAAGATGCTGGAATCTATCATCAAGGAAGAAATAGCGAGGCATCTGGATGGAAATTGTCCCATTGGACAGACGCAGCATGGGTTCATAAAGGGCAGGTCGTGCCTAACTAATTTAGTAGAATTTTTTGAGGACATTAACAGTGCGGTAGATAACGGGGAGCCAATGGATGTGGTATATCTGGATTTCCAGAAAGCCTTTGACAAGGTGTCACACAAAAGGTTGTTGCATAAGATAAAGATGCATGGCATTAAGGGGAAAGTAGGAGCATGGATAGAGGATTGGTTAATTAATAGAAAGCAAAGAGTGGGGATTAATGGGTGTTTCTCTGGTTGGCAATCAGTAGCTAGTGGTGTCCCTCAGGGATCAGTGTTGGGCCCACAACTGTTCACAATTTACATAGATGATTTGGAGTTGGGGACCAAGGGCAATGTGTCCAAGTTTGCAGACGACATTAAGATAAGTGGTACAGCAAAACGTGCAGAGGATACTGGAAGTCTGCAGAGGGATTTGGACAGGCTAAGTGAATGGGCTAGGGTCTGGCAGATGGAATACAATGTTGACAAATGTGAGGTTATCCATTTTGGTAAGAATAACGGCAAAAGGGATTATTATTTAAATGATAAAAAAATTAAAACGTGCTGCTGTGCAGAGAGATCTGGGTGTGCTAGTGCATGAGTCGCAGAAAGTTGGTTTTTAGGTGCAGCAGGTGATTAAGAAGGCAAATGGAATTTTGTCCTTCATTGCTAGAGGGATGGAGTTTAAGACTAGGGAGGTTATGCTGCAATTATATAAGGTGTTAGTGAGGCCACACCTGGAGTATTGTGTTCAGTTTTGGTCTCCTTACTTGAGAAAGGACGTACAAAGAACAACAAAGAACAAAGAAATGTACAGCACAGGAACAGGCCCTTCGGCCCTCCAAGCCCGTGCCGACCATACTGCCCGACTAAACTACAATCTTCTACACTTCCTGGGTCCGTATCCTTCTATTCCCATCCTATTCATATATTTGTCAAGATGCCCCTTAAATGTCCCTATCGTCCCTGCTTCCACTACCTCCTCCGGTAGTGAGTTCCAGGCACCCACTACCCTCTGCGTAAAAAACTTGCCTCGTACATCTACTCTAAACCTTGCCCCTCTCACCTTAAACCTATGCCCCCTAGTAATTGACCCCTCTACCCTGGGGAAAAGCCTCTGACTATCCACTCTGTCTATGCCCCTCATAATTTTGTATACCTCTATCAGGCCGCCCCTCAACCTCCTTCGTTCCAGTGAGAACAAACCGAGTTTATTCAATCGCTCCTCATAGCTTATGCCCTCCATACCAGGCAACATTCTGGTAAATCTCTTCTGCACCCTCTCTAAAGCCTCCACATCCTTCTGGTAGTGTGGCGACCAGAATTGAACACTATACTCCAAGTGTGGCCTAACTAAGGTTCTATACAGCTGCAACATGACTTGCCAATTCTTATACTCAATGCCCCGGCCAATGAAGGCAAGCATGCCGTATGCCTTCTTGACTACCTTCTCCACCTGTGTTGCCCCTTTCAATGACTTGTGGACCTGTACTCCTAGATCTCTTTGACTTTCAATACTCTTGAGGGTTCTACCATTCACTGTATATTCCCTACCTGCATTAGACCTTCCAAAATGCATTACCTGACATTTGTCCGGATTAAACTCCATCTGCCATCTCTCTGCCCAAGTCTCCAGACAATCTAAATCCTGCTTTATCCACCGACAGTCCTCATTGCTATCCGCAATTCCACCAACCTTTGTGTCGTCTGCAAACTTACTAATCAGACCAGTTACATTTTCCTCCAAATCATTTATATATACTACAAAGAGCAAAGGTCCCAGCACTGATCCCTGTGGAACACCACTGGTCACAGCCCTCCAATTAGAAAAGCATCCCTCCATTGCTACTCTCTGCCTTCTATGGCCTAGCCAGTTCTGTATCCACCTTGCCAGCTCACCCCTGATCCCGTGTGACTTCACCTTTTGTACTAGTCTACCATGAGGGACCTTGTCAAAGGCCTTACTGAAGTCCATATAGACAACATCTACTGCCCTACCTGCATCAATCATCTTAGTGACCTCCTCAAAAAACTCTTATCAAGTTAGTGAGACACGACCTCCCCTTCACAAAACCGTGCTGCCTCTCACTAATACGTCCATTTGCTTCCAAATGGGAGTAGACCCTGTCTCGAAGAATTCTCTCCAGTAATTTCCCTACCACTGAAGTAAGGCTCACCGGCCTGTAGTTCCCGGAATTATCCTTGCTACCCTTCTTAAACAGAGGAACAACATTGGCTATTCTCCAGTCCTCTGGGACATCCCCTGAAGACAGTGAGGATCCAAAGATTTCTGTCAAGGCCTCAGCAATTTCCTCTCCAGCCTCCTTCAGTATTCTGGGGTAGATCCCATCAGGCCCTGGGGACTTACCTACCTTAATATTTTTTAAGACACCCAACACCTCGTCTTTTTGGATCACAATGTGACCCAGGCTATCTACACCCCCTTCTCCAGACTCAACATCTACCAATTCCTTCTCTTTGGTGAATACTGATGCAAAGTATTCATTTAGTACCTCGCCCATTTCCTCTGGCTCCACACATAGATTCCCTTGCCTATCCTTCAGTGGGCCAACCCTTTCCCTGGCTACCCTCTTGCTTTTTTTTTTAAATAAATATTTTATTGAAAATTTTTGGTCAACCAACACAGTACATTGTGCATCCTTTACACAACATTATAACAATACAGATAATAATGACCTTTTTTTTTTATATAAACAAAAAACAACAAATAAATAAATATTAAATAACAAAAATGAAAACTAGCCCTAATTGGCAACTGCCTTGTCACAGGCTATACCCCCCCCACCCACCCCCCCCCCCATCCCTTCCCCCCCCCCCCCCCAAAGTCCTGGGCTGCTGCTGCTGCCTTCTTTTTTCCCCCATCTATCTTTCCGCAAGATATTCGACGAACGGTTGCCACCGCCTGGTGAACCCTTGAGCCGACCCCCTTAGGACGAACTTAATCCGCTCTAGCTTTATGAACCCCGCCATATCATTTATCCAGGTCTCCACCCCCGGGGGCTTGGCTTCTTTCCACATTAGCAATATCCTGCGCTGGGCTACTAGGGACGCAAAGGCCAAAACATCGGCCTCTCTCGCCTCCTGCACTCCCGGCTCTTGTGCAACCCCAAATATAGCCAACCCCCAGCTTGGTTCGACCCGGACTCCTACTACTTTTGAAAGCGCCTTTGTCACCCCCACCCAAAACCCCTGTAGTGCCGGGCATGACCAAAACATATGGGTATGATTCGCTGGGCTTCTCGAGCACCTCGCACACCTATCCTCCACCCCAAAAAATTTACTGAGCCGTGTTCCAGTCATATGTGCCCTGTGTAATACCTTAAACTGAATCAGGCTTAGCCTGGCGCACGAGGACGACGAGTTTACCCTGTTTAGGGCATCTGCCCACAGCCCCTCCTCGATCTCCTCATCTAGCTCTTCTTCCCATTTCCCTTTTAGTTCGTCCACCATAGTCTCCCCTTCGTCCCTCATTTCCCTATATATATCCGACACCTTACCATCCCCCACCCATTTCTTTGAGATGACTCTGTCCTGCACCTCTTGTGTCGGGAGCTGCGGGAATTCCCTCACCTGTTGCCTCGCAAAAGCCCTCAATTGCATGTACCTGAATGCATTCCCTTGGGGCAACCCATATTTCTCGGTCAGCGCTCCCAGACTTGCGAACTTCCCGTCCACAAATAGATCTTTCAGTTGCGTTATTCCTGCTCTTTGCCACATTCCATATCCCCCATCCATTCCCCCCGGGGCAAACCTATGGTTGTTTCTTATCGGGGACCCCCCCAATGCTCCGGTCTTTCCCCTATGTCGTCTCCACTGTCCCCAAATCTTCAGTGTAGCTACCACCACCGGGCTCGTGGTGTAGTTCCTCGGTGAGAACGGCAATGGGGCTGTCACCATAGCCTGCAGGCTGGTCCCCCTACAGGACGCCCTCTCTAATCTCTTCCACGCCGCTCCCTCCTCCTCTCCCATCCACTTACTCACCATTGAAATATTAGCGGCCCAATAATACTCACTTAGGCTCGGTAATGCCAGCCCCCCCCTATCCCTACTACGCTGTAAGAATCCCTTCCTCACTCTCGGAGTCTTCCCGGCCCAAACAAAACCCATGATGCTCTTTTCTATCATTTTAAAAAAAGCCTTCGTGATCACCACCGGGAGGCACTGAAACACAAAGAGGAATCTCGGGAGGACCACCATCTTAACCGCCTGCACCCTCCCTGCCATTGACAGTGCTACCATATCCCATCTCTTGAAATCTTCCTCCATCTGTTCCACCAACCGCGTTAAATTTAGCCTGTGCAATGTGCCCCAATTCTTAGCTATCTGGATCCCCAGGTAACGAAAGTCTCTTGTTACCTTCCTCAACGGTAGGTCTTCTATTTCTCTACTCTGCTCCCCTGGATGCACCACAAACAGCTCACTCTTCCCCATGTTCAATTTATACCCTGAAAAATCCCCAAACTCCCCAAGTATCCGCATTATTTCTGGCATCCCCTCCGCCGGATCCGCCACATATAGTAGCAGATCATCCGCATATAAAGATACCCGGTGTTCTTCTCCTCCCCTAAGTATTCCCCTCCATCTCTTGGAACCTCTCAGCGCTATCGCCAGGGGCTCAATCGCCAGTGCAAACAGTAATGGGGACAGAGGACATCCCTGCCTTGTCCCTCTATGGAGCCGAAAATATGCCGATCCCCGTCCATTCGTGACCACACTCGCCACTGGGGCCCTATACAACAGCTGCACCCATCTAACATACCCCTCTCCAAAACCAAATCTCCTCAACACCTCCCACAGATAATCCCATTCCACTCTATCAAATGCTTTCTCGGCATCCATCGCCACTACTATCTCCGTTTCACCCTCTGGTGGGGCCATCATCATTACCCCTAACAGCCTCCGTATATTCGTGTTCAGCTGTCTCCCCTTCACAAACCCAGTTTGGTCCTCGTGAACCACCCCCGGGACACATTCCTCTATTCTCATTGCCATTACCTTGGCCAGGACCTTGGCATCCACATTTAGGAGGGAAATTGGTCTGTAGGACCCGCATTGTAGCGGATCCTTTTCCTTCTTTAAGAGAAGCGATATCGTTGCTTCAGACATAGTCGGGGGCAGTTGTCCCCTTTCCTTTGCCTCGTTAAAGGTCCTCGTCAGTACCGGGGCGAGCAAGTCCAAATACTTTCTGTAAAATTCAACTGGGAATCCGTCCGGTCCCGGGGCCTTTCCCGTCTGCATGTTCCTAATTCCTTTCACCACTTCTTCTACCGTGATCTGTGCTCCCAGTCCCACCCTTTCCTGCTCTTCCACCTTGGGAATTTCCAGCCGATCCAAAAAATCCATCATTCTCTCCCTCCCATCCGGGGGTTGAGCTTCATACAATTTTTTATAAAATGTCTTGAACACTTCATTCACTCTCTCTGCCCCCCGCTCCATCTCTCCTTCCTCATCCCTCACTCCCCCTATTTCCCTCGCTGCTCCCCTTTTCCTCAATTGGTGTGCCAGCAATCTGCTCGCCTTCTCCCCATATTCATACTGTACACCCTGCGCCTTCCTCCATTGTGCCTCTGCAGTGCCTGTAGTCAGCAAATCAAATTCCACATGCAGCCTTTGCCTTTCCCTGTACAGTCCCTCCTCCGGTGCTTCCGCATATTGTCTGTCCACCCTCAAAAGTTCTTGCAGCAACCGCTCCCGTTCCTTACTCTCCTGCTTCCCTTTATGTGCCCTTATTGATATCAGCTCCCCCCTAACCACCGCCTTCAACGCCTCCCAGACCACTCCCACCTGAACCTCCCCATTGTCATTGAGTTCCAAGTACTTTTCAATACATCCCCTCACCCTTAGGCACACCCCCTCATCCGCCATTAGTCCCATGTCCATTCTCCAGGGTGGGCGCCCTCCTGTTTCCTCCCCTATCTCCAAGTCTACCCAGTGTGGGGCATGATCCGAAATGGCTATAGCCGTATATTCCGTTCCCCTCACCTTCGGGATCAATGCCCTACCCAACACAAAAAAGTCTATGCGCGAATAGACTTTATGGACATAGGAGAAAAACGAGAACTCCTTACTCCTAGGTCTACTGAATCTCCACGGGTCCACACCTCCCATCTGCTCCATAAAATCCTTAAGCACCTTGGCTGCTGCCGGCCTCCTACCAGTCCTGGACTTCGACCTATCCAGCCTTGGTTCCAACACCGTGTTAAAGTCTCCCCCCATTATCAGCTTTCCCGTCTCTAGGTCCGGGATGCGTCCTAGCATTCGCCTCATAAAGTTGGCATCATCCCAGTTCGGGGCATACACGTTTACCAAAACCACCATCTCTCCCTGTAATTTGCCACTCACCATCACGTATCTGCCCCCGTTATCCACCACTATAGTCTTTGCCTCGAACATTACCCGCTTCCCCACTAATATAGCCACCCCCCTGTTTTTCGCATCCAGCCCCGAATGGAACACCTGCCCCACCCATCCTTTACGCAGCCTAACCTGGTCTATCAGTTTCAGGTGCGTTTCCTGTAACATAACCACATCTGCTTTAAGTTTCTTAAGGTGTGCGAGTACTCGTGCCCTCTTTATCGGCCCGTTGAGCCCTCTCACGTTCCACGTGATCAGCCGAGTTGGGGGGCTTCCCACCCCCCCCCCTTGCCGGTTAGCCATCATCTTTTTCCAGCTTCTCACCCAGTTCCCACGCAGCTGTATCTCCCCCAGGCGGTGCCCCCCCGCCCACATTCTCCCGTACCCACTCCCCCCTTTCCCCAGCAGCAGCAACCCAGTAATTCCCCCCTCCCACCCCCCCCGCTAGACCCCCCGCTAGCGTAATTACTCCCCCCATGTTGCTCCCAGAAGTCAGCAAACTCTGGCTGACCTCGGCTTCCCCCCGTGACCACGGCTCGCACCGTGCGACGCCCCCTCCTTCCTGCTTCTCTATTCCCGCCATAATTATCATAGCGCGGGAGCCAAGCCCGCGCCTCTCCCTCGGCCCCGCCTCCCATGGCCAACGCCCCATCTCCTCTCCCTCCCCACCTCCCCCCATCACCACCTGTGGGAGAAAGAAAAGTTACCATACCGCAGGATTAGAACATAAAACCCCTCCATTCGCCCCACCACTTTGTCCAAACGTTCTTTTTCATAATCCACTCATTCCAGTTTTTCTTCTACAATAAAAGTCCACGCTTCATCCGCCGTCTCAAAGTAGTGGTGCCTCCCTTGATATGTGACCCACAGTCTTGCCGGTTGCAGCATTCCAAATTTTATCTTCCTTTTGTGAAGTACCGCCTTGGCCCGATTAAAGCTCACCCTCCTTCTCGCCACCTCCGCACTCCAGTCTTGATAAACGCGGATCACCGCGTTCTCCCATTTACTGCACCGAGTTTTCTTCGCCCATCTAAGGACCATTTCTCTATCCTTAAAACGGAGGAATCTCACCACTATGGCTCTGGGAGTTTCTCCTGCTCTCGGTCCTCGCGCCATCACTCGGTATGCTCCCTCCACCTCCAACGGACCCGTCGGGGCCTCCGCTCCCATTAACGAATGCAGCATCGTGCTCACATATGCCCCGACGTCCGCCCCCTCCACACCTTCAGGAAGGCCAAGAATCCTCAGGTTGTTCCTCCTTGCGTTGTTTTCCAGTGCCTCCAACCTCTCCACACATCGTTTCTGGTGTGCCTCCTGTATCTCCGACTTCACCACCAGGCCCTGTATATCGTTCTCATTCTCAGCTGCTTTCGCCTTCACGACCCGAAGCTCCTGCTCCTGGGTCTTTTGTTCCTCCTTTAGCCCTTCGATCGCCTGGAGTATCGGGGCCAACAACTCTTTCTTCATTTCCTTTTTTATCTCCTCCACGCAGCATTTCAAGAACTCTTGTTGTTCAGGGCCCCATATGAAACTGCCACCTTCCGACGCCATCTTGGTTTTTGCTTGCCTTCCTTGCCGTTGTTCCAAAGGATCCGCTGCAATCCGGCCACTTTCCTCTCCTTTTTCCATCCGTGTCCAGGGGGAACACCCTCCTGGTTTACCGCACGGTGTTTTTAGCCGTTAAAATTGCCGTTGGGGCTCCTATCAAGAGCCCAAAAGTCCGTTTCACAGGGAGCTGCCGAAACGTGCGACTCAGCTGGTCATCGCCGCACCCGGAAGTCCCCCCCCCCCCCTCTCTTGCTTTTTATGTACGTGTAAAAAGCCTTGGGATTTTCCTTAACCCTATTTGCCAATGACTTTTCGTGACCCCTTCTAGCCCTCCTGACTCCTTGCTTAAGTTCCTTCCTACTTTCCTGATATGCCACGCAGGCGTCGTCTGTTCCCAGCCTTTTAGCCCTGACAAATGCCTCCTTTTTCTTTTTGACGAGGCCTACAATATCACTCGTCATCCAAGGTTCCCGAAAATTGCCGTATTTATCTTTCTTCCTCACAGGAACATGCCGGTCCTTTATTCCTTTCAACTGCCACTTGAAAGCCTCCCACCTGTCAGATGTTGATTTGCCCTCAAACATCTGCCCCCAATCTATGTTCTTCAGTTCCCGCCTAATATTGTTATAATTAGCCTTCCCCCAATTTAGCACATTCATCCTCGGACCACTCTTATCCTTGTCCACCAGTACTTTAAAACTTACTGAATTGTGGTCACTGTTACCGAAATGCTCCCCTACTGAAACATCTACCACCTGGCCGGGCTCATTCCCCAATACCAGGTCCAGTACCGCCCCTTCCCTAGTTGGACTGTCTACATATTGTTTCAAGAAGCCCTCCTGGATGCTCCTTACAAACTCCGCCCCATCTAAGCCCCTGGCACTAAGTGAGTCCCAGTTAATATTGGGGAAGTTGAAGTCTCCCATCACCACAACCCTGTTGTTTTTACTCTTTTCCAAAATCTGTCTACCTATCTGATCCTCTATCTCCCGCTGGCTGTTGGGAGGCCTGTAGTATACCCCCAACATTGTGACTGCACCCTTCTTATTCCTGATCTCTACCCATATAGCCTCACTGCCCTCTGAGGTGTCCTCTCGCAGTACAGCTGTGATATTCTCCCGAACAAGTAGCGCAACTCCGCCTCCCCTTTTACGTCCCCCTCTATCCCGCCTGAAACATCTAAATCCTGGAACGTTTAGCTGCCAATCCTGCCCTTCCCTCAACCAGGTCTCTGTAATGGCAACAACATCATAGTTCCAAGTACTAATCCAAGCTCTAAGTTCATCTGCCTTACCCGTAATGCTCCTTGCATTAAAACATATGCACTTCAGGCCACCAGACTCGCTGTGTTCAGCAACTTCTCCCTGCCTGCTCTGCCTCAGAGCCACACTGTCCCTATTCCCTAGTTCTCCCTCAATGCTCTCACCTTCTGACCTATTGCTCCCGTGCCCACCCCCCTGCCATACTAGTTTAAACACTCCCGTGTGACACTAGCAAACCTCGCGGCCAGGATATTTATGCCTCTCCGGTTTAGATGCAACCCGTCCTTCTTATACAGGTCACACCTGCCCCGGAAGAGCTCCCAGTGGTCCAGATAATGGAAACCCTCCCTCCTACACCAGCTGTTTAGCCACGTGTTTAGTTGCTCTATCTTCCTATTTCTAGCCTCACTGGCACGTGGCACAGGGAGTAATCCCGAGATTACAACCCTCGAGGTCCTGTCTTTTAACTTTCTGCCTAGCTCCCTGAACTCCTGCTGCAGGACCTCATGCCCCTTCCTGCCTATGTCGTTAGTACGAATATGTACAACGACCTCTGCCTGTTTGCCCTCCCCCTTCAGGATGCCCTCTACCCGTTCGGAGACATCCTGGACCCTGGCACCAGGGAGGCAACATACCATCCTGGAGTCTCTTTCACGTCCACAGAAGCGCCTATCTGTGCCCCTGACTATAGAGTCCCCTATTTCTATTACTCTTCTGCGCTTTGACCCTCCCTTCTGAACATCAGAGCCAGCCGTGGTGCCACTGCTCTGGCTGCTGCTGTTTTCCCCTGATAGGCTATCCCCCCCGACAGTATCCAAAGGGGTATATCTGTTCGAGAGGGGGACAACCACAGGGGATTCCTGCACTGACTGCCTGCCCTTTCTGGTGGTCACCCATTTCTCTGCCTGCACCTTGGGTGTGACCACATTTACATAACTGCGATCTATGACGCTTTCCGCCACCTGCATGCTCCTAAGTGCATCCAATTGCTGCTCCAACCGAACCATGCGGTCTGTGAGGAGCTCCAGTTGGGTGCACTTTCTGCAGATGAAGCCATCCGGGACGCTGGAAGCCTCCCGGACCTGCCACATCTCACAGTCAGAGCACAGCACCCCTCTAACTGACATTGCGTTAATTAATTAAAAATAAAATTTGTCTTTTTTAAAAAAATAATATTTTTTTAAAATTTCAAAGTTACTAGCACTAGATTTCTAATACAAATGCGATAGCTAACTATAGTACTCTCCGATCTCTGGCTTAGATATCCCTCTAAATTATAATTAAGTTATTATGTTTAATTAGTTACCAAATACTCAATTTTTTTTAAAATTTAGTGTAGAATCCCACCCAGCCACCCTGGCCACTGCTTTTCTGTGATGTCACGTCAGTTTCCCCCCGACACACACAATTTGAAAAAAGGTATAAAAGTAAAAATGAGTAAAAATGACTTACTTACCTTCTGAGTGGTAGTGTCTTAGATGTTCTCAGGTTCTCTCGCTGACAGAGACTGCTCCTCCACCTCCGAACCTTGACCTGCACAATGCTAATAATATAATATGGCACTTACCTCACACCAATGGGTCTTATTATTAGGTTAGAGGAGGAGGGCGGGTGGGAGACACTACACGTGTAGTGTCTCGGGTTTCCCCTCCACCAGAATGTATTGGTTGGGGGGGTGGGGGGGACTTCCCAGAGGTCCGCGGGTCGAACGTCCGGTTCCCGCCTTATATAAAAACAAATAAAACAGAAAAGAAGAACAGACACGGGACCAGGTAAGGGTTTTTAAATTCACTACTTACCTCCCAGAAGGCCCCTGCGCACCGCTGCCGCCGAAATCCGAAGGGCTGCTCCTGTAAAGGTAAGGCTTTTTAAAGTAAGTACTCACCTCCCAGAAGGCCCCTGCGCACCGCTGCCGCCGAAATCATGTCAGATGTTGATTTACCCTCAAACATCCGCCCCCAATCTAGGTTCTTCAGTTCCTGCTTAATATTGTTATAATTAGCCTTCCCCTAATTTAACACATTTACCCTAGGACCACTCTTATCCTTGTCCACCAGCACTTTAAAACTTAAAGAATTGTGGTCACTGTTCCCGAAATGCTCCCCTACTGAAACCTCTACCACCTGGCCGGGCTCATTCCCCAATACCAAGTCCAGTACAGCCCCTTCCCTAGTTGGACTGTCTACATATTGTTTTAAGAAGCCCTCCTGGATGCTCCTTACAAACTCTGCCCCGTCTAAGCCCCTGGCACTAAGTGAGTCCCAGTCAATATTGGGAAAGTTGAAGTCTCCAATCACAACAAGCCTGTTGTTTTTACTCTTTTCCAAAATCTGTCTACCTATCTGCTCCTCTATCTCCCGCTGGCTGTTGGGAGGCCTGTAGTAAACCCCCAACATTGTGACTGCACCCTTCTTATTCCTGATCTCTACCCATATAGCCTCACTGCCCTCTTAGGTGTCCTCCCGTAGTACAGCTGTGATATTCTCCCCAACCAGTAGCGCAATTCAGCCACCCCTTTTACATCCCCCTCTGTTCCACCTGAAACATCTAAATCCTGGAACGTTTTGCTGCCAATCCTGTCCTTCCCTCAACCAGGTCTCTGTAATGGCAACAACATCATAGTTCCAAGTACTAATCCAAGCTCTAAGTTCATCTGCCTTACCCGTAATACTTTTTGCATTAAAACATATGCACTGCAGGCCACCAGACCAGCTGTGTTCAGCAACTCCTCCCTGTCTGCTCTGCCTCAGTGCCTTACTGGCCCTATTCCCTAGTTCTCCCTCAATGCTTTCACCTTCTGACCTATTGCTCCGGTGCCCACCCCCCTGTCATAGTAGTTTAAACCCTCCCGTGTGATACTAGCAAACCTCGCGGCCAGGATATTTATGCCTCTCCATTTTAGATGCAACCCGTCCTTCTTATACAGGTCACACCTGCCCCAGAAGAGCTCCCAGTGCTCTAGATAACGGAAACCCATCTTCCTACACGTGTCTGAGAGTGTGGTGGAGGCAGAGTCACACAGTGAGTGGTTAGGATCTGGAATGTACTGTCTGTGAGTGTGGTGGAGGCAGATTCACACAGTGAGTGGTTAGGATCTGGAATGTACTGTCTGAGAGTGCGGTGGAGGCAGAGTCACACAGTGAGTGGTTAGGATCTGGAATGTACTGTCTGAGAGTGTGGTGGAGACAGATTCACACAGTGAGTGGTTAGGATCTGGAATGTACTGTCTGTGAGTGTGGTGGAGGCAGAGTCACACAGTGAGTGGTTAGGATCTGGAATGTACTGTCTGAGAGTGTGGTGGAGACAGATTCACACAGTGAGTGGTTAGGATCTGGAATATACTGTCTGTGAGTGTGGTGGAGGCAGATTCACACAGCGAGTGGTTAGGATGTAGACTGTACTGTCTGTGAGTGTGGTGGAGACAGATACATACAGTGAGTGGTTAGGATCTGGAATGTACTGTCTGTGAGTGTGGTGGAGACAGATTCACACAGTGAGTGGTTAGGATCTGAAATGTACTGTCTGTGAGTGTGGTGGAGGCAGATTCACTCAGCGTGTGGTTAGGATCTGGAATGTACTGTCTGAGAGTGTGGTGGAGACAGAGTCACACAGTGAGTGGTTAGGATCTGGAACGCACTGTCTGAGAGTGTGGTGGAGACAGAGTCACACAGCGAGTGGTTAGGATCTGGAATATACTGTCTGTGAGTGTGGTGGAGACAGATTCACACAGCGAGTCGTTAGGATCTGGAATGTACTGTCTGCGAGTGTGGTGGAGGCAGAGTCAATCGAGGCATTCAAGAGGGAATTGGATTATTATCTGAAGAGAAAGAATGTGCAGGGCGACAGGGAGATGGTGGGTGGTGCCCCTCAGCTGAATTAGTCATTCAGAGAGCCAGCACAGACATGATGTGCCAAAATTCCTCGTGTTGCAAATTCTATAGTTTCATGAAATAACACAAATCCAAACATTGCAGTGAATGAGCAATGTCAATTTTAATCTTCAGCGGGCAGCACGGTGCGGCAGTGGGTTTGCACTGCTGCCTCACGGCGCCGAGGTCCCAGGTTTGATCCCGGCTCTGGGTCACTGTCCGTGTGGAGTTTGCACATTCTCCCCGTGTTTGCGTGGGTTTCGCCCCCACAACCCAAAAAAATGTGCAGGATAGATGGATTGAACATGCTAAATTGCCCCTTAATTGGAAAAGCTTCAGCTAACAGTAAAGTTGTGCTTGCACTGAAACAGGAAATGCTGGAAATGTTCAACAGGTCTGGTAGCACCTGTGGAGCGAGAAACCGAGTTAACGGGTGGAATTCTCCCATCCGCTTGCTCCGTGTTCATGGTGGGCAGGAGCAGAGAATCTGGCGGTAAGGAAACAGTCAGAAACCCACTGGTGTAATAACAACTTCCATTTGAAAGTGTCAAAATAGATAAGTCCCCTGGGCCGGATGGGATTTATCCTAGGATTCTCTGGGAAGCTAGGGAGGAGATTGCTGAGCCTTTGGCTTTGATCTTTAAGTCATCTTTGTCTACAGGAATAGTGCCAGAAGACTGGAGGATAGCAAATGTTGTCCCCTTGTTCAAGAAGGGGAGTAGAGATAACCCCGGTAACTATAGACCAGTGAGCCTTACTTCTGTTGTGGGCAAAGTCTTGGAAAGGTTTAGAAGAGATAGGATGTATAATCATCTGGAAAGGAATAATTTGATTAGTGATAGTCAACACGGTTTTGTGAAGGGTAGGTCGTGCCTCACAAACCTTATTGAGTTCTTTGAGAAGGTGACCAAACAGGTTGATGAGGGTAAAACAGTTGATGTGGTGTATATGGATTTCAGTAAAGCGTTTGATAAGGTTCCGCATGGTAGGCTACTGCAGAAAATACGGAGGCATGGGATTCAGGGTGATTTAGCAGTTTGGATCAGAAATTGGCTAGCTGGAAGAAGACAAAGGGTGGTGGTTGATGGGAAATGGTCAGACTGGAGTCCAGTTACTAGTGGCGTACCACAAGGATCTGTTTTGGGGCCACTGCTGTTTGTCATTTTTATAAATGACCTGGAGGAGGGCGTAGAAAGTTGGGTGAGTAAATTTGCAGATGACACTAAAGTCGGTGGAGTTGTGGACAGTGCGGAAGGATGTTACAAGTTACAGAGAGAAATAGATAAGCTGCAGCGTTGGGCTGAGAGGTGGCAAATGGCAGAAAATGTGAGGTGATTCATTTTGGAAGGAATAACAGGAAGACAGAGTACTGGGCTAATGGTAAGATTCTTGGTAGTGTGGATGAGCAGAGAGATCTCGGTTTTCATGTACATAGATCCCTGAAAGTTGCCACCCAGGTTGAGAGGGTTGTTAAGAAGGCGTACGGTGTGTTAGCTTTTATTGATAGAGGGATTGAGTTTCAGAGCCATGAGGTCATTTTGCAGCTGTACAAAACTCTGGTGCGGTCGCATTTGGAGTATTGCGTGTAATTCTGGTCGTCGTATTGTAGGAAGGATGTGGAAGCATTGGAAAGGGTGCAGAGGAGATTTACCAGAATGTTGCCTGGTATGGAGGGAAGATCTTATGAGGAAAGGCTGAGGGACTTGAGGCTGTTTTCGTTAGAGAGAAGAAGGTTAAAAGGTAACTTAATTGAAGCATACAAGATGATCAGAGGATTAGAAAGGGTGGACAGTGAGAGCCTTTTTCCTCGGATGGTGATGTCTAGCACGAGGGGACATAGCTTTAAATTGAGGGGAGATCAATATAGGACAGATGTCAGAGGTAGTTTCTTTACTCAGAGAGTAGTAAGGGCGTGGAATGCCCTGCCTGCAACAGTAGTGGACTCGCCAACACTAAGGGCATTCAAATGGTCATTGGATAGGCATATGGACAATAAGAGGATAGTGTAGATGGACTTTAGAGTGGTTTCACAGGTCGGCGCAACATCGAGGGCTGAAGGGCCTGTACTGCGCTGTAATGTTCTATTTCTCCCGATGGTGGTTAATGGCGGGTTGGTTATCCCGCTGTCTGGTGGTGTGAACTGTTTGCATTGATCTAAATCTCATGGATACGCTGTGTCCAACTTCTTCTAGAAAACATGCAATGCTTTGTCCTCAACTACTTCCTGTGGTAACAAATGGCACAGGCCGACCACTCTCTGGGTGAAGAAATGTCTCCTCATCTCTGTCCTAAATGGTCTCACCCGTATCCTCAGACTGTGACCCCTGGTTCTGGACAAACCCACCATCGGGAACATCCTTCCTGCTCTGTCTAGTCCTTGTCAGAATTTTATAGGTTTCTATGACGTCCCCATTCATTCTTCTGAACTCCAGTCAATACAATCCTAACCGATCCAATCTCTCCTCACACATCAGGCCTGCCATCCCAGGAATCAGTCTGGTAAACCTTCACTGCACTCTCTCTAGAGCAACAATATCCTTCCTCAGATAAGGAGACCAAAACAGCTCACAATATTCCAGGTGTCGCCTGACCAAGGCCCTGTATAATTGCAGCAGGACGTCATGGATCCTGTACTTGAATCCTCGCACGAGAAAGGCCAAAGAACAGTGCAGCACAGGAACAGGCCCTTCGGCCCTCCAAGCCTGCGTTGATCATGATGCCCGTCTAAACTAAAAGCTTCTACACTTCCCGAGTCTGCATCCCTCTATTCCCATCCAATGTATTTGTCAAGATGTCTCTATCGTCCCTGCTTCCGCCATTTCCCCGGCAGCGAGTTCCAGGCACTCACCACCCCCTGTGTAAAAAAGACTTGCCTCGTACATCTCCTCTAAACTTTGCCCTTCGCACCTTAAACCTATGTCCCCTAGTAATTGACTTTTCCACCCTGGGGAAAAGCCTCTGACTAGCTGCTATGTCTTTGCCTCTCATAATTTTGTAAACGTCTATCAGGTCGCCCCTCAACCTCTGTCGTTCCGGTCGTTCCACTGAAAACAATCTGAGTTTATCCAACCTCTCCTCATAGCTAATGCCCTCCAGACCAGGCAACATTCTGGTAAATCTCTTCTGCACCCTCTCTAAAGCCTCCACATTCTTCTGGTAATGTGGCGACCAGAATTGTGCACAATATTCCAAGTGTGGCCTAACTAAGGTTCTGTACAGCTGCCAGCATGACTTGCCAATTTTAATACTCAGTGCCCCGACCGATGAAGGAAAGAATGTTGTATATCTTCCTGACTACCTTAACCACCTGCGTTGCTCCTTTCAGTGATCTGAGGACCTATATGCCCAGATCTCTCTGCCTGTCAATATTCCTAAGGGTTTTGCCATTTACTGTATACTTCCCACCTGTATTGCACCTTCCAAAATGCATTACCTCACATTTGTCCGGATTAAACTCCATCTGCCATTTCTTCGCCCAAGTCTGCAACCGATCTATATCCTGCTGTATCCTCTGACATTCCGAAACACTATCTGCCACTCCACCAACCTTTGTGTTGTCTGCAAACTTACTAATCAGACCAATTACATTTTTCCAAAATCATTTATATATACTACAAACAGCAAAGGTCCCAGCACTGATCCCCGAGGAAGGCCACTGGTCACAGCCCTCCATTCAGAAATGCACCCTTCCAGTGCTACCCTCTAAGACCTGTATCCATCTTGTCAGCTTTCCTCTGAACCCGTGTGATTTCATCTTTTGTACCAGTTTGCCATGAGGAACGTTGTCAAAGGCTTTGCTAAAGTCCATGTAAACAACATCCACCTCCCTTCCTTCATCAATTGTCTTTGTCATTTCCTCAAAAAACTCTATCAAGTTAATGAGACACGACCTCCCGTTCACAAAACCGTGCTGCCTCTTGCTAATAAGTCGATTTGTTCCCAAATGGGAGTAAATCCTGTCCCGAAGAACCTTCTCCAATAATTTCCATACTACTGATGTAAGGCTCACCAGCATGTATTTTCCTTTATTATCCTCGCCACCCTAATTAAACAAAGGAACAACATTGGCTATTCTCCAGTCCTCTCACCTGTAGCCAATTGCTGCAGTTCCCCCAGGCACCCCTGTAGATTGGAAAATGAGTGATTAAAGGGAAATGTTTGTGAAGCTGTCATGGTGGGAGGGGCTCACCTCGATAGATGACCGCACATACAGTCTCTTGATGGGTGGGTTGAGGTCCATATGGGACTCTGACACTTTACAGGCGATGGGGTGGGTAGAGGGAGGGTATGAACATCCACCACAAATACCATGGGTTCCCGTATTATCGGGAAGGCTGGAGAATAACAGGAGGAGGCTCTACCTTAGCATTGTGAAGCTCAAGGGACTTACCACCACTTTCTTGCAGGCATTTGGGGATAGGTAACACATACCGGCTCAGCCAAAGGGCGATGGGTCGATCCTCTCTTGTTGGAGATGGTCATGTGTGGCATTTGTGTGGTGTGTATGTTACTTGCCACTTGTCAGTCCAAGCTGGATGTTGTCCAGGTTTTGCTGCATTTGGACATGGACACTTTAGTATCTGAGGAGTCGCGAACATTGTGCAGTCATCTGCGAACATCCCCACTTCTGACCTTATGGTGGAAAGGTCATTGATGAAGCAGCTGAAGATGGTTGTGATGACGTAACTTAACCATAGAATGGTTACAGCACAACCTGTGCAAACGTGACCCTCAATACAAATTTACCTTCTTTCCAGTCAATCCACAGCCCTCTATCACTGCCCGCAAAACCTCTTATTACTTTGCCCTTTTTCCATAACCTCAGTTTACACCCTTTAAGTGCTTAGCAGCACATTCTAAGCTCTCTGCCTCAGTAGCCACTTGCAATAAAGCATTTCATATTTTAATAACCTTTTGTAAAACATTACTTCTGTTTTCCCCTTTCATTCTGCTGCTGATCATTCTGTCGTGCATTGAAAACCATCTTACTCCTCCTACCACCCTACACTGCAATCCGTCTCAAACCAGCTTTTGGGCACCTCTCTTGACCTTGTTTCAAAACTATGATTTTCTTTCAAAGATTGATTTCAATGAATTTCCACAGCACCCTTTACAGGGCGTTCGGCAAGGAAGGAAAGAAAGAATAATGTGACTTGCACCTTCCATGACAGGATCTCCTGAAGCACTTTCCACCAATTAAAGTGTAGTCACTGTTCTGAACTAGGAAACGCGACTTCCAATTTTTGTTTTAGTTGGTTGAGGGATAAATATTATCCAGGACACTGTGGGGATCTCTTCTGGGGAAGTGCCATCCTTTAATTAGATTTCCTTGCTCGACTGTCCAGATGCTGGAAACTGTGGTTGACCTATTAGATTCTTGGAAGCTTGCATCAAGTGGTTCCCTGCAGGATGATGCTTGCATGACAGTGCAATTGAATTCCTGCTGCTATTAGTCACTGAAAAGATTTGGGAAAGTTAAGGGGCAGCACGGTAGCACAGTGGTTAGCACAGTTGCTTCACAGCTCCAGGGTCCCAGGTTCGATTCCCGGCTTGGGTCACTGTCTGTGCAGAGTCTACACGTTCTCCCCGTGTCTGCGTGGGTTTCCTCCGCGTGCTCCGGTTTCCTCCCACAGTCCAAAGATGTGCAGGTTAGATGGATTGGCAATGCTAAATTGCCCTTAGTGTCCAAAAAAAGGTTAGGTGGGGTTACGGGGATAGGGTGGCGGTGTGGGGATAGGGTGGAGGTATGGGCTTAGGTAGGGTGTTCTTTCTAAGAGCTGGTGTACACTCGATGGGCCGAATGGCCTTCTTCTGCACTGTAAATTCTATGATTCTATGAAGTCCGTGTCCTGTCAGGAAGCAGCCTTGATGGTCAAGATAAGAGAGTCCGGATTGCAGGGTAAGAAGGCAGGGAGCAGGGAATGTGAAGATCCCATTGTTAAGCTGGGGTGAGATTGCGTTGATTTGTTCATGAACCACTCCTGGTGTTATTAAGATATGACACTCTGCATTGTGCCTCCCTTTCACAAAGAAGCAAAGTGTGCTGTGATGTAATTGTGTTATCCGGGTAAGCTGTGATTTACGCAGGATTTGAAGCAATTGCTTTATTTACTCAGCCAACAGTGCCTATTTCAACAGTCTCGACCAACGACAGCGGCCGAAACTACTGCACAGTCTGGCAATAAAAGCAGGATTATTTTACCAGCAAAATGTAGTGAATGGAAAATACTTTTGGAATACAAATTATGTATGTAAAATCAATCCCAGTTACTCACAGCAGTGCGATCTCCACACATGATTGGCCGAGCAATTGCCCAATCATCTCCATTCTGGGTAGGAATAGTGATGTCACTAAATGCAAGCCGTCAAAAATACCCAGTTGTGATGGCAAGATTGGAAGGATAATTTTAGGCTTGAATTGCCTCCAGTATGTCTGTGCATCTCGAAGTAGTCTGTCAGGTGTGGCAAAAGCGGACAACAGCCTGAATTTTAGGCCTGATACGCAATTGGGCACTTTAAATTAAGAATTGGACATTTTAAATCACAGCCGCAGTCATCCCTCAGGCATTTTCCGCCGTTAGCACATATGGAGTAAGGGTACGCGAGGACAGTACACCTGAAGGTGGACCCCTGGGGCTGGGTTCCTGGTGTCCTGCAAAGTTGTAATCGGCAGCTCCATTGAGCGTTACGACCCCCACCCCGAGACCTCGTTGGCTGAGGACCAGAGAAGCTTCTGGAAGGACACAAAGCAGGGTATAAGGAAGAGGAATCCAGAGACCTTCCACAGTGAAGACTCGGTGCAGAGTCAATAGAGAAGACTGCACAGCGGGCCAGAGGACAGAAGGAAATAGCGTGCGAGACCTACCTTTGGGGATGAGGGCCCTGAGACACCGAGACCCAGAGAATTGGACGCACAGCTCGAGTAGCGTTAAGAATCTTTTAAAATATATTTTATTCCAAACATCCTCAACAAAACATCACATAACACCATTAAAACGCAGCGCATGCAGTTTGTTCAATTTTCCCCCTTTTAATCTCCATCCCACACTAAACAAGTCCTCAAAACTGGACAGAAAACAGCCTCCACCTTACTATAAACCCATCTTCCGAACCCATGACGGCAAACCTAATTCTCTCCGATGTGAGGAACTCGTACAGCTCCCCCACCCATGCCGCAACCCCTGGTGGTGCTGCCGACCTCCAATTCAAAAGAATCCGTCACCGGGCAATCAGAGAGGCGAGGGCCATGACATTGGCCCTCTTCCCCTCCTGCACACCCGGCACCTCCGACACCCCAAGTAGCGCCACCATAGGGTCTGGCGCCAGCTTCACCCCCACAATCCCCGCCACACTCGAACACCGCCACCCAATTTTGTACACCCCATAATGTGGGAATGGTTCGCCGGCCCCCTCCAATACCTCTCGCTCACATCCGCCACTCCCGGGAAGAATCCACTCACTCGCCGTTGGCAACTCAAACCCCTCGCGCAACTCCTCCAAACCAGCAAGCATACCCTCCGCAAACAGGTCCCTAACCCGCACTATTCCGTCCTCCTGCCACTTTCTATGCTTCCCAACCATTCCCCTGGCATAAGTCTATGATTCCCACAGAGCAGGGCCAACACTGACGACATCTGCCCGTCGTTTAAAATGCCTCCTCAGCTGGTTCCAAATTCTAATTGATGACTCCACTGGGCTACTCGCATACTTCCCCGGGGGAAAAAGGCAATGGGGCCGCCATCAGGGCCCTCAGACCTGTCCCCTAGCACGGATTCCTTCACCGGCCGGACCCAATCTGACTCCCCCCAGCTTTGCATCTTTTCGGTATTTGCCGCCCAATAATAATGCAGCAAATTTGGAAACGCCAGCCCCCCTTCACGCCTCCGCCTTTGCAACATGGTCCTACTTACCCTCTGCATTCTGCCCGCCCAAACAAACTCCAATATCAACTTGTCTACACTCCGAAAAACGGTCTTTGGGAGAAACATTAGGAGGGACTGGAAGATAAACCAAAATCTTGGCAGCACATTCATTTTTACCACCTGTACCTTCCTGCCAGAGTCAGGTGCAGGGCATTCTACCTTTTAAAGTCCCTCCCAACCTCCGCTACCAAGCCAGTAATCTTCCACTTGTGCAGTGGAGGCAGGCAAAGCTATCGCCAGGGGCGAGAGTAGACACCCGTCTCGTCCCCCTGTGCAACCCAAAATATCCTGAATTCATCTCATTTGTGCCATGGGGGACATGTACAATTGCCGCACCCATGCTGTGAATACCCTCATTGAACATACTGAAAATGAAATGAAAATCAGCTGGTGGGGGGCCAATTCTGCTGCAAACTGCTTATAAAACTCCGCCGGGAAGCCGTCCATAAGAACATAAGAACTAGGAGCAGGAGTAGGCCATCTGGCCCCTCGAGCCTGCTCCGCCATTCAATGAGATCATGGCTGATCTTTTGTGGACTCAGCTCCACTTTCCAGCCCGAACACCATAACCCTTAATCCCTTTATTCTTCAAAAAACTATCTATCTTTACCTTAAAAACATTTAATGAAGGAGCCTCTACTGCTTCACTGGGCAAGGAATTCCATAGATTCACAACCCTTTGGGTGAAGAAGTTCCTCCTAAGCTCAGTCCTAAATCTACTTCCCCTTATTTTGAGGCTATGCCCCCTAGTTCTGCTTTCACCCTGGTGCCTTCCCTGACTGCATCATGCCAATGCATTCCATTACTTCCCGCAACCCTCGTGGCTCCTCCAGTCTGCCGCTACCCTTCACCAGCTTCGGGAACTCCAACCCGTTCAGGAACTGATGCATCCCTGCCTCCTCCCCACCAGGCTCGGTCCTGTACAGCCCTTGATGGAAGACCTCGAACACCTCATTAATTCTCTCCGGCTCCGGCACTACCCCTCTCCCTGCCGCCCTCACCTGCACGATTTTCCTCAACGCTGCCTGCCACCGCAACTGATGGGCCAACAGACAACCCGCCTTCTCCCCACACACGTGTTGCACCCGTCGAGCACGCCGTGGCTGCCCCACCGCCTTCCATGTCATCAACCGATCAAACTGCCCCTGCAAGCTTCTTTCTTTGAGCCAGTAACTCCCTAGTTGTGGCCTCAGACTACCTCTTGTCCACCTCCTCTATCTTTTCCAGCAGCCTTCGCCTCGCCTCCCTCTCCGGCCTATCTCTGTGGGCCATCAACAAAATGACTTCTCCCCAAACCACTGCCTTCAAAGCTTCCCAAAATATGGTCGCCAAAACCTCCCCGTTTTGATGAAGCTCCTTCTCATTCTTGATCGACCCTGTCACCTTACCGCAAAACTCTTGAACTGCCAACAGCACTGGATCCAACCTCCATCCCAGCCTCATCTCCCCTCCGACTTAAGCCTAACATCCAGGAAATGCAGCATTTGGTCTGAGATCATAATCCCCGCGTATTCCGCCTCCACCAGCCCCGACAAAACTGCCTTGCTCACCACAAAAACGTCAATTCAGGAACACGCCAGATGAACAAGCGAGAATAATAATATAATATTCACTTATTGTCACAGGTAGGCTTCATTGAAGTTTCTGTGAAAAGCCCCTAATCGCCACATTCCGGCGCCTGTTCGGGGAGGCCGGTACGGGAATTGAACCTGCGCTGCTGCCTTGTTCTGCGTTACAAGCCAGCTTGTTAGCCCACTTTGCTAAAGAAGGAGTCCTCCCTCTTTCCCCCCCCCCCCCCCCAGGGTGTCGAAACCTCCACGGATCCACGATCCCCATCTGCTCCATAAATCCCCTAACCCCTTCGCCATTCCCGACTTCCCCCATTGACTTAGAACTCGACCTGTCCACCCTCGGCTCCACTAAAATCCCAACCCATAATCAATTGGTGAGAGTCCAGCTGCGGAATCGCTCCTAACAGCTTCCTCACAAACTCAACATTGTCCCAACTGGGCACATTCACCAGCATGGCCGGTGCTTCTACTAATATCCAGCTAACTACCACAAACCTACCCCCTGCTTTCTGCACTTTTTCACCAACACAAACCCCGTTTCCTTACAAAACAAGATCGCGACCCTCCTCGACTTCGAGTCAAATCCCGAGTGGAACGTTTGCCCCACCCACCCCATCCTCACCCGGATCTGACCCGTCACCCACAAGTGTGTCTCCTGCAAGAAAATTACCTCTGCCTTCAAAACATTTAGGTGTACGCACACCCGTTACCGTTTGGCTGGCCCATTCAGCCTGCATCACAATTCTTACAGGAGGCTTCTGCCTCCCCGCTCCCCTAGGATCTGCCATCGTCACCCAACTTGGCCTCTACCCAGCCCCGCATCTCCACCCTAAACCGGGCCCTCCCAAGGTGGCTGCACCTCCGTCCATACCCAACTTTGTTCACCATTCCAACTATGTTGCACCCCTCCCTCCTCCCCCTATGCGGCTAACCACGGCAGCCCCCCCGTCCCCCTCACTCCTCTTCCGTTCACTAGCATTGCCTGGCAGCGTGGCGACTCCCACCTGGAGGCCCAAACAACGGGCTCTCCCTACTCACTGATAAATTTGGTTGAATTTTAATTTGTCCTTCGTTGTCCTGGGCAAAACGTTTAAATGAAGTGTCTGCAGTTTTACAGGCATCACAGGAAAGTGTCTGACACGAATAACTTGCTCAACCATATTCAACCCGTAGAAGCGGGAGATTTCATAGAATCATAGAATTTACAGTGCAGAAGGAGGCCATTCGGCCCATCGAGTCTGCACCGGCTCTTGGAAAGAGCACCCTACCCAAGCCCACACCTCCACCCTATCCCCATAACCTAGTAACCTCACCCAACACTAAGGGCAATTTTGGACTCTAAGGGCAATTTAGCATGGCCAATCCACCTAACCTGCACGTCTTTGGACTGTGGGAGGAAACCGGAGCACACGGAGGAAACCCACGCAGACACGGGGAGAACGTGCAGACTCCGCACAGACAGTGGCACAAGCTGGAATCAAACCTGGGACCCTGGAGCTGTGAAGCAATTGTGCTAACCACCGTGCTACCATGCTGCCCGGTAGCCCATTAAGTCCACATGCCCTTGGAAAGAACACCCTTCTTTAGCCCCACGCCTCCATCCTATCCCCCTTTATTCCTGGAACCCAGTAACCCCACCTAACCTTTTTTTGGACGCTGAGGGCAATTTGTCATGACCAATCCACCTAACCTGCACGTCTTTGGAATGTGGGAGGAAACCGGAGCACCCGGAGGAAACCCACGTAGACATTCAGGCCATCGGGTGGACCTCGTTCCATTAACTTGTTTAATTTAGTTAAATCCATGTAGGTTCTAATTCTGACTGTGATCATTCCTGCGATTGTGATCGTTCCTGAACATCATTTTGTTGGCGGGGTGTCTGGTGTTATAACTCCTTGGTTGTACCTTTGCAATTTGACCCTTGACTTTGTTAAAGAGTGGGTGAGGGAACTTCCCCGATGTAAAGAGGAAAACTGGCTTAGCATCTGCTCTGAGGATGCACTTCCCCTTCAGTCTTCTGAAGCCCGCAAATAATATTAGAACTTCATTCCTGAATGTCCTGCTGTAATGCTCATCAGCAACTTCAACTTTATAAATTAACTTCAATTTTATGTATGCCTTCCTGCTTGGTCAAGACGATTCTTGATTCCGGATAACAATCAGAGGTTCAATGATTTATTTATCTTTGTACTTCGAGTTTGCCATGTGTTTGCCTATGACTTTCAGTGTAGTCCCATCTAGATCCTGATGAAGACTGCAGTGTCTTGTGCTGACGCCATTATACTTGGTCGGTTAAGATAAATTCCTCCCATGCCTAATTTAAAATTTGTGAGGTGTCATCCACTGAAGTTAAATGCTGCTCTATTTACTTTCTATTTTACTTAATTCCCTTAGGAAAGTTATTTTCTTTGTGTGTAGTTCCTCAGCTTGTTGTTCTCAGCCACTAGTCGCCACATCCCGGTGCTTGTTCGGGTACGCTGAGGGAGAATTCAGAATGTCCAATTCACCTAACAAATAGTCTTTCGGGACTTGTGGGAGGAAACCCACGCAGACACGGGGAGAACGTGCAAACTCCGCACAGACAGTGACCCAAGCCGGGAATCGAACCTGGGACCCTGACGTTGTGAAGCATCGGTGCCAACCACTGTGCTACCATGCCGTCCATGTATTCTGTGCTGCCCACTCTGCTGTTTTCTGCTGTGTAGCTTTTTTCCTGCCGGTATAATTGAAGTGATTTGCGTGTAAAGCAAGGGCATATGAAGTGAGGTGCGTGCTGATTGTTCTCAACGTTGACTGTGAGATCCTGGCATCCCTCTGTGTCCAATCAAGCGCATCTATTCATTTCATTTTTACCACTGGAAGCTGATGACATTTCTATCAATATATGAATGATTAAACATTGTCCAGAACTTATGGAATGTTTGATCTGTATTGAATGTATTCAGTCTTACTCAAGGGTCATAGCATGTCCAATTTCAATCTTGCGGCCCACTGAGATGAAGGCGGGCTACTCACTATCCGAGGCTGTCCATCACTGCTGTATGCTCCAGTAACCACTTTATTAACCTACCACGATTTGTGCACATATGTCCTCGGGTCCTCCAGCCGCCTGCCCTCTAGAATTGTGCCCTGTATTTTATTTTGCCTCTCCTCAGTCTCCCTACCAGGAGGGATCAGTGAACACTTCTCTACCACAAATTTCATCCGTCATACGTCTGCCCATTTCACCAGCCCGTGAGCCCTCTTCAAGTCTATCGCTGTCCTCCTCATAGGAGGTCAACACTCTGGTGCAGACTAAGTGATCTTTTTTGAATTCCATTTTTGCACCGTGTGCTGAGATTAAGCACAGTAAATTCTACAACATTAATATTCCGGAATTGTTAATGTTCACACAGACCGTGTAAACAGTGAATATAAATTGTACAGTCAATCTCTTTTTAATATTTGTTTTACATGGAAGTAAACTTAATTTTATATTCCTGTTCCATTCCTATTCCTTGCCTGCTTGCTTCATTGCTTTTTTGAGTTGCTTGGATTGTGTGAGGTTTTGTCGCGATAGTTGTACTTTGCCACAATCTTGTGTGAAAAAGAAATTGGGTTAATTTAAAAAAAACTTTTAATACATAATATCCACTTTCCATTTCCTTCAGACAGTGCATGCATTAAAACTTGTACTGAGGGTATAATGTACAAAACCAACCGAACGTCAAGCATTACACATGTATTGTCACTACACAGTAGCACAGTGGTTAGCACTGTTGCTTCACAGCTTGTTGGAGGGAAGAAAAACCTCAAAGTCTGTTCTCGACCGCGTGGTTAAACTTTGTTTAATTCGAAAAAACTGCGCACACAGGAGAGGCAAATTCTGCTGCTAGCTTTAGCTCGCAAAAGTCAGCTGTGATCATAGTCAGAATTACACGCATACAAAGTTAAAGTTCCTTTAGATTTACAATTAGGCATTTGATGTCATCAATTCGGTCGGAAAAATACAAGGTGATCAGTGTGCATATTTTCGGGTCCCCGTAATGGGAAAACGATTAAAGAATACAATGTTTCCTTACAATCTCATGGGCTTGTGCTTAACATATTTAACTTCTAGAAGAGGTGCGAATGTGTTGGACAATGGATCCCTTAGACTTACTGGGGCCTCCTGTGTTTTCCTTTTCATATTCAAATGCTCTGTGAGATGATTAAATCATTTCCAATATGGGTGACTTTAACCCCTTGCTTGCTGGTTTTCCCTTGACCTGTGCTATTACAATACTTTGAGACATCTTTATTATAGCAATATATATATATATATAGCAATTTCTTCCGCTAACATAGCTCCAGGGATCCGGGTTCGATTTCCACTTGGGTCACAGTCTGTGCGAAGTCTGCACGTTCTCCCCGTGTCTGCTTGGGTTCCTCCAGGTACCCCGGTTTCCTCCCACAAGTCCCGAAAGATGTGCTTGTTAGGTGAATTGGACATTCTGAATTCTCCCTCTGTGAACCCGAACAGGCGCCAGAATGTGGCGACTAGGGGATTTTCACAGTAACTTAATTGCAGTGTTAATGTAAGCCTGCTTGTGACAATAAAGGTTATTATTATTATTACAGTGTAGGAGCTAGTTTATGATTGGTAGTTTGGCAGTTCTGTTGCTGGAAAGTAATCCAGAGGACCGAATGAGTAATCTCTTGAATTTGATTTCAAATCCCACCATAGACAGTTGTAACAATTTGATTTTAATTTCAGAGCTTCTGGAAATAATAAAAATCTGCTATCATTAAAAATGATCATCAAGCTGTTGAAATACTGTAAAAATCCAACTGGTTGACTGAAGCCATTAGCTACCCTGCTGTCCTTGTTTGATCTGACCAGTGTGTGACTCCAGTCCGCAAACTTTAGATCACTGTGTGTCAATAAGGGAAGCAGGGATTACAGGGAGAAGACAGGAAAATAGGGATGAGAAAAATATCACCTATAATAGAATGGCGGAGCAGACTCGATGTGCCGAGTGGCTCCATTCTGCTTCTATGTCTTATGGTCTAAAACGTGGTTGAATCTTTATTGCCTTATGAAGCCGCAAGCTATGGGGTGGGCAATGAATGCTGACCCGCCCACACCCTGAGAATGAATTACAAAAAATTAATCATGTGGAGGAATATTTAGGGCAGCACGGTGGCGGAGTGGTTAGCACTGCTGCCTCATGGCGCCGATGAGCCGGATTCGATCCCGGCCCCAGGTCACTGTCTGTGTGGAGTTTGCACGTTCTCCCCATGCCTGCGTGGGGACTCACCCCCACAAACCCAAAGGTTCAGAATAGCTAGATTGGCCAGGCTAAATTTTCCCTTAATTGGAAAAACAGAATGGGGTATTCTAAATTTATTTTTTGAAAATGTGGAGGAATATTTGAGAAAGAGCTGCCTGGAAGACTAGCAAAACCCATGTTCTTGCACTGATCGGTTTATTCGATGTTTTAGATGCCTACGTTTAACTAAGTCAGCCATGGCTTAGTGGGTAGCACTTGTAAAGTTAGAGAGTTCAAATCTCATTTCAGAAATTTGTGTGTGCAATCCAGAATAATACTCCCAGTGCAGTATTGAAGGAGTGCTGCACTATTGTCGTGGTCTACAATTCTGCTGGTGATGTCTGACGGCACCTCATGGATGTTCCGTTTTAAGCTGCTTTATCTTTGCTAATTCTATCCCAATTAGTATGGTGGTAGTGCTGCACAATACTGGACTTCACCTCCACAGGACCTGTGTGGTAGTCAATCCTGCCTATACTGTCATGGAGAAATGCATCTGAGACTGGTCGGTTGGTGAAGACAAAGTCAAGTAGGCTTTGCGCTTCTCTTGCCACATGTTGCCAGCCCAGCCTGGCAGATACGCCCGTCAGGACTCGACCAACTCGGTCAGTCGTTGTGCACCAGGCCCGTCTCGAAGTGTGTGGAAGTCTCCCACCCAGATTACATTCTACCCTTTGCCTCTTCTGAGTGGTGTTTGAAATGATATTGTACCGATTACCTGATGAGGTGGATGGTAATTAGGATATTTCCTTGCCCATGTTTGATCTGAGTCTTCAGGGGTCTGGTGCCATTTTCCGCACCTTTTAGCAGATCTGACCTGCTAGTGGGACAGGGAATACTCCAGGATTGTGATGGAAGAGTCTGGGACACTCAAAGCACATTACGATTTGGTGAGTATGACTATGTCAGGCTATTGCTTGACTTGTCTGTGGGACAGCTCTCCCAATATTGATAAAGTCCCCAGATGTTAGTTAAGAGGACGCTTCTGGAGGAAAATGCCGTCGACGTTTCTGATGTACTGCTCGATGCCAGCTGGTCGATCGATTTTTATTTATGGATCGCCTTGTAGCAGTTTGATGAAAATGAGTGGCCTGCTAGCCTATTTCAGAGCACAGTGGAGAGTTAACCACATGTCTGGGTCTGGAATCCCTTATAGGCCAGAATGGGTAAGAATGACCGATTTCCTTCCCGAAAGGACATTAGCGATGGCTTATTATGATAGTCCTGCTGGATAAACATGGTCACTATTATTGATACTGGCTTTTTATTCCTGATTTATTTATTTAACTTGATTTTCTGAGATGCTGTGGTGAGATATGAACTCCTTTCTCTGTATCTTTAGTTCAGGCCTCTGGATTATTAGTCCAGTAGCAAGATCTCTATACAGCCTTATTTATAAACAAATTCTTAACTAATGGTTAACTTTTATGGCTGCACCCGTTGCTCCCGGCACAAGAAGTTCAAGACAGGGTGATCTCGGGTGTATGGGTCGGGGAGGGCAAGGTGCCGGAAATACACCAGGAGTTGAAAGAAGAGGGGGAAGCGCTGGTAGAAGAGTTGAAGGGTAAATGGGAGGAGGAGCTGGGAGAGAAGATCGAGGAAGGTCTGTGGGCTGATGCCCTAGGTAGGGTTAATTCCTCCTCCTCGTGTGCCAGGCTCAGCCTGATACAATTTAAGGTGGTCCACAGAGCGCACTTGACGGGAGCGAGGTTGAGTAGGTTCTTTGGGGTAGAGGACAGATGTGGAAGGTGCTCAGGGAGCCCGGGGAACCATGTCCATATGTTTTGGTCATGCCCGGCACTGGAGGGGTTCTGGAGAGGAGTGGCGGGAGCAATATCTCAGGTAGTGAAAGTCCGGGTCAAGCCAAGCTGGGGGCTAGCAATATTTGGAGTAGTGGACGAACCGGGAGTGCAGGAGGCGAAAGAGGCCGGCATTCTGGCCTTTGTGTCCCTAGTAGCCCGGCGAAGGATCTTGCTAATGTGGAAGGAGGCGAAGCCCCCCAGCCTGGAGGCCTGGATAAATGATATGGCTGGGTTCATAAAGTTGGAGAGGATTAAGTTCGCCTTGAGAGGGTCTGCGCAGGAGTTCTACAGGCGGTGGCAACCGTTCCTAGACTATCTCGCTAGAGGAAGGTCGGTCAACAGCAGCAGCAACCTTGGTTGGGGGGGGGGGGGGGGGAGGGGATGTCCTGGAAGGGGGGAGAGGGGGGGGGGGGGACTGCCTGGGAGGGTGGATGAGCAAGAGATAACATGAAGGGTTGGGGAAACTGGCACGTACGGGTGAGGGCTGTCATGATATTCAAACACACACATCATGATAGACACACCAACAGACAAATCAGAACACACAACACCACAACCAATGACAGAAAGATATAAAAGCACAGACACTACCCCCGGTGGTCAGTATTAGCTGCAGAGGAGGACCAGGACAGATCTGTTACCAAACACACTCAGGGAGACAGCACGTGCAGAGTATCCAGAACGAACTGTATTATAAGAGTTAAAATAAAATAGAGTTGTACCACATACAACTGTGTTGGCTCATCTGTGCACCAGAGCACCCAACACCACATGGTACAGGAGTGGATCGATACCTGCCGGCATACCTTAGTGTACAGAGACAACCAGCAGTGCCCAGGCAAAATGATAGAGCTCCCGGTTCCGCAGCCGCTCCAGTGCTACGGCGATCTCCGCGAAAACTGGCGGCGATTCCGGCAATGGTTCGAATTGTTCCTGGTGGCAGCTGAACTCCAAGACCTGGATGATAGCGAAAAAATTGAATTTCTCCTCACCATCGCCGGTGCAAGGGCAAGAGAAATATTCACAAGGTTCAGGTTCTTCAGGAGGCAGCAAAGGTACGATTACCAGGCAGTCCTGGACAAATTCTCCAAGTACTGTGAAGAAAACGCAATCCAATCGGCAAGTAAAGGTAAGAAAAGCTGCAGTACTCACCTCGTGGCTGGGATCCCGGAGCCCGAATTCCCAGAGGCCGAAATCCCGGGCCTGAGAGAGGGCTGGGTCGAGGTTGGCGGCCATCTTGCTAAAGGTATCACGCTAGCACAGTTGCGCGAGCAGTGCGCAGAACCGGAAGTTTCGTTTGCGCATGCGCGAGATGCTGCGCATGCGCAGTCAAGAAAACGGCCATCGGTAAAGGAACAGCGATCTGAGCATGCGCAGTCGCTTCCTACGTGCTACATACCGAGCGTCAGGATGTCAGAGGCCCCAGACTGCACCAATTTAAAGGGGAAATGTCCCAAATCCAATTTAAAAGGGAAACGTCCCAAATCAAAAAAACAAAAATCTGTTAAAGCTGTAAAACAACCTTCCCTCACCTGGAATGACAGCACAGTGCCGCAAATTGACCCAGGAGATGAATTTGACCTCCGAAGAACCCTCCGACAAGCAGTTACCTACGCACAAGCCGATGATTCCGACCTCGAATACTTCGATGACGATCTTTACAGTGTTTCCGGACCTCGCGAGCCCAATGATAGCTCCGTGGTCCTATATGACTATGACTCGGACGAACCTTTCGTGTTGCACATTGGCGGCCCCCACATTGAATCCGACGCAGATGCGGATTCATTTTTTGGATTTGAGGATCTTCAATCCAGCAGATATGACGTTCCAACTTATCAGTACCGGATGATGCTGCAGCCTGACATTAACAGACAGGGAGCGGTGCAAGCACACGGAGGGCGCCCTGCTGCCACACAGAGCGTGGTCCACGTCCCGCTCAACGTTCCCGACTCTATGAAAGAAGACATGCAAGACTCCAGAGTGCAGTCCTCGCATGAACCAGAAGTGACTCCAGTGTCACAAGCTTCCACAGCAAGCTCGTGGACAGACTCCACAATTGCAGAAATGCAAGACTCCAGAGCGCAGTCCTTGCACGGACAAGAAGTGACTCCAGTGTCACAAGCCTCCACAGAGAGCTCGTGGACAGCCTCCACGATAGAAGCAACGCAAGACTCCAGAGCGCAGTCCTTGCACGAACAAGAAGTGACTCCAGTGTCACAAGCCTCCACAGAGAGCTCGTGGACAGCCTCCACGATAGAAGCAATGCAAGACTCCAATGTGCAGTCCTTGCAGGAACAAGACCATGAGGGTCTAGCAACCTCTCCTGACCAACCAGCGGCAGACGATGCAAGTCTGCCATGCTCACGTGAACAGCAAGAAGGCTATAACAGCCTACCATGCTCCACTACACAGCAGCATGACCATGACGGTCTCTCATGCTACAATGAAGGGCACAGCGCTGAAGACTGTTCAAGCCCAACTGAAGACAAGCCAAAGGAATCGCCTCGTCCAAGCCCGAAGAAAAAAGGTTTATGCGCTGACCTTCAGGATCATTATAGCCGAACAGAGATTAATAATGCTGCACGGCCACAGAAGGATGCTGAGGATTTGCTAATGAAATTAATTGAATGTTTAACTTGCAAGGAGCAGACTGAGAATTGCCAGTGTTTTAGTACGGATCGAAAAAATGGACAAGACATTGATCCTCAGGTAATGGAAATAACACAACCTGAATCATATCTACAGCAGGGACAAATGTCTCCCTTCAACACAACGCCGCAAATCCCAACTTCGGAGACCAGCAGTTAGTCAGTAATGACTCTTCAAACCTTGAGGGGAACATTAATTGCATTGAACCTATACACACTCCACTGATTATTGAGCAGAACATTGGAGCAAGAATCCTGAGGACACCGACATCGAGTAGCCAGATAACGAATTTAAAACCCACAGCAGTTTCAAGTGAACCAAGTGTGCTTTCCACTAATGGTGAAGATGCAGATAAGGTCGACCCGATTATCCATTGTACCACACTAACCCCAGTGATTAAGCAGTTATGTATGGGGAGTATAATGTGGGCAATTGAGAACAGTAAAAGAGAGACTGTGACCATGCCAGTCCCAGCAAAATCAGACCCAGAGACCATGAAGGCATGTACATTAGACAAAGATACATATGAGGTACCTGAGAAGAAAAGTGAAACGGAATGTTCTTTGGAAAATAGTACAATGTCGATAGAAACATTGGATCCTATATTCGAGACCATACATATGGGAGAATTTGGGGGTAATAAACAAGGTTCTGCAATGTCTGGGGGAAGATTTAAAATTCCAAAGAAGAAAAGCCCAAATGAAGGACAACGGCAAGACAATGACAGTCCACCGACATGGTGTGCACCACCAGATGAAAACTCTGACAATTTACCCAACCCTAGTGAACAGCAAGCTGCTAATGAGGATCTATCCACGGGATGTGAGACGAGTGATGACAGCATCCCACTTCCCATGCAAAAGGTGCAAGGTGACAGACCTCGCCTAGTGCGTACCGAGGCACTCGACGATCACGGTGGGACCACTGACGACTGCGGTGGCGGCGCACCGCTTCCACCCTCGATGGCTCGACCCTCTCCACTGGTTGGTGCATTCCTGCATGTTCCGACTCCAGAAGTGCAGCTTCAGGGAATCTCGGCTGCCTCCAGTGAACCTGTTGGGACTCCGGACGGGGGGCATCGACGGAAGGCAGACCGGACTCCAGATGGGGAGCAGCCAAGCGCCGACTCTGATTTGCGCACGCCAGACCTTGCTCCGGACGGGCGGTGTCGCGGCCTCGGTGATGGCACGCTCAGGGTGACGGCGGATGCCACGGCGACAGGGAATGGATCGCGTGGCAGTCCCACTGGGTCGGCAGTGGCAACCAGCACTGGCGGTCCAAGATGGACACACCAATTCGCGCCATCGCCAGACGTTGATGCGAGCAACAATTCTCTCTCCAAGGCGACATGCTTCGACGTTTCTCTGCGGAGTCGCCCTTCCGGCACAGCAGGTGGCCGGAACCAGCGTGCACAGTCTCGGCCAACTTCCACATCTGGCACAGTCATCGCCTTGCATGATATTAGTGATGGTGCTACTTCGATGGCAACGACCCATCGGCTACAAGATGCCGTCCACCACAAACATAAAAAGAAAAAGACTCCACCTTGTTCCTGGCATGCAGGGCGGATGGATTGGTGCGTAGGCGCAATCAGCGAGCTTTGCGCCGCCTTCCATGCTCGCAACTGAACCGTACGCACACGCCGGATCCTCCACTGGTTCCCAAGGATGACTTCGTGGAGATGCCACGGATCATGCCCCTTCCATCGCCACCAGAACCAAAGCACAGCCAAGGCACCACTAACAAAGATGTTGAATGTTATATTTGCACGAATGAAAAAACCAAGCACTGCACGAAGTGCAACAAATGGTAAAGTAGAGACTTCGGCAACAGCATCACCTCCAACAGTCCAAGGTGAACCAGTGTGACCCCAAATCTCCACAGCTGAACCGGCTTGAGGACCAGCCCATTCTTGAGGCGGTCACCCATTAGACTGGACTTATAACGCTATTCATACGTTCAAAAAAGTCAAACACTTCTGTATTATAACCTGTTGTTGTTTATTGTACCAGATATCGTCTGACCAGACCAATGTTCAAGTTTTTTTTTTCTCTCGCATCCAAGTTTTGTTATGGTACAACCTTGTTAGTGTGACGCACCCGACATCGCCCCATGTAAATAGTTACGTCATATACACACGCTGTACACAACACACACACACACTCTTAGGTGCACTCACGACACAATTATATTTATAACCACGTAGGCACATATCTTTGTAAAAAGGGGGGATGTCATGATATTCAAACACACACATCATGATAGACACACCAACAGACAAATCAGAACACACAACACCACAACCAATGACAGAAAGATATAAAAGCACAGACACGACCCCCGGTGGTCAGTGTTAGCTGCAGAGGAGGACCAGGACAGATCTGTTACCAAACACACTCAGGGAGACAGCACGTGCAGAGTATCCAGAACGAACTGTATTATAAGAGTTAAAATAAAATAGAGTTGTACCACATACAACTGTGTTGGCTCATCTGTGCACCAGAGCACCCAACACCACAAGGGCCAGTGTACAAGGCTGTGTAAATATATCATTTTGCCATGTATATATCTTGCTCTGCGCGATTTCTCGTTTTTTTTTTGTTACTAGGGGGGGGTTATTGTTTGTAAGGGAGAAAAATTGTGTTAAAAAACTTTAATAAATATATTTTAAAAAAAAATCTTTTATGGCTGCAACTTTAACTACAGTGTTGTGTTAAATATTTTGAACAGTATGTGTGAAGTGCAAAACCAAACGGGTACACTGCTAAACTTTCACAAGTTACTGATATAAGCTGTAGTTAGGATATTGTCTGGGTTTGCGGAAGGCTTTTTCATGAGGAGTGATGAGGGAAGCGGAGACATTCTTGATTTGCAGCGAGAGAATGTTGCAAACTGCTGGAGCTGTACAAAAATGTTGAGGTGATAAATCGGTTGAAACCTTTCCTCTTACTTGGTGAACGTTGACTGAGGGGAATGTATCTGAGATCAAACACATGGAGGGAGAGATTAGGGAACTTATTTTTATACAACATAGGCTTTAAGTCAGGCAGTTCCTGAGCAGAAACATTGGGGGTGGGTGGTAATACAAAAGTGTCTAAAAAGGCTTGCAGATAAATATTTTAATGGGAAAAGTTTAAAAGGACAGGGGAATAGGGCATAATAGTTAGCATCTTTGAACACCCAGTGCATGGGATAAAAGAAGAAAGAACAAAGAAAAGTACAGCACAGGAACAGGCCCTTCGGCCCTCCAAGCCCGTGCCGACCATGCTGCCCGTTCAAACTAAAATCTTCTACACTTCCGGGGTCCGTATCCCTCTATTCCCATCCTATTCATGTATTTGTCAATATGCCCCTTACAAATCACTATCGTCCTTGCTTCCATCACCTCCTCCGACAGCGAGTTCCAGGCATCCACTACGCTCTGTGCAAAAAAACTTGCCTCGTACATCTCCTCTAAACCTTGCCCCTTGCACCGTAAACATATGCCCCCTAGTAATTGACCCCTCTACCCTGGGAAAAGGTCTCGACTATCCACTCTGTCTATGCCCCTCATAATTTTGTAGACCTCTATCAGGTCATTCCTCAACCTCCCTCGTTCCAGTGAGAACAAACCGAGTTTATTCAACATCTCCTAGCTAATGCCCACCATACCAGGCAACATCCTGGTAAATCTGTTCTGCACCCTCTCTAAAGCCTCCACATCCTTCTGGTAGTGTGGCTCCTGAATTGAACACTATATTCCAAGTGTGACCTAACTAAGGTTCTCTCCAGCTGCAACATGACTGGCCAATTTTTATACTGAAGGCGGGTTTGCCTGCTAGAAATATCTATAGTGCTGCATTATTGGCCTGGTAGACTAATGAACAAAGACATTTGATCCAAATGTTCCCAAGTGCCAATACATTAATATTTAAAGTTTAGTTTCGGAGTACTATCTTCAACACTGGGGAATAAATTGAACGGGTTATTATTTTTCCCAGTCCAATACATGGAATTATTGCACCTTATGTTCTTTGGACATCCCTCAGAGTTGACTAAGCAAGGATTGCTTTTGAAATGCAATGTCACCCTAGACATGGAGGCCAGCATGGTAAATAAGGTGGTCTAGTTGATGTGTTCTCAGTCAGTTGCAAGGCTTTAAACCATAGACTTCTGACCCTAAAGTGAGAGTGTTACTAACTAAGCCAAACTGAAAAGGCTTTCAAACCTGTTTTCACCATTTTCTGAATTGTGCCTCTGTTCTGTGACATCAAATAAATACATTGATACTTGTGCTTCTTGTTTGATTTTCCTTTTGGAAATCACGAATGATTTGCAGATTTGTTCTTGAACTTTTGTGCTAATGTAATCTAACATTACAACAAATAAACTTCAAGGTGACTAATTAATTCAAGTCTTTTGTAATCCTCTCCAGTGGATGTGAATGCCTCAAGGATAATTCAAATTTGCGAGCAATTTATTCAATTATGTTGCAATTCTGTGGGACAGAACTTGTGATTCTTTTCAGTATGATCAGTATGTTTGTATGTAAAAAGGTGTGTGTTTTCCTCCTGCAGAGTGAATGTCCCAATTAAATCATTCCAGCAGCAAGCGTTTTGTGAGTTTAAAAATAAAGATCACACACCTAACTTGACTTTGAAACAGTGTTTCATTCACTTGTTTCTCTCTCAAACTCGTACAACGATTAGATACAGATGAAGATAATATACTGTCACACCTTATAATTAGCCCAGTCTCTTTCCCGGCAGGCCTGCATTTTCTTAGATGATGTTTAGGTTGAAGTGAAGGCTTGGTAAAGCAAAGGATTCTTTAAGCTGTGAGGTTTCTTGTAGTTGAATTTTCAGGAGGTTGGTTCTCAGGTGAACTTCAAATGGAAGAGCCTGGAAACTCTTCTTCCTTTGGGATCTTCCACTTTCAACACATTACTGATGATTGACTCGGCTGCATGGATGACTTTCAGCTAGTTTGATGGCTTTCAGTAGAATACTGTATCTACAAACAACTTCTTGATGGCTTTAAAACAGAGAACAAAATGATTCCCCTATCATGTGACTTCCACAAGTTCAAAGTCCAAGGGCGGTGTGCATGTTGATTCCAATCATCTGCTGTTATCATTTGACATCTTGCGATTCATTCATCATAATACGTAAACCAGCATAATACAATGCAATATGGGGCAGCACGGTGGCGCAGTGGTTAGCACTGCTGCCTCACGGCGCCGAGGTGCCAGGTTCAATCCCGGCTCTGCGTCATTGTCCGTGTGGAGTTTGCACCTTCTCCCCGTGTCTGCGTGGGTCTCACCCCACAACCCAAAGATGTGCAGGGTAGGTGGATTGGCCATGCTGAATTGCCCCTTAATTGGAAAAAATGAATTGGTTATCTCAATTTAAAAAAAATACAATGCAATATAATAAAACAAAAGCAAGATGCTGTGGATATCGGAATTTGATACAGAAACAGAAAATGTTGGAAAAACGCAGCAGGTCTGGTAGCATCAGTGGAGAGAGAAGTCCCCTCATCCCCGCCCCCTTCACTACAGTAAATTGGCCTTTAAAAGAAACAAGCAAACTTGCATTTCAATACTTCGGAAGTGTTACTGTTGAAGGAAATACAGCAACCAATTTGTACACCGGGATGTCTCACAAACAGTATTGTAACAATGAGCAGGCAATCTGTTTTAGTGCTGTTTAACGGACAAATATTGTCCTACACGCTCGTAAAATTCCACTACTTTCTTTTGAACAATGGCTGGGATATTTTATGTTCACTGAGAAGGGCAGATGAAGTCTCTTTAACGTCTCATTGTCAAGACAGTACCTCTGATAGTGCAGCACTCTTGCTGCTGTATTTGCCCTGACAACCTAAATGGGCACAAGTCTCTGGAGAGGAACCTGAACCCATGGCCTCCTGACTCAGAAGCAGGGGTGTTACTGATTGAACGAGAGCTGACACTGAGTGACAGGGCAGCATGTCTGAAGTTGCGATTGCGTTTGCTCCGCTTGTCGGAGCGTGCATTTGTGGTGCTCCACCAAATGGAGCCTGTTGCAGCATCTGCCCATCGCAGTGTGTTGTTGAGTGACCACTCCACAGCCCCTGTGCGGCTGAAGTCCTGTCTACACGTTGAGGGCACCTTTGATCATGTTGTATAGCACCACCACTGTGCTAGAATTTACAGTGCAGAAGGAGGCCATTCGGCCTATCGAGTCTGCCCCAGCCCTTGGAAAGAGCACCCCACTTAAGCCCACGCCTCCACCCTATCCCGGTAACCTTTTAGACACTAAGGGGCAATTTAGTCTGGTCAATCTACCTAACCTGCACATCTTTGGACTGTGGGAGGAAACCAGAGCACCCGGAGGAAACCCACGCAGACACGGGAGAAAGTGCAAACTCCACACAGATAGTCACCCGAGGCCTGAATTGGACCCGGGACCCTGGAGCTGTGAGGTAGCAGTGCCTCCGTGCTGGCCCACTAAATAGGAAAGATTCGGAAGAGATCTGGCAACTCAAAACTGGGCATCCATGAGGTACTGTGGACCATCAGCTGCAGCAATTGTGGTCGGCATGGTCAACACACTACCATTGCTGTCAGGCTAGGGTTTCAACGCTGGTTCAATGAGGAGTCTAGAAGAGCATGCTAGGAACAGAAGCAGCTGTAACTAAAAATGTGTTGCCAACTTGGTGGTACTAAATTTCAAGATTTAATTGGGCGCTCAACAGTGGAAGCATTCATACTCCACTCAACCCTGCTCCTGTCTTTTCTCATCAAAACCTATCAGCATAACCCTCTTTCCCATTCCCCCTCATTTGCTTGCCTAGCCATCCCTTAAATGCATCCAGCCTATTCACTGTACACACTCCCTATGGTGGTGAGTTCCACATTCTCACCACTCTTTGGGTGAACAAAATTCATCTGAACTGCCTATTGGATTTCTTGGTAATTATCTTATTTAGCTGGCCTTGAGTTATACTCATGCTCATCAGAGGAGACATTCCCTGAATTCACCCCATTAAACCCTTTCATAATTTGATTTGATTTGATTTGATTTATTGTCACCTGTATCGAAGTACAGTGAAAAGTGTTTTTCTGCGGCCGAGGGAACGGACACAGTACGTACATAGTAGACAAAAGAATAATCAACAGAGAACATTGACAAATGGTATATCGACAAACAGTGATTGGTTACAGTGCGGAACAAGGGGCCAAACAAAGCAAATACATGAGCAAGAGCAGCATAGGGCGTCGTGAATAGTGTTCTTACAGAGAAAAGATCAGTCCGAGGGGGAGTCATTGAGGAGTCTTGTAGCTGTGGGGAAGAAGCTGTTCCTATGTCTGGATGTGCGGGTCTCCAGACTTCTGTACCTTCTGCCTGATGGAATTTATTCCAAAGATCTCTATTAGATCACTCCTTAACCATTTATTTTCAAAAGAGAAGAGACGCAGACTGTTCATTTCTAAAGAGCATTTCAGAACATTGGCCATCACAGTGCAATGATGTTCAATTTTTCTACAAAAATCGTGTTGCACTTTGAGGTGCTTTTCTCTAATTGTGACACATGTAATCTTTATTGTCAGAGGGTTCTATTCAATTTCCAGCCCCTCTGTGTACCATGGCTGCAAAATCTTAGACAGCGACCCTTCCCCATTGTACCTCTGCAGTGGCTGCCCCAAGCTTTAGTGCATCTCTCAGCACGTAGTCCTGGACTTTGGATGTGCTAGTCTAAAACATTTGTTTTGAGGACGACACGTTTGCACTGGAGGACCAACAGGTTCCGGCAGACCAAAGAACGTCTTTCCCCAAGTTGAAGATCCAGCTGCTGCAGTTGGTGTTTGCCCCCGTGTGTTCCTGGGATCAGCCAGTAGAGCACAGAGACCTGTGTCATGGGGCTGCGCAGAGAGTCCTGTGTCATGGGGCTGCGCAGAATCCTGTGTCATGGGGCTGCGCAGAGAGTCCCGTGTCATGGAGCTGCGCAGAATCCTGTGTCATGGGGCTGCGCAGAGAGTCCTGCGTCATGGAGCTGCGCAGAGAGTCCTGCTTCATGGAGCTGCGCAGAGAGTCCTGCTGCATGGAGCTGCGCAGAGAGTCCTGCTTCATGGAGCTGCGCAGAGAGTCCTGCTTCATGGAGCTGCGCAGAGAGTCCTGCGTCATGGAGCTGCGCGCAGAGACCTGCGTCATGGAGCTGCGCAGACAGTCCTGCGTCATGGAGCTGCGCAGAGAGTCCTGCGTCATGGAGCTGCGCGCAGAGACCTGCGTCATGGAGCTGCACAGACAGTCCTGCGTCATGGAGCTGCGCAGACAGTCCTGCGTCATGGAGCTGCGCAGAGAGTCCTGTGTCATGGGGCTGCGCAGAGAGTCCTGTGTCATGGGGCTGCGCAGAGAGTCCTGCTTCATGGAGCTGCGCAGAGAGTCCTGCGTCATGGAACTGCGCGCAGTGACCTGCGTCATGGAGCTGCGCAGACAGTCCTGTGTCACGGAGCTGAGCAGAGAGTCCTGCTTCATGGAGCTGCGCAGAGAGTCCTGCGTCATGGGGCTGCGCAGAGAGTCCCGTGTCATGGAGCTGCGCAGAGAGTCCTGCGTCATGGAACTGCGCGCAGAGACCTGCATCATGGAGCTGCGCAGACAGTCCTGTGTCACGGAGCTGCGCAGAGAGTCCTGCTTCATGGAGCTGCGCGCAGAGACCTGCGTCATGGAGCTGCGCAGACAGTCCTGCGTCATGGAGCTGCGCAGAGAGTCCTGCGTCATAGAGCTGCGCAGAGAGTCCTGCATCACGGAGCTGCGCAGAGAGTCCTGCGTCATGGAGCTGCGCAGACAGTCCTGCATCATGGAGCTGCGCAGAGAGTCCTGCGTCATGGAGCTGCGCAGACAGTCCTGCGTCATGGAGCTGCGCAGAGAGTCCTGCGTCATGGAGCTGCGCGCAGAGACCTGCGTCATGGAGCTGCGCAGACAGTCCTGCGTCATGGAGCTGCGCAGACAGTCCTGCGTCATGGAGCTGCGCAGACAGTCCCGTGTCATGGAGCTGCGCAGACAGTCCTGCATCATGGAGCTGCGCAGAGAGTCCTGCGTCATGGAGCTGCGCAGACAGTCCTGCATCATGGAGCTGCGCAGAGAGTCCTGCGTCATGGAGCTGCGCGCAGAGACCTGCGTCATGGAGCTGCGCAGACAGTCCTGCGTCATGGAGCTGCGCAGAGAGTCCTGCATCACGGAGCTGCGCAGACAGTCCTACATCATGGAGCTGCGCAGAGAGTCCTGCGTCATGGAGCTGCGCAGAGAGTCCTGCATCATGGAGCTGCGCAGAGAGTCCTGCGTCATGGAGCTGCGCGCAGTGACCTGCGTCATGGAGCTGCGCAGACAGTCCTGCGTCATGGAGCTGCGCAGAGAGTCCTGTGTCATGGAGCTGCGCAGAGAGTCCTGCATCACGGAGCTGCGCAGACAGTCCTGCATCATGGAGCTGCGCAGAGAGTCCTGCGTCACGGAGCTGCGCAGAGAGTCCTGCGTCACGGAGCTGCGCAGAGAGTCCTGCGTCATGGAGCTGCGCAGAGAGTCCTGCATCATGGAGCTGCGCAGAGAGTCCTGCGTCATGGAGCTGCGCAGAGAGTCCTGCGTCATGAAGCTGCGCAGAGAGTCCTGCATCACGGAGCTGCGCAGTGAGTCCTGCATCACGGAGCTGCGCCGTGAGTCCTGCATCACGGAGCTGCGCAGTGAGTCCTGCGTCACGGAGCTGCGCAGTGAGTCCTGCATCACGGAGCTGCGCAGTGAGTCCTGCATCACGGAGCTGCGCTGTGAGTCCTGCATCACGGAGCTGCGCAGTGAGTCCTGCGTCGCGGAGCTGCGCAGTGAGTCCTGCATCACGGAGCTGCGCAGTGAGTCCTGCGTCACGGAGCTGCTCAGTGAGTCCTGCGTCACGGAGCTGCGCAGAGAGTCCTGCGTCACGGAGCTGCGTAGTGAGTCCTGCATCACGGAGCTGCGCAGTGAGTCCTGCGTCACGGAGCTGCGCAGAGAGTCCTGCGTCATGGAGCTGCGCAGAGTGTCCTGCATCACGGAGCTGTGCAGTGAGTCCTGCGTCACGGAGCTGCGCAGAGAGTCCTGCGTCACGGAGCTGCGCAGTGAGTCCTGTGTCAATGAGCTGCTCGGGATGAACCTCAACCGAAACCCTTGCATCTCTCTCCAGAACTTCTTCTGAATAGGAATATTCTAGAAGGAGGTGGACAATGGTCCCTTCTCTACCACAGCCACCTTGAGGGGGTAAGACCCCCGGCGTGTTGGGAGGGGCATTCTGATCACCAGCCAAGCTACGCCATTGTGCTTGTTTGAAAGCTCAGGTGAAGAGGCATTCTGCTAAATAATTTTCACAGTCTGCTCAGGGAGCATTTCGACAGGTACAACCGTTCCTTTTTCCATCAAGGCCTCAAGCACATTCCATGCATAACACTGCCTGATGGACTCACGGTCAAAGGTGTTTTCCTGCACAAATGTTTCCATGAGGGACAGGTGATACAGGACTGTCCAGTTACTTGGAGTGTACTGCAGCAACATGACCAGACTCATCCTTCGCAACACCAGGAGCGATAGAACTTTGGCATGTCGTTGTTTGCATACCCAGAGTCTACGCACAGCTTGACTTAGCCACATACAAATGTGGCCATCAGGATGAGGGTGATGTTGGGTATGTTTTTTTCGCCCCTTTTCATATAGAGGATTATACATCATGTTCATGCAGACATGGTCTGTTTTAGACCTGCCAGATTAAGCGGAAGATGGCTCTGTGTTTGCCACAATGCAGGAGTGACAAATGGGCCAGACCTGATCCACGTACAGCAACACAGTGTGCTTCACACCTGCTGACCAGGTTCTTAACGACAATGGTGAGGGAATGTCACTCCCATATGTCCAGTTGTTGATTCAGCATCGTTACTCACTCCTTTCAGTTTCTAACGCATGCCTGGGTCCCTCTGAACCATATCGCCAGCACTTTCTGTCATGAACAATAAACAAGGAAATAACGGATGCATGTAGAAATGGTACAGCAGTTATCATGGGGGATTTTAATCTACATGTCGATTGGTGTAACCAGGTCGGTCAAGGCAGCCTTGAGGAGGAGTTCATAGAATGTATCCGCGATAGTTTCCTGGAACAGTATGTAATGGAACCTACGAGGGAACAAGCGGTCCTAGATCTGGTCCTGTGTAATGAGACAGGATTGATTCATGATCTCATAGTTAGGGATCCTCTCGGAAGGAGCGATCACAATATGGTGGAATTTAAAATACAGATTAGGATGAGAAGGTGAAATCAAACACTAGTGTTTTGTGCTTAAACAAAGGAGATTACAATGGGATGAGAAAAGAACTAGCTAAGGTAGACTGGGAGCAAAGACTTTATGGTGAAACAGTTGAGGAACAGTGGAGAACCTTCCAAGCGATTTTTCACAGTACTCAGCAAAGGTTTACACCAACAAAAAGGAAGGACGGTAAAAAGAGGGAAAATCGACCGTGGATATCTAAAGAAATAAGGGAGAGTATCAAATTGAAGGAAAAAGCATACAAAGTGGCAAAGATTAGTGGGAGACTAGAGGACTGGGAAATCTTTAGGGGGCAACAGAAAGCTACTAAAAAAGCTATAAAGAAGAGTAAGATAGATTATGAGAGTAAACTTGATCAGAATATAAAAACAGATAGTAAAAGTTTCTACAAATATATAAAACAAAAAAGAGTGGCTAAGGTAAATATTGGTCCTTTAGAGGATGAGAAGGGAGATTTAATAATGGGAGATGAGGAAATGGCTGAAGATCTGAACAGGTTTTTTGGGTCGGTCTTCACAGTGGAAGACACAAATAACATGCCAGTGACTGATGGAAATGAGGCTATGACAGGTGAGGACCTTGAGAGGATTGTTATCACTAAGGCGGTAGTGATGGGCAAGCTAATGGGGCTAAAGGTAGACAAGTGTCCTGGCGCTGATGGAATGTATCCCAGAGTGCTAAAAGAGATGGCTAGGGAAATTGCAAATGCACTAGTGATAATTTACCAAAATTCACCAGACTCTGGGGTGGCCCCAGCGGATTGGGCAGCACGGTAGCATTGTGGATAGCACAATTGCTTCACAGCTCCAGGGTCCCAGGTTCGATTCCGGCTTGGGTCACTGTCTGTGCGGAGTCTGCACGTCCTCCCCGTGTGTGCGTGGGTTTCCCCGGGTGCTCCGGTTTCCTCCCACAGTCCAAAGATGTGCAGGTTAGGTGGATTGGCCGTGATAAATTGCCCTTAGTATCCAAAATTGCCCTTAGTGTTATGTGGGGTTGCTGGGTTGTGGGGATAGGGTGGAGGTGTTGACCTTGGGTAGGGTGCTCTTTCCAAGAGCCGGTGCAGACTCGATGGGCCGAATGGCCTTCTGCACTGTAAATTCTATGATTGGAAATTAGCAAACGTGACACCACTGTTTAAAAAAGGAGATAGGCAGAAAGCGGGTAATTATAGGCCAGTGAGCTTAACTTCGGCAGTAGGGAAGATGCTGGAATCTATCATCAAGGAAGAAATAGCGAGGCATCTGGATGGAAATTGTCCCATTGGACAGACGCAGCATGGGTTCATAAAGGGCAGGTCGTGCCTCACTAATTTAATAGAATTTTTTGAGGACATTACCAGTGCGGTAGATAACGGGGAGCCAATGGATGTATATCTGGATTTCCAGAAAGCCTTTGACAAGATGCCACACAAAAGGTTGCTGCATAAGATAAAGATGCATGGCATTAAGGGGAAAGTAGTAGCATGGATAGAGGTTTGGTTAATTAATAGAAAGCAAAGAGTGGGGATTAATGGGTGTTTCTCTGGTTGGCAATCAGTAGCTAGTGGTGTCCGTCAGGGATCAGTGTTGGGCCCACAATTGTTCACAATTTACATGGATGATTTGGAGTTGGGGACCAAGGGCAATGTGCCCAGGTTTGCAGATAACACTAAGATGAGTGGTAAAGCAAAAAATGCAGAGGATACTGGAAGTCTGCAGAGGGATTTGGATAGGCTAAGTGAATGGGCTAGGGTCTGGCAGATTGAATACAATGTTGACAAATGTGAGGTTATCCATTTTGGTAAGAATAACAGCAAAAGGGATTATTATTTAAATTATAAAATATTAAAACATGCTGCTGTGCAGAGAGACCTGGGTGTGCTAGTGCATGAGTCGCAAAAAGTTGGTTTACAGGTGCAACAGGTGATTAAGAAGGCAAATGGAATTTTGTCCTTCATTGCTAGAGGGATGGAGTTTAAGACTAGGGAGGTTATGCTGCAATTGTATAAGGTGTTAGTGAGGCCACACCTGGAGTATTGTGTTCAGTTTTGGTCTCCTTACTTGAGAAAGGACGTACTGGCACTGGAGGGTGTGCAGAGGAGATTCACTAGATTAATCCCAGAACTGAAGGGGTTGGATTACGAGGAGAGGTTGAGTAGACTGGGACTGTACTCGTTGGAATTTAGAAGGATGAGGGGGATCTTATAGAAACATATAAAATTATGAAGGGAATAGATAGGATAGATGCGGGCAGGTTGTTTCCACTGGCGGGTGAAAGCAGAACTCGGGGGCATAGCCTCAAAATAAGGGGAAGTAGATTTAGGACTGAGGTTAGGAGGATCTTCTTCACCCAAAGGGTTGTGAATCTATGGAATTTCTTGCCCAGTGAAGCAGTAGAGGCTCCTTCATTAAATGTTTTTAAGATAAAGATAGATGGTTTTTTGAAGAATAAAGGGATTAAGGGTTATGGTGTTCAGGCCGGAAAGTGGAGCTGAGTCCACAAAAGATCAGCCATGATCTCATTGAATGGTGGATCAGGCTCGAGGGGCCAGATGCTCCTAGTTCTTATGTTCTTATGATATGTATATTGACTGGGTTGTAAAGAGTTAACAAGTTAATGATAATGCTTCTGACCACTAGAGGGAACCACAGAACAGTCATATATATATCATACTTGGGGATTCTGGGATGGTGAGACATGATAGAGAGCAGTTGTGTACTTGAGAAAGTGTTCTAGTTAGAGACAGCATAGTTTAAGAGTGAAACCTTCTACTTTAGGAATGTGACCGAATCTTAGTAGTGTAATACATTTATAGTTTTGTTTGTTAACAACGCTTTGTGTTCTTTATTCAACACCACGCATCCGAGCCATCCAGTTAAAGCAGAATAGAGGACACAATACTTTCAAGTAGTCTGACCCGACAGTGAAGGGGCAAAGGTTTGGTCAGCCCAGTTCCCATAGAACGTGGCCTCGCTCTTGCCATTATTTACCATGACTCCCCTGGCCAATTCTTCTGGATCGCGTCGTTTTGCAAAGTGCGCATGCGTGGACTGGTCCCGCACATGCGCAGAATGTTTAACATACGAATCGCGTTTTAGATTGCGCATGCGCACTTGCAAAAAAATAAACTCACTCCAGGCGACGAGCGATTTGAGCATGTGCAATGGGAGTTTGCGCATGACGTCACGAACGTGATGACATCAGGATGCTGTGGCCACACCCACTTCTGAAAAAAATGTCTGCAATCGAAAAGAACCCTTTTAAAATCCACCAAACAACAGAATTTTACCTCCCAAGGCAGAAAATTGCCTGAATTCGAACAAATGGCTGAAGAGGACTTTTGCAGCCCCCACCATGGAACAAAATGTTTGCTGCAAACAAGAAGAAGAAAATGTTAACAAATCAGGCGGCACGGTGGCACAGTGGTTAGCACTGCTGCCTCACGGCGCCGAGGTCCCAGGTTCAATTCTCAGCTCTGGGTCACTGTCCGTGTGGAGTTTGCACATTCTCCCCATGTTTGGGTGGGTTTCGCCCCCACAACCCAAAGATGTGCAGGGAGGGTGGATTGGCCATGCTAAATTGCCCCTTAATTGGATAAAATGAATTGGGTACTCGAAATTTAAATTTAAAAAAGAAAATGTCAACAAATCTAAAAATAAAGAAGATAACTCCTACATTGAAGAGTGTTACGCAGATATGGCAGAAATATTTGGTTTAATTGATCATTCCGATATTAACGCGATTGAAAATCTAAATAGCGCACTCCTAAAGGAGACGAGTCCAATACATTGATGAAGTGGCAGATCATTGCGACATCGGATGACAGTAATCTGACAAATGAGCAACAAGAAGCAGACTATGAAAGTCTCTCTCATATATTTGCTGAGCCAGAAGAAGACTCTGAAAGTCTATCCTGTGTATTTGCCAGTAAGGACAACAGTGAAGAAACGGATAATGAGCAACAAAAAGGCTATGAAGGTCTACCCACTTTATTTGCGAAAAGTGACAAAGTGACCACCAGTAACATCCAAGCTGTGCAGGACAACGGCGAGACTGACAGATCTCAGCTGGACCATACAAAGGCTGACAATCGGAGTGCAATAATGAACAAATCAAGTGAGAGCACATCAACGGTGAACAGCCTACAAGAAGTTGACTCCAGAAGAGGAACACCAAGAGATCAAAGGTAAACCAGATCATTCAGATGTCACAAAGCTCAACGATACATCAGATCATCCACAGGAACCTGAGATTATAAAATGCAGCGAAATATCAGATAATACAAAGGACACTGATGGTATAATAGTTAAAAATGAATCAGACCAGCCAAAAGGAACGCATCTTGAGCATACAAAAAGTCGCTACAGAATAATAGGCTGTACACAACGGTTTGGCTGTGAAACCGAAGGATAACGGAACAGCACAGTCCAATGCAATGTCAAGAAAGTATTTGAACTCGCAGTCACATTTGACAGACCACACAGTATGGAAAGAAACCCAGATGGCAACTGAGGAAGGCACTGCAGGACAGGATGTGAAAAACAGCTGCAGGTCGAGGTAATATGGATAATACAAACTGGCAAACTGTGTAGACAATACAAAGTTCACGCATGATGGCACCAATGCCAGGAAGAACAGGACACTTTAGACAAAAAGGAAGTCATTCTAACAAATTTAACAAGTTGGTATTTGCTCAAAGACCAGAAACCAAACCGGGTTTTAAGGACAAGGACACACAAGGACACACAAAATCGACACCACAAGCACAGTAAAAAGACCAGGTCAGAGAACAAACGTGGTCCATGTGGTGCAGTGGATAGCACTGGGACTCCGGCGCTGAGGACCCGTGTTCGAATCCCGGCCCTGGGTCACTGTCTGTGTGGAGTTTGCACATTCTCCCCATGTCTGCGTGGGTTTCACCCCCACAACCCAAAGATGTGCAGGGTAGGTGGATTGGCCACGCTAAATTGCCCCTTAATTGGAAAAATAAATAAATAATTGGGTACTAGTTATGGGCCAAGGTTTAGAGAACCCCAAAGTGTATCATGGAGTTCACCAGACCCACAACTTTGAATAGATTGTGGTATGGGGAGCACACGGCCCACTCTACAGGTGTGGTACAGCAGAAATGGAAAGTATTTTTTAAAGCAAAACAATGTTTATTCTATGAATTCAAGTTCACCTTTTTAAAACATACAGTGAACATTTTAGCAACCATCAATTAAAATACAACCCCCAAAAACTACAACACTAAGTAATCCTTTAAGCTTTCCTTTTAACATCCATACGACTTAAAACACCTTTTACCAGAAGCACATCAGGTTAAAGTCATTACTGTTATTAGTTTTAAATCACCAGGATCGATTTACAGTCTTTAGATTACAGAGAGAGATTCATACACCTTCTGGCTGTGACTGCAGCTATCCAGCTCTGAAAATGAAACTAAAACACACCCTGCAGCAAACAGCCTAAAACGAAAGTAAAAAGCTGACAGCCCAGCTTCACCCACTCTGACATCACTGCAGTATTAAACACCCATTTCTTAAAGGTACTCTCACTACAGATACTTATATACACACCCATTTATAAACACCCATTTCTTAAAGGTACTCTCACTCTGAATTTCTGAAAGAAAAAGTGGTTCAACCAGTCGAACAACTGATCGATTTGAGCTGATGACTTGTTAGTTATGTACCACACCACCAGAGTGAAGACTGAGTATGGGCTCAATTTGTGGACTGTAAAAAGTTTTTTAAAAATTGTTAACTACTGTAGAATATCAGTACCCAATTACATGTAAAGAACATATAATGCTCTTACTATAGACATGTTTGTAGAAATCTCCAAACATCTTTGAAAAAACGGGGGATGTAATGATATGTATATTGACTGGGATGTACAGAGTTAACAAGTTAATGACAATGCTTCTTACCACTAGAGGGATCCAAGAGCGGTCATACATATATTATGTAACTTGGGAATTCTGGGAGAAGGTGGTGAGACATGATCGAGAGCAGTTGTGTACTTGAGAAAGTCTGCCAGTTAGAGACAGCATAGTTTAATAGAGAAACCTTCTACTTTAGGAATATGAACAAATAACCTCACGGCGCCGAGGTCCTAGGTTCAAATCCCGGTCCTGGATCACTGTCCATGTGGAGTTTGCACATTCTCCCTGTGTTTGGATTGGATTGGATTTGTTTATTGTCACGTGTACCGAGGTACAGTGAAAAGTATTTTTCTGCGAGCAGCTCAACAGATCATTAAGTACATGGGAAGAAAAGGGAATAAGAGAAAATACATAATAGGGCAACACAAGATATACAATGTAACTACATAAGCACTGGCATCGGATGAAGCATACAGGGTGTAGTGTTAACTTATAGTTTGCGTGGGTTTCGCCACCACAACCCAAAGATGTGCAGGGTAGGTGGATTGGCCACGCTAAATTGCCCCTTCATTGGAAAAATGAACTGGTACTCTAAATTTAAAAAAAAAAGGAATGTGAACAAATCTTAGTTAGTAGTGTAATAAATTTATAGTTTTGTTTGTTAACAACGCTTTGTGTTCTTTATTCAACACCACGCATCCGAGCCATCCAGGTAAAGCAGAATAGAGGACACAACACTTTCAGGTCGTCTGACCTGACAGTGAAGGGGCAAAGGTTTGGTCAGCCCAGTTCCTATAGAACGTGGCCTCGCTCTTGCCATGATTTACCTTCGCTCCCATGGCCAATTCGAACTGGTTGCAGGTGTTCATCAGCCTGCGCACTGACAGTGAATCCGAGCATCAGATGGCGACTCTGTCCATGTATCGGGTTGAGTGCCTCTACTGCCTGGGATCGTCATTCCTATGCCCGAATTGTTCCTTATGGACTCCATCCCTGATAGGTTAACCTCAAATTCACGGTGTCATCCTTGTATATCCTCTCCGCACCTGCTCCATTGACTATGTATATTTTCATAACTTGCCGATGAGAATTATTTGCCACAGTCCAAGTTCGATACAAGTTGAAAATAACAATTTTTCAATTCTATTTCCATAGAAACAAACCAAATTGCTTGGTTTGCTTTATTTTATGGCCTTGTTATCCTGTGCTGCTACTTTTAATGATTTGTGTGATTGTACATCCAGATCCCTTTGCTCCTCTGCCTCACTTAGATCCTTATTTTCTAAGTAATATCCAACTTCCTATTTTTCTTGCCAAAATAAAACACCTACAGATAATTACCCATTTATGTCAAAAGTCATTTGCTCATGAAATACTGCTTCTGCAAGTTTACTAAATTGTAATTTGAAGTCCTGCTCACTACATCCTATCGGGCTGCAACATGAGTGTTGTCTGCAAATTCAGAAATTGTCTCTTTAATTCTTAAGTTTAAATACGTTGCAACAGGGGCGGCACAGTAGCACAGTGGTTAGCACTGTTGCTTCACAGCGGCAGGGTCCCAGGTTCGATTCCCGGCTTGGGTCGCTGTCTGTCCGGAGGCTTCACATTCTCCTCGTGTCTGTGTGGCTTTCCTCCGGGTGCTCCGGTTTCCTCCCACAAGTTCTGAAAGACGTGCTGTTAGGTGATTTGGACATTCTGAATTTGATCTCTTGTGTACCCGAACAGGCGCCGGAATGTGGCGACTAGGGGCTTTTCACAGTAGCTTCATTGCAGTGTTAATGTGAGCCTACTTGTGACAATAAAGATTATTATTATAAGCTTTAAAAAACAGTGGTCCCGACAATGAGCCTTCTCCCTTTGATATTCACCAGCATTACCATCACACTTCTGAACCGATCTCAAATAGATCTAGCAACTGACCATACATGAGGTATTGTGACCCTTCAGTAGCAGCAGAATTGTATCCAACCACAATCTGTAACCTCATGTCAAGGGGAGATGGTTAGATTCCCTCCTGTCTGAGATGGTCATTGCCTGGCACTTGTGTTGCAAATGTTACTCACCACTTATCAGCCCAAGCTTGAAAATGGCCCAGTCTTGCTGTGAGGACTGCTTCAGTATTGGAGAAGTCATGAATGGTGCTGAACATTGATCCATAAACATGACCATTTCTCATCTTATGATCGAGGGAAGGCTATTGAACTGAAGATGCTGAGCCTCGGACATGACCCTGAGGTGCTCCTGCAGTGATGTTCCGGGACGAAGATGATTGCTGTCCCACAACCCCAACCATCTTCCTTGGTGCTGGGTATGATTCTAACCACTGGAGAGTTCCCACCAGAATTTTCAATGACTTTAGTTTTGCTAGGGCTCCTTGATGCCACACTCGACCAAGAGCAGTCACATTCGCCTCACTCCTCAAGTGAAGTATCATGCCCACTCTATTATTACCAACAAGCCAGGTATCAACATGCTGGAGGGTATACCTAGAAATGAGGTGTCAACCTGGTGAAGCTACAACACAGGACTACTTGCATATCAAGCAGCAGAAGCAGTATGTTATTGATAAAGCGAAGAGATCCCACAGACAACAGATCAGAACTAAGCTCTGCACTCTTGACACATTCATTGTGAATGGTGGTGGGCAATTAAACAACTCGTGGTTAGGAGAAGGCTCCACAAATATCGCCATCCTCAATGATGGGAGAGCAATGTGGTTGCCTCTTACATGCCCTCTGAAATGCCACTCAGTTGTATCAAACCAATAAAAGGGAACAAATATCGGGCCACCCGCATCGACCGCAGCAAAGCCAAGCAGCTCTGTCACCCTTGCAACGTCCTTACGAACACCTGGGGGTGTGTGCTAAAATTGGGAGAGCTGCACAGGGACAACTCCACCTCCTCCTGTGCCGGCCTAACCTGATGCAACTCAAGGTGGTGCATAGAATGCACCTTACTCAGACACGCATGAGTGGATTCTTCCCAGAGATGGAGAATAAGTGCGAGCGGTGTCAGGGGGCCCCGGCCAACTACACCCACATGTTCTGGTCCTGTCCCAGACTTGGAGTTCTGGACGGCCTTTGTTGAGGCCATGTCCAAGTTTGTGTGGGTCGAGATGGAGCCGTGCCCTCCTTTGACGGTCTTCGGGGTGTCAGAGTGTCCAGAGCTCTGGACAGGGATGGGAGTGATGCCCTGGCCCCACTGATCGCCAGGTGGAGACTTCTGCTAGGCTGGAAGTCGGCAGCGCCCCTTAGGGCCTCGGAGTGGCTCTCAGACCTGGCCGAGTTCCTGAAATTAGATAAGATAAATTTCTTGATCGGGTTATCCGAGGGGGAATTTCATGTCACTTAGAAGTTCACAAACCTATTTGAGGACCTGTTCACAACCAGCATCACCAGGACAGAAAGGAGCTCGTGGTCAGCAGAAGATTTGCAGAGAAGGAGGTAATTAGCCCCCCCCCCCCCACAAACACACACACACACACACACACACACACACATATGGAAAACCGGGAAAGCGGATTATCCTGACACAGTAGGGGAACAGGAGTCAACTACACTTTCCTGTATTATCCCCTAACCCCGATTCCCTCACTAAATACAAATGTCTATCTCAGCCTTGAACATACTTAACGACCCAGCCTCTATAGTTCTTTGCTGTGGGTGGTACATAGATACATAGACGTTAGGAGCAGGAGGAGGCCTTTTGGCCCTTCGAGCCTGCTCTGCCATTCATCACGATCATGGCTGATCATCCAACTCAATAGCCTAATCCTGCTTTCTCCCCATAGCCTTTGATCCCATTCTCCCCAAGTGCTATATCCAGCCGCCTCTTGAATATATTTAATGTTTCAGCATCAACTACTTCCTGTGGGAATGAATTCCACAGGCTCACCACTCTTTGGTGAAAATACATCTCCTCATCTCTGTCCGAGATGGTTTTCCCTGAATCCTCAGACTGTGACCCCTGGTTCTGGACACACCCATCATTGGGAACATCATTGGGAACAGCAGTGGGAAGCACGGTAGCATAGTGGCGCTCTGAGGCCGCAGTGCTAACCACTGTGCTACCATGCTGCCCTCTGAGAGAAGACATTCCTCCTCATCTCTGTCTTCAATGGGTGACGTCCTTACTCTGAGATTATGCCCTCTGGTCCTAGACTCTCCCACACGGGAAAACAACCTCTCAGAGACCACCCTGTCAAGCCCCCTGAGAACCCGATATGTCTCAATGAGGTCACTTCTCATTATTCTATATTCCAATGAGTACAAGCTCATCCTACTCAAATCGCTCCTCATAAGAAAATCCCTCCATACCCAGGATTTACCAAGTGAATTTTCTCAGGACTGCTTCCAATGTCAGTAACAATAATAATATTATATCTTCAGTATATCTTCCCTTCAGTAAGGGGACCAAAACTGTTCACCGTTTTCCAGGTGTGGTACAACTAGCTCTGACGAAGAGTCATCCAGACTGGAATAGTTAGCTCCATTCTTTGTCCACAGATACTGCCAGACAATTTTCCAGCGTTTTCAGTTTTGTTTTAGATTTCAGCATCTGTAGCATTTTGCCTTCATCTTAGTGTTTTAACGAGTACCTTGTACAGTATTAGCAAGACTTTCCTATTTTTGTAACCCCCATATCCCATCAATGAATAAAAAACAAGAGTGTTGGTTTTAAGTTCCTTGTTACTTTTCTCATTCACACCTTTCTCTTTCATTTAACACCCATCTCTTTCCTTAAACCCCAATGAGTCATCAAACAGACGTTCTTAGTGACCCTGAAGTTGCTTTGCCTGACTGCGTATTCAGTTCATCTTCCACACTAGTATATTTCCTATTGGACCAGGACCAGAAGGTGAAGATTCAGTCAGCAAACTTATCGCTCTTATTGTAGGTATTGGAAAGGTATTCTTGCATTTTCTAATATGTCGAGAGTGAGTGCTAACTCTGAATCTTCGCAAGCAATTTGAGTGGTGCAAATGTCATTTTAAATGCTGAATCTGAGAGTGTTGAATTTTGTGTATGATCTGATGCAGCAACACTCTGCAGAATTTGCCTCATCTGCAATTTGCACCTCTAGCAGAGAGATAAAGTTGAACATACTATCTTTAACTATTGCTATTCCCAGTTTTTTTCCCTCTCATTGCATTATTTTCGAGGTCCCACTACACTCCCCCTTCAAAAGAAAAACAACCTGACGTTTGTGGTGTTTGGGGAGAACCTTGTTGGATTTCTGAAGCAAACGTCCCGCTGTCAGCTTGAGAATGTGCCTGTGGCTGTCACATTTCCGTGTGTCAGTTTTTTCCCACAAAGTGTATTCAAAAGTGTGCAAGTCAGTATACACCTAATTTATGCAAATAAAACAGCCAATTGAGTAAAATGAAGGGCATTTGGGGATTACCATGGCTTGGACAGGCATTGCATCACATCCGTGAAATGGAGATGATCTTTTGTCATTGCACCTGTTTTTGGACCACAAACGGTAGATGCCACCCTTCCTCGTTTTCCCTATATTCCCTTAGGCCTGTCTAATGCAGCCCTAATCTTTCCTCGCCTATCCTGCTTCCCTGACTCAATAGACTAACTTTTATTTTTTGTTTCGAAAAACAGTGAACAGTCATCAGAGAGCCAATGAACTTTTAACAAAATCAGAAACAATTTATTAAATATGAAAAGATTGACCACAAACAATACTCCTTCACCCTACCTATATCTTCACAGATGCACACAGATTTTTAAGGAGAACACAAGTTACAGAATTGATCTTGTAATGTTCTTGGTAATTACACAGTCCATGTAAACTAACAGGTCAGCTGTGGCCAGACACACCACATTCTGAAACCAAGTGATTGATGTCACCCAATCCATCTTCTGTAGTTTGCTATCAAACCCCCCCCAGATGCTCGTCACGCTAATGGTCTCACTGGCTTCCACTCTCAGATATTACGATGCCTTCACCAAGGAGTTACTTCCAGGATTTCAGTCTCTCCTTTCAGTATTCCTCTATCTTGGATTGCCTCGTCCATTCAAGCTTCCACGCAATCTCTCAGGTACCCAGCCATGCCAACAGAACACTACTGCTTCACAGGATCTATTAACTTGCTACCACACTGTTGATTTACTTCGGATGCCTGGTTTCTCACTTTTAAATCTGATTCTTGATGCTGTCTCTTTAACTTGACCACTTTCTCTGCCTATAGCTTCACCCAATAGGATCATCTTCAACTTCTTGATCTTTGTTCCTGTAACTTCACTGTTTTCCTGAGACATACATACTTTTTTTGTTGCAACCTCCTGGTTTCTGGACCTCCTTCAGTTTTGGGAAATCTGCTCCCAACAGCTCCCTTGTCCTGTCCAACTTACCTGTCCAGCTTATTCTGGGTCAGGCTTAAAACTAAACTCCAAAGTTCTTTCGAACTTAGGGTGGCCCCTGGTTGCAAAGCAACAGCCTAATCGTTCTTTAAATCCTGTTTGGTCTCACATTGTAAACCTTTTAATTATAATGCAGGCATAGTTTTAAAGTGACCAAAACCCACAGACCTGCAGGCACCTTTGTCTAACATGAAGCTTACTAAAGTTTTAATCCTTAAAAAAAACACTTAATGCTATGCCTTATTTTAAATACTCACAATTATAGATTACCTAAAACTACTTTGTTTCCTAGCACTCACTGTTGTCCATTCTGTGCGACACTATAATTCCGACTCATTGATCCAGACATTCAGTAAATCATTGTAGAATGTTTCTGAATGCAGGTTTTGCTACAGCTAGACAAAGCTCTGGTTAGACCATGTCTGGAGCACTGTGTATAGTTCTGAATACTGCACCTTAGGATATGTTGGCCTTGGAAGACTTGCTGCACAGATTTAGAATGTAATCAGGGCTCCAGTGATGTAGCGTAGAAAAGTAAGGGATGATTTGATGGATATTTCTAGGATTTTGAAAGGAATTAGCCGGTTATATAGGATCTTTTATTTTGCTGTGGGAGAGTATAGGACAAAGGGGAATAACCTTGCAATCAGGAGAAAAGTTAGAAATCATTCTTCATACAAAGCGTGGTAGAATTGTTCTTGCATAAAAGGCAGTCGAAGCTCACTCAGTTAATAATTTTCAATCCATGATTGATAGATTTTTGTAAGGTGAGTGTATAATGGGATATGAAACCATGGCAGGTTGTTGGATTTCCAATGCAGATAAGCCACTTTCATGGTTTAATTTGAAGTACTATTCTTCCAAAATGCATTTGCAGAACAACAGCGGATTATGGCAGAGAAGGAGGCCATTCTGCCCCTTTAGTCTCCCCCAGCTCTTCTCAGTTCCACTTCCCTATATCTCTGCAGTTGAAGTGTGTATTCAGTTTCTGTTGAAAGCTCCAGTCGAAACGGGATAACAATGCACTTTCAGAGATTTCATTAGTGAACAACAAAGGATTTATTTGCAAGGATCTACAAGAGCAACAGCACATCTGCAGATAATTCTGGAATGCCTCTGCCGAAGGAAACTCCTCTCCCTGGGGCGATTCCCCACTCTGAGTCCCAGTTGGTCCCTCAGCCCAGGTGACCCTTACTCTGCTGACCCTTACTCTGCTGACCCTTACTCTGCTGACCCTTACTCTGCTGACCCTTACTCTGCTGACCCTTACTCTGCTGACCCTTACTCTGCTGACTTTCCATTGAAGGTAGTGTCACCACATCCCCCCCCCTTAATCTCCTTTATACAGTCTTCAGTAATTAATTTACTCGCTCCTAAATTCTAACCAAATATTATGTAGGGTAGTTGGACAATTATAAATGTAGGTAACCTCAAAAATGTCCATCCATTTCAAGTGTGCATCAATCACAACCAAAAAGATTGTGGCCAGGAATGGACTAAAATAATGGATATGGATTCGTACCCATGGCTGGCCAGGCAATTCTCGATGATGTGGAGATGCCGGCGTTGGACTGGGGTGAGAACAGTAAGAAGTCTTACAGCTCCAGGTTAAAGTCCAACAGGTTTGTTTCAAACACTAGCTTTCGGAGCGCTGCTCCTTCCTCAGGTGAATGAAGAGGTATGTTCCAGAAACATATATATAGACAAATTCAAAGATGCAAGACAATGCTTAGAATGCGAGCGTTTGCAGTTAATTAAGTGTTTACATATCCAGAGATAGGGGTAACCCCAGGTTAAAGAGGTGTGAATTGTCTCAAGCCAGGACAGTTGGTAGGATTTCGCAAGCCCAGGCCAGATGGTGGGGGATGAATGTAATGCGACATGAATCCCAGGTCCCGGTTGAGGCCGCAACTCATGTGTGCGGAACTTGGCTATAAGCTTCTGCTCGGCGATTCTGCGTTGTTGCGCGTCCTGAAGGCCGCCTTGGAGAACGCTTACCCGGAGATCAGAGGCTGAATGCCCTTGACTGCTGAAGTGTTCCCCGACTGGAAGGGAACATTCCTGCCTGGTGATTGTCGCGCGATGTCCGTTCATTCGTTGTCGCAGCGTCTGCATGGTCTCGCCAATGTACCACGCTTCGGGACATCCTTTCCTGCAGCGTATGAGGTAGACAACGTTGGCCGAGTCGCACGAGTATGTACCGCGTACCTGGTGGGTGGTGTTCTCTCTTGTAATGGTGGTATCCATGTCGATGATCTGGCACGTCTTGCAGAGATTGCCATGACAGGGTTGTGTGGTGTCGTGGTCACTGTTCTGAAGGCAGGGTAGTTTGCTGCAAACAATGGTTTGTTTGAGGTTGTGCGGTTGTTTGAAGGCAAGTAGTGGGGGTGTGGGGATGACCTTGGCAAGATGTTCATCTTCATCGATGACGTGTTGAAGGCTGTGAAGAAAATGTCGTAGTTTCTCCGCTCCGGGGAAGTACTGGACGACGAAGGGTACTCTGTCGGTTGTGTCCCATGTTTGCCTTCTGAGGAGGTGGGTGCGGTTTTTCGCTGTGGCGCGTTGGAACTGTCGATCGATTAGTCGAGCGCCATATCCCGTTCGTACGAGCATCTTTCAGTGTCAGACGCTCCTCCTCGTCTGAGTAGATCCTGTGTAGGGATTGTCCATAGGGGATGGCTTCTTTAATGTGTTTCGGGTGGAAGCTGGAGAAGTGGAGCATCGTGAGGTTATCCGTGGGCTTGCGGTAAAGCGAAGTGCTGAGGTGACCGTCCTTGATGGAGATGAGTGTGTCCAAGAATGCACCTGATTTTGGAGAGCAGATCCATGGTGAGTCTGATGGTGGGATGGAACTTATTGATGTCATCGTGTAGTCGTTTCAGTGATTCTTCGCCGTGGGTCCAAAGGAAAAAAATGTCATCGATGTATCAGGTGTATAACGCCGGTTGAAGGTCCTGTGCGGTGAGGAGGTCCTGTTCAAACTTGTGCATGACGATGTTGGCATATTGAGGTGCGAATTTGGTCCCCATGGCCGTGCGTCTGAATGAAGAACTTGTTGTCGAAGGTGAAGACGTTGTGATCCAGAATGAAGCGGATGAGTTGCAGAATTGCGTCTGGAGATTGGCAGTTGTCGGTGTTGAGTACTGAGGCTGTTGCAGCAATGCCGTCGTCATGGGGGATGCTGGTGTAGAGTGTTGAGACGTCCATTGTGACGAGGAATGTTCCTGGTTCAACTGGTCCATGGGTGCTGAGTTTCTGTAGGAAATCCGTCGTGTCGCAACAGAAGCTGGGTGTACCTTGTACGATGGGTTTCAAGATGCCCTCGATGTAGCCAGAGAGGCTCTCACACGGTCCCATTGCCTGAAACGATAGGACGGCCTGGTGTGTTGGCCTTGTGTATTTTCGGGAGGCAGTAGAGATCTCCAATGCGGGGAGTACGTGGGATGAGAGCACGTAGGGTGCTCTGAAGATCTGGATTCAAGGTCTTTATCAGTCTGTTGAGTTGGCGGATGTGTTGCTTGGTCTGATCTGCGGGTAACTGTCTGTAGTGTTCTTGGTTGTTGAGTTGTCGGTATACTTATTTGCAGTAGTCCGTTCTGTTCAGTATGACGGTGGCCCCTCCTTTGTCTGCTGGTTTGATGACGATGTTGCGGTTGGTCTTGAGAGCGCGGATGGCGTTGCGTTGTGCTTGGGTGACGTTCGGGGCTGTATTGTGAATGCGACTGATGAATCTGGCATTGACGCGACTCCTGACGGCCTGAGCATACATATTGAGTCTCGGGCAGCGGCCTTCCGGAGGGGTCCAATTCGACTCTTTCCTCTTCTGATGCCGCACCGCAGATCTCTCGGTCTGCTGTTCCGTTTCATTGGTAGTCTGCTTGGGTTCGCTGCCGGCCTCTTGGGGTCTGTGGAAGAATTCCCGGAGCCTCATTCGCCTGATGAATTCCTCCGTGTCTGCCGCAACACTGATGGGGTCCATTTTGGTGGTGGTGCAGAAATTGAGCCCTCTGCTGAGGACTTCGATTTCGTCTGGTTGGAGGGTGTAGTCTGACAAGTTGACAATAGATTTCCCTGTATTGTTTTCTACTGTGGTACCGGGGGTGGCTTGGTTGCTGCTGGTGGTGATGCCGAGTTTCTCAAGCTTCCTGTTCTTGGTGTGCATATAGGTGGCATAGTATCGTTGTCTCATCTGTTTGGCGGTGTTCCGCAGCTGGTCTGCTGCGTCCTGAGCGCAAGTTGAGAATATGGCCTCTATCTTGGTTTCCAGGTTGCGTCGTCTGCTGTAGAGCTGGCGGACGAGGTGGTTGAGGCAATTCTCAAGAGTGTAGTGGGGCTGTAGCAAGCAACTAATGTTATAGTGTTGACAGTGCTTGACTAGATTCTTTACCAGCATCAATGCCAGGCCCCCACACAACCCCTGACAAGCTTCTTCATCTTAGAGATGCCAGGACGATTTAGTTAGGAGCAGCTCTCTGCCTGGTGCAGGAATAGTTACTCTTGCTACCCAGTAGATGATGCCATCCTGGCAACCCAGTTCATCCTTGCTGATAAAGGATGGTTTAATTTTCTTGGAAATTGATTTTTTGTCCATCATATACGTTTTTTTGTGTCTCACTTTGGTCAGAAGTGAATCCGGATTGGCCAGTTCCTGATGTGACAATATGTCTAAAAACTGTAATGCCGTGATGATTTCTTGTGGTACTGGAGTGCATGTGTAAGGTCGGTGGCTGAGGGCCGAATGGCCTCCTCCTGCTTCTATTTTCTATCTTTCTGTATGGTATCGGTCTTACCCTGACCAATCTGGGAATTGCTTCTGAATCAACATAAATCTTAACTTGACTTTGCCTAATTCGCCATGAAAGACCTTTTCGTATTTTCTTATCAGTTGGACAGTCCCTCTTCCCGGACTAGATAAATCTCAGCCTAATTCAACTTGACGTCTTTAAGCCAATTATGGCCAAGAAGGCTTGGTCCTTCACACGCCACTATTTCACGGGTAGATTTCTGTCCATAGCTTACAGGTACCATATTGTGATGGCTGGTCAATGCTAATCCCCAGGATGTTGTTCGGGGATTCGGCAATGGTAATGCCAATGAATGTCCAGGTGAAATGGTTATATTCTGTTTTGTTGGAGGTGGTGATTATCTTGCACTTGTCTGGTACGAATGTTCCTTGCCTCTGGCAGCCTAAACCTGAATGTTGTCCAGGCTTTGCTGCATGTGGACACAGACTGCTTCAGTATTTGAGAAGTCATGAATGTTGCAGCAGCTTATAAGTATTTGTACTTGGTCTCTCTGGCTCATACTTTGCACAAGTCCTGATGAGTGCAAGCTGGGAAGCTTGGACAGCACATCTTTTTTGCAGCAATACTCATTTTGTAATTATTGAATCAGGCAGTCAGTAGTTTTGATTCATCTGAATTTGACCAGTTCACATTTCAGCTTATGAATCTGAGTTTCTGTGCATGCCAGGCTCCTAAAAATGTCTTTGGAACAGCTCTTGTAAGTGGGCCAGGGTTTAAAAACTCCAAAGTATATTATGGAGTTCACCTGACCCAAAACTTTTTGTTGAATTTGGCTAGGATGAGCACAAGAGCCCGCATTTCAGTTGATGTTCAACGGACTTCTTAGACGCTTTTAATCAAAAAAACAGGCTTCATTCAAAGAATTTAGTTAACATTTGTATAAACACACACAGCAAGAACTTTTATCAATTACAAATATAAAGACCCCACACAGCTACAGTAATCTATGTATAACCCTTCATGAATTCCCCTTTAACTGTTCCAATTCAATAACAAAATCCAAGTAAAACTAAAAATCCCTTTTCAAAGATGTGGCCCAACACACGACATTCTCACTGGTATAAGACTTGTTATTGATACTCTGTTCTCCTTTTCAAACAGCAGATTTGAATTCCTTCCCGAAAGCAATTATCTCTTTTAAGTTACCAAGCAGTCTGGAAACAGCTTTTAAAAGGTAGATGGAGAGACATTTCTTTCATCCTGTGCAGTTCAAACCAGTCCAAAAACTCGAAGCGAAAGTAAAACCCACACAATGACATCACTGAAGCCATGTGATAAGACAAAAATCTTTCTTGAAGGGATACTCACCTGACACTCCCAACACCTACTGCCGTTGTTAAATTTAGAGTATCCAATTTTTTTTTCCAATTAAGGGGCAGTTTAGCGTGGCCAATTCACCCTACCCTGCACATCTTTGGGTTGTGGGGGGTGAAACTAGCGCCAACACGGAGAGAATGTGCAAACTCCACATGGACAGTGACCCGGGGCCAGGATTGAACCCAGGTACTCGCTGCGTGAAACAGCAGTGCTAACTACTGCGCCGCCCTTCCCTATCTCCTATCAGACTGCACTCCTCCGACAAATGTTGGCTGCTTTCAATCTGATCGGCTGACAGTATCATGGGCACGAGCTGGTCTTGGCACTGCACCAAGTTGACCATCTTATGTGTGAGACCAGGCAAGCAGGCTATTTGATGTGGTGTACTGCTGTAAATTAGAGCTGGTGAGCTTCATTTCAAGGTGCTACCAGCGGCAGTGGCTACAAAAATAATTGAATACGTATTTAGTAAAGAATACAGAGAAAAGATGACCATAGGATTAGCCATCTCTGTTAAAGGCCCACTACAGGCCTGACAGGTGAATGGATGTCATTTCTCTCACACATCTCATCCAGCGCCACACTTTCACCAAAGATTCCTCGTGCTAAATTCAGCTTTTTTTGCCAATGTGTTGGCAGAGGGAGCTAGCTGACTTGGGAGAGATAGACGGAGTTTAACCAGCCTAGTTATATCCTCAATAGAGCCTTTCCCATTAGAGGAGGTTGTTCTGTCATTACCCAAACATGATGACTGCAAAGTTTGAAAATTAAAAATAACAAGCCTTGCTGTCGCAAGTACCTGAAAGATTATGTCGGACATGCCCTTGGAGGTACGGCTGCACTGTTTTCGACAAGACCAGTGCACTCGCTCAACACACGGCTTGTTTATATCGATTTTGATATAAGTGGCCTTTTTTTGTTCAATACTGATGAGTGTTTTATTTCCTTACAAATCCTTCTACAGTCTGGGAATATTTCCTGCCTACGCAATCACTTTTGGTACTGTAGCTACATAAATTACAGGACAGAACTGGTGGTGCTTTATTTGGGAGCCAGCTCAGTTTTAAACGCAGAGCACAGGCTGGGGTTGGCTGTGACGGTACACAGCATTGTTGTGTTGAGCTCTCCTTTCATAGATACTTTCTAAAGATGCCACACGGGTGCCATGCAGTGACCATCTCCAATAAGAGAGAATCTAACCATTTCCCATTGACTTCCAGCGGCATAGCCATCACTGAATCCCCCACTATCTGCCATCGAAATGAACCAGTAAATACTGGGCTACAGAAGCGGGTCAGAGGCTGGGAATTCTGCGGCGAGTAACCCAGCTCCTGACTCCTCGAAGCCTGTCCATCAACTGCAAGGCACAAGCCAGCTGCAGATGCCTTGGAACATCTCCACCTGCAAGCTCCCGTCCAAGCTATGCACCACCCTGATTTGGAACGATATTGCTGTTCCTTCACCGTCACTGGGTCAAACTTTCTCCAACTCCCTTCCGAACAGCACTGTGGGTGTACCGACATCACATGGACTGCGTAGTTCAAGAAGGGTGTCCTTCTTATGGGTAGTTAAGGATGGGCAATAGAAATGCTGGCCGAGCCAGCAATGCCCACATCCCATAAAAGAATAAAAGAAAAAGCTTGGTGTACCAAATATTGCAAAAATCTATCACATGCTATTAAAAATATGACAATGTACCTGGAATAATGTAGAATATATTGCACAAGCAGGCCATTCTGCCCACCCAGTCCACGGTGGCCTTTATAGAACATAGAACATACAGTGCAGAAGGAGGCCATTCGGCCCATCGAGTCTGCACCGACCCGCTTAAGCCCTCGCCTCCACCCTATCCCCATAACCCAATAACCCCTTCTAACCTTTTTGGTCACTAAGGGACAATTTATCATGGCCAATCCACCTAACCTGCACGTCTTTCGGGACTTGTGGGAGGAAACCGGAGCACCCGGAGGAAACCCACGCAGACACGGGGAGAACGTGCAGTCTCCGCACAGACAGTGACCCAGCGGGGAACCGAACCTGGGACCCTGGCGCTGTGACGCCACAGTGCTATCCACTTGTGCTACCATGCTGCCCTATGTGCTTGTCCCCCCATTTTCATCTAACCCAACAGCATAGCGTACGATATTTTGATTGTACAGGCAGACTAGGGTTGCACTGATGCTGAAATATGATTTATAAGAAAGAACAACATTGGAGGCTAATGATTAACTGACTTTGTTGTAATTCTGAACTGTGATGTAAGAGCTAGAACATAGAACATAGAACATTTCAGCGCAGTACAGGCCCTTCAGCCCTCGATGTTGCGCCGACCTGTGAAACCACTCTACGCTCTCTCTCGCTATCGCTCGATGAAATGATGAGGAGAATTTGAATTTTATTCCACTGTCAAGAACCATACATTACTCCTTTGATATTTTCACAGACCTGCCCCTCAGGCAGTTGTTTGGAAATCTATAACAAACTTGGATGTTGTTCTTTTTATCTTTCCTCCCACTCTGAGGAAGCGACTGACTTCAGACGCTTAATCCAGTTCTTGCTACCATCCACCCTCAAGTGTCCTAACCAATGTGATGAATCGTATTCTTTGTGACCATGTTGCATTTTCCTTTCTCATCTTCCTCGGCTCTCTGTCGCCTTTGACAGAATTGACCACACCATTCTCCTCCAACACGTGGAATTACAGAATGTTGCAACACAGGCTATCCAGACTGTCTTCTCTTTGTGGCTCTTTGAAAGAGCTACCTAATATGTTCCATTCCCCTGCTGTTTCCTTACAATCCTGTACATTTTTAACCCTTGTATTTATCCAGCCCTCTTCTGAATATTACGATTGAACCCGTTTCCACCACCCTTCAGGCGCTGCATTGCAGGTCAAAACAACTTGCTGCGTAAAGATCTATTTCCTTCTGTACCCTCTGGCTCTTTTACCTCACACCTCTGTGCCTTCTGGTTATCCAACCTTCTGCTGTTTGAAATTGATTCTCTTTATTGCCATTCTCAAAACCATTCAAGATTTTGAGCACCTCTATCAAATCATCCCTTGTCTTTTTGTGCTATAAGGGGAACAAGTCCAGCTCTCCACACAACTGAAGTCTCTTATCCCTGGTACCGTTCTATTAAATCTTCTCTCGGCCTTTTCCAAAGTTTAATTGTTTCAAAATGCAATGAATTTCACCCTCTGCTATCCAGTGACCTCATTTCTAACTGCTGGACCATCCTTAATAATAGTTTCTTGCTCACCAGAGCACCATCACCCTGGAGTTTCCCAAGGATCTAAACCCACCCTCGTTTTCTTCCTTGTCTCTGTGTTGTCTCTTGTTAACATCATCTGTAACCATCGTTAGCATGTATGGTGTTGTCTGTAAAATTCAGATACTTCGACCGGTGCATTATTCAAATGTTTTTCCCAGGTGCCCTCATTTGCGAGATGAACAAAGAACAAGTTTATAATTCATATCATATCATATAATTTACAGTGTAGAAGGAGGCCATTTGGCCCATCGAGTCTGCACCAGCCCTTGGAAAGAGCACCCCACCCAAGCCCACGCATCCCTATCCCCGTAACCCAGTAACCCCGCCAGACCTTTTTGGACACTAAGGGCAATTTATCGTGGCCAATCCACCTAACCTGCATATCTTTGGACTGTGGGAGGAAACCGGAGCGCCCAGAGGAAACCCACGCAGACACGGGGAGGACGTGCAGACTCCGCACTGACAGTGACCCAAGCCGGGAATCGAACCTGGGACCCTGGAGCTGTGAAGCAGCCGTGCTAACTACTATGCTACCGCACTGCCCAAGTTCAACCCAAGTTTACTTTCAAACACAATAAACAGTTATCCCTTAAATTATCCCAACTGTAGTTTCCCTTAACATTCTTCGTGCTACCCATGTTAAATAACGGTCGAGCTGCGGTTTCAATCCTCTGAGTTTCGCCCGACTCAGGGACTTCGGCTGCGAAGGTGGATCTCGTCCGCTGCTTCCTTCTGTCTTCTGTTCCGCTGTTGCGTCCTCTCTGCTAGCTTTCAGTTGAGTCTTCGCTGGGGCGAGCCTCTGGATACCTCTTTCTTATATCCCTCTTCTCGCCCTTCCAGAAGCTCCTCTGGCCCTCAACCAATGAGGCCTCGTGGGTGGGGGTCGCAACACCCATTGGAGTTGCCGATTGCAGCTCTGTGGGTCACCAGGAACCCAGTCCCAGGGGTCCATCTTCAAATGTGTTGTCTGCATGTAGCCGTATCCCGTATAGCACTGGCGGGAAATCTGGGTGCAGAAAATCTGGCTTCATCTGGGCAATCCACAACAATCGATCCATTTGAATGGGACTGATTACCTTCCGATGTCCTGTTTACAGGGCAGGCCCAGACTTGCCCCGGGTGTCTGTCCCTTCCCAGTGTATTCAAACCTGGCTGTTAGAAATCCCATCAGGCTTCTCTGTGGTTCTGACTGTGGTTTAATTTCAAATGTCCAATTCTGTATCGGGCCTAAAATTCAGGCTGTTGGCCATTTTACCGCAATGGTGATAACATGCAGCTATGTCTCCCTTACCTTCACATAAACCACTGGGGAGACCAAACCCATTGTGTACTGCACCCAGCACAACGTTCACTGGCCCCAGATTCCACCCACTTCTGTGCTAATGTTTCAGACTGTTTGTCAGGAAGGTGTTCAACCTGGAACTTTTGTCTCACGATTTGTTCGACCATAAAGAACCCCTATTTTCAAGTTAACAATAGTGCTCACTTCTGTCTGGCTTCATCTGGGCAATCCACAACAATCGATCCATTTGAATGGGACCGATTATCTGTCCCCAAAACTCTCCTCCACACTTTTTCTTCCTCCATTCTCAATTACCCAGTACTGCCCTGACTGGTGTCTCATCCTGTCCCCCTTTATTAAACTTCAATTCACTCAAAATGTTGCTGTTGGTACCTGACCCCACACTGGGGGCTGGATTTTCCATTTTGGAGACTAGGTCCCCGTGCCGGCGTGAAAACGGTAGTCTTTTACGCCAGGTACGCTGGCTCAAAACGGCCACCGATTCCCTGCTCTGGGCGGGGGGGGGGGGGGGCTAACAGCCAGACAGCGTAGAGCCGATACGGGCCAGAGCATTGCCGTGGCCACGCATGTGCACGGCGGCGGCCTGCAGCGGCTGCACCGTGCTTCATGGCGGACGCAGCCCGCAAACCTGGACCGCAAAAATAGTCGTCTCCCCCCCCCCCTCCTTTGGCCGTTCGCTCGCCCCGGACCGCCCACCCACAGTGCCCCTAGCCCCGACTGAAGCCCTCTCTGCCCGCGGATCGGAATTCTCCCGACTGTGGCGGCGCTGGACGAGTCCGTAGCCACCACGCTGAGTTCACGACGGCTGTGATCACACGTGTCCCACGCCGTTGGTGACGGAGCATCGCGGGGCGAGCCTCAGGCTGGATACGGCGTGCGGCGTACTAGCGAAAGCGGCACCGCCCCCGATTTTGGCGTCATCGAGGATTATCTGCCCCGTTGATGAATGCGATTTCGGTGTCGGGGATCGGAGAGTCCAGCCCCGTGTCTTTCTTGCTCATGTGCTTGCTGACCTACCTGGTTCTAGTCACACTGTGTCTTTCTCATTCTGTGTTTAAATCCTCCAGTGCTTTCCTGTCTCTAACCTCCTCCAGTCCTACAATTACTCTTCTGACCTCTTCTGTGTCCGTGTCCTTTTACTCCATCATTGGCTCCCTTATTCTGGGAATCAATGGGTCTCTTTCAAATTGGCAGGCAGTAACTAATGGGGTTCCACAGGGATCGGTGATAGAAATCCAGCTATTCACAATATATATTAATGATTTAGTAGCATAGTATCCTTACATTGCAGAAGAAGGACATTCGACCCATCGAGTCTGCACCGACCCTCTGAAAATGAAATGTAAATCGCTTATTGTCACATGTTGGCTTCAAATGAAGTTACTGTGAAAAGCCCCTAGTCGCCACATTCCGACACCTGTTCGGGGAGGCTGGTACAGGATGCCATGATTTTGTTTTGATTTGATTTATTATTGTCACATGTATTAGTATACAGTGAAAAGTGTTGTTTCTTGCATGCTGGACAAACAATGCACACCGTACACAGGGAAGGAAGGAGAGACTGCAGAATATAATGTTACAGTTATAGCAAGGTGTAGAGAAAAGATCAACTTCATACGAGGTAGGTCCATTCAAATGCTCTCTCTGCAACCTGATAACCACACTTAACCCACACATCCCTACACACTAAGGTGCAATTTAATATAGCCAATTCACCTAACCTGTAGATGAGGGAACAAAATGTAATGTCTCCAAATTTACAGATGGCACCAAGTTGGGTGGGCTGTGAGGAGGATGCGGAGATCCTTCAGTGTGAATTGGGCAAGTTGAGTGAGTGGGCGCATTAATGGCAGATGCAGTATAATTTGGATAAATGCGAGGTTATCCACTTCGGTAGCAAAAACGAGAAGGCAGATTATTATCTAAATGGCCATAGATTAGGAGGGGGGAATGTGCAACAAGACCTGGCTGTCCTCGTACACCAGTCACTGAAGGTAAGCATGCAGGTACAGCAGGTGGTAAAGAAGGCAAATGGTATGCTGGCCTTCTATGCGAGAGGATTTGAGTACAGGAGCAGGGATGTGTTGCTGCAATTATACAGGGCCTTGGTGAGGCCACACCTGGAGTATTGTGTGCAGTTTTGGTCTCATCTGAGGAAGAATATTCTTGCAGGAAGACTGAGTACTGGGCTAATGGTAAGATTCTTGGTAGTGTGGATGAGCAGAGAGATCTCGGTGTCCATGTACATAGATCCCTGAAAGTTGCCACCCAGGTTGAGAGGGTTGTTAAGAAGGCATACGGTGTGTTAGCTTTTATTGGTAGAGGGATTGAGTTTCGGAGCCATGAGGTCATGTTGCAGCTGTACAAAACTCTGGTGCGGCCGCATTTGGAGTATTGCGTGCAATTCTGGTCGCCGCATTATAGGAAGGATGTGGAAGCATTGGAAAGGGTGCAGAGGAGATTTACCAGAATGTTGCCTGGTATGGAGGGAAGATCTTGTGAGGAAAGGCTGAGGGACTTGAGGCTGTTTTCGTTAGAGAGAAGAAGGTTAAGAGGTGACTTAATTGAGGCATACAAGATGATCAGAGGATTAGATAGGGTGGACAGTGAGAGCCTTTTTCCTCGGATGGGGATGTCTAGCGCGAGGGGACATAGCTTTAAATTGAGGGGAGATAGATATAGGACCGATGTCAGAGGTAGGTTCTTTACTCAGAGTAGTAAGGGCGTGGAATGCCCTGTCTGCAACTGTAGTGGACTTGCCAACACTAAGGACATTCAAATGGTCATTGGATAGACATATGGAGGATAAAGGAATAGTGTAGATAGGCTTTAGAGTGGTTTCACAGGTCGGCACAGCATCGAGGGCCGAAGGGCCTGTACTGCGCTGTAATATTCTATGCTCGAGAGGAATCGCAGTGAGGATTTACCAGACTGATCCCTGGGATGACGGGTCTGATGTGTGAGGAGAGATTGAATTGGTGAGGTTGTATTCACTGGAGTTCAAATGAATGAGGGGGGATCTCATAGAAACCTATATATTTCTAACAGGACTGGACAGGGTAGATGCAGGAAGGATGTTCCCGATTGTGGGTGTGTCCAGAACCAGGGGTCACAGTCTGAGGATACGGGGTAGACCATTTAACAAGAGATGAGAAATTTCTTCACCCAGAAAGTTGTGATCCTGTGGAATTCCTTGCCACAGGAAGTAGTTGAGGCCAAATATTGTATGTTTTCAAGAAGCAGTTAGATATAGCACTTGGGGGGTGGGGGGGGGGGGGGGGGGGGGGGGTGCAGCACGGTGGCGCAGTGGTTAGCACTGCTGTATCACAGCGCCGAGGTCCCAGGTTCGATCCCGGCTCTGGGTACCTGTCCGTGTGGCGTTTGCACATTCTCCCTGTGTCTGCGTGGGTTTCGCATCCACAACCCAAATGATGTGCAGGGTAGGTGGATTGGCCACGCTAAATTGCCCCTTAATTGGAAAAAATGAATTGGGTACTCTAAATTGGGGTGAAGAGGATCAGAGGATCTGGGGGTAAAGAGGGATTGGGCTATTGAGTTGGATGATCAGCCATGATCATAATGAAATGAAATGAAAATGAAAATTGCTTATTGTCACAAATAGGCTTCAAATGAAGTTACTGTGAAAAGCCCCTAGTCGCCACATTCCAGCGCCTGTTCGGGGAGGCTGGTACGGGAATTGAACCGCGCTGCTGGCCTACCTTGGTCTGCTTTCAAAGCCAGCGATTTAGCCCTGTGCTAAACAGCCCCTCTGAATGTCCGAGCAGGCTCGAAGGGCCGAATGGTCTCCTGCTGCTCCTATTTTCTATGTTTCTCTTATTCTCTTCACAAACCCCTCTGATTGTTCAATTCCCTCTCCAAGATTCTTCCAAAAACTCACCACTTTGAATAAGCTTTAAGAGACTCATCTTGAGCTTGCTGTGCCATTTCTCTCTGAAGTAATGGAGAGGATTCTTCAAGATGGTGTGATTGATGTTGTGTCGATGGACTTTCAGAAATTGTTCGACAAAGTACCACATAATAAGCCTGTTGTTCAGAAAACCGAGGGGATTACAGAGACACTGGATATGTGGTTCTGAAATTGGCTGATGGACAAATGGCAGAAGGCAGTGGTGAATAGTTGTTTTTCAGTCTGGAGAGTGGTATTTCCCAGCGGTTGGTGTTACCGTCATTGCTCTTTTGGACATCCTAATGAGCAAGACTTGGGTCAAATTCTAAATTTGCAAAGTGGTGTAAAACTCAAAAATGAAGATGTGAGTACTGACTGCAGGATAATAATAATAATCGCTTATTGTCACGAGTAGGCTTCAATGAAGTTTCTGTGAAAAGCCCCTAGTCGCCACATTCCGGCACCTGTTCGGGGAGGCCGGTACGGGAATTGAACCCGCGCTGCTGGCCTTGTTCTGCATTAGACGCCAGCTGTTTAGCCCACTGTGCTAAACCAGTCCCTAGGGCACAGATCAGTGAAATTGACAGACATGTGAGGTTGTTCTGCTTAAAGCAGGGAGGTGAAGAGGGGTTTTGATTGAGGTGTCAAAAATTGGGAAGGGTCCTAATTGAGTAAATCGGGAGAAACGGTTTTAAGCAGCAGCAGGGTCAGTAAATACAGGATTCAGATTTCAGATGATAGGCAAACGAACCAGGGATGATGTAAGGAAAACATTTGTGCAGCAGGTTGTTGTGACCTGGAACACCGATCGAAAAAGATGTTGTTCAATCGTAACTTAATACTAAGATACTTTGAAGGAAAGCGATTTTATAGGCTTTGGAGAAAGAGCAGGAAAATGGGACTAGCTAGATAGCTCTTCCAAAGTTGCACAGGCATGGTAACGTCGCCATAATCCTGCTTTCCCTTTGAGTGGGGGGGAGCTGCCTGGTGGTGATTTAACCTGAGGGTCACTCACACCTCAGGCGAGGGGCAAGGTTGACAAGGCGGGGCCAAATGACTGATTCCCAAGCTCAGTGGTTTTAAGTACTTGGGACACGCGTGTGTTAAACGTGCTATAAAAATGCAACTATATTCGTTCCTTTGTTTCACTGCAACATTTCTGGATGGGTGAAAAGCCTAAGCTGCCTGGGTTCTCACATGTCCGAGTGATTGGCATCTGTAGAGCTAGCACCAGTAAGTCAGGAGCAAATAAGGGAGGTTATTAGAGTAAATCAGGAGCGGGTAAAAAATGTGCAGCAGAAAACAATCAAACAGAAGTGATAATCGTGCTGTAGAGCATGAACTCTCCTGCAGACAATCCTTTGGAAAACCTTATTATGTTCTCCAGTTTCCCATCAAACTGCCCACCATTTGTTCGACACCTTTAAGACATTTGAAAAAATACAGTTCCAGAGAATATAGGCTGCAGAGTGGTAAAGAACATTTAAAATCAGCTTTTTTTCCATGTCTGGCAATTATAATACTATATGTGGGAGTGCGCATAATATGGTGCTTCAGCTTTTAAGAAAGCCTCCAGAGGATTGGGAGGAGGAGGAACCTTAAGGACTTAAATCTTTCCTAGAAGATGGTGATGTGTTCGGCAGGTTGGTTCGATGTGGACTGCACTCGATGCAGGGAAGCTAGAAACAGACGTCTAACACTGGAGAAGATCCAACACTGTTTTATTCAACGATAGAACTGATAGACATATTCAGCTGTGGATCGACACTATACTAAACTGACTGGAGACCTTGTTGTAGCTTGACCAGACTTAGTAGCTACTGCATGGTGTTTGCACTTGCTAGCTCGTGGACTCTGACTACCTCAGTGGCTGTTTCCCGAGAGAGCGGGAAACCTAGTGCCCTCTGGCTTTATAGTGGTAGTGTCCTGTCTGGTGATTGGCTGTGCTGTGTTGTATGCTTACTGGTCATCCTATGTGTCAATCACTGCCTGTCTGCGTCTCATTATATACATGAGTGAATATTATGACAGATGGTTCTTTGGCCATTGTGTTTGTGTCGTCACTTTGTAAATACCCCATGGTCTTTCCTTACTCGAACCTCCTCCAGGCCTACAACTCTCCAAGATTTCGTTCTCCTCTGATTCAGCCTTTTTTCCTGCGCCCCATGTCCTTTGCTTCATTGGCAGTCGGGTCATCAAATGCATGGCTCTAAGTCCTGAAATACCCCTCTGCCCTGCTACCCCTCTCCCCTTTTAAGGTGCTCTTCACAACCTGTTTCCTTGATCAAACCTTTAGTAATTTGTCTAATATTGTCCATGTGGCTCAGATTTTGTTAACACTGTTTTACTGTGTTAAATATGCTAAATAAATACACATTGTTCTATAAATCTTGAATCTACATTTGAATCTGTAGATTTATAGGCTTAGATTAATTTCTACTGGGATATCAAGAGTCTTGTGTAAAGTAAGTTTGGGATTTAGTCTTTGGTGTCCGTAAGTTTAATTTAAAAAAAAAAATAATCTTTATTGTCGCAAGTATGCTTACAATAACACTGCAATGACGTTACTGTGAAAAGCCCCCAGCTGCCACATTCCGGCGCCTGTTCGGGTACACAGAGGGAGAATTCAGAATGTCCAATTCACTTAACAAGCACGTCTTTCGAGACTTGTGGGAGGAAACCAGAGCGCCCGGAGGAAACCCACGCAGACACGGGGAGAACATGCAGACTCCGCACACACTGTCCCAAGCCGGGAAACGAACCTGGAACCCTAGAGCTGTGAAGCAACAGTGCTACCCACTGTGCTGCTGTGGTGCCCATTACAGCATTGTTTGACCATGGGTGTGGGGAGATAGTTAGTGTAAGGGTCCTTCCTGTTTCCCTTATTTCCCCTTTTATTTTGTTGTTATCATTTTTGATCCATGGGTGATTAATGAACAAGGGCTTGTTTGTCATGTGTGTGTATGTGTGCAGAGGGTGGTGGGGAATTAGGGATTAGATAATACTTAACTAATTGTATTTGCTCCATTTTTCACTCCAGATCTCGTTATAAATGAAAGTAATTGTGTTTAAACTTACAAACCTGGTGACTGTAATTATTGGGCAGCCAAGGGACAAAGACTTTGTGTATTTTTCGAAGAATTATTGGTTAATTCAATTGTGTTGGGACTCCGGGTCAAGTTTGGCTGGAATTGACCGTGCACGAGCCCAGGGTGTTGTAACAGTTAGATTCTGACTTGTTGGAGATGATCATTGCCTGGCAATTTGTATGGCCCAAATGTAACCTGTCACCCATCAGGCCAAGCTCAAATGCTGCCTCCCTATTACTAGATCTGGGCATGAATTGTTTCAGTAACTGACGTGCCGAACATTGTGCAGTCATCAGTGAACATTCCCACTTCTGACCTTATGATAGAGTAAAGGTCATTGATGAAGCAGCTGAAGATGGTTGGGTCTGGAACACAACCCTGAGTAACTTCTGCAGGGATATCCTGGGATTGAAATGATTGATCTCTGACACCCACAACCATCCTTCTTTGTGTTAGGTATGACTTCAGCCAGCGGACAATTTTCTCTGTGATTTCCATGACTCTAGTTTTTCTCGGGCCACACCTGGTCAAATGCTGCCTCGACGCTGTCCTGGAACAGCTTGCTTCAGGGTACAGCCTGTTCTGGAGCACACATCTTCAGTACTATTGCCAGATTGTTGTCGGGGCCTTTTGAGAAGGGCATGTACCAACCTTACCTGGTCTAGCCTACGTGTGACTCCAGAGCACAGGGTGACATGGCCTTTGCAGTGTCCAGTGCCTTTAGCTGTTTCTTGATATTAAGTGAAGTGAAAGGCTTACATCTGTGATGTTGGGGGCCTTAGGAGGAGGCTGAGATAGATTTTGCATTCGGCACTAACTGGCTGAAGATTTTCACAAATGCTTCAGCCTTGTCTTTTGCACTAATGTGCAGGGCGCCCAGGTCATTGAGGATGGGGATATCTGTGGGGGCGAAGAGGTCGGCGGGGGGGGGGGGGGTGAAGAGGGTGGCAGCTAGCTGGAAATGAGCAGGAGGTTTGCTTGCCCATGTTTGACCTGAAGACCTGAGACTTCAAGGGGTCCAGAGTCGATATTGAGGATTCCCAGGGCAACTCCCTCCCGACTGTGTACCACTGTGCCGCCCGTCACCTCTGCTGGGTTACTCTTGCTGGTGGACAGGACGCGCCAGCGATGACGATGGAGGAGTCTGGGACTTTGTAAGGTATGAATCTGTGAGCATGACTATGTGAAGCTGTTACGTGACCAGTACGTGGGACAGCTCTCCCAAATTTGGCACAAGGTCCCAGATGTTAGTAAGAATGGCTTTGAGAAGCCTAACCCTGCTGACCCTGCAATGTTGTTTTGTTCCTTTCTGTCAACTTCTGTAGTGGTTTGAGATACAAGGGCAGCAGTGGTTAGCACTGTTACTTCACAGGGCCTGGGACCTGGGTTCGATTCTCGCTTCGGTAACCGTCTATGTGGAGTCTGCACGTTCTCCCCGTGTCTGTGTGGGTTTCCTCCCACAAGTCCCGAAAGACGTGCTGTTGGGTGGATTGGTCATTCTGAATTCTCCTTCTGTGTACCCGAACAGGTGCCGGAATGTGGCGACTAGGGGCTTTTCACAATAACTTAATTGCAGTGTTAATGTAAGCCTACTTGTGACAATAAAGATTATTATTATTATTATAAATAAGTTATTTGCTGGGCCATTTCACAGGGCATTTAAGAGCCAACCTGAGAGTCTGGAGTCATATGTGGGCCAGACCAGGTAAGGATGGCAGACTTCCTTCCCAAAGGACATTGGTGAACCGGATGCGTTTTTACAACACATTAGCTTTTTAAATCCAAGATTTTATTAATTTAGTTTAAATGCCACCAGCTGAATTTGAACCCCTGTCCCAGAGCATTAGCCTGTGTCTCTAGATTACTAATCTGGTGGCCTTGCCACTAAACCGCCGTCTTCCTCCTCACGAGGAGGATAAATATTTGACTTGGATGCAAGAGTGGGACCTACTGAACCACAGCTGGTGTCTAGAGTCTTCTAAAAGGACCCTGGCATTGCTGAATCTCTACTCTGTGACTAACCCCAGCCTTCTCTCCTGCACTTCCAGCTTGTTTGTATTTGCACTGTGGACTTTGGGCAATTCATTTTAGTCTTTTGATAACCATATCAAAATTTTGTACTTTTCCATTAGATGGCTGGGATACTTCTTCACATCATTACAAAAAGTTGCCGTTTGGCAAGTGGGAACTGCACATTCCGCCCAACGTGGATGGTTCTCCTCCAATCCCCCATGGATCCAAGCTTAAGGTGAGCATTTTACAATGAAGTTGTACTTGAAAAGAGCACACTGTTTGCAGCACCAATAAACAGCCTCGTTACTGTGGGTTTTGTCACACCGTTCATTTGCAAAACAGAATTGATTATTTTTCTGTGTAAAGCTAGTTTTTCCACCGATGTTTCCCTTGAAGGGTCGTGGGGGAGCGGGAGACACTGAGCTCAGTATTAAGACAGTTGTTCTCCAAGTCGCTGTTTTGAAGGGTCGTGGGGGAGCGGGAGACACTGAGCTCAGTATGAAGACAGTTGTTCTCCAAGTCGCTGTTTCATGCTTAGCTGTTTCTGCAAAATGATCAGCTGTTGGTCTATACCTGGTGATTCCACAGCCCAAAAGGTTTCTCATCTTGCACTTCCGGTTACTTTCAGGGAGTTGGGAATATTCCAGGTAAAGGACAGTTTGTGACATTGGCTAATTTTGGGGAAGGAAAGCATGTTGTAGCCCTCCAGAAAAAAATGAAACTGGGATCATTTGGAGCTTTCATTTCCGAGATGGATGGATTTTAGGCTTGCAAGAATAGGGTTATGGAAAACAGATAGGTAGATGGAGTTAAGGTAGATAAGGTACATTCATTGAATGGCAGAACAAGTGCGAAATGACCATCTGTTCCTACATTCCAATTCCCAACACTTCTGTTTCTCCCCATGCAGCATTAGCCAAATAAAATCCTGTTGCTGGCCTGGGGCCACCTTTAGCTGATAATGTGCTGGTTAACCTGTGTCTGAGCAAGTTACATAGAGCCATAAAGTTTTACAGCACATCATGCCTGCGCTGGCCATCACGCATCTATCAATTCTCATCCCATTTTTCAGTATGTGGTCCATAGCCTTTTATGCTCCGGCATTTCAAATGCTCATCTAGTATCTTCTCCTCAACTCTCAACAACCTCTCTCATCCAGGTCTTGTCTTGTCCATTCGTGCCGACAGGGATGGGCCAGCTGTCTCTCTGCCTCACTGCCAAGAAATGATGAGGGTTAGGAGTCAGGTGCAAGGGTCAATTATTATGCAGACATGTCATGCAATCTGGCAGCACGGTGGCGCAGTGGGTATCACTGCTGCCTCACGGCGCCGAGATCCCAGGTTTGATCCAGGCTCTGGGTCACTGTCCTTGTGGAGTTTGCACATTCTCCCGTGTTTGTGTGGGTTTTGCCCCCACAACCCAAAAAAATGTGCAGGGTAGGTGGATTGGCCACGCTAAATTGCCCCTTAATTGGAAAAAATTAATTGGGTACTCTAAATTAATTTTTTTAAAAAGAAATGTCATGCAATCAAGCCTCCAGACTTGACAAGCGCTGAAAAGGAGCTACTGTTGATTAAGTGGGCAGTACGGTGACACAGTGATTAGCACTGCTGCTTTACACCGCATCACTGCGCCAGAGACCCGGGTTTGAGCCTTGTGTGGGTGTTGGGACGGTCGCGGAGTGATCAGTCCCGATCGTGGGAGAAGCACTCGATGGTGGCTGCCGTCTTTTACATCGGGAATGCCGGTCGCTGCCACCTTTTAAATGAAAAGAAATGAGGTTGCCAAATTACAGAGTGGAGCTGTTTCCATTTTCCAACCGCTGGCAAGTGGACTGTAAAGATGGATCGTTTTCTTGCCAGTAAGTCAGGGCCAGAGACTCGGATACGCAGTGTACCAACTGGACAGTGTCTAACAGAAGAATCTGCTGGAGAGAACTGCTCAGGAGAGTCCAGGACAGGGCAGAGCAGTGCATGTGTTAGCTTTGTACAGAGCTTCTGGGCCTCTGGTTAACAGCCTACAAAGAAGAAACTTAGGAACATAGCAGTATAAAGATGCATAGTTCTTGATGCATAGTTTTGTCTATTGTGTCAGTATCAGTCAGGATGCAAAGTCCATGGGCTGGATTCTCCAAAAATGGGGCTATGTAAAAACGCAGGCGTTACACTCCAGAGTTTCCTGGAAAAAAACAGCCCGATTCACTTACCTTCAGGAGGCTAGCAGGGACCTGGAGTGCTTCACGCAACTTTGGTTGCAGATATGGCCCCCGCACTTCCGGTTCCGAGTCTGTGCATTCGCACGGCGGCGGCCGCGCCGAGCGCCATAGTGGACTCAGACCGTGGACCAACACAAACAAACTAGGCACCCCCGATCGGCCGCGCGCCCGAGGATCTGTCCGGCCCGGTCACTGCCCCGGCCGTCCATTAGTCCCCTCCAACGGTGCTCGTTCCCCTGCCCCCCCCACCAGGGCAGCCGTGGACTGAGTCCGCAGCCGCCACGCGAGACTCCTGACCGGCCACACCATATTAGTTCCACGTCATCGCGAACTCGGCCAGTCGGGAGCAGAGTATCGCTGGGCAGGCCTCTGGCAATGGCCCTCCAGCCACGCGATGTAATTCGTGGTACCGCGGTTATTCGGGGCCCGGAGAATTGCCGGAGCGGCGCCGGGCCCCGATTCCATCGGGAACTTCGATTCTCTGCCCCCGCGCCAAACGCGATTTCGGCGCAGGGCTGCGGAGAATTCAGCCCCATATGTGTTATATGCAGGGAAATACTGGCAAATGAGAGGGGAAGCGTCAGATTTTGAAACTGAAGTGGTGGCTGAAAAAATCCCTTTTTAGGTTGAGACCCCAGTCAGTTATTAACTTAGAGCTGACTCCAAATTAACAGTCAATGCTGCTGTAACTGACTTCATGGAATCATAGAATTGACAGTGCAGAAGGAGGCCATTCGGGCCATCGAGTCTGTACCGGCCCTTAGAAAGAGCACCCTGCTTAAGCTAACACCTCCACCCTATCCCTGTAACCCCACCCACCCTTTTGGACACTGAAGGGCAATTTAACGTCGCCAATCCACCTAACCTGCGCATCTTTGGACTGTGGGAGGAAACTAGGAAGTGAACGTGGCGTGGATCACGAAGGTCGGCCGGTTGGCAAAAATGGGTCCCGGGAGAAAAGGTTTGAAAAACACTGTCCTCATCAGACATCAGTACGGGGGTCTTGCCCAGGTGTAACCCGTCCAGATTGTAGTGAACAAAGAACAAAGAAAAGTACAGCAGAAAAACAGGCCCTTCGCCCCTCCAAGCCCGTGCCGACCATGCTGCCCGTCTAAACTAAAATCTTCTACACTTCTGGGGTCCGTATCCCTCTATACCCATCCTATTCATGTATTTGTCAAGATGCCCCTTATCGTCCCTGCTTCCACCACCTCCTCCGACAGCGAGTTCCAGGCACCCACTACCCTCTGTGTAAAAAAACGTGTCTCGTACATCTCCTCTAAACCTTGCCACTCGCATCTTAAACCTATGCCCCCTAGTAATTGACCCCTCTACCCTGGGGAAAAGTCTCTGACTATCCAAACTACTGGTCCCACCTCCCCCAATGGTTGCAATGTCTTAAAAGCCCAGAGAATATAAGGCCCAATTTGGCCCGTCACTTATCATAGGACAACTGTTTCATCTCAGGAACTAAACTGAAGAACTTTGATGAACCTACTCCAGTGCTAATATGTCCTTAAATATGGAGACCAAACTAGATGCAGTAATCCATCTGTGGCCTCAGCAAAGCCTTGTACAATTATAGAAAGACTTTATTGCTATTTTCTTTGTATTCTTTTTATGAGCTTGCCCAAGTCTCTGAACATCAATAGTCACATGTTTCATGTTGTAAAAAAAATATTCTGCTTTTCTATTTTTATTACCAGTGAATGACCAGGCTTCCCCACAACATACTCCATCTGAAATACTCCATCTGTTAGGTTGCCCAATCGCTTTGCAGCCTTTCTGTGCCGACCTCGTAGTTTCCATTTTGACCTGGATATGTATCGTCAGCAAACTAAGATACGTTACCCTCCGTCTCTTCGTCTAATTCATTAAATAGATTTACCGCCGATACTGAAATGAAAATGAAAATCGCTTATTGTCACAAGTAGGCTTCAAATGAAGTTACTGTGAAAAGCCCCTAGTCGCCACATTCCGGCGCCTGTTCGGGGAGGCTGGTACCGGAATTGAACCGTGCTGCTGGCCTGCCTTCAAAGCCAGCAATTTAGCCCTGTGCTAAACCAGCCCCTAAAGGTTTACTGGAGGCTGTGGCTTTCTTTAGTGCGGTGCCTTGTGGAAAGCTTTTGGGAATCTACATAGACAATCTACCGGGCTTCCCTCCTTCATCATTTCAGTGACACTTTTAAGAATTATCACTGAATTTGTCAGCCATCATCCTATTAGGGTCACCCAACACAGCTTCACAGTTTGTTTTAAAATGTAGCAAATACAATGTAGACAAAACCCGATGGTGACCTTGTCTGTTTAATTACTGTGCCATCACATTCAGCCCTGCGCTCTGACTCAGTGGTTTTGTCGCTCTGCCGATTTTGCCAGCTCACAGCTTTCCCCGCATTGAGCTTTTACATAGCAAAGCAAAGCAAACCAAATGGGAGAACATGTCTTTTTTGGCTTGTTTCGCAGAAATGAAATCATTCCCTGTGAACCACCGGCTTCAACTTTACCTCCCCCAGCTCCTCTTCCTTGGATTTACTGTTTTGAACATCAAATCAGGTGATTGTTATTAAATGCGATTAGGTAGAAACAGTTTGTAAAATAGTTGCTGGTAATGTTTTATATTTAAGAGTATTTTAAATTAAGAAGCAACTAAAATGCTAGTCATGTTTTGACATTCATATTCCTGCTCACTACTTCCCCCACATACCCAGGATCTCAATTTCTTATATGTGTGAATCTTAGTCGGCCACATTCTCAATACTGTGCATAGTGCTCCATATTATAGAAGATATAGACACTGGAGGAGGTGAAAGCAGAATTCACAGGACTGTTATCAGGATATACTGATTCAGCAAAGCTGAGATTATTTTCCTAGAGAAGAGAATGACATCAATAAGTTCCATCCCACCATCAGACTCACCGTGGACTACTCTCCAGAATCGGTTGCATTCTTGGACACACAGGGTAGTTGTTATGGGGGACTTTAACTTTCCAAATATTGACTGGAAATGCTATAGTTCGAGTACTTTAGATGGGTCTGTTTTTGTCCAATGTGTGCAGGAGGGTTTCCTGACACAGTATGTAGATAGGCCAATGAGAGGCGAGGCCATATTGGATTTGGTACTGGGTAATGAACCAGGACAGGTGTTAGATTTGGAGGTAGGTGAGCACTTTGGTGATAGTGACCACAATTCGATTACGTTTACTTTAGCGATGGAAAGGGATAGGTATATACCGCAGGGCAAGAATTATATCTGGGGAAAAGGCAATTATGATGCGATGAGGCAAGACTTAGGATGCATCGGATGGAGAGGAAAACTGCAGGGGATGGGCACAATGGAAATGTGGAGCTTGTTCAAGGAACAGCTACTGCGTGCCCTTGATAAGTATGTACCTGTCAGGCAGGGAGGAAGTGGTCGAGTGAGGGAACCGTGGTTTACTAAAGCAGTCGAAACACTTGTCAAGAGGAAGAAGGAGGCTTATGTAAAGATGAGACATGAAGGTTCAGTAAGGGTGCTCGAGAGTTACAAGTTAGCTAGGAAGGACCTAAAGAGAGAGCTAAGAAGAGCCAGGAGGGGACATGAGAAGTCTTTGGCAGGTAGGATCAAGGATAACCCTAAAGCTTTCTATAGATATGTCAGGAATAAACGAATGACTAGGATAAGAGTAGGGCCGGTCAAGGACAGTAGTGGGAAGTTGTGCGTGGAGTCCGAGGAGATAGGAGAGGTGCTAATATTTTTCGTCAGTATTCACACAGGAAAAAGACAATGTTGTCGAGGAGAATACGGAGATTCAGGCTACTAGACTAGAAGGGCTTGAGGTTCATAAGGAGGAGGTGTTAGCAATTCTGGAAAGTGTGAAAATAGATAAGTCCCCTGGGCCGGATGGGATTTATCCTAGGATTCTCTGGGAAGCTAGGGAGGAGATTGCTGAGCCTTTGGCTTTGATCTTTAAGTCATCTTTGTCTACAGGAATAGTGCCAGAAGACTGGAGGATAGCAAATGTTGTCCCCTTGTTCAAGAAGGGGAGTAGAGACAACCCCGGTAACTGTAGACCAGTGAGACTTACTTCTGTTGTGGGCAAAATCTTGGAAAGGTTTATAAGAGATAGGATGTATAATCATCTGGAAAGGAATAATTTGATTAGAGATAGTCAACACGGTTTTGTGAAGGGTAGGTCGTGCCTCACAAACCTTATTGAGTTCTTTGAGAAGGTGACCAAACAGGTGGATGAGGGTAAAGCAGTTGATGTGGTGTATATGGATTTCAGTAAAGTATTTGATAAGGTTCCCCACGGTAGGCTACTGCAGAAAATACAGAGGCATGGGATTCAGGGTGATTTAGCAGTTTGGATCAGAAATTGGCTAGCTGGAAGAAGACAAAGGGTGGTGGTTGATGGGAAATGTTCAGACTGGAGTCCAGTTACTAGTGGTGTACCACAAGGATCTGTTTTGGGGCCACTGCTGTTTGTCATTTTTATAAATGACCTGGAGGAGGGCTTAGCAGGATGGATGAGTAAATTTGCAGATGACACTAAAGTCGGTGGCGTTGTGGACAGTGCGGAAGGATGTTACAAGTTACAGAGGGACATAGATAAGCTGCAGCGCTGGGCTGAGAGGTGGCAAATGGAGTTTAATGCAGGAAAGTGTGAGGTGATTCATTTTGGAAGGAATAACAGGAAGACAGAGTACTGGGCTAATGGTAAGATTCTTGGCAGTGTGGATGAGCAGAGAGATCTCGGTGTCCATGTACATAGATCACTGAAAGTTGCCACCCAGGTTGATAGGGTTGTTAAGAAGGCGTACGGTGTGTTAGCTTTTATTGGCAGAGGGTTTGAGTTTCGGAGCCATGAGGTCTTGTTGCAGCTGTACAAAACTCTGGTGCGGCCGCATTTGGAGTATTGCGTGCAATTCTGGTCGCCACATTATAGAAAGGATGTGGAAGCATTGGAAAGGGTGCAGAGGAGATTTACCAGAATGTTGCCTGGTATGGAGGGACGATCTTATGAGGAAAGGCTGAGGGACTTGAGGCTGTTTTCGTTAGAGAGAAGAAGGTTAAGAGGTGACTTAATTGAGGCATACAAGATGATTAGAGGATTGGATAGGGTGGACAGTGGGAGCCTTTTTCCTCGGATGGTGATGTCTTGCACGAGGGGACATAGCTGTAAATTGAGGGGAGATAGATATAGGATAGATGCCAGAGGTAGGTTCTTTACTCAGAGAGTAGTAAGGGCGTGGAATGCCCTGCCTGCAACAGTAGTGGACTCGCCAACACTAAGGGTATTCAAATGGTCATTGGATAGCCATATGGACGATAAGGGAATAGTGTAGATGGGCTTTAGAGTGGTTTCACAGGTCGGGGCAACATCGAGGGCCAAAGGGCCTGTACTGCGCTGTAATGTTCTATGTTCTACACACACCTCCATCAAGAACGGTCACCTCAGCACTTCGCTTTCCGCAAACCCAGGGATAACCTCACGATGCTCCACTTCTGCAGCTTCCACCCTGAACACATTAAAGAAGCCATCCCCATGGACAAGCCCTCCGTATACACAGGATCTACTCAGACAAGGAGGAACGTAACAGACATCTACAGATGCTGAAAGACGCCCTCGTAAAAATGGGATATGGCGCTCGACTCATCGATCAACAGTTCCAATGCGCCACAGCAAAAAAACGCACCGACCTCCTCAGAAGACAAACACGGAACACAATCGACAGAGTACCCTTCGTCGTCCAGTACTTCCCCGGAGCGGAGAAACTACGACATCTTCTTGAGCCTTCAACACGTTATCGATGAAGACGAACATCTTGCCAAGGTCATCTTCTCCCCACTACTTGCCCTCAAACAACTGTGTAACCTCAAACAGATAATTGTCTACAACAAATCACCCAGCCTTCAGGAGAACAGCGACCACGACCCCACACAACTCTGCCACGGCAATCTCTGTAAGATGTGCCAGATCAACGACATGGGTACCACCATTACATGTGAGAACACCACCCACCAGGCACAGGTACACGGTACAGACTCATGCAACTTGGCCAACGTTGTCTACCTCATACCCTGCAGAAAAGGATGTACCAAAGCATGGTACATTGGCGAGACCATGCACACGCTGCGACAACAGATGAATGGGCATCGCGCGACAATCACCAGGCAGAAACGTTCCCTTCCAGTCGGGGAACACTTCAGCAGTCAAGGGCATTCAGCCTCCGGGTAAGCGTTCTCCAAGGCGGCCTTCGGGACCCACAGCAACGCAGAATCGCTGAGCAGAAACTGATAGCCATGTTCCGCACGCATGAGTACGGCCTCAACCGGGACCTTGGATTCATGTCTCACTACATTTAACCCCCCACCATCTGGCCTGGGCTTGCAAAATCCTACCAACTATCCTGGCTTGAGACAATTCACACCTCTTTAAGCTGTGATTATCCCTCTCTCCAGTTACTCCGTCTCGACCTGTAAAGACTTAATTACCTGCAAAGACTCGGATTCAAAGTATCATCTTGCATCATTAAATTTGCCTATATATGCTGTGTTTGTGTAACCTACCTCTTCACTCACCTGATGAAGGAGATGTGCTCCGAAAGCGAGTGATTCTAAATAAACCTGTTGGACTTTAACCCGGTGTTGTAAGACTTCTTACTGCAGAAAATAGAAGGCTGAGGGGAAACTAAAAGCATCGTAATTCAGAATACTTGACCTTTTAAAGAAATGAGCAAAATGTTAAAGGAGGAGGCCTGATTATAAAGGTTGGGGTAAAGACAGCAGAGAGAAAGGATCTTTGCTTGTAAAATCAAGATATGGAATCAAATTGGGAAGAGCTGAGAGGCAAGAAGGGGCAGAAAATAATTGTATGAGTCAGGTTGAGTATTAGTCAGGAAATTAGAGGCGTATATAGTGAACGAAATGCAGGAATGTTGGGGCCTTTATTATTCATACAGACTGGGCAAACAAAATTTAAGGAGTTCTCACCAAATTCTGGAGTCCATGGGATACATTTAAGGTAGCTTTTCTAGATCAATATTGTGAGGGATGTGGAAATTGCTGTATGCTATGTTTTGTTGTAGTAATGTTATTAAAAACCCTGGGTTCAAATACATATAGGCGGTATGTCTGCTAATGCTGTGATTAAGGGGTCTTAAAGGTGAGATAATCATTGATTTTAACCATTTACTTGTTTTTAGAAAGACAGTTCCCTGGAGTGTGGAGAATTAATGAGGGATGGTATTTAGTTCTAGCGAAGCAGGTCCTAGGACATCTTTGTGGGGTACAGATGATGTAATTAATGGGAGGAGCCAGGTCTGTCTGGTGTTTTTTAAGTTTTTCTAGAGGATTTGAGTCTGACAAGACAGAAGGATTTTCAGGTTATTCCTGAAAGGGTCTCTCTCCAAAGGTCTGTGCAGAGAACAGCAAGTATCCCTGAAAGCTAACTTTATTTATGAGTGGATTTTGAACTGTATTGGTTTGCTTGGTTGGTTGGAATATATTTGGTGGCAGGTGTAGATAGTGAGTTAAGGTTTTTCCTTTTATTCAAGTACTTTTAATAACTTTTAGTTGTGAAGCTAAAGTTTGATAATGTGGTTAATTCTGAGTTTAAATTAAAGTTGGTTTTAACATAAAAGATACCTATTGATCGTGTCATCACACTTGGGGCGAAGTATACTTTCCTCACAGTTTCACAAATTGCAAATTGTTTGGGGTTTCTTGTCCGGCATCCGAACAGTATGTCAAGGAATCAACTAATGAGCAGGTTATTTTCGATCTGCTTTTGTGAAATGAGGCGGAGCTAATAAATAACTTGTTGTAAAGGAGCCTCTGGGGAAGTGATAATGTGATAGAATTTTATAATGAGTTTGAGAGTGTTTTAGTTAAATGTCGCAACAGATCGTATACATAGCTCTGAGGGATGAGCTGGCTGAGATTAGTGAAAATAAATGTTGGATCCCCGAGAGCTGGAATTATTATAAAAGGGAATAAGGAAATGGAAAAGATATTAAATGAATAGTTTCTATCTACATTCATGGTAGAAGACACTCTGGAAGTAATGGAGGACTAGTGAAAGTGAAGGACTCAAGGACATTAGTAAAGAATTAGTACTGGAGAAATTAATAGGACTAAAAGTTGACAAAATCTTTGGATTTGATGCTGTACATCTGAGGTTTCAAGATAGCTGACTGCAGAGGTAATGGATGTGTTGGTCTTGATGTTCCAGAATTCTCTAGATTATGGAACACCCTGTGGATTGGAAAGTAGCAAATATGATCACACTATTCAAGAAGAAGGGAGAGAAACAGGAAAAATTAGCCTGATGTTGGTAGTTGTAAAAATGCTAAAATCTACTATGAAGGACATGATAGCAGGAAGCCTAGATGATCATATGATTGAAAAGAGTCTACAGGAATTTATGGAAGAGAAATTGTGTTTGGTAATCTTTGTTTTCTTGATGATATATCTAACAAAGTGGTGGGAGGCAGTGGATGTTGTGCATTTACTTTTTGAAAAACATTCGAGAAAGCAACACGAGAGGTTATTCTCTTAAAATTAGGACTCTTTGTATTGGGGGCAATATATTAACATGGTTTGAGGAAAGACTGAACAAAAATGGAGTGGGAATAAATGGGTCATTTTCAGGTCACCGGACTAATTTGTGGGCTATGACAAGAATTGGTCAATGATTTAGATGAGGGAATCTAGTGTAATGCCGCCTAGTTTGCTGGTAATGCAGATTTTGGAGGGAAAGTAAGGTTTGAGGAGGGAGCGAAGAGATTGAGCGTTGATTGTGACAGGTAAAGTGAGCCACTCTGAAAAGCGGAAATTGAGTATAATGTGGAGGAAAGTGAATTTGATTCGAAACATAGTGAAGCAGACTATTTTAAAAATGTTTAATTTATTATTTCATGGTATGGGGGCACCACTGGAAACGTCAGCATTTGTTGCTCATCCCTCAGTGCCCTTGAACTGAGTGACCTGCTGGGCCATTTCAGAGGGTAGTTAAGAGTCAGCACGTTGCTGTGGGCCTGGAGTCACATATCGGCCAGATCAGATAAGGATGGGAGATTTCCTTCCCTGAAGGACCCCAGTGAATCAGATGGGTTTTTACAGCAATTGATAGTTTCATGGTCACCATTACTGGGAGTAGCTCTCGATTCAAGATTTATTAATTGAATTTAATTTCCACCAGCTCTCATATTTGCATTTGAACCCATATTGCCAGCGCATTAGCTTGGGCCCCTAGCATCACCACTATGACACTGTCTTTTCTTTTAAAGATGTGGATGCCGGCATTGGACTGGGGTGAGCACAGCAAATGTTGTTACAACACCAGCTTACAGTCCAACAGGTTTGTTTCCGAAAGCTAGTGATTTGAAACAAACCTGTTGGACTTTAACCTGGTGTGGTAAGGCTTCTTACTGTTTTCTTTTCAAGGTTGAGCAATTGGAAGTGATGGTATTCGGAGGGATTTAAGTGTCCCATTACAAGTGTCCCAAAGGTAAAATGCAAATAATTAAGAAAGATAATCATGTCTTCGCTTTCACTAAAAAGGGATTAGAATATAAGAATGAAGAAACCTCGGTACAATTGGATTGGGCCTTGGTGACGCTACACCTGGAGTACCTGTGTCCAATTTTGATCACCTTACCCAAGAAAGGATATATGTGTCTCAGTGGGAGTGCAATAAAAGCTCAGTGAACAAAGTAGGATGAAGGAATTTTCCTGTGAGGACAGATTGTGCAGCCTTTTTAAGTTATTCTTTCACGCAGTGTGGGTGTTGCTGACTCAGCAGTTATTGTCCATCCCTGATTGAGAAGGTGGTAGTGAGCCCTCTCCTTCAGCTGCTACATCAATGACCATTGGCGTAAGTTTGTACGGTGTAGGTACATCCTCAGTGCTGTTAGGAAGTGAAGGAGCAGCAATATAGTTCCAAGTCTGGATGATACATGGCTTGGAGGGGAATTTGCAGGTGGTGATATTCCCATGCATCTGCTGCCCTTGTCCTTCTATGTGTAGATGCTAGTGGTTTGGAAGGAGTCTTTGGAAGGAGCAGTGCACCTTGTCGATGTGACACACTGCTGCATCAGTGGTTGAGGGAATGAATATTTGTCGATGCGGTATCAATTAAGTGGACTGCTTTCTCCTGGACTGAGTCGAGCTTCTTGAGTGTTGGTGGAACTGCACTCACTCAGGTAAGTGGAGAGTATACAAACACTCTCCTGACTTGTAGATTGTGGACAGGGTTTGGCGAATCAGGAGATTAGTTATTCCCTTAAGTATTCCCAGCCTCTAACTGCTCCTGTAGCTACAGTATTTATACGGCTGCTCCAGTTCAGTTTCTGGTCAATGGGAACTCTGCAAATGTTGATAATGGGGGGTTCAGCGATGATAATGCCATTGAACGACAAGCGGAGATGGTTTGATTTTGACTTGTTTGTGATCGTTGCCTGGAACTTGTGTCCATGACAGTTACTTGCCACTTGTCAGCCCAAGTCTGCATGTTGTTGAGCTCTTGTTGCATAGGGACACGGACTGCTTCAGCATCTGAGGTATTGTAATTAATGCTGAACATTGAGCCAATCATCAGTGAATATTTCCACTTCTGACCTTATGATGGAAGGAAGGTCATTGATGAAACTGCTGGAGATGGTTGGGCCTCAGACCCTACCCAGAGGAATTCCTGCAGTGATGTCCTGGAATTGAGATGATTGACCCCCAACAACCATCTTCCTTTGTGCCAGGTATCACTCCAACCAGCGGAGGGTTTGCCCCCGATTCCCATCGACTCCCGTTTCGCTAGGGCGCCTTGATATCAATCGGGATTAAATGCTGCCTTGATGTCAAGGTCAGTTGCTCTCACCTCACTTCTTGAGTTCAGCTCATTTGTCCATGTTTGGACCAAGGTTGTAATGAGGTTGGCAGCTGCCTGGCTCTGATGGAACCCAAACTGAGTGTCAAGTGTCAATGACTCCTTCCATCACTTTGCTGATGACCGAGAGCAGAAGATGGAGTGGTTACTGGCCGGGTTGGATTTGCTTCTTGTTTGTGTACAGGGCATACATACCTGGAAAACTTTCTATCTTGATGGGGAACAAAGAACGATACAGCACAGGAACAGGCCCTTCGGCCTTCCAAGCCTGCACCGATCATGTGTCCTATCTAAACCAACCGCCTGTATCCATCTATACGCTGTCTGTTCATCTGCCTATCCAGATAAGTCTTAAAGGTCGCTAATGTACCTGCCTCAACCACCTCACTTGGCAGTGCATTCCAGGCCACCACCACCCTCTCTGTAAAAAAAACTTGCCCCGCACATCTCCACTGAACGCAGAGAGATGTCTGTGTTGTAATTGTACTGGAACAGCTTGGCTAAAGGTTCGGCTGGTTCTGGAGCGCGAGACTCCAGTACTACTGCTGGAATGTTGTCAGGGTCTGCAGACTCTGCAGTATCCATTCTTCAGCCACTCCTTGATGTAATTTGAAGTGACTCCAATTGGCTGAAGACTGGCATCTGTGATGCTGGAGTCCTCAGGAGTAGGCCGACATGGTCATCCACTCGGCACTTCTGGCTGAAGATGGTTGCAAATGCTTGAGTCTTGTCTTTTGCAGTGATATGTTAATTAGGGATAAGAGGATAAAGAATATGGCCCATAAAAGACCAAATACGTAACCCATGTGTGGAGGAAGAGGAATATTTGCAAATACTTGTGTTCATAAAAGAGGGAACAATGCAGACATTGTAGTTGAGGAGGAGGGGTGTGAGATGCAATAAACACAATGAGAGAGGAATTATTAAGGAGATTGGCATTCTTGAAAATGAATAAATCACCAGGGCCAGATCAATGGACCCCAGGCTGTTCAAAGAAGTGAGGGAGGAAATTGTGGCGAACCTGACAATCATTTTCCAATCCTCTGGATACAGATGAGGTGCCATAAGAGTGCAGGTTGTCCAGTGTTGTATCTTTGTTTAACAAGGGAGTGAGGGATGGACCGAATAATTACAGGCCAGTAACCTTGGTAGTGGGTAAATTATTGGAATCAATTCTGAGGGGCAGGATAAACGTTCACTTAGAATGGCACGGATTAATCAAGGAGAGAAGTGTGGATTTGTTAAGGGAAGACTATGTCTGACTAATTTGATTGAATGTTTTGAGGCAGTAACAAGGAGAATTGATGAGGGGAGTGCAGTTGATGTGGTCTGTGTGGATTTTAGAAAGGCTTTTGACAAATGTTCCACATGACAGGCTGGCTTAATAAAAAAGCAATTTTCGGAGATGGGTCACCATTTTGGTTGCAATGGAGACAATATTGCAACCAAAATGGTGACCCATCTCCAAAAATGGTGTGACTATCTTTAGAATTGTGGAAAGTTTCAGTGATGTTGATGTTGAGAAGATGTTCCTGCTGGCAAGGGTATCCAAAACCAAGGCCATATATATAATATAGACACTGATAAATGCAATAGGGAATTCAGGAGAAATGATTTTACTTATCGTAGTTAGAATGTGAAACTTGCTGCTATAAGGACTAGGTGAGGTGAATAGCATTGATAGTTTTCAAGGAAATCTAGATACATACAGGCAGAGTGTCATGGGAATGTCACTTTAATAAATGTTTGTCTTCTCAAGTGGCTACAGTGATGTCATTGTGTGGGTGGAGTTGAGCTCTGTCTCTGCTTTTTACTTTCGTTTTGAGCTGGAAACTGTTTAGGCTCTGTGTTTTAGTTTTGTTTTCAGTTGGAGAGCCACATTCAGACAAAGCAGGTGTACATTGGTCTCTCTCTGTATGTTAAGCAAGGTGTTTAGATCACTTGATAATTTAAAAGTGATAACTGTTCTCTGTAGAGAATTCAAACCTACTGTCTTTGTTAAAAAGTGTTTTGGCTTATGGATGTTGTTAGGAAAGTTACTAAGGGTTACCTATAGAGTACTGTATCTTGGAGGATGGGGTTATTTGTGTTGGTAGTTGATAAGATGTTTACTGTGTGTTTATAAAATGTTAACTGGATTCATAGAATAAACATTGTTTTTGTTTTAAAATACTTTTAGATCTCTGTGGCATCACACCTGTAAAGTGGGCCTTTGTGATCCCCTTAACCAAAGTCTATTAAAAGTTGTGGGTCAGGTGAACTCCATGATACACTTTGGTGTTCTCTAAACCCTGGCCCATAATAAGAGTAAAAGGATCGATTAATGGGATTAGATGAAATAAGAAGGATGTAACTGGGACCATGTCAGTATTTGCAAACACAGTGAAAGCAGACCGTAGCACCTCAATCGAGGGCTTAACCACTGCTATGCATGTTGGGATGCTTCTGCTCCATCGCTCCCTCTTGTGGCTGCACCAGTGAACACACTGGCTAACAAGTGGACACTTGTCCTGTATCGTGGGTGTTGGCTGCTACTCTGAAATCCAGAGGGATGCTTCCCAGCTGCCTGTTGAAGAGAGCAAGAAGTCTTTTTTTATTGCTCGGAGTGACAGGCCTTGGTCTAACATGGGGGCAGGTCTTTTTGAAGCTCAGTTTGAGGGTTAGTTTCTCAATGGGTTGGATATTGCAAGAGCTGAACTAGATATATCAAAATTTGAGCATTCATAGGCAAAGGGTTGATTTTTAAATTGCTCATCATTATTTTCAGATCCTGTGGCCTCGCCCCTTACTATGTCTCTAAGCTCCATTTCACAGAGTCATGGAATTTACAGTGCAGAAGGAGGCCTTTGGGCCCATCGAGTCTGCACTGGCCCTTGGAAAGAGTACCCTACTTAAGCCCACCCCTCCACCCTATCCCCATAACTCAGTAACCCCACTTAACCTTTTTTGGGCACTAAGGGCAATTGATCATGGCCAATCCACCTAACACTCACATCTTTGGACTATGGGAGGAAACCGGAGCACCCGGCGGATACCCACGCAGACAGGAGGAGAACGTGCAGACTCCGCACAGACAGTGACCCAGCGGGGAATCAGACCTGGGACCATGGAGCTCTGAAGCAACTGTGCTGACCACTGTGTTACCATCCTTCCTCCTAAATTAGCAGGCATTCATCCTGAAAACTGGTGAGTGTTCAGTGTTAATTTGCATTTCAACTTGAGAGGCAGCTAGAAAGCAAGGTAACAGCTTTCGAGACGACGTAGAAGTCAAACTTTGTTATTATCAGCGTCTATGTGGAAACCATTCCATGTTCCAGATGACATTCCCGATAGGTCTTTGGAAACAGATCATGGAAGGTTCCCTGGGATTCCCATGGGCAGAGGAGAAGAAGCCATTGGACATGGGCAGCACGGTAGCACAGTGGTAGCACGATTGCTTCACACCTCCAGGGTCCCAGGTTCGATTCCCAGCTTGGGTCACTGTCTGTGCAGAGTCTGCACGTTCTCATCATGTGTGCGTGGGTTTCCTCCGGGTGCTCCGGTTTCCTCCCACAGTCCAAAGATGTGCAGGTTAGGTGGACTGGCCAAGCTAAAATTGCCCTTAGTGTCCAAAATTGCCCTTAGTGTTGGGTGGGGTTACTGGGTTATGGGGATAGGGTGGAGGTGTGGGCATGGGTAGGGTGCTCTTTCCAAGAGCCGGTGCAAACTTGATGGGCCGAATGGCCTCCTTCTGCACTGTAACTTCTATGAAATATCTATGGTCTGCTTTGTTTTGTGATGGGTCGGAATGTGATTGAAGGAGCGTGGCATTGTGGGGGAGGTTGGACTTCAGAGGGGAGACATAAGAGGAGGCGAGAATGGTCGATGGCTTCAAAGGTTGGGAAGGGACAGGTTGCATTGGATGTCGTTTGTGACTTTGTGCCTGAGCGGAGCAGAATCTAGAATTGGGAGAGGTGGGAACGGAAGCAGAAGGAGCTTATTCTAGAACTTCTGAAGAGGTAAGGAAAGTAGGGAATCTCCTGCTTGTTGGGTGAGAATGGCAGTCGTGAGAGTTGATAAGGATTTAAATTCACAGAGCAGCAGGTGGAGATTAGCTTTTAGATGAAACAGTCTCCCGGGGATGATTCAAGGAAATATTGCTGAATATGAACATTTTTTAATATGTATCACACCAAGATGCCGCCTTGGATGAATGGGCTGAAATCTTGAAACATTAATTTGTGAATATTTTTGTCAAAATATAGGTAGCATAACAACCAAATACTGCAAGGATTGTTTAATGTGTTGTGGTAGCATTTATACTTGGTACATTTTTCCTCCTGTCTCTCTCTCTCGATTGCTGATCTGTGCTCCAACATTGTTTCCTTAACAAGTGCTGCCTTGCAATACAATAAAAGAAAAATACTGTCGATGCTGGGAATCTGGAGGAAGAACAGAATGCTGGAAAATCTCCGGTCTGGCAACATTGGTGGAGAGGGAAACAGAATTAACGTGTTGGGTCAAATATTATTCTTCAGAACTGAAGAATAGACATAGTCGACTTGAAACATTAACACAGCATCTCTCTCCACATACTCCATCCTGCCAAACTTGCTGAGTACTTGCACCACTGTTTTTATTTTAGCCTCCATATACTATGCCCAGAAGCTATTCTCCTTGCAGTGGAACTGCCGGTTTGAAATGCTGTTGCAACCAAGCTCTGCCAGTGAATTGATAGCAGTTCCTGCGAGTGGACCAGGCCTTGTGTGATCCAAAATTGGTAATCTGCTGTTACAGCAGGAGCGAAAGGCAAACTGATCTTCTTTTCCGACACAACCTGTCTGTGAAGCAGAAGGCATTTAGAATTTTATTTTTTTTTAAAGTTTGTGAAGTGTTTTCTCAAACCCTCAGCTTGTGTGATCCAATTTACTGATAACTCGCAGCAAACCCGTGTGATGATTAACTCAGAAGGTTAGTTTATTTACATTCAAACTTGGGGAGGGGGACTGTTCCCAACATCTTACCCCACTACTGTACACACATAATAATGGGGAATAAATAGAAAATGGAAAGTTTTGCAACAATGTTAGTAACAGTGAAAGAACCACAGAAATGAACATTAGTTCACGTCATTTTTTCAGAATTCATTCATGGGACGTTGGCTTTGCTGGCTTCTCCAGCATTTATTGACCATCCCTAATTAAGAATTAAGAGTCAACCACATTGCTGTGGGTCTGGAGTCACATGTAGGCACACCAGGTAAGGACGGCAGATTTCCTTCCCTAAAGGATATGAGTGAACCAGATGGGTTTCTGCGACAATCGGCAATGGTTTCATCATTGCATTTCATTGCAGCACGCTATCACTGTGGATAGCACAATTGCTTCACAGCTCCAGGGTCCCAGGTTCGATTCCGGCTTGGGTCACTGTCTGTGCGGAGTCTGCACATCCTCCCCGTGTGTGCGTGGGTTTCCTCCGGGCGCTCCGGTTTCCTCCCACAGTCCAAAGATGCGCTGGTTAGGTGGATTGGCCATGATAAATTGCCCTTAGTGTCCAAAATTGCCCTTAGTGTCCAAAATTGCCCTTAGTGTTGGATGGGGTTACTGGGTTATGGGGATAGGGTGGAGGTGTTGACCTTGTGTAGGGTGCTCTTTCCAAGAGCCGGTGCAGACTCGATGGGCTGAATGGCCTCCTTCTGCACTGTAAATTCTATGATAACTCTATTTGAAAAAACAAGGCAAAGTATTTCTTAAATGGTGAAAGGTTGGGAAGTGCAGGCGTCCAAGGGGACCTGGGTGTCCTTGTTCGAGTCACCGAAAGCTAGCATGCAGGGGCAGCAAGCAATTTGGAAGGCAAATGGCATGTTGACCTTCATAGCAAGGGGATTTGAGTACAGGATTAAAGATGTCTTGCTGAAGTTATATAGGACCTTGGTGAGACCTCATCTGGGCCATTGTGTACCGTTTTGGTCCCGTTATCTAAGGAAAGATGTACTTGCCATAGAGGGAGTGTAATGGAGGTTCACTAGATTAATCCTTGGGATGGTAGGATTGTTTATGAGGAGAGATTGATGAGACTATGTCTGTATTCTTAAGAGTTTTGAATAATGCTCCTGTGAGGTGTTTTGAACAAGTTTCACTGTGAAATTCTCATAGAAATGCAATTTGTTGTTGTAATTGTTGTTTTCTAATGATTTACCATATATTAAGCCTTGCACTGTTTGACACCAGAACATTAAACAATTTGCAAGTGACCCTAACCAGTGTGCATTGGAAGGTTGAGTTCAAGGCATATCCCAGCTAAGACTGATACTTTTCTCACCAGACTTACACAGTAGAATTAATTCCGATGTCATGTGAAAGGACCTTTAAGAACTGGGTGTTAAAGAAATGCACCTTTAAGAAATGGAGCTGCTCATGTTACTGGAGTGATGTCAGATTGTGGGTGGAGCTGAGCTCTACTTCTGCTTTTTAGTTTCAGTTTGAGAAAGCTTGGATGTGTCTGTGAGCTGCTCTGCTGTTGATCTCTGCCATGAAGGACTATCTCTTAACCATTTGGTGAATTCAGAAGAATTGTAAATGTTTTCAGTCTTGACTGTAAACCCTAATTTGCTCCTGTTTGGAGGTTTGTTAAGTCTTTTGGATGGTAAAAAGGACAGCATGCAGGTTATTTAGTGTTGTATTCTTTGGGGGGGGGGTGTATTTGAATTATGGTTGCTAAGATATTCACTGTTTGTTTTAAAAAGGTTAACTTGAGTTCATAGAATAAACATTGTTTTGTTTTAAAAAACACTGGTCCATTTTCTGTTGTCCCACACCTGTAGAGTGGGCCTTGTGCTCCCCATCCACAATCTATGAAAAGTTGTGGGTCAGGTGAACTCCATGATACACTTTGGGATTCTCTAAACCCTGGCCCATAGCACCGAAGAAAGGTCATGTTGAACTTCAAACATGAATTCTGTTTCTCTCTCCCTCTCCGAGTTTCCCCAGCACTTTGTTTTTATGTCAGACCTCCAGCATCTGCGGTATTTTGCTTTTATGTTAATGCACAGTAGCATGCTTTCCAATCGGTTAGCACAGTCGGCTGGACGGCTGATTCGTGATGGGAAGAGACGCCAATAGTGCAGGTTCGATTCCCGTACCAGCTGAGGTTATTCATGAAGACGAATAACCTTCTCGACCTTAGGGGTAAGCCTTCTCAACCTTACCCCTTGCCCGCGCGGTCTGGTGACCCGCAGGTTAAATCACCACAAATCAGCTCTCCCCCTCAAAGGACAGAAAGCAGTCCTGTGGGACATTTTGTGGTGACATTTACGCTTTGCTTTCTGATGAGAGTTAGATCCACAATAATGTGGTTGACTCTTACGTGCTGAATTAAATAGTCCAGTAAACCACTCCGTTCAAGGGCAACCAAGCTGGTCTGACCAGTGACAGCCACACTCCATGAAAGAATTTAAAAAATCTGTGTAAAGTTGGCAATGTTCTGCAATCTCTTTGAATAAAGAATGGCCGCTGAAATGCGGTATCAGAAGGCAACAGAACCATAGCCCAGTTAGTGCCAGGGTGGGGGGGGGGGGGGGCGTCTTTTGGGTGGAAAGCCTGAGCTACTGTTTTGTGTATTGTCTCTCTACCCCTATTTTCCCATGAACATAATTGAGCTGCAAACAACAGTTGCATAAAATAATGCAACGCATCTGAACAACTAGGATCATAGAATCCCTAGAGTGCAGAAGGTGGTCATTCGGTCCATCGAGTCTGCACGGAATTGAACCCGGATTCCTCGCGCTGTGAGGGAAGATTTAGGGACTTGAGGCTGTTTTCGTTTGAGAGAAGAAGGTTGAGAGGTGACTTACTTGAGGCATACAAGATGATCAGAGGATTAATTAGGGTGGACAGTGAGAGTCTTTTTCCTCGGATGGTGATGTCCAGCACGAGGGGACATAGCTTTAAATTGAGGGGAGATAGATATAGGACAGATGTCAGAGGTAGGTTCTTTACTCAGAGAGTAGTAAGGGTGTGGAATGCCCTGCCTGCAACAGTAGTGGACTCGCCAACACTAAGGGCATTCAAATGGTCATTGGATAGACATATGGACAATAAGGGAATAGTGTAGATGGGCTTTAGAGTGGTTTCACAGGTCGGCGCAACATCGAGGGCCGAAGGGCCTGTACTGCGCTGTTCTATGTTCTATGACCACTGTACCACCATGCCGGCTTCACTGGCCTAGTCATCTACGCTTAATCTAATTGCACATGAGTATTGCTGACACAGGTACATTTGAATGTCGTGCATGTGGATGATGCATTTGGTCCATGATGTTATTCAACACGCTTGCGTTAAATGACTGAAAGCCCCAGCTCGCAGTTATTATCAACTCACCCACATCACTTCAGCAGCGTTGTGCCAATGACCCTGGTTTTGTGAACCTTCACCGAACCAATTAGCTTTACATTTTTAATCTACTAATTACTGTGCTATTCTGGAGAAATATGTGTTGGTATTGTTTTTTTTAATGTTTCAGATTTCACAAGCCGGCAACAGTTTGATGTTGTGAGTTCAATCCAATGGATGACGAACTGGCCCAACCATTCTGAACTGCTTCCAGTCTCATTAGATTCACACCCTGCTCATATTATCAATTTTGCTATTTGAACAAATGATTCTGTAGTTAAAATAAGGACTTCATTATCCCCAATCAAATGGTGTCTCAGAAATGTTTCAAATGGGCGGCACGGTGGCGCAGTGGTTAGCACTGCTGCCTCATGGCGCTGAGGGTCCGGGTTCGATCCCGGGTCACTGTCCGTGTGGAGTTTGCACGTTCTCCCCGTGACTACGTGGGTCTCACCCCCACATCTCAAATATGTGCAGGGTAGGTGGATTGGCCACGCTAAACTGCCCCTTAATTGGAAGAAAAAGAATTGGTCACTTTAAATTTTTTAAAAATTAAAAAATATAAATATTTAAAATGCAGTTAATGGTTCCCAGGCTAGAAGTTACGAGGATCGGTGCAGACTCGATGGGCCGAAGGGGCTCTTCTGTACTCTATGGCTCTGAGATTGGTTAAGCTGCGGCTGTTCTCTTGAGAGGAGAGAAGGGTGAGAGGAGATTTGATACACGTGTTCAAAATCATGAGGGGTCTGGTCAAAGAAGATGGGGAGAAATGTTCCCAAAGATGCAACAGCATCATGAGAAAGACTTTTATACGCAGCAGCAACAGGTTAGAATATGGAAGGTGCTGCCTGAGAGCATGGTGGAGGCAGATCCATTTGTAGCTTTCAAAAGGCAATTGGTTAATTATAAATTCAGGCTATGGGGGAAAAGGGGGGAGTTGGACTGGATGAGTTCTCGCAGAAAGCTGACTTATGTCGGCAGATCCCATGGCATTGAGATGAATAATTTGTTCATTAGGATACCATGTGAAATTGGCTAATGACTGATTTTATTTTATTTTTCATTTTCGTCCCTGGGATTTCAGTATATTAGAATGGTGAGGATGTGTGCAATTGTTTTTGTTTGGACTGGGATTAAAAATACCCAACAGTGTAATCCGAGATCTTTTGCATTGATACTTGAAGAGCAAGCATTTTAACTTTGTTGCATTGGAAGTGAAGGTAACCGGCAGTCACATGTCTGACCTTGATGGTAATTGCAGTAGAATACAGGAACATCAGGCATGAATGTACCAGCTTAGATTTTGGTTTGTTGGCGCTAATTTGCTAAATAAATCCAGTGATGGTGTCGAATTTGCTAAATTGAAAAGTTGTCCTGGAAAACCTTGAAAAGGAAGTGTCCAACTTCATTGAGCAGTTGGCAGATCCACAAGGTACAAGACGAGAACGAGAAGGGCTGATCGTGATTAAATTGCTTTTGGATTAGATAGAATCATGAGTGAGCACATAATAAGTTCACCATAAGCAGTTCCTTCAATAAAATTTCCATATTTATTAGAGCACCATTCTAAATCATTCCAACCATCCCAGGAATTCAGTGACTTGGCAAGCACTGCAGATGCTCCCAATATAGACATTTATGTGGGTAAGAGCAGAGTGCCAAATGTATGACCATAACCCCTCCCCACTCCCACGCTCACATCAAAACCCAGAATCTGTTTAAAATCAATGTGCTCCCAGACAATTAAAAAATAGCTCGTCACGCACTCTGTACACTTAAAACCAAACTGTAAAAAGCAGACCTCAGCTCTGCGTCACTGACACTTCAGACCACCGTGCACTTTAAAATTCAGGTGCTCAAATGTCAAATATTAAAATATTAAATATTCAGACCTTCCACGCATTTAGACCCCTAACACTAAAAATTCAGTGTGCTGCTCATTAAAATTCCAATTCCTGTACATGAAAAATCAGACTCCTGACGTGCTAAAAATACAGCTTCTGCTGCTGTAGAATTCATCCCCCCAACCCCTCCCCCCATAGTATTAAAATTGACAGTCTGGTGCTTTGTGTCTTCCCTCACAGCTCTCTGCTGCCACCATGGTTGTCTTGCTACTCTTGACTGCTACCTTTTGCAATTCATTCTGCCCTCTGCTCCCTCAATGGTAAAACAGTGGCGGTTCGAAGTTGGGCCCATTTATCATTTGCATTTGGAAGAATGAAACATATAAGATTCTGACTGGACTTGACAAGGTGGATGCAAAGAGGATGCTTCCTCTTGTGGGGGATATAAAACTAGGGGATATTAATAATAATATAATAATCGCTTATTGTTACAAGTCGGCTTCAGTGACGTTACTGTGAAAAGCCCCTATTGTTTCAAAATAAAAGACTGTTCATTTAAGATGCAAACGAGCAGGAATTTCTTCTGAGTGCTTTGGAGTTCTCTACTCCAGAGAATGTGGAGGCAGAGTTATTGGATAATATTTAAGGCTGAAATAGATTCTTGAACTTTCGGGAGCAGTCTGGGTTCTTAATGAATGGAGGAACAGGTTCAAGGTGTTGTATGGCCTACTCTTGTCCCCATTTCTTCTGCTTTTATTTAGGAGTCCATGTAGACAGGTCACTAACATTCCATTGAGAAGTGCAGAGAAATGACCAAAAGGCTAATGGACCAATATTATTTAAAAATTGAAAAATTGTTTTGAAAGCCTCGGAATGGAAGTTCACCAACCTTGCAGGCTAGTGGCCAGATCCACAGGCCAGAGGGCGAGAACATAAAGGGGAGAGATGCTTGTTGCAGGAGTATAAATGCTACTCCAGAATGCTGACAGCCTCGAGGGCTTTTGGTATGTTTTTAATGTGCTGTCACAGGAGGTGCAGAAGTTCGGTCTCAATGTTTGGAGTCAGCCGTAAATTAATAATTGACTCTGCGGTCGGTCTCAAACTCAAAATACTTTTTCATCCACTCCTTTTTCAAAATCTGAAACTTCTCTGGAAAGTAGAGACAAAAACAGTTGACTGATGCGACTGAATAAGGCCTGTCAGTCTATTGACAGTTCCCTGATGAACACACTTTTCTTCAATGTGCCGTATCAGTGTGGGAAACATGAAACTTGCCAAACGTTCAATGATTTTTTGCAAAGCATCTACTTCTTCACAGTGCCGAAAGCAATCATCATCCTTCCCTTGCAATTTGAAGCTCAGTTTGTTTAGAATTGAAAAGATGTCTGCAAGGTAAGACACAATTAGCATCCAGCTCTCATTTGCCACTACTTAGAACATAGAACATAACAGTGCAGTACAGACCCTTCGGCCCTCGATGTTGCGCCGACCTGTGAAACCACTCTAAATCCCATCTACACTATTCCCTTATCGTCCATATGTCTATCCAATGACCATTTGAATGCCCTTAGTGTTGGCGAGTCCACTACTGTTGCAGACAGGGCATTCCACGCCCTTACTACTCTCTGAGTAAAGAACCTACCTCTGGCATCTATCCTATATCTATCTCCCCTCAATTTAAAGCTATGCCCCCTCGTGCTAGACATCACCATCCGAGGAAAAAGGCCCTCACTGTCCACCCTATCCAATCCTCTGATCATCTTGTATGCCTCAATTAAGTCACCCCTTAACCTTCTTCTCTCTAACGAAAACAGCCTCAAGTCCCTCAGTCTTTCCTCATAAGATCTTCCCTCCATACCAGGCAACATTCTGATAAATCTCCTCTGCACCCTTTCCAATGCTTCCACATTCTTCCTATAATGCGGCGACCAGAATTGCATGCAATACTCCAAATGCGGCCGCACCAGAGTTTTGTACAGCTGCAACATGACCTCATGGCTCCGAAACTCAATCCCTCTACCAATAAAAGCTAGCCCACCGTACGCCTTCTTAACAACCCTCTCAATCTGGGTGGCAACTTTCAGGGATCTATGTACATGGACACTGAGATCTCTCTGCTCATCCACACTGCCAAGAATCTTACCATTAGCCCAGTACTCTGTCTTCCTGTTATTCCTTCCAAAATGAATCACCTCACACTTTTCTGCATTATACTCCATTTGCCACCTCTCAGCCCAGTGCTGCAGCTTATCTATGTCCCTCTGTAACTTGTAACATCCTTCCGCACTGTCCACAACTGCACCGACTTTAGTGTCATCTGCAAATTTACTCACCCATCCTTCTACGACCTCCTCCAGGTCATTTATAAAAATAACAAACAGCAGTGACCCCAAAACAGATCCTTGTGGTACACCACTAGTAACTGAACTCCAGGCTGAACATTTCCCATCAACCACCACCCTTTGTCTTCTTCCAGCTAGCCAATTTCTGATCCAAACTACTAAATCACCCTGAATCCCATGCCTCCGTATTTTCTGCAGTAGCCTACCGTGGGGAACCTTATCAAACGCTTTGCTGAAATCCATATACACCACATCAACTGCTTTACCATCATCCACCTGTTTGCATATAACACACATGGGCTTTGCATCCTGATTTAACAAAGCCATACCTCAAGAAATCATTTTTTTTAACCCATTGTTCCCGATTTCAGTTTCCTCTGAGGCTGTTCACCAGAGGCCCTGCAGCTCGGTATGGAGCTCACAGCCGCACAGCTTTGTCCTGCCGTGGACTCTCCTGAGCTGCTCTCTCCAGCAGATGTAGTTGTGAGATCCTAGCCTGATTGTGTCTCTGGCCGTCTCTTCCTTCCATCAAAATGATCTTCAGTTATTCACAGTAATGTTGCCTTGCTTGCTTGTAGCTGGAAAATGGAGGACTCCCTATGAGGGACTCTCTCAATGGAGGGCGATCGTGGCCGGCATTTTAAAAAGCTGACCGCGGTCATTGGGCGCTTCCTCCGCGATTGGGAATGATGCGATTGCTCCGCGACCCTCCTGACACCAACCTGCGACCTGCAGTTGGAAAAACCCTGCCTTAAGCTGTCTTTGGAAGGAGGGAAACACAGATTTATAAAGGTGCCATGGCTTCAGGGTTTAGCTAGTACTGTGAGAATGCATAAACCCGCGTCATGCCAAGAAAACATGAAAAACAAATGTCTGTATCGAATCATAAAAAATAGGAGCAGGTGGTCATTTGACCCCTCGAACTATGATCATGGCTGATCATCCAACTCTGACACATGTGTATTTCATCTCTTTGCACAGTGGTGTTTGGCTGGTCTGGAGGCTGCGTTGTGCAAGGGTTCATCCAGGGTAGGGGATTTGGGTGCAGTAATGTGATTGCTTCAGCGTGACACATGGAACTGACTCAATGATTTGTAATATAGAAAGAGAATAGACATATTATTACCGCACCTTTCACAATGAAGGACATTTTGAAGTGTTTTCACTGTTCTAATATAATCTATGAAATGCTCACAGCATGACCCCACTGACATCAATGCAATAAATTAACAGATAATATGTTTTAGTGATATAGATTGAAGGATAAGTAGCCAAGGAGCCAGTGTGGACCCCTCTGCTGTTACATCCACCCGAGAGGGCTGATGGGGCTGTTCAAAGTCCACCCCGATAGGTGGTATCTCTGCAAGTGCACCCCTCACTCAGCACTGCACTAAGTGCATGTTTATTTGAAAACACTATGGGTGATGTGCTGTGACATGTTTCGAAGTGCAGGATGTTTCTGTGACAATGTCAACAAAGATTTAGTGCTCCGGACTCTTGGACTTGAATCTGCGGCCTTCTGACTGAGGCGAGAGTACAACATCTGAGCCACGATATTATCGCTGTAAAGCGGTGATGAGCAACCTGTAGCTTGGGGGCCACGTGCGGCCCATCAGGATTCGGGGTGCGGCCCACGAGACTATTGCCCAGGCGCAAAGTTGCCGCATTCCGCTGGTTTCCATCAGTGCAGCTTTTTCTTGCCGGTATGACGGAAGTGATTCGCACGTAAAGCACGGGCAAGTGAAGTGAGGTGCGTGCCGATTGCTCACAACATTGACACTACAAAGAGCTGTGTGCTGCCTCTGCGTATTTATTTTGGTTTAGCCACGAGGTTGATGACAGTTCTATGAATATGTGAATGGATAAGCATTTTCTAAAACTTGTGTATTGAATGGATTCAATCTTATTCGATTGTCGTAGTGAACATGCCCAATTTCAATCTTGTGGCCCACTGAGATGAAGCGGAGACACTCACTTGCCCCGGTAGCCCATCTCTGACATAAAGAGTGTCAGGCAGCACTGATCAGCTATCATTTATTTCTATTTATCTGTGGTATGTGATTTCCTGGGTTATGAAACTATGGCCTAATAATTGCAGTTTGAATGACCCAATGCTGCATGTGCAGATTACAAATTCCTGTTTTCTTGAAACCTTGGAGCTCTACTGTGCACGTACAACAAACACAGCACAGTACTTGAGATCTATGTTTCTCCCACTTCAACATTTTAAAGGCCAAAGCCATTGTTTTTCACCTCATTGCAAAATCCATTCCCGTGGCACCAATTTCACTGTTCTCCCCTGACCACTGACTTAAATTGAACCAAACTGTTTGCAATCTTCATAGAATTTACAGTGCAGAAGGGGGCCATTCGGCCCATCGCGTCTGCACCGGCTCTTTGAAAGAGCACCCTACCCAAGCCCACACCTCCACCCTATCCCCATAGCCCAGTAACCCCACCCAACACTAAGGGCAATTTTGGACACTAAGGGCAATTTAGCATGGCCAATCCACCTAATCTTTGGACTGTGGGAGGAAACCCACGCACACACGGGAGGATGTGCAGACTCCGCACAGACAGTGATCCAAGCCGGAATCGAACCTGGGACCCTGGAGCTGTGAAGCAATTGTGCTAACCGCTATGCTTCCATGCTGCCCTGTTGGCGTCCTGTTGGAGTTAGAACTGAGCTTCCCACTCCATCTCTACACCTCCCTCAGCCACCTGTTTCTGAAACCCTCTTCCATGACTTTGTTACCTCCAGACACAACTATTTCAACGCTCTCTTGGCTGGCCTCCCATTTTTACCTCCATGAATTTAAACCTCTCTTAACTTGCAGCACCTACCGTCTTTCTGCTCTCTGACTTTCAGTGGTATCTGATTTTAAAATGATCATTCTTGTTTTCAATTCGTGGAGGGTGGCTCGCGGAGTGGCAAAGCACGAGTCCAAACTTGACCGTTGGCCAATCGATGCCCGGGGAGTCGAGGAGTAGGGTGGCATTCTTTGTCCTCCTTTTCTATATAGTTAAACTTCAATAAACAGATTTGTCAACTTTCACCTGCCTTGCAGTTATTGAACCCCGCAGCTGTTACATTTGGTGATGCGGTGAATCAGGGCTGCAGTTGCCAGCTCCTGGATTTGGGGATGGGAGTGGTGGGGAACGTCTGCTTTCGAAATATTCAAACAAAAAAGAATTTTGCTTCATAGAATTTCACAGAATTTCCAGTTCTGAAGGAGGCCATTCGGCCCATCGAGTCTGCACCGAATGGCCTCCTTCAGAGGAAACTGGAGCACCCGGAGGAAACCCACGCAGACACGGGGAGAACATGCAGACTCCGCACAGACAGTGACCCAAGCCGGGAATCGAACCTGGAGCTGTGAAGGAACTGTGCTATCCACAATGCTGCCGTGTTGCCTGTAGCTGATTCACTTGCCTGTCTGCTTGCCACTGCTTACAATGGACCTCAAACTTACAATCTCATTACAAATTTAACACCCCCAGAAACTCCAGATACCACCTTGTAACATCGGTAAAGGATAATTTTAACCCCAGACCGTTTATTATCATGCAACGTTTTAAGTTTAACACTGCTGGATGGGCAGCACGGTGGCGCAGTGGGTTAGCCCTGTTGCTTCACGGCGCAGAGGTCCCAGGTTCGATCCCGGCTCTGGGTCACTGTCCGTGTGGAGTTTGCACATCCTCCCTGTGTTTGCGTGGGTTTCGCCCCCACAACCCAAAAGATGTGCAGGGAAGGTGAATTGGCCACGCTAAATTGCCCCTTAATTGGAAAAAATGAATTGGGTACTCTAAATTTAAAAAAATGTTTAACACTGCTGTAAGGGACCCGGGGAGATGATTATGACGTACACAATAAGACTCAGAAAATTACGAATTTGGATCATCACTGAATGACATTCTGCGAGACAGATTATCGTGTGACATGAATAACATAAACATACAGAAAAAGCTGCTAGCAGTGAATAGAATTTCCTTAGAGAAAGCCATGAAATAGCTCAGGTGATAAGAGTGTGGAGAAGGGTGCTCTTGGGTTACAGTGCGTGCAGACAGGCAAGTGAATCAGCTACGGTGCCAAACTTCCAGAAGTCTAAAGGGCAGAGTTGAGTGCGCAGAAAGGATGGAGCAGAACCTCATTGAGCAAGGCAGTGGACAGAAGCAAAGAAAATTGGGTAAACAGCCCTAAAATTTTGATGAATGCTATAGTTGTGGGGAAGATCACTCCCAGGAAAGGTGCAAATTCCGGGATTCACCTGTTTTGGCTGCAATGGGGGAGGCCACATTGAATTAGGTGCCGAGCCAAGCAGATTGCCCTTGGCTTGAACAAAAACAAATTCTGAACTCCAGTGCTTAATCAAGAACATTATTCAGAAGAGGAATCTAAGATATATCAATTGAATAATGTCAAGATGAGTAAATCGGCTCCTATCATAATAGCATCCCTGGTAAACATTGGCTATTAAGCATGGAAATGGATACCAGTGCTTCTGCTACTATCGCAGGGGAGCAGGCATTTAAATATCTTCAAGGTGGAGTTCAACCCATAAAGTTAAGTAATATAACAGCTAAATTGGCTACATATATGGGGGAAACCCCAAAAGGTTTGGTAACTGCATCGTGCGAGTAACTTCTCAGCACCCATCTGCTCAACTACCGACCGTCGCGCAAAAGGCCAGGGGCCTAGTCTTATGGGACGAGCTTTGGTTGCGGCAAATAAAACTGAATTGGCTAGAGATCTTCAGTATAACTGATGGCAATTTGCAAGAAGTTTTTTTGAAAAATGCCCTCCGGTTTTTCAAAATGATTTGGACAGAATTCAGGACGTCAAGGTTAAAATGTACATAAATTTGGATGCTACCCCAAACTTTCATAGAGCCCATCCCGTGCCATACGCCTTACATCAAGAAGTCGAGGCGGAGCTTGGAAGAATTGGGAGTGGTGGAGGTAGTGCAGTTTTTTGAATGGGCTGCTCCTGTTGTACCTGTGCTAAAATCAGGCAGAACAGTCGTATTTGTGGGGACTACAAATTGATCATCAATCAAGCAGCCAAGTTGGGTGGGTTTCTGATTCCAAAGATTGAGGATATTTATGCGAAGCGAGTGGAGGGTCACATGTACACAAAGCTAGACGAGCCATCCATATCAACAATTGTAATTGGACAAAGTTTCAAGAAAATTTGTAACGATTAACACCCACAAGGGTTTGTTTCAATACACCCGGTTACCCTTCGGTGATCTTCATGCGCTATCTTTTAGTGCACAATGGAAAGTTAATTGCAAGATATTCGTAAAGTAGTGGTATACGTAGATGATGTTTTGGTCACCGGAGTTTCCCAATAACAGCATTTGATAAACTTTGAAGTGGTGCTCAAGAAATTCAAATAGGCAGGGGTGCGACTTAAAAGCTGAAGTGTACCTTTCAGGCCCATAAGATCACTTACCTTGGATTTAAACTCTGAAGAAAATGTAAAAGCTATCAAGTAAGAAATATCAATGTTGCTAATGGAGCAAGTCACAAAAAGAAGCCTTTGAGAAAGTCAGACTTGCTTTACAATCTTCAGACTTACCAGTCCATTCGACCCAGAGAGAGAGAGAATCCTAATGTTCAATGCCTCGCCCTTTGGCATCGGGATAGTGTTATCTCATAGAATGGAAGACAGCATAGAATGACCCACCACTTTTGCATCTTGAACTTTAACTGGTGCCGAGAGAAAATACTCCCAAATTGAGAAAGGGGGCCTCACCATCATTTAGGGGTTAAAAAATTCAACCAGTATCTGTACAGGAGTCAATTCGTGATCGTCACCGATCACAGGCCATCATTAGGGTTATTTCGCGAGGACAGGCCTCCTCTCCTATTGCATCAGCCAGAGTCCAGCAGTTGCTTTTACTTCTATCAGCTGAACAATTACGTGTTCCAACCCAGACCAGATGCACAAATCTCGAATGCAGATTCCCTGAATTGACTTCCACTGCCTCGATCCGTACCACCATCCACAAAACCACAAGAAATAATGTCAGCCCGGAATCGCTGCCGGTATCATTGAAGCAAATTCGGAGTTTGACTCAAAAGGCCTTGTGCTGGCCAAATTGAAGCAGACGGTCCTCCACAGCTGGCGCATTGACCGGTCGGACCAATTCAAGCCATTCCAGCTCTGCGAAGACAAACTGATCTATGAGGAAGGGGTGTTACTGCGGATTCTAGAGTAGTGGTTCCAGGCCCAACAAGAGGAAGGTTGCTCCAGGAGTTGCACAAAACTCACCCAAGTCAGACCAAAATGAAAATGCACGCAATAAGTTATATCTGGTGGCAGGATATCAAAAATCTAGTCAGGAGCTGTGATCGATGCCAATCGCAACAAACGCTGCCTCCTTTGACTCACTCACACCCATGGCCCGCCTTTGGCACGGTTACATGTGAATTCCACAGGCCGCTTTATGGACGCCATGTTCTTAATTATTGTGGATGCCCATTGCAAGTGGCCCGATATTCATGAAATGAGAACAACGTCCGCAACAATTGAAAATCTATAACAAATCTTCGCCAAGCGTGCCCTGAAGGAGTTTTGGTCCCCGATAACAGCACTGATTTTACAGGGTCAGAGTTTCAGCATTTTATGCAAAGTATTGAAATAAAATGTGTGCGCACGGCACCCTATCACCCAGCCTTGAATGGCTGAGCAGAAAGAGCTGTCCGGACATTCACATCAGCGATGAAAAAACAAGCCTCCAGACCAGACTTGACCTAGTCTTCCCTAATTTAGCGGGGAAGGTGGGTGCGAAACAAAGTACGTAAAAGAGATTTCACAATTCTGCTCAAGGTACTAGGTCCTTCGAGGTGAATGACTTGGTATTCATTGGGAACTTTAAGACTGGCCCAGCCTGGGGTCCCCTGGTGTCCTATCTGGTTGACCTCCCAAGAAAGAAAAATAAGGAAACATGTAGACCACATAAGGAAGAGAGGAACTAACACAATGCAAACAGAGTGACTGATCCAGCAGCATTCCTCCAATAGTGCCAAGTTCAGTGGGACCAGTTATTCCAGAGGAAAGGGCCCTGTGTTGTTCCGATGGGAACTGGAGCAGATGTCTGCACTCATACATCTCCTGAAACTACAAATCACCCGACTGCTGCTCAAGACATCACTACCTCACCTGAGGCAGAGCCTCACCAAGGGTTTGCTACCACCAAGAAAGCACAACAGCGCCTATACTTCCTCAGGAAACTAAGGAAATTCAGCATGTCCACATTAACCCTTACCAACTTTTACAGATGCACCATAGAAAACATCCTATCGGGCTGCATCACAGCCTGGTATGGCAACTGCTCGGCCCAGGACCGCAAGAAACTTCAGAGAGTCGTGAACACCGCCCAGTCCATCACACGAACCTGCCTCCCAGCCATTGACTCCATCTACACCTCCCGCTGCCTGGGGAAAGCGGGCAGCATAATCCAAGAACTCTCCCACCCGGCTTACTCACTCTTCCAACTTCTCCCATCGGGCAGGAGATACAAAAGTCTGAGAACACACACGAACAGACCCAAAATCAGCTTCTTCCCCACTGTTACCAGACTACCAAACGACCCTCCTATGGACTGACCTCATTAACACGACACCCCTGTATGCTTCACCTGATGCCGGTGTTTATGTAGTTACATTGTGTTTCTTCTGTTGCCCTATTATGTATTTTGTTTTATTTCCTTTTGTGTACATTGAGTACCTTGTGTTGCCCTATTATGTATTTTCTTTTCTTTTCTTTTCATGTACTTAATGATCTGTTGAGCTGCTCGCAGAAAAATACTTTTCACTGTACCTCGGTACACGTGACAATAAACAAAATCCAAATCCAGCCAGCTAAAGAGCTTAAGGTGTTCTCTGAGAATTTGGAATCTCCTGATAGACTGACATTTTGAGTGACTGTACTGTGTTAGCCCACCATTTTTTTAATGGACTGTTCTTGTAAATAGCTGTCGTTCATAAATAGGGTAGTCAAAGAATTGTAAGGGGGAGGGAGATGCGGCAGAAACCGTGGAGTGGTGGTCAAGTCGCAGAGCGACAGAGCGGGAGTTGGTGGTTGACTCTTGCAGCGGCAGAGCGAGAATCCAAACTCCAGAGCTGCGGTTGAGCGTTGGCCAGTTGACGCCCGGTGAGTCGAGGGGTAGGATGGCATCCTTTCTCTCCCTTGTTGTAGTTAAACTTCAATAAACAAGTTAGTTAACTTTCACCTGCCAAGTAGTGAGCCTCGCAGCTATTACAAAATGCCTTCATGGCCTCACCTTGCTCCTCCCCATCTCTCTAACTTTATTCAGCCGTACAACCTTCTGTGATATCTGCACTCGTGCAATTCTGGCATCTTCCTGTACCAGTCTCCCCGAACAGGCGCCGGAATGTGGCGACTAGGGGCTTTTCACAGTAACTTCATTGAAGCCTACTCGTGTCAATAAGCGATTTTCATTCATTTCTTGTAAATTTATGATGTTATTCACACGGTGAATGGTGGGCCCTGCCTTCAACTGCCTCTGCTTGACATTTTGGAACTTCCTCCCTAAACCTCCTTTGCTTACATGTTCTTTCATTCCTTCTTTTAGATATTCCTTTCAACCTGCCTCTTTGACCAAGTTGAAATACTTCCTGATTTGTCTTGGTGTCAACATTTCTTTGATAATCTGGTGCACTTGTAAAGCACGTTGGGATGTTTTACTACATTGAAGGGGCTATATGAATGCAGGTGTTTGAGACCTGTGCTCCTATGGCCTTGTGCATTGCCACATCCTCATCCACCATCACAGCAGCGTCTCCAGCTGCCCAGGACCTAAGTTCTCAAATTTCTCATTGAATCTGTCTACCTCTTTCCACTTTAGGACGATCCTCAAAACCAACTTAATTTACCTAATATCTGCTTGTGTGGTTTGGTGTGAAGGTTTTGATAATGCTCTTGTGAACTGCCTTAGAATGCTTTCCAATGTAAAGGCATTATGTAAATACAAGTTATTGTTGCTGTTGAGATAGCTGTGGTGCTTTAACTTGCACCTCTTGCATCCCTCCAAGACCGGCTGCCATGTCATAGCTATCTCGGCCCAACATTCTCTCCATCTCTCTCTTCTCATTTAAGACCCTGCCATGCTTTTTGTACGTGTCCTCAAGTCTCCTCCTTTGTCTCTGTGCCAATTGTTATCTGATTATATTCCTGTGCAAACTCTTGGGATGTTTTATAATGTTAAAGACTCTGTATAAAGAAAAGCCGTACAATTTCAGTAGTGGTCCTAAATCCGGTGAAACTTCGAGGTCTTACCGTACATCTGACTGGTGTAAGCAGAATATATATGGAACGTTCAGTAAGGATTGGATTGACACTACTCAAATTCATTCACTTGGTGAGAAGAGGAGGCGTCTATTCAGCCCCTTGAGCATGTCCTGCCATTCAGTTAGGTCATGGCTGATCTGACATGTGGAACCTACCGCTGACAACAGGGGAAGACCTCTACTCCCTCGTCCAGGACCTTGAACTAGATTGCAGAGACATTTGGGCCTCTTGTTTATTATATTTTATTCAGACCATGTCCCTCTCTCAATCTGTTTACATACAAGCAAGTTCGAGGTTAGAGCAGGTTAATATGGTAAAAGTCATTTTGGTAGTGCAATCTCTTATTACTTACCTGGAGTGTTCTCGTAGTTCCATCGTGATCTATGAAGCAATTGAAAGGTTCCTTGAAATTTACTGTTTGTCACTTGAATGATTTTATGACGGGAATTAGATTGAGAACAGTTTTTATTATTTCTCTAAATAGGAAGTGTATCTTTGAATAATTTAAATTTATTACTGGGTGACATTGCAAGTGTTTCATATCAATTCAGTCCATGAACTACAGCAAAGCTTTCCTGCCCTGCTCCCTCTGCCTCAGAAAGCCAGCATTGGAGCCTCACTCGATGGATGGATTCAATTCCGCTGAATCTGGCTCTGCCCTCTGTGCTGTTGATTAAAAATAAAAGCGAAAGTGCTGCCGATTGTTGAGTTGTGATGTTAAAAGTTATCAACTAAGGGAACAAATGCCTAACTTAAACTGCTTCTTTACTTCAGGAGTTCGAGGAAAACTAAATTTGTGTGCTGTGAATTACTTGATATCGGAGGGGTGCTGTGAGGGTACTGAAACGAGTGTGGCATCTAAAACCAGCTAGATGAGTTTGGCTTACCTTTCACAGATATAAGCCACTATTTTTACAATCTGCATCTATTTGACATCAGTAGTTGTCAGATTTCGATGGCATTCTATGCCATTTCAGAGAGCAGTTTGGAAGCAGCCGTGGTAAGTGTGTAGTCATGTGTAGTTTAAGGACAGCAGGGTTCCTTCTGATGATGCCAGGCCTGAAGCATTCAAATAATCAGGAAAGACTTGAGACTGAACAGGCTGGGTCTTTCAGGGGCCGGTGTAGGCCCGATGGGCCAAATGACCTCCTGCACTGTAAGGTCTATGAAAAGAGTCGTGGGAACAAGGTTGAAGGGGTCCAAAATTCTATGGAGATTGAAACCGAGTTAACGTTTGGAATCCAATATGATTTCCCTTCGGAACCCAGTCCATTGAATTTGATTTTGCAAGCGTTTTTCTGAACACTTGTCGCTTCACGAAGGTCATCCCTTTGAATGAAGACGATAAGGCAGAGGCATTTCTGATGTAATTTCTCCAGCACTCTTTTGTGTTGCTGAGACGCCGTCTCAGCAGTACAGGAGTGTGATGATGACAACCGCTCTGTACATTAGGTGTTTTGTGGAGGTCTTTGTTGCCTGCTTTGTCACTTGCTGCCATAGTTTGGAGAAAACTAAGCTGCATTGGGATAGTGCCTCCCCACACCTCCACTACTTGCCTTCAAACAACCGCCTAAACTCAGACCATTGTTCGCAGCAAACTATCCAGCCTTCAGGAGAACAGCAACTACGACACCACACAACCCTGCCACGGCAACCTCTGCAAGACATGATGGATCATCGAAATGGATGGTACCATCACATGTGAGAACATCACCCACCAGGTACATGGTACATACTCATGCGAGTTGGCCAACGTTGCCTTCTTCATACGCTGCAGGAAAGGATGTCCCGAGGCGTACGATGAATGGACATCACGCAACAATCGCCAGGCAGGAGTGTTCCCTTCCAGGGCGGGGGACACTTCAGCAGTCAAGGATATTCAGCCTCCGATCTTCGGGTAAACATTCTCCAAGGCGGTTTTCAAGATGCACGACAACGCAGAATCAGGTAGCCAGGTTCCGCACTCATGAGGACAGCCTGAACCAGGATCTGGGATTCATGTCGCATTACACGTAACTCCCACCATACTGCTCGGGTTTTCAGAATCTTGCTGACTGCCCTGGCTTGAGTAATTCATACCTCGATTGTCTGTGATTATCACTCACTCCACTCACACTCTCTGTTCCTGCAAAGACTCACAATCCAACTATTCTTCACATTCCAATCTGTAATTATCTTGCAATTGTGCCTCTATATGTAGACAGTGATTGTGAACCTGCCGCCACTTCACCTGATGAAGGAGCAGCGCTCCGAATGCTTGTGATTCAAATAAACCCGTTGGACTTTAACCTGGTGTTGTGAGCCTAATTTTTCCCTCAAGATGCAACGAGTATTTTGTGGTGTCTCGGCCGGGTGTGGGGGCAGGGGTGGGGGGGCTGCCATTCCGTAGGGCAGGGACTCACTTTAGGTACCTGGGGGTGCAGGTTGCCCAGGAGTGGGGGGCTCCGCAGGTACAACACCACTAGTTTGGTGGGGAGAGTGAAAGCTGATCTGGCAAGGTGGGATGGTCTCCCTCTGTCACTGGCGGGTCGGGTACAGGAAGTTAAAATAAACGTGTTGCCGCGATTTCTGTTTATTTTTCAATGCCTGCCGAATTTCCTGCCAAAGGCTTTTTTCAGAGAGATGGAGGGAAGGATTGCGTCGTTCATATGGAGCGGTTTGGGATTGGACCAAGATTTGTGAATTGGGTAAAGCTACTATATAAGGAAGGGAGGGAAGGTGGCCAGAGTTAGAAAGGTGCTACTACAGAGGGGAAGGCAGGCAAGGGGTTTGGGTCTTCCGAACCTGATGTATTACTACTGGGCGGCGAATGTGGAGAAGGTGCGGAGCTGGGTCAGAGGGGTTGATTCCCAGTGGGTCAGAATGGAGGAGAGTTTGTGCAGGGGGTTGGGATTGAAAGCACTAGCAACAGCGCCGCTCCCGATAGCCCCGGGGAAGCCCCGGGGAAGCACTCAGGGAGTCCGGTAATAATCGCTTCATTGAGAATTTGGAGGCAGTTTCGCCAACACTTCGGGTTGGGGGCAGGGTCAAGGGAAATGCCAATTCGGGGGAACCACAGATTTGAGCCACGGAGGTGGGATGGAAATGGGAGGAGAAGGGGGTGAAGACGCTAAAAGATTTGTTTCTTCGGGGTCGGTTTGCAGGATTGAAGGAGCTGTAAGCGAAGTATGGGCTGGAGCAGGGAGAAATGTTTCGACACATGCAGGTTCAAGATATTGCCAGAAAAGAGATACAGAGCTTCCCGGGGGAGCCGGCCTCCACATTGCTGGAGGAGGTGCTGACGACAGGGGGACTGGAGAAGGGGGTAGTGTCAGCGGGGCTATTTTGGAGGAGTAGAAGGCACCGCTGGAAGGGATCAAAGCAAAGTGGGAGGAAGAGCTGGGAGAGGTTATAGAGGTGGGGTTCTGGTGTGAGGTGCTCCGGAGAGTGAATGCCTCCACCTCGTGCGCGAGGTTGGGGCTGATACAGCTGAAGGTGGTTTACAGAGCACACCTCACGAGGGCGAGGATGAGCCGATACTTTGAAGGAGTAGAAGATATGTGTGAACGTTGCGGTGGGGCCCCCGCTAATCACATCTATATGTTTTGGTCCTTTCCAAAGCTGGAGGATTACTGGAAGGAGGTTTTTAGGGTAATTTCTAAAGTGGTGCGTGTGAAACTGGACCCGGGCCCCCGGGAGGCCATATTCGGGGTGTCGGACCAGCCAGGGTTGGAAACGGGTGCGAAGGCAGATGTTGTAGCCTTCGCCTCGTTGATCGCCCGAAGGCGGATCCTGATGGGTTGGAGAGCAGCCTCTCCACCCTGTGCCCTGGCGTGGCGGGGAGACCTGTTGGAATTCTTGACTCTTGAGAAGGTTAAGTTTGAACTGAGAGGAACGACGGAGGGGTTCTACAATTCATGGGCGCTATTCATTCTGCACTTTCAAGAACTGGATAACATCGAACATTAGTTGGGGGGTGGTGGAGGGAGGGTTGGGGGAGGGGGGCGGACGGTGTGTATTAATGGCGGCCATGGGTGATTCCTGATTCCTTTTTGTCAGTTGTTTGTGTGAACATGTGGGCGAATGTTTGGGGTTTGGTGGGAGGATGGGATCGTTGTTATCGATATGGGGATTGACATATTTGTTACTGATTATTGTTTATTACTGATTATTGTTTATAGTTGGTGGGTGTAAATTTGGGAGATAATGCGAAAAAGGAGAATAAAGAAATATTTTTAAAAAAAATGTATCGTTTTCCTCCCACAGTCCAAAGATGTGCAGGTTAGGTGGATTGGCCATGATAAATTGCCCTTCGTGTCCAAAATTGCCCTTGGTGTTGGGTGGAGGTGTTGAGTTTGGGTAGGGTGCTCTTTCCAAGAGCCGGTGCAGACTCAAAGGGCCGAATGGCCTCCTTCTGCACTGTAAATTCAATAATAATCTATGATTAATCTAGGACAAAGGTTCGGCCAACATCGTGGGCCGAAGGGCCTGTTCTGTGCTGTATTTTCTATGTTATAGGTACCAGATGGTGGCGATTGAGATACACCATGTGACTTGAGAGATTCGGCAGTTGGGAGTGAGTCGTACTAGATGACAGTCGCACTAGAAGTAGCTCCTGGAGAATTCACTGAGTTCAGTTATTAGTTACCATTTGTATTATACTTTGTTAGATATGTTTCCATGTGTTAATCTTGTTAATAAATTATCTTACTAGTCAATGAACTAGATTTTCTGTGTGCATCTGTACTACGGCCATTACACTCAGCTGCCGCTGTGAATTCACGGTTGAGGAAGTGTTGAAAATGTTCTTTCTGGATTGACAAATGACATTGTCATCCATACAAAGCAAGACATTGTACTGTGATTGAAGGGGATTTTGTCCTTTTGACCTTGATTTATATGTATGGTCTTGGTGCTTTCAAAAAAGCTTTGCATGTCTGGATGGTGAGCACATTGTTGGATTTCTTGAGCTTTCTGTTTCCAGCATGTATCCTTTATCTTCCGGATTTGTCTTTCGTATGTCGGCCTTGAGCTGTTGAAATGCTGTGACCCTCGGTTGTTCGGTCGGGGAATGAAGACCTTTAGTTTTTCGTTGTAGCAGGCCACATCTTGCAGCAATGTTTTCATCGATCCGGTCCTGGTGGTGATGATGCTCGAACACAGTGGGATGGTCACAAGGGTCTAGTGCAGCTGAAGCCACTTTATCCACTACTCTGGAGTTGTGTAAAGGTTTCCCAGATAAGTTATGAGATCATAAAACGTAGGAGCAGAAGGCGTAGGCCTTCAGCTGGGTACTTTCTTTTCCTTCAGTTTGTAATGATCTTCATGCAGACTCACAGAGACAGAAGATAACCGGCAGCAGAGAGAGGGAGAAAACAGCTCCTCTTCCTCAGGCTATGAGCCTATCGAGTCTGCTCCGCCATTCAATGAGACCATGACTGATCTGATTCAACCTCAATTTTACTTTCCTGCCTTATCCTATTACCCTTGATTTACTACTTACTGATTAAAAATCTATTTCAGCCTTGAACGTTCTTAACGACCCAGCCCCTACTGCTCCGTAAAATTCCCCGGCCAAGAATTCCACAGACTCACTCCGCTCTGAGAGAAGAAACTCCTCCTCATCTTTTTGTCGACCCCTTACTCTGAGATTCTGCCCTCTGGTCCTAGACTCTCCCACAAGAGGAAACATCCTCTCAGCACCTACCCTGTCAAGCCCGCTGAGAATCTTATAAGTCTCAATAAGGTTGCGCCTCATTCTTCTAAACACCAATGAGTACAGGCCCAGCCGACTCAAACACTCTTTGAATTGAGAGCTGTGTAACGACATCCTGAACTCGTGCGTGGCCAATTCCAGCCCCACTTGACCCAAAGTGGCAACATCGGGGAAATTAAATTTTATATTATTCCAGTGGCTTTGGTTGAGTTAAATTGATCAGTCACCAGGTTTCTAAAATTAAACACAAATAACCTTTTATTATTAACAGTAACTATAATTAAACTGATAGTAAAGTGTAACTGACTATCTCAAACCCCTTTCCCAATCCCCATCTTTCTAACTCCCCCCTTTACACACACACACCAACAAACAACACAGAAGGAAAAGGGTGGTTGAGAGTTAAAGAAAATATAATAAAGTAAAAGGAGAAGGATCTTTGATTCAGGTGGATGTTTTCCAGTTAGTTTCTTTCTCAAGGTTGGGCTTCAGCTGGGTACTTTCTTTGTAATGATCCTCACTGTAGACTCACAGAGACAGCAGGCAGCAGAGAGAGGGAGAAGTGTTTCAAGGTCTGAACACTTCTGCCAAACTCTCTCAGAACGCATCGCACAGCAATCAATCACTGACAGTTATCAGGTGGAACACTGTCCCTGGCCACCCCACAGGTTGCCAGTCAATCAATCAAACCCACTTCCCCAGAGCTGGTCTCAAATATTCACTTGGCACCGATGAGTTTGTTTCGCCTCTCCAAAATACAAAACCTAGGAACACACTGTCCTGGAAAGCACTCTTCTGCTGAAAGGCACATTTCAATTATGGGTCCATGGATCAAAACAACAAATGGGAACAAAGGAAAGAGACAGGAAGGACTCTTACAGCGGCACTTTTAATTCCTCTCTTTGCTCTAGGGCTAAGACATTGATAATAATAACAAACTTTTATTGTCACAAGTAGGCTTACATTAACACTGCAATGAAGTTACTGTGAAAAGCCCCCAGTCGCCACATTCCGCCGCCTATTCGGATACACGGAGGGAGAATTCAGAATGTTCAATTCATCTAACAAGCACTTTCGGGACTTCTGGGAGGAAACGGGAGCACCCGGAGGAAACCCACGCAGTCATGGGGAGAACGTGCAGACTCCGCACAGACAGTGACCCAAGCCGGGAATCGAACCTCGGGCTCTGGCGTTGTGAAGCAACAGTGCTACCCACTGTGTTACCGTGCTGCCCATGATCATCTTGCTCTTGGACGTTTGGGCCTTGTGATGTCTTGCTGTTAGGTGGACGTATATCACCTGTTGAATTAGTCAACGATCTCTCAAGCAGGCATCAGTCTCCTGCATGGATCGAGTGATACGACTTCACTTTGATCTTTGACCCAAGCAGAGGCATAATCTCAGAGGTGCCAATGCTTTGATCTCTGATGCCTCCTGTATGGTTTTGTTTTTGTCTTCTGGCAGAAGAGTGTGTTGGATATAATGAGACCGCGCTGAGCACACTTGTCAGCAGGAGGATGTCATTTACATTGGATTTTCCCACCCTGTTTTTCTCAATGCTTCCTCTCTGGACATCGGAGTCATGGCCAATCCTGGCAGTAAAGTCGCCAGAAGGATGATCTTTTAATGAAACGGCAGTTAGTTCTTCAAGGCCAGAATGGAGCTTTTGCTTAATATCTTCATCGGAGCTGGGAGTTGGGGCTCGAGCACTGATGATGGTGGTTTATTGGTTACAGCTCAGCTGTAGGTGAACTGCCTTTGAGTCTTCAAATTTTCCAACTGTGGAATTCTGGCATTTCATCCAAGATCCTATTCCGGATGGCAGAACCAACTCTGTGGATGCGAGGGTAGTTGTGAACCATTCCATTCCAGTACAAGGTGTATCCCTGGCTTATTCACTCAGCTGCCCTTCCTCAGGAAGGCGGGTCTCACTGAGGGCAGCCGTGTCTATTTGGAGTCTTGATAGCTCACGTGATATTATTGCAGCTCTTCTTTCTGCCACTTTTCACACTCGAGATTATCCGAGTGTAATCCAACATTCCAAGTTGCGAATATTAACGTTTTCTTTCTTTGACCACAAAGATGGCAATCCACGGAGTGTTGTTCCTCAGCCAGTAGAAAGTGGGACAACCTATTCTGGGGCTCCTTTTCCGGCCCCCTTCCCAGTTGGAGTGAACAGAGGATATCCTCAAGAGGACAGCTCGGTCTCCGATGCTGCTGCTGCCCAAAGACACTTCTGTCCCAACACAGAGTCCCACCATCTTCATGCGCCTGTTACCTTTGTGCAGAATCTTGACCAGGGAATCTCAATTCATCACCCTGTCCCCGTCACCCTGTCCCCGTCACCCTGTCCCCGTCACCCTGTCCCCGTCACCCTGTCCCCGTCACCCTGTCCCCGTCACCCTGTCCCCGTCACCCTGTCCCCTTCACCCTGTTCCCTTCACCCTGTCCCCGTCACCCTGTCCCCGTCACCCTGTCCCCGTGTCCCCGTCCCCGTCACCCCGTCCCCCTCACCATGTGCCTGTCACCCCCACCCCGTCACCCCGTCCCCGTCACCCCGTCCTCGTCACCCCGTCCTCGTCACCCCGTCCCTGTCCCCGTCCCCCCGTCCCCGTCACCCCGTCCCCGTCACCCTGTCCCCGTCACCCTGTCCCCGTCACCCTGTCCCCGTCACCCTGTCCCCGTCACCCTGTCCCCGTCACCCTGTCCCCTTCACCCTGTTCCCTTCACCCTGTCCCCGTCACCCTGTCCCCGTCACCCTGTCCCCGTGTCCCCGTCCCCGTCACCCCGTCCCCCTCACCATGTGCCTGTCACCCCCACCCCGTCACCCCGTCCTCGTCACCCCGTCCCCGTCACCCCGTCCTCGTCACCCCGTCCTCGTCACCCCGTCCCCGTCACCCCGTCCTCGTCACCCCGTCCCCGTCACCCCGTCCCCGTCACCCCGTCCTCGTCACCCCGTCCCCGTCACCCCGTCCCCGTCCCCCTCACCCCGTCCCCCTCACCCCGTCCCCCTCACCCCATCCCCCTCACCATGTGCCTGTCACCCCAACCCCGTCACCCCGTCCTCGTCACCCCGTCCTCGTCACCCTGTCCCCGTCACCCCGTCCTCGTCACCCCGTCCTCGTCACCCCGTCCTCGTCACCCCGTCCTCGTCACCCCGTCCCCGTCACCCCGTCCTCGTCACCCCGTCCCCGTCACCCCGTCCCCGTCACCCCGTTCCCGTCACCCCGTCCTCGTCACCCCGTCCTCGTCACCCCGTCCTCGTCACCCCGTCCCCGTCACCCCGTTCCCGTCACCCCGTCCTCGTCACCCTGTCCCCGTCACCCTGTCCCCGTCACCCTGTCCCCGTCACCCTGTCCCCGTCACCCCGTCCCCGTCACCCCGTCCCCGTGTCCCCGTCACCCCGTCCCCGTCACCCCGTCCCCGTCACCCCGTCCCCGTCACCCCGTCCCTGTCACCCCGTCCCTGTCACCCCGTCCCTGTCACCCCGTCACCCCGTCCCCGTCCCCGTCTCCCCGTCCCCCTCACCCCGTCCCCCTCACCATGTGCCTGTCACCCCCACCCCGTCACCCCGTCCCCGTCACCCCGTCCCTGTCACCCCGTCCCTGTCACCCCGTCCCTGTCACCCCGTCCCCGTCACCCCGTCCCCGTCACCCCGTCCCCGTCACCCTCACCCCGTCCCCCTCACCCCGTCCCCCTCACCCCGTCCCCCTCACCCCGTCCCCCTCACCATGTGCCTGTCACCCCCACCCCGTCACCCCGTCCCCGTCACCCCGTCCCTGTCACCCCGTCCCCGTCACCCCGTCCCTGTCCCCGTCCCCCCGTCACCCCGTCCCCGTCACCCCGTCCCCGTCACCCCGTCCCCGTCACCCCGTCCCCGTCACCCTGTCCCCGTCTCCCCGTCACCCTGTCCCCGTCAACAATTTTCTGTCACATTATTGTCCAGATGATCTTCCCGGTTTGGTAGTTGGATTTCTGTTATCGGTTGTGCCACAATGGCTGTGACCAACATGCGATTGCAGCCTTTCTCTGTCTTTGCAGCTCGGGAACCACTCAGCCTTCCTGCAGCGGTTTGCCATTGAGGACCTTTGGGTAGCACTTTGACCGGCACCTCCCCCTGACCTTGATCTTGCTGCTATGGTCATGTATAATTAACCGCGTACTTCCTCCATGTCTCAATCCATTGCTTCTGAAACCCTCATCTGTGCCCTTTGACATCTTTAGTCTGTTCATTTCACTGCTCTCCTGTTTGGATCCCCCCCCGCCCGCTGTTCGCTTCCTCCCACGGGCTGCCCACCACCTATCCTACGCCAAGTCTGACTCCCTCAGCACCCCTCCCTGTCTTACCTAAAAGCCATAACGTTTTGTTTTCATTACGTGTGATGGAGAACAAAACTTTCCTCTGCCGTTGCCAGAAATCTGCCCGGTTGTTGTCATTACTGTCAGTTCCGCTGGTGATTTATGGTGTATGATATTCTTTATGTTTGGCTCCTCGTGACATCTGAAATCTTACCGATGTATATTTTCTAACCTTTTATCTTGGCGTGCAGTCTGTTTCGGCTCCTTCAATTCATTTCGCATTTTTCACTCATGTGCCTCATGACACATGAAGCAAATGGACGTATTAGTGAGAGGCAGCACGGTTTTGTGAAGGGGAGGTCGTGTCTCACTAACTTGATCGAGTTTTTCGAGGAGGTCACTAAGATGATTGATGCAGGTAGGGCAGTAGATGTTGTCTATATGGACTTCAGTAAGGCCTTTGACAAGGTCCCTCATGGTAGACTAGTACAAAAGGTGAAGTCACACGGGATCAGGGGTGAACTGGCAAGGTGGATACAGAACTGGCTAGGCCATAGAAGGCAGAGGGTAGCAATGGAGGGATGCTTTTCTAATTGGAGGGCTGTGACCAGTGGTGTTCCACAGGGATCAGTGCTGGGACCTTTGCTCTTTGTAGTATATATAAATGATTTGGAGGAAAATGTAACTGGTCTGATTAGTAAGTTTGCAGACGACACAAAGGTTGGTGGAATTGCGGATAGCGATGAGGACTGTCTGAGGATACAGCAGGATTTAGATTGTCTGGAGACTTGGGCGGAGAGATGGCAGATGGAGTTTAACCTGGACAAATGTGAGGTAATGCATTTTGGAAGGGCTAATGCAGGTAGGGAATATACAGTGAATGGTAGAACCCTCAAGAGTATTGAAAGTCAAAGAGATCTAGGAGTACAGGTCCACAGATCACTGAAAGGGGCTACACAGGTGGAGAAGGTAGTCAAGAAGGCATACGGCATGCTTGCCTTCATTGGCCGGGGCATTGAGTATAAGAATTGGCAAGTCATGTTGCAGCTGTATAGAACCTTAGTTAGGCCACACTTGGAGTATAGTGTTCAATTCTGGTCGCCACACTACCAGAAGGATGTGGAGGCTTTAGAGAGGGTGCAGAAGAGATTTACCAGAATGTTGCCTGGTATGGAGGGCATAAGCTATGAGGAGCGATTGAATAAACTCGGTTTGTTCTCACTGGAACGAAGGAGGTTGAGGGGCGACCTGATAGAGGTATACAAAATTATGAGGGGCATAGACAGAGTGGATAGTCAGAGGCTTTTCCCCAGGGTAGAGGGGTCAATTACTAGGGGGCATAGGTTTAAGGTGAGAGGGGCAAAGTTTAGAGTAGATGTACGAGGCAAGTTTTTTACGCAGAGGGTAGTGGGTGCCTGGAACTCACTACCGGAGGAGGTAGTGGAGGCAGGGACGATAGGGACATTTAAGGGGCATCTTGACAAATATATGAATAGGATGGGAATAGAAGGATACGGACCCAGGAAGTGTAGAAGATTGTAGTTTAGTCGGGCAGTATGGTCGGCACGGGCTTGGAGGGCCGAAGGGCCTGTTCCTGTGCTGTACATTTCTTTGTTCTTTGTTCTTTTTGACAGAAGTGTGGCATGCAGGGGAGCCAGAGAGTGTTAATGACAGATTGGGCAGAGCAAAAGCCCAAGTTGTTTCTGGTGACAGAGCTTGTCAGTAATATTTTGTGACAGTTCATCTGCAGATTTTGATTTTGTGCCTTTTCCTATTCTTTTCAGCAGACTTCTGGTTTCCTAGCAAATAACGATTTGCGTTACAACATTTTTATGATTTGATGTATTCTCATTCTTTTTTTTTTTAAAGCAGTCGAACTGGCTCAGAAAAAAGATCAAAAGGTATGATGGCTTTGTGTGTGTTGTATTATTTACACTGACCTACATTCGTGTAATAGTTGTCAAGGCTGGGACTATATTCATGTTGGTGCTTTTAAATTTTCTTTCCTGTCAAATACTACTTTACTTCTCAACCTCTTAACTTTTCAACACCCAGGACTTGAATCCTGCTTGAATCTCTGCCACAGGTTGGCAGATCTTTTTGGACTCATTCCTGACCTTTTGAGTTACTGAGTTACCTCCCGCCTCCCATTGCCCCCGCGCCCGCACTTTGATTCTTGTTTGTTCAACATTTCAAATTTGTGTTCAATTCTGGTCGCCACACTACCAGAAGGATGTGGAGGCTTTAGAGAGGGTGCAGAAGAGATTTACCAGAATGTTGCCTGGTATGGAGGGCATTAGCGATGAGGAGCGGTTGAATAAACTCGGTTTGTTCTCACTGGAACGAAGGAGGATGAGGGGAGACCTGATAGAGGTGTACAAAATTATGAGGGGCATAGACAGAGTGGATAGTCAGAGGCTTTTCCCCAGGGTAGAGGGGTCAATTACTAGGGGGCATAGGTTTAAGGTGAGAGGGACAAGGTTTAGAGTAGATGTACGAGGCAAGTTTTTTACACAGAGGGCAGTGGGTGCCTGGAACTCGCTGCCGGAGGAGGTGGTGGAAGCAGGGACGATAGTGACATTTAAGGGGCATCTTGACAAATACATGACTAGGACCCAGGAAGTGTAGAGGATTGTAGTTTAGTCGGGCAGCATGGTCGGCACGGGCTTGGAGGGCCGAAGGGCCTGTTCCTGTGCTGTACATTTCTTTGTTCTTTGTTAATACGGTTTCCCATCTTCCCATTGGACGATTGGACATCAGACTGACCATTTCCCAACCCGATTCATTTTTGACTATTAGTCAACCAGCCTTATTTCCCATTTCCAGTAACTTCAGAATTCGAAGGAAATTGAAAAACAACACACATTTTGCTCATTGCCGTGTGATTTGTTTTCCAGGGTTGGTCACCAGTAGAGTCCTGAAGATGAAACTTCAATTTCTGACACCTCCACGATAATCTTGGGAGGGTCAGTTACCTACCCTAGCCGTGCATGCACCCCCCCACACCTCTCTCCCCCCATCCCCATCCCTCGCCCTCACCCGACCTGTTCATTATTTCTGGCAAAGTCACGATCCTTTAAAACCGCGATGAGGAGGAATTTCTTCAGCCAGAGGGTGGTGAATCTGTGGAACTCTTTGCCGCAGAAGGCTGTGGAGGCCAAATCACTGAGTGTCTTTAAGACAGAGATAGATGGTTTTTGATCGATAAGGGGATCAGGGGTTATGTGGAGAAGGCAGGAGAATGGAGATGAGGTAAATATCAGCCATGATTGAATGGCGGAGCAGACTCGATGGGCCGAGTGGCCTAATTCTGCTCCTATGTCTTATGGTCTTGTGTAAATCAAATTTCCAGGTATTAAGCTTGTACAGAGGATTGCTGAGACTACACTCGAGTTTGTTTTTTTATTCATTCCAGTGATGTGTGCTTCGCTAGCTCGGTCAACATTTATTGTCCATCACTTATTGCCCTTGAGATGGTTGTGGTGAGCTGCCTTCTTGAACTGTGCAGTCCATGTGGTGTAGGTATACCCACCGTGCTAATAGGGGGGGATGTTCCAAGACTTTAACCCTGCGACAGTGAAGGAATAGCGATATGTTTCAGGACGGTGAGTGACTTGGAGGGAAACCTCCAGGTGTGGTGTTCCAGGTATCTGCTGCCCTTGTCTTCCTAGATGGTAGTGGTCATGGGTTTTGAAGGTGCTGTCAAAGGAGCCTTGGTGAGTTGTTGAAGTGCACCGTATCGATGGTGTACACAGCTTTTACTGTGTGTCAGTGGTGAAGAGCGTGAATGTTTGTGGATGAATTGCCAATCACGCAGGCTGAGTTGTCCTGGGTGGTGTCAAGTTTCTGGAGTGTTATTGCAGCTGCACTCATACAGGAAAGAGGAGAGTATTCCGTCACACTCCTGACTTGTGACTTGTAGAATATGGACACTGTTTGCGGAGTTAGGAGTTGAGTTACTTGCTGCTAACTTCCTAGCCTTTGACCTGCCCCCATTATTTACATGGCTAGTTCAGTTTAGTTTCTAGTCAACGATGTTGATAGTAAGGGGGGTTACAGTGATAGTAATGCCATTGAATGTCAAGGGGCGATACTTAGTTTGTCTCTTTGTGGAGATGGTCATTGCCTGCCACTTATTTGGCCAGAATGTTACTTGTCACTTGTCAGCCCAAGCCTGGATGTTGTCCACATTTTGCTGCATTTGGACATGGACTGTTTCAGTATCTGAGGAGTCAGGAATAGTGTGCAGTCATCAGCAAACATCTCGACTTCTGACCTTATGATCCAAGGAAAGTTATTGGTGAAACGGCTGAAGATGATTGGGCCTAGGAAACTACTCTGAGGAACTCCTGCAGTGATGTCCCGGAACAGAGATGACTGAACTCCAACAGCCACAATCATCCTTTGTGTTAAGTATGTTTCCAACCAGCAGAGAGTTTCTCCACAATTCCCATTTACTCCCCTTTTGCTAGGGCTCTTTGATGCTGCACTTGGTCAAATGCTAGCTTGACGTCAAGGGCAGCCACTCTCAAGTTACCTCTGGAATTCAACTCTTTTGCCTATGTTTGAACCATGGCTGTAAGGAGGTCAGGTGCTGAGTGACCCTGCGGAACCCAAACATGAAATGAAAAATGAAAATGAAAAATGAAAATCGCTTATTATCACAAGTAGGCTTCAAATGAAGTTACTGTGAAAAGCCCCTAGTCGCCACATTCCGGCGCCTGTTCGGGGAGGCCGGTACGGGAATTGAACCGTGCTGCTGGCCTGCCATGGTCTGCTTTAAAAGCCAGCAATTTAGCCCTGTGCTAAACCAGGCCCAAGATCATAGAATCAGTTAGGTTGACTCTATTGAAAGCACCTTTGATGGCCCCTGCCATCACTTTGCTAATGACCAAGAATAGACTGATGGGGTTGTAATTAGTTGGATTGGATTTGTCCTGCTTTTTGTGCACAGGACATACCTGGGCAACTTATCACTTTGCTGGGTAGATGCAAGTTGTCTCGAGGCATGGCAAGTTCTGGAGCACAAGTCTTGAGTATTATTTCCTGAATATGAGGACCCATTGCCTTTTCAGTATCCAGTACCTTCATTCATTTCTTGATATCATGTGGAGTGAATCGAATTGACTGAAGACTGGCGTCTGTGATGCTGGGGACCTCCGGAGGAGACCGAGACGGATCATCCACTTAGCACTTCTGGCTGAAGATTATTGCGAATGCTTCAGCCTTGTCTTTTGCACAGATGTGCTGGGCTCCTCCATCATTGAAGATGGGGATATTTGTGCAACAACCTCCTCCAGTGAGTTGTTTAATCGTTCATTACCATTCATGGCTGCATGTGGCAGGACTACAGACCCTAGATCTGATCCATTGATTGGGAAATTGCTTAGCTCAGTCTATTACTCGCTGCTTATACTGTTTGGCATGCAAGTAGTCCTCTGTTGTAGCTTCACCAGGTTGAAACCTCATTTTTCGGAATGTCTGGTGTTGCTCCTGGCATGTTTTTCTGCACGCTTCGTTGAACCAGAATTGATCCCCTGACTTGTTGGAAATGGTAGAGTGGGGGATATGCCGGGCCCTGAGGTTACAGATTGTGGCTGAGTACAATTCTGCTGCTGCTGATGGTCCCCAGCGCCTGATGATTGCCCAGCCCCGAGTTGCTGGATCTGTTTGAAATCTATGTCTTGTGTATACGGAGGCTGTGTTTATATCGAGAGACAGGAGTAGATGAAATGGAAAAATTCAAGAGGTTTAATGGCTGTGTTGCAAATCATGAGGGATTTGGATAGCAAAATAAGGAGATTCTGCTTCCAGTGCAAGAGGCTCAGTAACCAGCGGATACAGATTTAAGGTAATTGGCAAGAGACTAGGAATGACATGAGGAAATGAAATTTTATGCAGCAAACTGTTATCACCTGGAATGCGATGCCTAATGGGGCAGTTGAAGCAGATTCAATAGGAACTTTCAAAAGCGAATTGGATAAATACTTCAAGGGGTAAATTTGCAGAGCTATGACAAAACGATAGGAGAGTGAGACTAATTGGGTCTCTCTTACAAAGAACCAGGACAGGCCCGATGGTCTCTGCTGTATCGATGTGCGATAATGCTGATAGCCATCAATAGGAAGCTGGTTGGCTGTAGAGGCTGCGAGTGCCTACTTTCTTACAGCTGTTTTATTTTCACACTGTTGGTGTTGTTGTCTGCGCGAGTGCACACACGCACACCCGCACATACAAACACCCGCACATACAAACACCCGCACATACAAACACACGCACATACAAACACACGCACATACAAACACACGCACATACAAACACACGCACATACAAACACACGCACATACAAATACACGCACATACAAACACACGCACATACAAACACACCTGCACATGCAAACACACGCGCACACACAAACACACACACAAACACGCACACACGCACACAAACACACGCACATACAAACACGCCTGCACATACAAACACACCCGCACATACAAACACACCCGCACATACAAACACACCCGCACATACAAACACACGCACATACAAACACACGCACATACAAATACACACACAAACACACACAAACACACAAACACACACGCACATACAAACACACACGCACATACAAACACACACGCACATACAAACACACACGCACATACAAACACACACGCACATACAAACACACACGCACATACAAACACACGCACATGCAAACACACACGCACATACAAACACACACGCACGCACAGTCACGCACATGCACAGTCATGCACATGCACACACCCCACCCTACCCCATCACCAAAATTTCAAATTTCATGAGAAGAGCAGGAAGCATGGGCAGGATTCTCCGATCGCCGACGCTCCGCCCCCGATGCGCCGACTTCCCGACAGCATCGATCGTGTGTCCTCTCACTTTTTGTAAACCCAGCATGGCGGCTGCGGACTGTGTTCAACGCTGCCACAGTCGGTGAGGAGAGGGGGGGGGAGCTGTTCTGCTGGCAGGGTGGGCTTTGGCGGGGTTAGTCCGGGGGTGACGAGGGGTTTTAAAGGGGGACAGTTTTTGGTAGGCCGGGTCGGCACCCGGCCACGCCTTGTTGTACGGCACGGTAGCTGCCATGCGCATGCGTAGCCACGGACCCTTGCCATTCTGCGTCCGTAGCGGCAGGTAAAGCCGGGTGCGCTATGTGGTGCGGCTGCTAGCCCCTCACCAGTCACAGAATCGGTGAGGGCTCGGTGCCGACTTTGGCATCATAAAACGCCCGCGAATTCTCCGTTTGAGCCGGCAATTAGTCGCTGAAACGGAGAACCCAGCCCCATGTCTTTTGACATAAAAATTGTGCCTTGCATGTTTTCCTGGTGTGTTGGCCTGTGCTGTGATTTCTTCACTCCTTACAGCTTCCCTGAATCACAATATTCACTGGGATTTGAGTAAAGGATAGTAGTGGGTAATTTGTGTGTTGTGTCCATTTAAACTATGAAAACAGAGCTGCACAATTATAGGTTGTGTCTTCAGGGAACGTTTTCAGCACCAGGGTAACGTGCAGCTACTTCCAGGCTCGTGACTGGCCATGAATCTACGTAATTACATGAAATTTGTTTCAAATCCACAAACTGCAGAACTTTGTTCAAAGGCTCCATGCAAAAATGCACCATGCGAGAAATGTGGAATTATCCACTTTGGTAGGAACAATAGAAAGCAGAATACTAAATGGTGAGCGACTGGGAAATGTTTGTGTTCGGGGGATCTCTGGAGGGTGTTGTACAAAAATCAGGAAGCTAACATGCATTTACAGCAATTAATTTGGAAAGAAAATGTTAGCCAGTGGTTAGCACTGTTGCTTCACAGCGCCAGGGCCCCAGGTTCGATTCCCGGCGTGGGCCACTATGTGCAGAAACTGCACGTTCTCCCTGTGTCTGCGTGGATTTTCTCCGGTTTTCCGAAAGAAGTGCTTGTTGGGTGAATTGGACATTCTGAATTCTCCCTCTGTGTACCCGAACAGGCGACGGAATGTGGCAACTAGGGGCTTTCCACAGTAACTTCATTACAGTGTTAATGTAAGCCTACTTGTGACACTGATAAAGATTATTATTATGTAAGCGCTATTGCTAAGGGATTAGAGAATAAGGGTGACTGTGGTTGTACTAGGCCTTGGTGAGACCCACAGTTGGAATGCCGTGCACAGTATACATAAGGAAGGATATACTTGCCTTAACAGGAATGAAACAGAGGTTCAATAAATGGATATAAAAACAGAAAATGCTGGATAACAGGTCAGGCAGCATCTGTGGAGAGAAACAGTTAACATTTTGGATCTAAAAGGAAAGGGTGGGACTCTCAAATCCAGACACCCTGGATGTCAGAGAGCACTGAGAGTAGGATAAGGCAAAATTGGAAAGCTTAGCTGATGCCTAGAGCTCAATAATGCAGAAAGGCCAGAGGAGTATTGAAAGCATGGATTAAATTTAAAAAGGCCATTAGAAATGTAAAGAGAGGGCATGAAAAAATATTGAAGTGTAAAATCAAGAAAAACCCAAATTTACTTTAAGAAGGTCTATAAGATTGCAACAGGATCTTGACCAATTGGGCAGTGGGCTGATGAATGGCAGATGGAGTTTAATTTGGATAAATGTAAGGTGATGCATTTTGGTAGATCAAATCAGGGCAGGACCTACTCAGTAAATGGTAGTGAGTTGGGGAGAGTTACAGAACAAAGAGATCTAGGAGTACAGGTTCATAGCTCCTTGAAGGTGGAGTTGCAGGTAGACAGGGCGGTGAAGAAGGCATTCAGCATGCTAGGTTTTATTGGTCAGAATATTGAATACAGGAGTTGGGACGTCTTGTTGAAGTTGTACAAGACATTGGTAAGGCCACACATGGAATACTGTGTTCAGTTCTGGTCACCCTATTATAGGAAGGATATTGTTAAACTAGAAAGAGTGCAGAAGAGATTTACGAAGACTACTGGAATTGATGGTCTGAGTTATAAGGAGAGGCTGGATAGGCTGGGACTTTTATCCCCGGAGCACAGGAGGCTTAGGGGTGATCTTATAGAGGTCTATAAAATAATGAGGAGCATCGATAAGGTAGATAGTCAACACCTTTTCCCAAAGGTAGAGGAGTCTAGAACTAGATAGAGGGCATAGGTTTAAGGTGAGAGGGGAGAGATACAAAGAGACCAGAGGGGAACTTTCTTCACACACAGGGTGGTCAACAACTGGAACGAGCTGCCAGAGGCGGTGGTAGTTGGCGGGTATGATTTTTTTCCTTTAAAAAGCAGTTAGACAGCTACATGGGCAGGGTGGGTATAGAGGGATATGGGCCAAATGCGGGCAAGTGGGACTAGCTGAGTGATAGAAACTGGGCGGCATGGCCAAGCTGGGCCGAAGGGCCTGTTTCCATGCTGTAAACATCTATGACTTTTCTAAATATATAAAGAGCAAGAGGAAAGGGCAGGGTCAATTAGAGACCACAAAGCATAATTTCTATGTGGAGGTGGGAGACATGGCTGTGGTTCTCTCTGAATACTTTACGTCTGTCTTCACGAAGGAGGGGGGACAATGCAGGCATTGTCGTTGGGGAGGAGAAATGTGAAATATTGCGAGGAAGAAAATATTGATAGATTTAACATCTTTGAAAGTGGATTAAATTGCCTGACCCAGACCTGCTCAGAGAAGCAGTGGAGGTAAAGTAGAGGTTCTTACCTTTATTTTCCAAGCTTGCCTGGCCACAGGCATGATACCGGAGCACTGGAGAATCGCTAACAGTTGTTTAAAAAAGGAGGAAGGGTCAATTACAGACTAGTCAACCCAACCTAGGGGATGGGCAAGTTAACGAGGTAAATTCTGAGAGTAAGTAATAATATTTCTTTTGAAAGGCATAGATCAATGAAGAGCAGTTAACGTTGATTTGTAAAGAGAAGATCGTGTCTAACTTATTTACTTTATTGAAGAAATAATAAGGAAGGCCGATATGGGTAGCACCCTTGATGTAATCTCCATGGATTTCGGCAAGGTGCTGACAAGGGCCGACACAGCACACTGAAGGTTAATTATTGTTGGGTATTTTTAATGATTGGGTTCGTATCCACTGGGGTATTGAAGGGCTCAGTGCCGAGTCCATTCCTTTTCATGGTATATATCAGTGATTTAGACTTGAAGATATATGCGGCACGCTAATTAAGCATAAAATGGGTTGATGGCTGTAGATTGCAATGGAATGGTCGGATTGAAGTATACTCAATGACTGATTTCCACCGCCCTCTGGGACAGAGGAATCCAAAGATTCACAGCTCTTTGAGTGAAGGAAACATTGTTCATATCTTTTCTAAATAACACCTTATTCTGAGACTTTGACACCGTGTTCTAGATTCCCAGCCTCGGGAAGTATTTTCACAGCATCTACACTTAGGAATTTTATATTTCGATGTTATGTCACCTCCCATCCTTCTAAACTCCAAGGAATATAAGCCAGTGAAATAGCCTTGTGAACTTCCATTTCATTTGCCTCTCGGGCAAGTGTGCCCTTCCTTTAAGTAAGGAGACCGTAATTGCATACAGTATTCAAAGTGTGGCCTCACCAAGATCATGTTTCATTGTAGTGAGACTAATTAGGGGGGCTGGTTTAGCACAGGGCTAAATAGCTGTCTTTTAAAGCAGGCCAGCAGCACGGTTCAATTCCCGTAACAGCCTCCCCGAACAGGCGCCGGAATGTGGCGACTAGGGGATTTTCACGGTAACTTCATTTGAAGCCTACTTGTGACAATAAGCGATTTTCATTTCATTCTTAACCCTTCCGGCTCTCTGTAACATAAGGTAACACATCATTTGTCTTCCTCATTAGTTGCTGTACTAACCAATTAACTTGTGATTTGAAAACATTACCTTTAAAAATTATTGCTGCAGGGCGACAGACCAAGGGTTAGGTTGTTCCTTGGTGATACGGACATAGTCAATTTCTGTCTCATAAATTTTGGCAGGTTCTATATTTCTTCACTCAATGTATTGCAAACATTTTGGATTCTCTATCATGTTCAGTTGCTGAGCATATTGAAATCAGAGATTGATTCTGGGGTACTTGGGTAATTGGGGACAGGGCGATAAGGTGTAACTGAGTTGAAGATCATCCACAATCTGATTGGATGGTGGAGTAGGTTCAATTGGCCCAGTGTCTCACTGCTATTTATTGTTTCTATGCTAAGTATTCTCAGTGAGAACACTTTCAATTTTATAATAGTATTGTGGATGTAGTAAATCTGAGACAAAATCAGCAAATGCTGGAAGGCACTTAGCAAGTCTGGCAGCATCAATGGAGTGATGGGTACTTGAGAAAGATCATGGATCTGAAGCGTTAACTACATCTCCATCTCTTCACAGATGCTGCCTAACAATTTCAGAAGCTGCAATCTATTTCCATGCCTCTATTGATGGTGCTGCAAATCAGATTCTGAGGACCTTGAAGTGTCTTTTGGCTCCCAGTCCAATTGAGACTAAGGCTGGTTTCTGAAGACTGGCATCTTCAATGCTATCACCTGTCCATGGGAATGTGTTCACGAGTGCACGGCCTGAAGGGTAGCGGAAGCAAAATCAACAGGAATTTCAAAAGGGAATTGGATAAATACTTAGGAAAACTCGGGGCCTTCATGAATAACCTCAGCTGGTACGGAAATTGAACCCACACTGCTGGCCTTGCGCTGCATCACAAACCAGCTGTCTAGCCCCATGAGCTAAACCAGTTATTCATGGAGGTTATTCATGACGGCCCCGCCTTCTCAACCTTGCCCCTCGCCTGAGGTGTGGTGGTCCTCGGGTTAAATCGCCACCACTCAACTCCCCCCCCCCCCCCCCCCTTCCCCCCTCTCAAAGGGGAAAGTGGCCTCAGGTCACTGGGACTAATCTGACTTTGCCTTTATTGTATGTGTCTAAGGATAGCAGAATTGTAACCTGTGTGTTGGTTCCTGGAATTTTAATCAAAAATGATCAGTATCTGGGCTCTGGGGGAAAGTATGACTGACCAAATAATCTCGTGACATGTGACTTTTTAAAAACCAATTTCTGGGATGTGGGCATCGCAGGAGAGGTCAGCATTTATTGCCCTTCAAAAGGTGGTGGTGAACTGCCGCCTTGAACCGCTGCAGTCCCCGAGGTGTAGGTACACCCACAGTGCTGTCAGGGAGGGAGTTCTACGATTTTGACCCAGCGACAGTGAAGGAACAGCAATGTTTTTGCAAGTCAGGATGGTGAATGACTTGGAGTGAACTTCCATGTGTCTGTTGCCTTTGTCCTTCCAGATGGTAGTAATTTCATTTTGGAAGCTGCTGCCGAAGGAGCTTTGGTGAGTTCCTGCAGCGGTGGAAGGAGTTAATATTTCTGCAAGTGTGCCAGTCTAGCGGGCTGCTTTGTCCTGGATGGTGTCGAGCTTCTTGAGTGTTGTTGGAGCTGCACATTCCATCATACTCCTGACTTGTGTCTTGTAGATGGAGGACAGATTTTGCGAGGTTAGGAGGTGAGTTGCTCGCTGCAGGGTTTCTACCTCTTGTAGTCACAGTATTTATATGGCGAGTCCAGTTCAATTTCTGGTCAATGGTAACCCCCTGGATGTTGATTGGATTGGATTGGATTTGTTTATTGTCACGTGTACCAATGTACAGTGAAAAGTATTTTTCTGCGAGCAGCTCAACAGATCATTAAGTACATGAAAATTAAATAAAAGAAAATACATAATAGGGCAACACAAGGTCCACAGTGTAAATACATAGACACCGGCATCGGGTGAAGCACACAGGGGTGTCGTGTTAATCAGGTCAGTCCATAAGAGGGTCATTTAAGAGTCTGGTAACAGCGGGGAAGAAGCTGTTTTTGAGTCTGTTCGTGCGTGTTCTCAGACTTCTGTATCTCCTGCCCGATGGAAGAAGTTGGAAGAGTGAGTAAGCCGGGTGGGAGAGGTCTTTGATTATGCTGCCCACTTTCCCCAGGCAGCGGGAGGTGTAGATGGAGTCAATGGATGGGAGGCAGGTTTGTGTGATGGACTGGGCGGTGTTCACGACTCTCTGTAGTTTCTTGCAGTCTTGGGCCGAGCAGTTGCTATACCAGGCTGTGATGCAGCCCGATAGGATGCTTTCTATGGTGCATCTGTAAAAGTTGGTAAGGGTTAATGTGGACATGCCGAATTTCCTTGGTTTCCTGAGGAAAAATAGGCGCTGTTGTACTTTCTTGGTGGTAGCGTCGACGTGGGTGGACCAGGACAGATTTTTGGAGATGTGTACTCCTAGGAATTTGAAACTGCTAACCATCTCCACCTCGGCCCCATTGATGCTGACAGGGGTGTGTACAGTATTTTGCTTCCTGAGGTCAATGACCAGCTCTTTAGTTTTGCTGGCATTGAAGGAAAGATTGTCGTCGCTGCACCACTCCACGAGGTTCTCTATCTCCCTCCTGTATTCTGACTCGTCGCTATTCGAGATCAGGGCCACTATGGTCGTATCGTCAGCAAACTTGCAGATGGAGTTGGAACCAGATTTTGCCACGCAGTCGTGTGTGTACAGGGAGTAGAGTAGGCGGCTAAGTACACAGCCTTACGGGGCCCCGGTATTGAGGACTATTGTGGAGGAGGTGTTGTTGTTTGTTCTTACTGATTATGGTCTGTGGGTTAGAAAGTCGAGGATCCAGTTGCAGAGTGAGGAGCCAAGTCCTGAGGTTTTGGAGCTTTGATATGAGCTTGGCTGGGTTTATGCTGTTGAAGGCGGAGCTGTAGTCAACAAATAGGAGTCTGATGTAGGAGTCCTTCTTGTCGAGATGCTCTAGGGATGAGTGTAGGGCCAGGGGGATGGCGTCTGCTGTGGACCGGTTGCGGCGGAATGTGAATTGCAGTGGACCAAGGCGTTCTGGGAGTATGGAGGAGATATGCTTCATGACCAACCTCTCGAAGCACTTCATTACGACTGAAGTCAGGGCCACTGGTCGGTAGTCATTGAGGCACGTTGCCTGGTTTTTCTTTGGCACTGGTATGATGGTGGTCTTCTTGAAGCAGGTGGGGACCTCGGAGTGGAGTAGGGACAGGTTAAAGATGTCCGCGAACACATCTGCCAGCTGGTCTTCGCAGGCTGTGAGTGCACGACCAGGGATCCCGTCCAGACCCGTCGCCTTCCGAGGGTTCACTTTCAGGAAGGCCAATCTGACTTCGGAAGCTGTGATGGTGGGTATGGGTGTGTTATGGGTTGCTGGGGCACTCGACAGTGGATCGTTGGTTTCCTGCTCGCACCGAGCATAGAATGCATTGAGTTCATCGGGGAGGGGTGCGCTGCTGCTGGAGATACTGTGTGGCTTCGCTTTGTAACCTGTCATTTTGTTTAGGCCTTGCCACAATCGCCGAGAGTCTGTAACGCTAATCTGTGACTCCAGCTTGGTTTGATATTCTCTCTTGGCATCTCGGTTGGCTTTGCGGAAGTCATACCTGGATTTCTTGTATAGGTCAGGGTTGCCTGACTTGAATGCCTCAGACCTGTCCTTCAGTAGGGAGTCAATCTCGCGATTGATCCATGGTTTCCGGTTGGGCAACGTATCTACTGTTTTCTTTGGCACGCAGTCGTCCACACATTTGCTGATGAAGTCTGACGGTGGTGGCATTCTCATTTAAGTTGGTCGCTGATAGTGGGGGCTTCAGCGAAGATAATGGCATTGAATATCAAGGGCCGATGGGTTAGATCTTGTCGGAGATGGTCATTGCCTGGCATTTGTGTCGTGCAAATCTCAATTACTACTTGTCAGCCCAAGCCTGGATATTGTCCAGGTCTTGCTGCATTTGGACAAGAACTGCTTCAGTATCTGAGGAATTGTAAATGGTGCTGAAGATTGTGCAGTCATCCGCAAACATCCCCACTTCTGACCTTACAATGCAAGTAAGGTGATTGATGAAGCAGCTGAAGGTGCTTGGGCCTCGGACACTTTGATGTGTTTTTTTATATCGTGTGTGGTGACTCCCTGATTATAATCCTTCATTTCCTGATGTGTTTTGCTTTACTTTCAAGAATAAATTAATTGTACTACCCATGGGTGAGCAAAGACCCACAAACTCCCCCCCCCCCCCCCCCCCCAACCCACCCCACCGTCACCCGAAATGCGGCAGCTCTTAGCTGGCACCTTGAAAATCATTGCATTATAGTTCAACCAGGTTGATCATGCCTGAACTAAACACACGGCTGGGTTGGAAGTGGAACACGATCTCAACTTCTGAATTGGTGGCAATAACAAAACCAGGCAATGCACCCAAATTCGGGGAGGTGGTGGCATAGTGGTCTTGTCACTGGATTAGTAAACCTGAGGCCCAGAGTAATGCTTTAAGGTTACTTGGTTCAAATCCCACCACTGCAGATGGTGAAATTTGAATTCCATAAAAATCTGGAATTGAAAATCTAATTTTTTAAATATTCATTCTTGGGGTGTGGGCGTCGTTGTTGCCCAACCCGAATTGCCCTTGAACTGAGTGGCTTTCTGGGCCATTTCAGAGGGGGGCACAGGTAAGAGTCAACTGCATCGCTGTGTGGGCCTGGAGTCACGTGTAGGTCAGACCGGGTAAGGTCGGCAGATTTCCTTCCCTGAAGGACATCAGTGAACCAGATGGGTTTTTACGACAATCGGCAATGGTTTCATGGCCAACATCAGACTTTTTTAATTGCAGATTTTTATTGAATTTATATTTCACCGTTTGCCGCGATGATGACCATGAAACCATTGTTGATTGTTTTAAAGACCCATCTGGTTCACTCATGTCCTTCAGGGAAGGAAATCTGCCATCCTTACCTGGTCTGGCCTACATGTGACTCCAGACTCACAGCAATGTGGTTGACCTTCAAGGGCAATTAGGGATGGGCAATAAATGCTGGCCCATCCTGCGCATCCACATTCTTTGAATTAATAAAAAATAAGTAAAACTCATCAATAAATGTAATTGTAACATTCAGTTATAACATGAAGGTACTCAGTGTCCTCAATTTTTGATATATGTGATGGAAGCCATCTGCAGTAAATAGGGGATGGTCCCAACTTAAAGATAGCCCTTAAACTGACTGATCTAAAATGTCAGAACAGACAAAAATTGCATTTTATAATAATAACAGTAATAACCTTTTATTGTCACAAGTATGAAGTTACTGTGAAATAATAATAATAACCCTCGTCGCCACATTCTGACGCCTGTTCACAGATTTTAATCCCAGTTATAATGTTGTAAGGTGCACCATTCCTGTGGTCAGCCTAGTCAGAGGTTTAACAGTCATTAGCTTGCATTCAGTTTATTGAGATCACATTATTGGAAATGGTGGAGAAAATAAAAGCTTTAAAAAAAAATTTAGAGTACCCAATTCATTTTTTTCCCCAATTATAGGGCAATGTAGCGTGGCCAATCCACCTACCCTGCACATCTTTGGGTTGTGGGGGGCGAAACCCGCACAAACACTGGGAGAATGTGCAAACTCCACACGGACAGTGGCCCAGAGCTGGGATCGAACCTGGGACCTTGGCGCCGTGGGGCAGCAGGGCTAACCCACTGTGCCACCGTGCTGCCCGAGAATACAAGCTTATAATTTTATCTCAGAATCCCAATGGCATTGACAACCCACTCCTGACAATTCTGTGATTTATGAAGTCACCTTGATTAAATTTCAGTCTTATCTATTACACTTTCAGATCTATCACTACCGTTTCCATGACTCCCAATCTGTAATCCACTGGGGTATGTTGCTAACTTTTGGTTGGCTCTTAAATCGTAATTTGCTCTGTTTGTTTAACCTTTGCTCTAGAGTCGCCAGGTATCTTTATGATACCGCCACGAGGTTCAAGTTCAAGTAATGATCAATAACTCAATACACCGATTAGTAAGATTCAAATCAAAACACATTTATTATACACAGTAAATCACTACTCATGCATAACTCTACTTTCTACTCTATTTCTACAACTAACAGGCCTATACTTAGCTTCGGACTAGCCCACCAGGTCAGGGGAACAAATGGCCTTTCGTTCAGGTCCTGAGTCTGCAGGATTCAAAAGCTGGTATGGACTGGTAGCTAGGAGCGCCTATCTCGTAGCGAGCGTTGACTTGAGACTTCCTTGCTTGATGAGGCAGCTTGGGCAGTTCACTCTCAAGGGTTGATTCGCTGCTGAGTGACCTTGCCAAGAAGGACGATTTGAACTTGGGGGCTTTACTTTATAGTCCCCAGGGGCTTCCCGCTCTTCGGGGCGGACCCCGTACCTGGTTCCAAGTGATTGGACTGCTTTCCGATCACTTGGATCGATTTCACCAATGCTGGAGCGGTTCCCTGATCGCTGGGCGGTCCCTAAGTGTCCGTTGGCCTTCCTTTGTCTTGGCTCCTGCTGGCGCCGAGGAGTCTGGCTTGGCTTTATTCACCTTAACTGTTGCCATTGTGCCTGGGAATCGCACATTACTATGCAGGTGGCTGCTGGTTTCGGTGCTGTCTGGTTGTTTTGCAGGTTCCAATATACATGATTTCTGTATTTGCTAGTCTTTGCCTGTGTTGGCTGAATTTCCCTTCAGCCTTTGCGGTTCTCCATTTTAAGTCAGGAAGTGGCCAACTCAGGTGGCTACAGGTAATGCTTTACTCCATGTCCAATTTGGAAAAATAGTGGAGGAGGGAGAAGGGTTTGATCGAGAAATAAGTTGCTCTTACTGTTTGGCCTGAGCTTCGCAAATGGCATCACTAGGCAGATTGAAAATCAACACCATTGTCTCCCTGATTTGAACACAGAACACACAGTGCAGAAGGAGGCCATTCGGCCCATCAAGTCTGCACCAACCCACTTAAGTCCTCACTTCCACCCTATCCCCGTAACCCAATAACCCCTCCTAACCTTTTTGGACACTCAGGGCAATTTAGCGTGGCCAATCCACCTAACCTGCACGTCTTTGGACTGTGGGAGGAAACCGGAGCACCCGGAGGAAACCCACGCACACACTGGGAGGATGTGCAGACTCCACACAGACAGTGACCCAAGCCGGGAATCGAACCTGGGACCCTGGCGCTGCGAAGCCACAGTGCTAACCACTTGTGCTACCGCGCTGCCCAATTTGCAGACCTTTTACTAATATCTTTCTCAGGAATGTCGTGGCTGAGAACTTTATTTTGGGTGAGAGGTTGTTTTGAGGCAGATGAGCAATACAGGAATAGGAGGCGGCTAATTCTCCCCTCCGACCTGTTTCCCCTATCCAATTAGACCATGGCTGGCCTGTGTCTTATCCCCATCTGTCTACCTTGGTTCCGTACTCCTGTATTACCTTTACTTAACAAAAATCTATCAATCTCGGTTTTTAAGACCTTGTCCCTCATCAACCCAACTCCCCCAGTTTTTTCTGGGAGTGGGTTCCAGATTTGTGACCATCTGTATTTTAGTGTAATGTGCGCCAACGCATTGTGTCTCAATTCCAGTTATATAAAGCTCTGGTCACAGAGCATCTGGAGTACGGCAGTCAGTACTGGGCACATCAATGACAAAGATAGAATAGCCTTTGAGTGAAGAGTTTTCTGACACCAGCCCAAACTTTATGCTCCCTTGTTTGGAGGAAATAATTCCTCTTTATCTAATGTATTGACTTATCTTAAACCCGTCAATGAGGTCACCCCTTATTCTGTTATACTGCAGGGAGTACATGCCTGATCAATGCAATCTGCGCTTTAACCCTGACAAGGCTTTCTTGAGGTGAAGTGCCCAGTACTGACTGCCGTACTCGACATGGGTTGTGACCAGAGCTTTATATAACTGCACGGTAGCACAGTGCTTAGCACTGTTGCTTCACAGTGCCAGCTTCCCAGGTTCGATTCCCGGCTTGGGTCACTGTCTGTGCGGAGTCTGCACGTTCTCCCCGTGTCTGCGTGGGTTTCCTCCGGGTGCTCCGGTTTCCTCCCACAAGTCCCGAAAGACGCGCTGTTCGGTGAATTGGACATTCTGAATTCGCCCTCTGTGTACCCGAACAGGCGCCGGAGTGTGGCGACTAGGGGATTTTCACAGTAACTTCATTGCAGAGTTAATGTAAGCCTACTTGTGACAATCAAGATTATTATTGTTATTATTATTAACTGGAGCTGAGACACAGTGCGTTGCCGCACATTACACTTAAAATACAGATGGACACCAATCACCAACTAGGTTTACACTTGTTCCATTTGTTTATTGTTCAGGAACCTGAATTTTTCTATCTATTCTGTTCCTTTATCCTTCCCGTAGAGGCTTACAACTTTTCATATTGTCCTTCAAATGACAACCGATCTTTTCGAAAAATGTGTTCCTTGCAAGGCTGGAGAACGTGTCAATATTTGAGAATTGCCCATTTCACAGTAAGCCTGTTTTGCAGAGTGAGTGTTTTATCACTGGATTCTGCTTTTCACTGTCAGATAACTGCTGACTACCAAAACAGGTGGGCTGTAATTGTGGATGGTGTTGTCACCGAGGTTTCAAGAGAGTGTTAGATGATGTCGCAGGAAGTGTGGAGGTGCCTTGAGATCATGTTTTAAGTGATTCAAACACCAAGGTTGAAGTGCTGGGCAGGGGAAACTTGAGGCATTGAATTTAGATGCGGCACAATATTTGTATTGCCGCTGTATGAATTGTATTGTCTGAATTTTATTTCCAACCTGCCTCATCGCCCACTCGACACTGCTAATAACGTGTGAAACAAGGATAAGGATGAGTAAAATGCCAAATAATGAAGGTGCTGGAAATAGGAGAATGTGCATGTTGAGGCCTGTCCTGACTTCACAGCAGACTTCCGAATTGAGGATGTGCTATCGTGTTCATGAATGAGCATCATTGTCTGCACTTGTTAAAAAGCAACCGCTATGAATTCTTAGCAATCATTTTTTTTTTGTTTGGAGTTGCTGAGCTCCATTAGGAAGGAGCTGGATTAGCATCAGGATGGTACAATTCAATACAGTTCAAGCAGGCTGGGAGACATTTTGGAGCTTTGCAGTGGGTGGAGTACAGACTCCGTAAACAACACGTTACTGCAGGGGAGTTCGATCAGCTTCCCTTTTTAAAAATATATTTCTTCATTCGCCTCCTTTTTCACAGTTTCTCCCAAATTTACACCCACCAACAATAAACAATAATCAGTAACAAATATGTCAATCCCCATATCAATAACAACGATCCCATCCTCCCACCAAACCCCAAATATTCGCCCACATGTTCACACGAACAACTGACAAAAAGGAATCAGGAATCACCCACAGTCGCCATTAACACCCACCGCCCCCCTCCCCCCAACCCTCCCACCTCCCCCCCAACTAATGTGCGATGTGATCCAGTTCTTGGAAGTGAATAATGAATAATGCCCATGAATTGTAGAACCCCTCCATCCTTCCCCTCAGTTCAAACTTAACCTTCTCAAGAGTCAAGAATTCCAACAGGTCCCCCCGCCACGCCAGGGCACAGGGTGGGGAGATTGATCTCCGCCCCAACAGGATCCGCCTTCGGGCGATCAACGAGACGAAGGCTACAACATCTGCCTCCGTACCCGTTTCCAACCCTGGCTGGTCCGACACCCCGAATATGGCCTCCCAGGGGCCCGGGTCCAGTTTCACATGCACCACTTTAGAGATTACCCTAAAAACCTCCTTCCAGTAATCCTCCAGCTTTGGACAGGACCAAAACATATGAACGTGATTAAGCCCCCCCCCCCCGGAACGTTTGCACACATCTTCTACTCCTTCAAAGAATCGGCTCATCCTCGCCCTCGTGAGGTGTGCTCTGTATATCACCTTCAGCTGTATCAGCCCCAACCTCGCGCACAAGGTGGAGGCATTCACTCTCCGGAGCACCTCACACCAGACCCCCTCCTCCATATCCTCTCCCAACTCTTCCTCCCACTTTGCCTTGATCCCTTCCAGCGGCGCCTTCTCCTCTTCCAAAATAGCTCCGTAGACCGCTGACACTGCCCCCTTCTCCAGTCCCCCTGTCGTCAGCACCTCCTCCAGCAATGTGGAGGCCGGCTCCCCCGGGAAGTTCTGTATCTCTTTTCTGGCAAAATCTCGAACCTTCATGTATCTAAACATTTCCCCCTGCTCCAGCCCATACTTCGCTTCCAGCTCCTTCAGTCCTGCAAACCGACCCCCAAGAAACAAATCTTTAAGTGCCCTTCTCCTCCCATTTCCGAAAATTTCCATCCCACCTCCCTGGCGGATCAGCTTCCCTTGACAGTCTTTCAGGGCTGGGCCCCTTCAGCTGTGCCTGGTTCTTTCAAATTCCTGAGATGTTCCTTACTGCTCACTCTTTTCAGAAAAAATGAAAGAATTTTTTTCACCTTCTTAGTCACTCGAATCTCAACTCTTGCTGAAAATGGGTGAGTGATGGGCGTTCTGCCTTCCTTTATAATATCTTCTGTTATTCCATAAATACAAATTTAATTCATAAATCTGGGATTAAAATCTCGTCTCATTAAACCGATCTGGTTCACTAATGTCCTTTTGGGAAAGATGGCCGCTGGCCTTATCTGGTCTGCCCCACATGCGCCTCCGGACCCACAGAGGTACAGATGACTCTTCATTGCTGGTGCATAACAAGTCTGTGATTCTGAGAATGTCCCAGGATACCTCTCAGTTATCATAAACCGCTGTTTCAAAAATACCGCACACCTCATTCCATTACAATGATCCTATACTCATTCAATATCGTACAACACCGCAGACCCTAGTTACATTCCCACAATACCACACTCCCTCATTACACTCCTGACATACACACTCCCACATTACCGCACTCCCTCGTTACACAGCAGCAATACTGCACACCTAGGTTAAACTCCCGCAATACAGCAGTCCCTTGTTACACTCCCGCAATACTGTACTCCTCGTTACACAGCAGCCGTACCCCACTCTCTTGCTACAGTTCAATACCTCCTCCCTCGTTGCATACCCGCAATACCGTATTTCTTCCTTTTGCTCCTGCAATATGTCACTTGCTCGTGACATTCCCGCAATACCGCATCCCTCATGACATTCCTGCAATACCGCGCTCCCTCATGACACTCCCGCAATACCGCGCTCCCTCGTGACATTCCCGCAATACCGCGCTCCCTCATGACATTCCCGCAATACCGCGCTCCCTCATGACATTCCTGCAATACCGCGCTCCCTCATGACATTCCTGCAATACCGCGCTCCCTCATGACATTCCTGCAATACCGCGCTCCCTCATGACATTCCTGCAATACCGCGCTCCCTCATGACATTCCTGCAATACCGCGCTCCCTCATGACATTCCTGCAATAACGCGCTCCCTCGTGACACTCCCGCAATGCCGCGCTCCCTTGTGACATTCCTGCAATAACGCGCTCCCTCGTGATACTCCCGCAATACCGCGCTCCCTCGTGACATTCCTGCAATAACACGCTCCCTCGTGACATTCCTGCAATACCACACTTGCTCGTGACACTCCCGCAATACCACGCTCCCTCGTGACACTCCCGCAATACCACGCTCCCTCGTGACACTCCCGCAATACCGCGCTCCCTCGTAACACTCCCGCGATACCGCGCTCCCTCGTGACACTCCCGCAATACCGTGCTCCCTCGTGACACTCCCGCAATACCGTGATCCCTCGTGTCACTCCCGCAATACTGCGATCCCTCGTGACACTCCCGCAATGCCGCGCTCCCTCGTGACACTCCCGCAATACCGCGCTCCCTCGTGACAGTCCCGCAGAACCGCACTCCCTCGTGACACTCCCGCAATACCGCACTCCCTCGTGACAGTCCCGCAATACCGCGCACCCTTGTGACACTCCTGCAATACCGCGATCCCTCGTGACACTCCCGCAATACCGCGCACCCTTGTGACACTCCTGCAATAACGCGCTCCCTCGTGACACTCCTGCAATACCGCGCTCCCTCGTGACACGCCCGCAGTACCGTGCTCCCTCGTGACATTCCCGCACTACCGCGCTCCCTCGTGACACTCCCGCAATACCGCGCTCTCTCGGGACAGTCCTGCAATACCGCGCTCCCTCGTGACACTCCTGCAATAACGCGCTCCCTTGTGACACTCCTGCAATACCGCGCTCCCTCGTGAAACTCCCACAATACCGCGCACGCTCCCTCGTGACACTCCCGCAATACTGCTCTCCTTTGTGACACTCCGTGACCAAACTCCCTCCTTCCAGTTTTACACTGCACTCTACTGTTATAGTCCGATACCGCACTGTAGCAATACCACACTCCCTCGTTACACTGCAGCAAAAGTGCTCTCCTTCATTACACTGCACACCCTTGTTTCATTCCTGCAAGACTGTAATCACTCATTGCACTTCTGCATTCCGTTGTTTTACTCTTGCAATACTTCACTCCCTTGTTACAGTCCTGCAATACCACATTCCTTCCTTGAACTGCAGTAATACCGCACAACGTAGCTGCACTCCCATAATGCCGCACGCTCGTTACACTCCCGCAATACTGCACTGTTGTTTCAGTCTCGCTATACTGTATTCCTTCGTGACACTCCTTTGTGACGCTCCCGCAATACCGCATCCCTTTGTGACGCTCCCGCAATACTGCATTCCTTTGTGACGCTCCCGCAATACCGCATCCCTTTGTGACGCTCCCGCAATACCGCATTCCTTTGTGACGCTCCCGCAATACCGCATCCCTTTGTGACGCTCCCGCAACACCGCATTCCGTTGTTAGACTCTTGCAATACTTCACTCCCTCATTGCACACAAGCAATGCCACACTCTCTTGTTACAGTCCTGCAATACCGCACTCTTTCCTTGCATTGCAGTAATACCGTACACCTTAGCTGCACTCCCATAATACTGTGCTCTCGTTACACTCCCGCAATACCGCATTCCTTTGTGACTCTCCCCAATACCGCATCCCCTCGTGACGTTCCAGCAATACCGCATTCATTCGTGACGCTCCCACAATACTGCATCCTTTTGTGACACTCTTGCAATACCGCATTCCTTTGTGACGCGCCCGCAACACCGCATCCCTTCGTGACACTCCCGCAATACCGCATTCCTTTGTGACATTGCCGCAGTACTGCATCCCTTCGTGACCCTCCTGCAATATCGCGTTCCTCGTGACACTCTCTCAGTAATGCAGCCCCTAGTGACAGTTCCGTAATACTGCACTTCCTCAATAAATGTGAGCATCAGCCTTAAATAATGTGATTCATGTGCAGCTTAACTGAACTAACATCATCCTGAATCTGGTGACGGCAGTGCCGACTAAGTTAAGCTGTTGGTACATTGTGTTCAGTACCAAACTTTGGGTGCAACCGTGCAAACTCCACTTGAACCAGGAAAATGTGTTTGCTTCCTATGCAGTTAATCGATGATTAATTGGTTTGTTTGGCAACAAATTTTCAATTGAACAGATTGCGAAGCAGTAAAAAGCTGTATGAGAATTGCGTGATGTATTTTTATTGTTCTTTCCCTTGTAAGGCTGTTCCACTCAGAGTGTGACGGTCAGCTAAGAAAGCACAGGAACCTATATTCTGTAACATCTTTGAGTCCCTCAGCACTTTGCAGCCAATGAAGTACTTTTTAAATGGTCTCCAGTGTTGAAATGCGGTAACTAATTTGCATTTAGCAAGCTTCCACAATGCGATGATGACGAGATCTTCTGTTTCAGTTATAGTGATTGAAACCGAATGGCCCCAGTCTTCAAGCAAAATAGTGCCATGGGAACGTTTGCATTCACTCGGCAGAGGGGGCTTTGGGTTAACCTCTCATCAGAAAGGCAACACATCCAACTTTGCAGCACTCTCTCACTGTAGGCTTCGGATTTTGTGGTCAACTCTCTGGACTGGGGCCTGAGTTCCTGACATTCTGACTGTCGAGTGTTACTCATCCAGCCCGGCTTGCACATGTAAAGCACTTTTCCTGTTTTAGTCTGATGATCATCTTTGCGTAATCAGTGCGCTTTAATTAGGTTTAATTGCCTTGAACTGTCTGCTCAAGATGAATAATGCTTTGACGTTCCAATTCCCTAGCTAACCTTAAAATTTAGTCATAAAATTAGCTTCTTCATTATTGCACTATTTTGGAATAATTGATTTCTATATCAAGGATCTTAGATAAATGATATTCGGTATGGCCTCACTTATTTTTGAATTTGATTCAACCTCTGCTTCTCAACTGAGACGTACATAGCGTAGAAACTCCACAGTTTTAATATATATGTATATATTTGCTTTGCTATGTCAGTTTGTTCTTTGTTGCTGCCTCTCAAAGTGTTGATGTTTAACCATGAGTGAGCAAAGAGAATATTGATGGTCTAGCAGTCTTTTCCTGCTTTCCTAACATTCTGCATCGTGACCACTAAGAAACAAATCGAGAAGATGCATTTTATTTTAGACCTGGCAATGTGTAAAGAGGCTGGGTTAATTCCTGACCTCGTAGTGAAGGAGATCATCGCATGATCAAATTTCCTACTCAGCTTCAGAGTGTGAAGCTTGAAGCTGAAACTAAACTAAAGTAAAGGCGCTTACAAGGGTATAAATACAGAGCTGACCAGATTGGGGAAAGAGGTTCAGCAAGTTCAAAGAGAGAGAAGCCGCGGGAGACGTTTGGAGAGTGTTTTCATGATTCTGAGCCGAGCTATATTTAACTCCGAAGGAGAAGGATGTATCATCTTGTGACTAACCAAGGAAGTCGAGGCTGCTATCAAATTGAAAGAAGAGTGTAAAATTCTGCAAAGGTTAGTGGTAGACTGTAAGATTGGGAATATTCTAGAAACCAGCAAAGGATGACAAAGGGTGACATATTGGAGCTGAGAGAAAACTAGCAAGAAATATACAAGTAGACAGTAAAAGGTATATAAAAAGAAGCAGAGTAGCTAAAGTGCGTGTTGGTCCTTTAGGGGGTGGGACTAGAGAATTAATTGTGCAAATTAAGGAAATGGCAGAGACTTTGAGTAACTTTTGGAAAGAGGGAGACGGTGGCATAATGACAATGGGCTAGTAATCCAGAGGTCCAGGTTAATGCTCTGAGGGCGTGTGTTCATGTTCCATCATGGCAGCGGGTGGAATTTAAGTTCAATTAATACATCTGGAATTAAATCTGTTGACCAAGAAACCATTGCTGATTGTTTTAACACCCATTTAGTTCACCAATGTCCTTTGGGGAAGAAAAACTGCCGTTCTTACTTGTCCCGGCCTACACGTGACTCCAGACCCACAGCAATGTGGTTGACTCTTAAAATGCCCTTTGAAATGGCCAAGAAAACGACTCAGTTGTATGGAACCACTTTCAAGTCTAAAAGGAATGGGACAGAACGGACCACCTGGCATCGTCCCAGTCCTGACAAACCTGCAAAGTCTCCCTTACGAACACCTGGGACCTTGTGCCAAAATTGGCGGAACTGTCTCAGAGTCAAGCAGCAGCCTGATGTAGTCATCCTCACCAAACCATACCTTACAGACAACGCCTCAAGCACCACCATTACCAGAGGCACAGTGGGTATACAGTTGGCAGGGAGTTCCCCTAGAAGTTTTCAACATTGACTCTGTCCCCCAAGGCATCATGTCAACATGGGCTAAAAACCACTTGCTTCCTAATAATAATAATAATCTTTATTAGTGTCACAAGTAGGGTTATATTAACACTGCAGTGAAGTTACTGTGAAAATCCCCTAGTCGCCACACTCCAGAGCCTGTTCGGGTACACTGAGGGAGAGTTCAGAATGTCCAATTCACCTAACAAGCACGTCTTTCGGGACTTGTGGGAGGAAACCGGAGTGCCTGGAGGAAACTCAGGCAGACACACGGACAACAGACCCAATCCCCATCTCAGTCGATGGATCAGTACTCCTTCACGTTGAACACTAGTTGGAAGCAGCAGGGTGGAAAGAGAACTAAATGTCCTCTCTTTGAGACTGAATTCAGCCCAGCACTACTGACTGAGCTGGGCTGAATTCTGAAGGACATAGCTGCTAGACTGGGTCTGCGGCAGGTGGTGAAAGAAAAACCTACTTGACCATTATGATCCCAGAGCAGAGCCCAACAGACATCATTTTACCAAGCCGAAACCTAATTAACTCCACAGGGAATCCCCTTAATCAAAACAAAATTGCATTAGCCCTAACTTTTACCATGGTTAATTGCACCTCAGGCTCTTAAAAGCTCTGTTGTCTTTCAAACTAGGATTCTTTTAAAAACATGACTGCAGCAGTCAAACACACTCTAACCCAGACTTTTAACCCTTACTTCACCAAATACTTATTACACAATATATCTAAATTCTTACATTTATCACCGACCTTGTCCTCTCCAATCAACCTGTCAGAGATGCAGCTATCCATTCAGGTATTGTTAAGAATGAACACTGCTCAGTCCTTGTGGAGACAAAGTCCCACCTTGCCATTGAGGATACCACCATGTTAAATGAGATAGACTTTGAACAGGTTTAGCAACTCAATAATTGGGTCTCCATGAGATGTTGTGGGCCATCGGCAGCAACAGTGTTGTACTCAACCACAATCCGTAACCTCGTGGTCCAGTGTATTCGGAGCTCTACCATTACCATCAAACTGGTGGGATCAGCCCTGGTTCAATGAAGATTGTACAAGAACATATCAGGAGCAGCACAAGTCATAACTAAAAATGAGGTCAACCCGGTGAAACTACATCACAGGAATACGTGTGTGCCAGGCATGGAAACAGCAAGCGATTGGCAGAGCTAAATGATCCCACAAACAACGGATTAATCTAATCAATCATGAATGGTGGAGGACAATTAATCAACCAACAAGAGGAGGCTGCACAAATTATCTCCACCCTCAACAATTGGAGAGCCCAGCACAACGGTGCAAAAGACGAGGCTGAATAAATTGCAACCAACTGTAGCCAGAAGTGCCAAGTGGATGATCCATTTTGGCTCCTCCCATCCCCAGCATCTCACATGCCAGTCTTCAGACAATTTTATTCTGTGATCTCAAGAAATGCTTGAAAGCACTGGATACTACAAAGGTTGTGGGTCTTGACAACATTCTAGCATGATTGAATTCCAGAACTAGCCGCATCCCTGTCCAAGATGTTACATTACACTCCAACACTGACATCAAACCGCCAATATGGAAAATTGCCCGGTCTATCCTTTCCACAAAAACAGGACAAATCTAACCTGGTCAATTACTGCCCCGCCGGCCTGCTCTTGATATCAATAAAGTGACGAACGGATCATCGACTGCGCTATCAAGCAGCAATGCTTAGCAATAGCCTGCTCATTGATGCTCAGTTTTCGTCCCGCCAAGGTCACTCAGCTCCTGACCTCATTACACGTGACAGAAGAGCTGAACTTCAGAGATGAGGTGGGAATACCTTCGCGACCCACGCCGGCCGACCTTCGCGACCCACGCCGGCCGACCTTCGCGACCCACGCCGGCCGACCTTCGCGACCCACGCCGGCCGACCTTCGCGACCCACGCCGGCCGACCTTCGCGACCGACCTTCGCGACCCACGCCGGCCGACCTTTGCGACACACGCCGGCCAACCTTCCCGACCCACCTTCGTGACCCGCGCCAGCTGACCTGTGCGATCCACCATTTTTTCTTACCTTGTTTGTTGCTGACAAAAATGGAGGAAATGGTTTGGCCTCAATGGTCCCTTTGTTCCTTCGGTCCCTTTGGCCCCCCGAACTTGGCGCAAACAAAAGGCTGCGACCATATTAAAAAAAAATGCAGCCCCACTGCGCAAGCATGCGCACCCATGATCCGGCACGCAGGCGGTGTGCGGCCAAATTTTTTTTTTCTGTTCCTGGCCATTTTGAAGGCCGCTCGCAGCCAGCATTTTTAACAGCCGGCTGCTGCGGCTGTTGCGCGCGGATTTGCGCGATCGGGAGCGCCGCGACGGACGGCTCCGTGACCCTCCCGACACCCGCCCTCGACCCACTTGCGGGTCGTGCCCCCGAGTTTGGCAATGCCTGTTCTAGGCCCAGCCATCTTCAGCTGCTTCATCAATAAGGTCAGAAGTGTGGATATTCGGCTGATCGTGCAATGTTCAGAACTGTTGCGACTTCTCAGAAAGAGCATTTTGGGTTCCTGTGCAGCAAGACCTAACCAATATTCAGGCTTGGGCAGTGAAGTGGCAGACAGACCACCCCTCCTTGACGATCAATGGCATTACCATCGCTGAATCCCCCACTGTCAACATCCTGGGATTCAGCAACAATGCTGACCCAATGATGCCCACATCCTGCAAATGGATAAATAAACAAATGTCTTTGCTAGCCTTCTTCACAGAATAAAACGTAGAAATATCGCCAGAATAGTAGAAAATCAGGGGACAAAAGGAAGGGAGTAACTTAAATCAAACATGATCACTAGAGAAAATGTATCTGAATAATAATAATCTTTATTATTGTCACAAGTCGGCTTACATTAACGCTGCAATTAAGTTATTGTGAAAATCCCCTAATTATTAGTCGCCACACTCTGGCGCCTGTTCGGGTACACGGAGGGAGAATTCAGAATGTCCATTTCACCGAACAGCAGGTCTTTCGGGACTTGTATTGGGGCTGAAGGATGACAAAGTCCACTGGGCCTTGCAGCCTGAATCCTCGGGACTGAACCATGTGGCTGCAGAGTGAATGCAATATTTCAAAATTTCCTGGATTCTGTAAAGGTCTCATCTGATTGAAAAGCTGCAAGTTTAACACCACTGGTCAAGAAAGTAAAGCGACAGAAAGCAGAAAACCCTTGGCCGGTTAGTGTAACATCTGTCGTTGAGACAATGCTGGAGTCCATTATTAAGGCAGCTGTGGTAGAACATTTGGAAAATCATATCACAACCAGGGCAGCGTCAATCTGGTTTTATGAAAGGAGAATCCTGTTTGACAAATTTATTAATGCTTTTGAGGGTAACAAGCCTTGTGGATAAATGGTTACCTGGCAGCTGGAGTATAATATGAGGTTGTCCACTTTGGCAAGAAGAGTAGAAAAGCAGATTATTATTTAAATAGAAAGAGATTGCGGAACTCTGAGGGACAGAGGATCTGGATGTCATTATCCATAAATCGCAGAAAGTCAGCATGCAGGTACAGCAAGTAGTGACAAACTCCAATGGGATTTTGATCTTTCTTGCAAGGGAGCTGGAGTATTAAAGTGGGGGAGTCCTGTGGCAACGGTGGTGTGACCACACCGGGAGTACTGTGTGCAGTTTTGGTTAATTAGAAGCAGTTCAGAGAAGGTTCATTCACTGATTCCTGGAATGAAGGGCTTTAAAGGTTGAACACATTGGGACTGTATATGCTGGAGTTCAGAAAGATTAGAGGTGATCTTATTGAAACATGTAAGATTCAGAGGGAACTTTACAGCGTGACTACTGAAAGGTACCTTCCCCTTGTGTGGAATCTAGACCTAGGAGGCGCAGTTTAACATTAAGGGGTCTCCCATTTAACTCTGAGATGAGGAGGAATTTCTTCTCTCAAATGATCTTTGGAATTCTCCTACCCAGAGTGACAGTGGAGGCTGGGTCACTTTTTAAGACTGAGTTAGCCAGATTTATGATCGACAGGGAGTCTAGGGTTATGGGGGGCAGGGAGGATAGTGGAATTCAGGCTACAATCAGAACAGCCATGATCTTATTGAATGGCGGAGCAGGCTCGATAGGCCAACTGTAATATGCATTTCGGGTCAAAGGACCAGTTTAAAATTGGAAGACCGTAAACTCCCACCATTTGTGGGGGGGGGTTCCGTTCTCACAAAGTCTCACGAATAGTGAAATAGCAGACAGTGAACTTGCGCGCGCACAGAGACTGGCCATGTGCAGTGCCTGCTTTCTACGTGGGAAGGACCTGGGAAAGGTGAGTTTAACATGCTAAATCATGGATGAACAAAGGTTTGGGAACCACGATTTGGTGTACATAAACATTCACAAGAGTAAATAGATTCATGCTACGGGGGGGGGTCACAAATGCTGAGGTTTGACTGGAATTAGTTTAAATCTCTATCTGGGACATCACATGGGTGCTACTTTGCCACAGGGATAGATTTCCAGGTTTTGGGATTATCTCTTTGGTTTCTCACAGAAAACGCCAGTTGGTGTTTGGAAGCCAGAGGGAAGACTGCCAGCAGTGGGTGGTTTTGAGCAGACCGATCCATGGCAGCGGGCTATCGGGAACCAAGGACGCTTTCTCATTTGGATTTGGGAAGCAAGAATGCAGTGAAACCCAAATCGTAGCTGGAGTGTCCGCAATCATCAAGTACTGAAGGCAAGTTGGAGCGTTTGGCTAACTGGATAATGGCGGAAGGTTCCCAAGAAATCTCATACCTTGGAGAATAGCAGGACACTGAGGAGAGTCAAAGTGAATCCCTGAGATCTGTGGCATACTTGGGTTTGGCCCCGGGGAAGTGAGGCGGCCTTCAAGTGTCGGGGAACTCGACACTTGTGATGATATTTTTGCGTTAAATAGGGGGTCGTGAATGACGGTAGTTGATTGTAATTAGTTTAAATCTTTGTGGGGACATCCCAGGTGTGCTACTTTGCCACAGGGATAGATTGCCTGGAGCTTACAAAGTAAGTGTTAACTCATAGAGTAAAATGTTTGATTGAAACATGAAATCTTGTGACATAATTCTTGTCAGGTAATAACTGGGAGTTCACACTTTTAAAAATGTTCCTGGTCTCCATAGAGATTCTAAACACTTATGATAACCAGTAACATGTTGGATGGCCAGTTACTGGGCCTCGCTCTTCGCTGACGCAGGTTTTTCTTTGTCCCTTTCTGTGGTTGCCTCTTAAATGCCTTCTGAAATGGCCCAGCAAGCCACTCTGTTCAAGGGCAACTAGGGATGGGCGATAAACGCTGGCCCAGACGGCGACGCCCACATTCCTTGGGCGAATAATTTAAAAAAATCTTGGTTGAGTGTGCACTGGAGTTATTTCATTCCACAATTTGGCACCTGCATGTGAAGACTTTCCTCAGATTAATGACTTTTGGCTTGGCACAGCATCCTCTCTCTGTCCATTTTATTGATCTGCTCATTATTACAAAAATAAATCTTTCAATCTATTCTTCCTCCTTAATATCTCTTCCCCTTTTGAATGAGAATAGATTGAGCTTCCTTAGCTTGTCTTCACAGCTCACTGATCTAAAACCTAGAACTGTCTCTGTTGTTAATCAAATTCTTCCCGCTGAATCTTTCTCTTTGGAAGGCTTCCTTTGGCTGATTTTGAAGACTGCCTGTGTTGAGAACTGCATAACATTGCACATTCATCTGGAAACTGAAGAATTGCTGTCTAGCGTTGCATTATTAGCATTCTTTTGTGAGCTGCCTCACTAAGTCGGGCGATCTGGAAACTTCTTTCAAGCACGGGATTCAAAGCTGGGTCAGCGTCAACAACTTGCATTTGTACAGCGCCTATAACATAGTAAAATGTCCCAAAACACTTCATAGCAGCGCTGTCAAAGTAAATGACACCAAACCTCATGAGAAGACACTGGGGCGCGTGGACACAAGCTTAGTCAAAGAGGTGGGCTTCAGAGGGCACCTGGAGAGTCCGAGCAGTTAAAGACATGACCGCCACTGGTGGAGTGACCAAAATCATGGTTGTGCAGGAGGCCAGAACCAGAGGAGTGCAGATATCTCTGGCTTGTAGAGCTGCTGGAGATTATAAAGGTGTGGAGGGATTTTAAAATGAGGATGAAAATCTTAAAGTCAAGGCTATGCCAGAACAGGAGCCATTGTCACTCAGCGATGCAGTGTCATTCACACTGTTCCGTCATCTTATTGGTTTTTCTTTTGCATCCTGCTGTGCCTAAAATGGCTGTGATATGTCAGTGAATTTTTAATTCTGACACGGAGTTCATGTCCATAGAGCTCTGAAAGTTGCCACCCAAGTGGATAGAGCCGTGAAGTATGCCTACAGTGTGTTAGCATTTATTAACAGGGGGATTGAGTTAAAGAGCCGTGAGGTTATGCTGCAACTGTACAAGACCTTAGTTAGACCACATTTGGAATATTGTGTGCAGTTCTGGTCACCTCATTATAGGAAGGATGTGGAAGCATTGGAAAGGGTGCAAAGTGGTGTGTTACGCAGGTTGGTTCGATGTGGACTGCACTCGATGCAGGGAAGTTAGAAACAGACGTCTAACCCAGGAGAAGATCCAACACTAGATGAATTGCTGTACATATTCAGCTGTGGGTCGACACTATACTGATCTGACTAGTGACCTTGTAGTAGCCTGACCAGACTTAGAAGCTACCACACGGTGTTTGTGCTTGCTAGCTCGTGGACTGTCTCAGTAGCTGGGTCCCGAGAGAGCGGGAAACCTAGTGCCCTCTGGCTTTATAGTGGTAGTGTCCTGCCTGGTGATTGGCTGTGCTGTGTTGTGTGCTTACTGGTCAACATGTGTGTCAGTCACTGCCTGTCTGCATCTCATTATATACATGAGTGGATATTATGACATCTCCCCCCTTTTTTTTTTGAGTTAAATAAATACTGAGGTGCGTGTGTGTGTATATATATATATATATATATATATTTCTGTAATATATATATATGCCTGACTATATACAAACGGTGATTGAACAAACATATATACATGGGAAGGTGTCGATAGTGCAGATACATGGCAAACTAAGCAATATTTACAAGAGTTAAGTCGATGGATTCAGTCACAAAAAGTTACAAAAGTGACGTCTACAGATTCAGTCTTCGTGGCGGGCGACAAATTCTTGTCGATCGCCGCAGAGGTGGATCAGAAGCCGCCTGCACGTGGAGAGGTGGGATCGCTGCCATTGCGGTGGTCGGGTGGGCCGGCAGGATCGCTGGCAGATCGGTGGCCTCGTGGCAGGGTATGTCCGGAGGAAGCATGATAACCGGCGGAGCACTGCGGTCAGGTGGTGGGTGTGGAACTCTTCGCAGTGCCCGTCTGTTGTGCCGTAGCAGGGAGCCATCAGCCATGCGAACAATGAAAGACCTCGGGACAACTTGTTTGACAACAACAGCTGGGGCTGACCAACCGGCCTCAGGCAACTGGACGCGAACATGATCGGCTGGAGCCAGCTCAGGTAAATCTTTGGCATGAGTATCATATGTGGCCTTCTGTTAGGCCTGGGACTGCTGCACTTTTTGTAATACCGTGAGGTGGTCAAGGTCTGGAACATGGATGGCTGGAACTGTGGGCCTCAAAGTGCGATTCATGAGCATCTGCGCTGGAGACAACCCAGTGGACAGTGGGGTTGCCCTGTATGCCAGCATCGCCAGGTTGAAGTCGGAGCCTGAGTCTGCAGCTGTGCACAGCAACCGCTTTACAATATGGACCCCTTTCTCGGCCTTCCCGTTTGACTGCGGATAGTGGGGACTGGAGGTAACATGACGGAAGTTGCAGGACTGTGCAAAATCAGACCATTCTTGGCTGTAAAAGCAAGGACCGTTGTTGCTCATTACCGTGAGCGGTATCCCGTGCCTGGCGAACGTTTCTTTGCAGGCTTTGATGACTGCCTTCGACGTGAGGTCGGACAGTTTCACCACTTCTGGGTAACTGGAGAAGTAGCCGACCAGGAGTGCGTAGTCATGCCCCTTGGCGTGAAAAAGGTCGACACCTACTTTGGACCACGGACAGGTCACGATCTCCTGCTGTTGCAGTGTTTCCTTGGGTTGAGCCGGTTGAAACTTCTGACAGGTGGGGCAGTTGAGGACCGTGTTGTCAATATCCTGGTTAATGCCCGGCCAGTAAACCACCTCCCGAGCTCTGCATCGTCATTTCTCGACTCCAAGGTGACCCTCATGGAGTTGACCCAGCACCATAGCCTGGATGCTTTGAGGAATAACGATCCTGTCGAGTTTCAGAAGGATTCGCTCCACAACCGTCAGCTCATCTTTAACATTAAAGAATTGGGGACATTGTCCCTTCTGCCAGCCATGGGTAAGGTGCTGCATCACACGCTGCAGTAAAGGATCCTTGGCCGTTTCCTCACAAATTTGGACCACCCGTTCGTCAGAGGCTGGGAGGTTGGTGGCACACAATTGCACTTACGCTTCTATGTGGCAGATGAAGTCACCTTATTCACACGGTGTGGTGATGGACCGGGATAGGGCATCTGCAATGATCAGCTCTTTGCCTGGCGTGTAGACAAGTTCGAATCATAGCGATGGAGTCGAAGAAGAATTCGCTGTAACCGAGGTGTCATGTAATTTAAATCCTTCTGGATTATGTGGACTAGACGCAATACCACAGTGTATTAGGGGGCTGTTTAGCACAGGGCTAAATCGCTGGCTTTGAAAGCAGACCAAGGCAGGCCAGCAGCATGGTTCAATTCCCGTAACAGCCTCCCCGATTAGGCGCCGGAATGTGGCGACTAGGGGCTTTTCACAGTAACTTCGTTTGAAGTCTACTTGTGACAATAAGCGATTTTCAGAGGCCTGTGGTCTGTTTCCACCGTGAATTTCGGCAGGCCGTAAACGTAGTCATGAAACTTGACAATTCCTGTCAGGAGGCCCAGACACTCCTTCTCAATCTGAGCGTACCGTTGCTCAGTGGGCGTCATGGCCCTGGAGGCATATGCCACTGCAGCACAGGACGAGGAGTCATCTCGCTGGAGGAGCACCGCCCCAATGCCGTCCTGGCTTGCATCAGTTGATATCTTGGTTTCCTTGGTTGGGTCGAAGAACGCTAGAACTGGGGCTGTGGTGAGCTTTGCCTTCAGCTCAGGCCATTCTGATTCATGTGTGGGCAGCCACTGGAATTCCGTTGATTTCTTGACGAGATGGCGGAGGGCCGTGGTCTGGGAATGAATATTGGGAATATCGTGCTATATTGGGAATGAATTTCCCGAGAAAGTTGACCATCCCGAGGAAGCGGAGGACCGCCTTCTTGTCCTCCAGGGTCTTCATGGCGTTGATCGCCAAGACCTTGTCGACGTCTGGCCGCACACCCTGTGTTGCCTAGAAACTTTATATCCGATTGACCAAATGAGCACTTGGCCCTGTTGAGCTGGAGACCATGTTCATGAATTCGCTGGAAGACCTGCTCGAGACGAGTGATGTGTTCCTGGGGCGTTGTGGACCAGATGAACACCTTGTCCATGTCTCCTCGTACCCCCTCGATGCCCTCCATCATCTACTCCATGATGCGATGAAACACTTCGGAGGCAGATATGATACCGAAAGGCATGCGGTTATAACAGTAGCGGCCGAACGGGGTGGTGAATGTGCACAGCTTGCGACTGGACGCGTCCAGCTGTATTTGCCAAAACCCCCGGGAGGCGTCCAGCTTAGTGAAGAATTTGGCATGAGCCATCTCACTGGTTAACCCTTCACGCTTCGGGATCGGGTAGTGCTCCCGCATGATGTTGCGGTTTAGATTGTTGGGATCAATGCAAATGGAACCCACTCGTCGTCGGGATCCACACTGAGGATCGAGAGGCGTTGTGCGGGTGTGGTGGAGGCCAGCTCATGTGCGGTTATGATGCCCACCCGATATGGAGACTTGAGGCAGTCAGCATCAGGGTCTGTTGGGCTGTCGGGATCAGAATCTGGCATGCCTTGTTGTATTGAGCGGATACTTCTGCACCGCAGCTGGGATCGCTGGCTGCTGAGCGGTGGAGCGGATCTGCAGAGGGCTGCGTACTGGCCAAGCTTGCCACACTGGAGACATCGGCGTCCTCTTGCTGGACATTGCCGCTTTAAGTGGGCGGAGCCACAATTCAGACACGTCATGATGCTGACGTCAGTGAGATCTGTGCGCCATCGCGCATGCGCAGTGCGGTCGGCCGACGTACGCCCCGCAGTCGGGTTTTCGGTCTCATCATCCACTCTGTCGTGGCGCGCATGCGCAGGGATCCGAGAAAAGCGCGCAAAATGGCCACTTCTCGATGCTCAGGCCCTGCATTTGCGCAATGGCCTGCACCCTTTCTACCTCGTGGGAGGCCAGCTTTGCAGTTTCTGTCACCCTGATGTGGGAGTAACGATTCTTGGCATGCTCATGGACAACACACGTCTCGATAGCGACAGGGAGGGTCAACTGTTTGACTTTCAGGAGCTGCTGCCGCAGGGAGTCGGAGTGGACCCCGAAAACGATCTGATTCCGGATCATGGAATCAGCCGTCGAGTCATAATTACATGACTGCGCTGGGATGCGGAGATGGGTCAAGAAGGACTGAAAAGGTTCATCCTTACCCTGAAGCCTCTGCTGGAAGATGTACAGTTCAAAGCTCTCATTCACCTCAATGTCGCTGTGGCTGTCGAACTTCAGCAGGACTGTTTTGAATTTAGTTTTGTCTTCGCCGTCGGCGAACGTAAGCGAATTGTAGATATGGATGGCGTGGTCCCCCGCAGTGGAGAGAAATAGCGCGATCTTCCTGGCGTCCGATGCTGCCTCGAGGTCGGAGGCCTCGATGTACAAGAGGAACCTTTTCTTGAAGATTTTCCAGTTGGCACCGAGGTTGCCGGAGATGCGGAGCTGCGGAGGAGGCTGGATGTTTTCCATTTCGCTGGATGGCTGCTTGCTGGTAGATGCTGATTCACGCGAGGTAGGTCCGTCAAGATCAATATCACTCTGGTACCATGATGTGTTAGACAGGTTGGTTCGATGTGGACTGCACTCGATGCAGGGAAGTTAGAAACAGACGTCTAACACAGGAGAAGATCCAACACTGTTTTATTCAACTAGATGAACTGCTGTACATATTCAGCTGTGGGTCGACACTACTGATCTGACTAGTGACCTTGTAGTAGCCTGACCAGACTTACTGGCTACCGCATGGTGTTTGTGCTTGCTAGCTCGTGGACTCTGACTGTCTCATTAGCTAGGTCCCGAGAGAGTGGGAAACCTAGTGCCCTCTGGCTTTATAGTGGTAGTGTCCTGCCTGGTGATTGGCTGTGCTGTGTTGTATGCTTACTGGTCATCCTATGTGTCAATCACTGCCTGTCTGCGTCTCATTATATACATGAGTGGATATTATGACACAGAGGAGATTTACCAGTATGCTGCCTGGATTGGAGGGTAGATCTTATGAGGAAAGGTTGAGGGAGCGAGGGCTTTTCTCATTGGAGCGAAGGAGGATGAGAGGTGACTTAATTGAGGTGTATAAGATGATGAGAGGGATAGATAGAGTGTACGTTCAGCGACTTTTTCATCGGGCGGATGTAGCTGTTACAAGGGAGCATAACTATAAGGTTCATGGTGGAAGATATAGGAGGGATGTCAGAGGTAGGTTCTTTACTCAGAGAGTGCTTGGGGCGTGGAACGCACTCCCAGCTATGGGAGTGGAGTCGGCCACTTTCGGAACTTTCAAGCGGTTATTGGATAGGCATCTGGAGTGCACTAGATTGGGAGTAGGTTGATTTGATCTTAGTTTAAGACTAGTTCGGCACAACATTGTGGGCCGAAGGGCCTGTATTGTGCTGTACAGTTCTATGTTCTATGATGAGGTGCCTTCGAAATACCTTCTCTCTCTCGTCGCCTCCTGCCCTCTTTCTCCCCCCCCCCCCCATTAAATGATGTTGTTTTGTGTGGTCATATCCCCCAGGCGATGTTTTTTCACTGGCCAAAACAGTGAGTCAGGATCCCAAATGTAAATGGTTGCTGCTCCATCCTTTGACAGAATATTAACTCACCCCCTGGATATAGACGCTTCTCACCTGCACCCCCTGGATAGAGATGCTTCTCACCTGCACCCCCTGGATATAGACGCTTCTCACCTGCACCCCCTGGATATAGACGCTTCTCACCTGCACCCCCTGGATATAGACGCTTCTCACCTGCACCCCCTGGATAGAGACGCTTCTCACCTGCACCCCCTGGATATAGATGCTTCTCACCTGCACCCCCTGGATATAGACGCTTCTCATCTGCACCCCCTGGATAGAGACGCTTCTCACCTGCACCCCCTGGATATAGACGCTTCTCACCTGCATCCCCTGGATATAGACGCTTCTCACCTGCACCCCCTGGATATAGACGCTTCTCACCTGCACCCCCTGGATATAGACGCTTCTCACCTGCACCCCCTGGATATAGACGCTTCTCACCTGCACCCCCTGGATATAGACGCTTCTCACCTGCACCCCCTGGATATAGACGCTTCTCACCTGCACCCCCTGGATATAGACGCTTCTCACCTGCACCCCCTGGATAGAGACGCTTCTCACCTGCACCCCCTGGATATAGACGCTTCTCACCTGCACCCCCTGGATATAGACGCTTCTCATCTGCACCCCCTGGATAGAGACGCTTCTCACCTGCACCCCCTGGATATAGACGCTTCTCACCTGCATCCCCTGGATATAGACGCTTCTCACCTGCACCCCTGGATATAGACGCTTCTCACCTGCACCCCCTGGATATAGACGCTTCTCACCTGCACCCCCTGGATATAGACGCTTCTCACCTGCACCCCCTGGATATAGACGCTTCTCACCTGCACCCCCTGGATATAGACGCTTCTCACCTGCACCCCCTGGATATAGACGCTTCTCACCTGCACCCCCTGGATATAGACGCTTCTCACCTGCACCCCCTGGATATAGACGCTTCTCACCTGCACCCCCTGGATAGAGACGCTTCTCACCTGCACCCCCTGGATAGAGACGCTTCTCACCTGCACCCCCTGGATAGAGACGCTTCTCACCTGCACCCCCTGGATATAGACGCTTCTCACCTGCACCCCCTGGATATAGACGCTTCTCACCTGCACCCCCTGGATATAGACGCTTCTCACCTGCACCCCCTGGATAGAGACGCTTCTCACCTGCACCCCCTGGATATAGACGCTTCTCACCTGCACCCCCTGGATAGAGACGCTTCTCACCTGCACCCCCTGGATAGAGACGCTTCTCACCTGCACCCCCTGGATATAGACGCTTCTCACCTGCACCCCCTGGATCGAGACGCTTCTCACCTGCACCCCCTGGATATAGACGCTTCTCACCTGCACCCCCTGGATAGAGACGCTTCTCACCTGCACCCCCTGGATATAGACGCTTCTCACCTGCACCCCCTGGATAGAGACGCTTCTCACCTGCACCCCCTGGATAGAGACGCTTCTCACCTGCACCCCCTGGATATAGACGCTTCTCACCTGCACCCCCTGGATCGAGACGCTTCTCACCTGCACCCCCTGGATAGAGACGCTTCAATTCAGAACGATTCCTGTGTGCCTGCTGGCTGGGTTCAACATTCTTTCCTTGCCATTCAGCTCTGTACTGAGTTTAAAATGACTGATTAGAATGGTAACCAGGGTTGAAAAATAAGCTCTAGTCAGTGAAAGCATGCAATGATTGAATCCATGCCTCACACCAGCTGAATGCTGCTGCACCTGTCATTTCCTCAATATGTCTGATTGGATGTGAAATGAGTTCATATATTTTTTTCTGAATTGCTCCATTGTCAAATCCCACCCCGCAAGCCGCCGAGAAATTATATTTTAATAACAATCTTTATTATTGTCACAAGTCGGTTTACATCAAAACTGCAATGAAGTTACTGTGAAAAGCCCCTAGTCGCCACACTACAGCGCCTGTTCGGGTACACAGAGGGAGAATTCAGAATGTCCAATTCACCTAACAAGCACGTCTTTCGGGACTGTGGGAGGAAACCGGAGCATCCGGAGTAAACCCACGCAGACCCGGGGAGAACGTGCAGACTCCGCACAGACAGTGAGTCAAGCCGGGAATCGAACCTGGGACCCTGGAACTGTGAAGCAACTGTGCTAACCACTGTGCCACCGTGCCACCATTCCTTTTGCACATCCAAAATTTTCATTGCGGAGCCGTTAGGAATTCCTTCCTAAACTTCTCGACTGCACTTTCCCCCTTTCCGATGCTGCAAAAAACCTGCCTCTATTTTTATCTCACCTTTTGGTCCCCCCAATTCTCTTTGTGGCTTGGTGTTACTTCTCGTTTGTAATTGTTCCTGTGAAGCTACTTTGGATATTTCACTGTGTTAAAGATAAATAGAAATGCAGGAATGTTTGTCCAGGTTGTTTGAGCACCCTCTCCCTGCGAGGTGTGGAAGTAGTTTGCAATAATCGTGATTCACTACCACGTGTCAAAGGTTTACACGTAGCACAGGTAGATTCTGAGTGTAACTGTGTAATAGCACCCTCATGTGGCCATTTTGTAAATGTATGTATACATTGTCAAAGCTGGATCAAATCAGTTTCAGTTGGTACAAACTTAAATGTGGTACAGCGTCTCTTTTCTGACATGTAAAGAGATCGCAGTCTGGTGACGGTAGGATTTTGGATTCTGTTGCCGGGCAAAGTGGGAGAAGGTTCCAGCAAGCTAGTTGAGGAATTGAGGGTTTTTTTTGCTGAGAAATAGGGCGACATCCAACAGCCACGCTGCGCCGGAAAAGCAGCTCACCGCAGCATGGCCATTAAAAGACGGGAGACCCCACTCCCGGGACCTACCCAGCTCGCAACACCTCGCGAGTGTTGTGTTATGTGATTTGGAATAACACAAGCTGCCACTTGATGCAGTTTTGAGTAAAAGATGCTCCAGACTTTGAAGTGAGTTCAATGTGTTTTATTGAACTATTAGCACAGTTCTCAATGAGTTTGACTCTCTGCTGATCTAAATGTCGTAACTCAGTCTAACTGAACCAGCCTTGCTCTAAGCCACGTGCTGGGGTGTGATGCTGAGGATACACCCTGTCTCACTCTGTAGATGTTGGTCTGTGGAAAGAGGCGGGGTGTGAGTGCCTCATCCCTTTTATAGTGAGATACCACCCCTGAGTGTCCTGACTGCTCATTGGTCGTGTCCCATTCTATGTGTTCGTTAGCTGCATGTTTACATATCATGACAGCGAGATACAACGCGATCTCGCGAGACGTTACGATGTGAATCCTACCCACAATGGGCGGAATCACTTTTTGGCAGATCTGCAGATTAGAGCGAGGCTTTGGGATTCAATCCCTTCGGCTTGGGCGAGCGCCGTTCAACACTGGCCCCCACAAACGGAGACCAGGCGGAACGACACACGTCTCCAAGTGGAGTGGCGGCCCCAGCTGCATGCCCTTTGGGCAGGGTTGTGCCCTTGCACTGCTGGCACCACCGGGCACCCTGGTAGTGCCAGCATGACACTATGGCAGTGCCACCTGGGTGCTAGCTTGGCACTGCCAAGGTGCCCAGGTGCGAAGCTGACATTTAGTTTTGCACGTGCGCGATCTGGCCAGGGGTGCCCGGCGTGGATGTTGGGCGTGGGGGCATTGGGGACCCTCCCATCGTGCATTCTGGCTTGGGGGTGGACGGGGATGCCGTCCAGATCTCCTGCTACAATGGGGAGCTCCGGCGAGAGGAGTTCCCCACTATTCAAAAATGGGGCAATGTGTAACCATTCCCCATTCAGGCCCCTTATTTAATGCGAGGCGCGTTAAATAGCCATGCGTTTCTCGCCACTGCGACCTCTGGGAAGCACGCGGCTAAACGGGCTCGCTCGGGGACTTTGTTCCATTTTGGCAGAATCGCGCCTATAGTTTTCTAAATCTAGTGTTGGTGAAAAGGCTGTGTGGTCACATGGGTAGACTGACCTTAGAAGATGGCTGCATCAACAGGCATTATTGGGCAACTGGGATATCTCTAAAGTAGAACAAGCTAATTGAGCGACTGTCATAGTGGGGGTTCCAATGTCAGGTGGTCGTGTAAGAGAATATGTTAATTATAAGGTACTGGAATGTAATCCACCCCAAACTTACCGAACATGGCAACAATCTTGTCAGGAGGCCAGATGCCTATCTGCAACTTGAATTAATTGTTGAGTCCAAGTCATATTTAACTATTAATGCACACATGGGTATATTTCAGTTTGATAAGCTGTCATTTGGTGTTTCTTCAGCCTCAGAACTTTTCAAGGAGTTACGAACTAAATTTTGCAAGAAATGCGGGGAGTTGCGCACTATTTGGGTGACTTATTTATTTCAGCTCCAGATTACAGACCCATGATAAGTTGAAAAAGGTACACTAGTGTTTGGAAAATCATGGAGTCTGGGCAAAGGCCGCTGAGTGTGAAATGTTGGCGAGACAAAGATGGGCTGCATCCTATCAAGAGTAATGTTCAAGCAATGTTCAAGGCTGAATGCAGAGATGGGCTTTGATTTGTCTGCTTATTAGTGCAACCTTATAGATGGTCGGGATGGCGTTGTAAAGCTGATTGGGGTGGATTGTAATCTAGACATCGCGAGGTAGAGCCCAACAGGGAAGATGTGTTTTTCTTTACCCATTTAGATGCCAGCCGTAGCAGGTGACGCTGGTAGAACAACTCGCAGGGACATTGTAGTGGCAAGGGTATGTGACCACATTGCAAACGGGTGGCCGACACAGATTTAGAATCAGGCTATCATTTTTGCATCAGAATGTGTTGTTCATTGATAAATGTTGCATTCCGTGGGGACCAGAGTTGCAATCCTTGAAAGCCACAGGTTGCATTTGCGATGTGTCTTCATAATCAATACATCAGGATGAGCTTGGCAAAGAGCCACAACCTATGAGCTCTAGGGCAATGTAACTTGGTGGAGAGGGGGGTGGGTACTGAGGTGTACCGGGGGAGCGGGGGGGGGGGGGGGGGGGGGGCTACAAGAGCTGGTCAGTGCTGTGGCTACAAGAGCTGGTCAGTGACTGGGAATTCAGACTCTTGAGTAACTCATCTCATGACTCCCCAAAGGCTGGTCATCACTTACCTGAATAGGTGCAGCTCCACCAACATTCAATAAACTTGTCACCATTCAAAGAACAAAGGACAATACAGCACAGGAACAGGCTCTTCGGCCCTCCAAGCCTGCGCCGATCACGTGTCCTATCTCGACCAACCGCCTGTATCCTTCTGTACATGTGCCTATCCAGATAAGTCTTAAAGGTCGCTAACGGTCTTAAAGGTCGCTATGGTAGTGGAGTCGGACACTTTAGAAACTTTCAAGCGGTTGTTGGATAGGCACATGGAGTGCACGAGAATGATTGGGAGTAGGTTGATTTGATCTTAGTTTCAGACTAGTTCGGCACAACATCCCGAGGGGCCTGTACTGTGCTGTACAGTTCTATGTTCTATGTTCAATGTTCTGTCTGCCTCAACCACCTCACTTGGCAGTGCATTCCAGGCCACCACCACCCTCTGTGTAAAAAACTTCCCCCGCACATCTCCACTGAACCTATCCCCCCTGACCCTGAATTTGTGCCCCTTGTAATTGTCATTTCTGCCCTGGGAAAAAACCTCCAACAGTTCACTATCCAACTATCTATACCACTAATAATTTTATAAACTTCTATCAGGTTGCCCTTCAGCCTCCGTCTCTCTGGGGAGAAAAATCCCAATTTATTCAATCTCTCCTCATAGCTAATACCCTCCATACCAGGCAACATCCTGTTAAACCTTTTCTGTACTCTCTCCTAAGCCTCCACGTCCTTCTGGTAACGCGGTGACCAGAATTGGACACAGTATTCCAAATGTGGCCGAACCAACGTTCTACATAACTGTAACATTTTTTGTAATAAAGCTGCCCACTTGATCAGCACCCCATCCATCCCCATCAGCATTCACTCCCTTCATCACCATAGGCATTCACTCCCTTCATCCCAGAGGCATTCACTCCCTTCATCACCATAGGCATTCACTCCCTTCATCACCATCAGCATTCACTCCCTTCATCACCATAGGCATTCACTCCCTTCATCACCATAGACATTCACTCCCTTCATCCCATAGGCATTCACTCCCTTCATCACCATAGGCATTCACTCCCTTCATCACCATAGGCATTCACTCCCTTCATCACCATAGGCATTCACTCCCTTCATCACCATAGGCATTCACTCCCTTCATCACCATAGGCATTCACTCCCTTCATCACCATAGGCATTCACTCCCTTCATCACCATAGGCATTCACTCCCTTCATCACCATAGGCATTCACTCCCTTCATCACCATAGGCATTCACTCCCTTCATCACCATAGGCATTCACTCCCTTCATCCCATAGGCATTCATTCCCTTCATCACCATAGGCATTCACTCCCTTCATCACCATAGGCATTCACTCCCTTCATCCCATAGGCATTCACTCCCTTCATCACCATAGGCATTCACTCCCTTCATCACCATAGGCATTCATTCCCTTCATCCCATAGGCATTCACTCCCTTCATCACCATAGGCATTCACTCCCTTCATCACCATAGGCATTCACTCCCTTCATCCCATAGGCATTCACTCCCTTCATCCCATAGGCATTCATTCCCTTCATCACCATAGGCATTCACTCCCTTCATCACCATAGGCATTCACTCCCTTCATCACCATAGGCATTCACTCCCTTCATCACCATAGGCATTCACTCCCTTCATCACCATAGGCATTCACTCCCTTCATCACCATAGGCATTCACTCCCTTCATCACCATAGGCATTCACTCCTTTCATCACCATAGGCATTCACTCCCTTCATCACCATAGGCATTCACTCCCTTCATCGCCATAGGCATTCACTCCCTTCATCACCATAGGCATTCACTCCCTTCATCCCATAGGCATTCACTCCCTTCATCCCAGAGGCATTCACTCCCTTCATCCCCATAGGCATTCGCTCCCTTCATCCCATAGGCATTCACTCCCTTCATCACCATAGGCATTCACTCCCTTCATCCCATAGGCATTCACTCCCTTCGTCACCATAGGCATTCACTCCCTTCATCACCATAGGCATTCACTCCCTTCATCACCAAAGGCATTCACTCCCTTCATCCCATAGGCATTCATTCCCTTCATCACCATAGGCATTCACTCCCTTCATCACCATAGGCATTCACTCCCTTCATCACCATAGGCATTCACTCCCTTCATCACCATAGGCATTCACTCCCTTCATCACCATAGGCATTCACTCCCTTCATCACCATAGGCATTCACTCCCTTCATCCCATAGGCATTCACTCCCTTCATCACCATAGGCATTCACTCCCTTCATCACCATAGGCATTCACTCCCTTCATCACCATGGGCATTCACTCCCTTCATCACCATAGGCATTCACTCCCTTCATCACCATGGGCATTCACTCCCTTCATCACCATAGGCATTCACTCCCTTCATCGCCATAGGCATTCACTCCCTTCATCACCGCACACATTAGGAGCAGTGAGCACCATCTACAAGATGCACTGCAGCAACTCACCCAAAGCTCCTTCAATAGTACATTCCATACCAATGATCTCTGCCACCATGAAGGACAAGGCTATGGGATGCATGGGAACACCCAACACCTGCGAGACCCCCTCCAAGCTCCACCCCATCTTGGCTCGGAACTACGTTGCTGGGTCAGGATGGGATTCCCCATCCAAATAGCACTGTGGGTGTACCTGCACCACATGACCTGCAGTGGTTTAAGAATGCGCTTACCACCACCTTCTCGAGGGCAATTGGGGATGGGCACTAAATGCTGGCCTAACCAGTGATAGAATTTTCAGTGCAGAAGGAGGCCACTCGGCCCATCGAGTCTGCACCAGCTCTTAGACAGAGCACCCTACCCAAGCTCATACCTCCACCCTATCCCCATAACCCAGTGATGCCCACAACCAGTGAAGGAAATAAATTTAAAATATGAAAATGACCAGCTAGACTGCAACAGAGGCTGCTGCTAGATTTTTCAGAATTTGTGTCAGTCATTCGAAGTGGGCTGAGGAGTTTCTGATGAACCAAACAACAACTCACAAAACTCTAGATATTTTGCGTAATTTATTTGCTGCTTATGGGTCCCCAGAGGAAATTGTGCCTGACAATGGACCTCCGTTTTGTTCATAAGTGTTTGTAAAATTCTGTTCCACCATATCATCCTGCTTCAAAAGCAGAACGCACAGTACAATTTGTTCAGCATGTCCTTGTTAAGAAAACACTCGGTAAAAATTGGAAGAAATATCAGATGGATTTGAATCACAAACGACTGAATTTGTTTGTTAGTTTACCGTAATTCAGCTCACACTACTGCGGGCAGATCATCAGCTGAGTTATTTCCTGGAGTACACACCTGAAAAGTGTTTTCATTGCTGAAGCCACATTTAGCACAGTCAGGAGAAGAGAAAGAATCCAGGAAGAAAAGGGCAGGGCGAGAGAAAGAAGTCTGAAATTGAACCAGTAAGTTACAGTGAAAGGACATTGAAGTGGTGACCATGCTGAATCTATATGGTCCTCACGTATATTTAGTCGAAATGTTTGGCAGTGGAAGGATTGGGTTTTGTATAAATCATGTTTCAGCTTCACAGAGATCCACAAAGAAGAAGGAAGTCTGGAAGAATCAAATGAGTCTGATTGATTGGATAGTTGGGATATGAGGAGAGTATCAATAATTACTGCAAAACAAGTTGTGCCTGAAACCAGCACAGATCTGAGTCAGAGTCATATGAGGTTGAAAATTCAATTGAAGATCAGGGTCAAAATGAGTCTTCGTTGGAGAGAACCTCTCCTCAGACTCTGGCCCAAATTGGTCCAGGTCCTTCCAGTTTTGGAAGTTTGGGCTAAGAAAGGAACTATCCTCTTAGGCAGTATGGGTCACGACCAACCTGACGGGTGTTGGGAGGGTCGCAGAGCGATCGATCGCGGTGTTCCCGCAGTGGTCACGATCGCGGAAGAAGCACCCAATGGCCACTACCAGCATATTTATTGTGAATGACAGCCCTGCCGCCTTTTAATTAAGAAGGAAATTAGGCTGTGTGCAATCATCCAGCCAGAAGGGGCAGCAATGAGCAGGTCACACGCCCTGCACGTGCACTTGACGTCAAGGAATCTGTATGTACGTGGTTTTGCTGCCAAATCACCGTGGAGAACTTCTTCCATTTTTTAGCTGCTGGCAAACAAGTCAAGTGAACAGTACAGATGAATCTATATCTTATAAGTCAAAGAAGGCCAGAGTCACAAATAGGCCGTGTATCTTCTAGCCAGGATTTCTCAACTGAATCTACTGGAGAGAGATGCTCAAGAGAGTCCAGGTAAGACAGAGCAGCGCTAGTATTACCTCAGTTCAGAGTTCCATGGCCTTTGGTTAACTGGATACAAAGAAGAAACTGATTAGTAAGTTTGCAGATGACACAAAGGTTGGTGGAATTGCAGATAGTGATGTGGACTGTCAGAGGATACGGCAGGATTTAGATCGTTTGGAGACTTGGGCGGAGAGATGGCAGATGGAGTTTAATCCGGACAAATGTGAGTTAATGCATTTTGGAAGGTCTGATGCAGGTAGGGAATATACAGTGAATGATAGAACTCTCAAGAGTGTTGACAGTCAGAGAGATCTAGGTGTACAGGGCCACAGGTCACTGAAAGGGGCAACACAGGCGGAGAAGGTAGTCAAGAAGGCATACGGCATGCTTGCCTTCATTGGTCGGGGCATTGAGTATGAAAATTGGCAAATCATGTTGCAGCTGTATAGAACCTTAGTTAGGCCACACTTGGAGTATCGTGTTCAATTCTGGTCGCCACACTACCAGAAGGATGTGGAGGCTTTAGAGAGGGTGCAGAAGAGATTTACCAGGATGCTGCCTGGTATGGAGGGCATTAGCTATGAGGAGAGGTTGAATAAACTCGGTTTGTTCTCACTGGAACGACGGAGGTTGAGGGGCTACCTGATAGAGGTCTACAAAATTATGAGGGGCATAGATAGGGTGGATAGTCAGAGACTTTTTCCCAGGTAGAGGGGTCAATTACTAGGGGGCAGAGGTTTAAGGTGCGAGGGGCAATGTTTAGAGTAGATGTGCGAGGCAAGTTTTTTTACACAGAGGGTAGTGGGTGCCTGGAACTCGCTGCCGGAGGAGGTGGTGGAAGCAGGGACGATAGTCACGTTTAAGGGGCATCTTGACAAATATATGAATAGGATGGGAATAGAGGGATACGGACCCCGGAAGTGTAGAAGATTTTAGTTTAAATGGGCAGCATGGTCGGCACGGGCTTGGTGGGTCGAAGGGCCTGTTCTGTTCCTGTGCTGTACTTTTCTTTGATCTTTGTTAACTCGGGAACAAAACAGTATGAAGAAGATTCCTTGAGGTTTGGTTTTGTCAGTTGTGCCAATGCAAATAAGGATGCAAACTCCATATGTGTTAAACGCAGGGAAATTATGGTGAATGAGAAGAGAAGTTTCAGATTTTGAAAGAGAAGTGGTGGGTGAAAATTTACTTTTGAGGTTGAGACCACAGACTCAGTTCTTAACTTATAGCTGACTCCAAATGAAAAGAGTACGCTGCTACACCTGACCTGTGATAGCGCATTAAAAGCACACCAAAAGTCCATGTGGTTGTCAGCATTCTTGAGTCGCATCTCCCAGGAGTATCCAGTGCTGAGTAAAATAAGCATTTTGTTGCTTTTGCCCTTCACAAGAACCTCCATGTGCAAGATTGGATTTTCCATTCTCACAAAGATGTTGACGGCACAAAGGAACTGGCTGAGGTCTGTGCCCAATGCAGAAACATGGAATTCCTTTAGTGCAGCACGAGGCCAATTGGCATATTGATTCTGCACTGACCCTCTGAAAGAGCACCTAACCTAGGCCCACTTAGAATCATAGAACCACTACAGTGCAGAAGGAGACTGTGGGGGAAACCGGAGCACCAGGAGAAACCCACACAGACACGGGGAGAAAGTGCAAACACAACACACAATAAGCCCAAGGCCGGAATAAAAGTTTAAAAAACACTGCTCTGAGGAATAAGAAACCAGTGATTTAATATTTAAATAAGTGAAAAACAAGAAATGTGTATAAGTTGTATAGAATTTGAACATCGTGCAATTTTTTGTTTGAGGGAGGAATGTATTAGCACCTTCTTGTCGCCATTTGTGTGTATGTATATCCAAACCAGATTAAACTAGTTTCATTTGGTACTTGACTTTACATGTGGCACATTGTCTCTTTTCTGTCCTGCAAAGATATCACACAGAAAGGACAATTTGTAGCATTGTTTGTTCTAGCTATTGCTCCTGAAGTGTCCATTGATACTATTATCAGCCAGGATTTGGCGGGGGGGGGGGGGGGGGGCAGGGTCAGGGGCAGGGGCAGCAAGTGCACTTTTGCAATAAATAGCAATGCAAAGAAAGTATTCTTGCAGAATTTATTTACAAATTACCGTGAGCTGCAATGAACAGAACTCATGATCTAACCGACAGAAAAACCTCCTAACAAAAGTGGCGATTTCAGCAGCGGAATGCAATGAATGAAGGAGAGTTACAGAGCACTAATTGTGTGTGTAAAATCAATCTCAGTCACTTACAGCAGTGAGGTCTGCAGGGGTAATTAATGTGGGAATTACCAATCATCACCATTGTAACCGGGGACCGTGGTGTCACCAAATCCAGCCAACTGTTCCTTCGCCCTTGTACAGGTGCTGTGGGCGAACTGTGCGTGCGGAGAATTACAGTGATTTGGCTCCCCCTCTTGGAAGCAGGCTATCTGCCACATTTGGAGCACTGCAGTTTTCTTCACACAGCACTGCTGTGGCGTAGAGCTTACTGTTCCTCATGTTTTTTTCTTCCTCCTCCTACGTTAATCTTCCATAATAAAAATAAATCAATACCAGTTTTCTGATCGTTGACTCTCTGTTTTCAGCAGGATGCCTTGAAATCGGAGCCCGGCTATGATTTGAGGCAGGAGCCCATTCAGCCCCTTGAGCCTATAATAATAATAATCTTTTATTATCACAAGTATGAAGTTACTGTGAAAAGCCCCTCGTCGCCACACTCGGGCGCCTGTTCGGGGAGGCTGGTACGGGAATTGAACCCGCGCTGCTGGCCTTGTTCTGCATCACAAACCAGCTGTCTAGCCCACTGAGCTAAACCAGCCCTTCCTGCCATTCATTTAGATTATGGCTGATCCGTATCTCAACTCCACCTAGCTGCCTTGGTTCCCTAATCATTAATATGCTGGCCTGTCACTGATTTAGTATAAGCAAATAACCTAAAGGTGTTGGAAATCAAAATGAAGCAAAAGAAAAGCCTGGAAATATTCAATCTGTTCTGGCAGCACCTGCCTGTCAGCTGCTAATCTCGGCCTCGAAATTTTAAATGGAATCACAGTTTCCGGGGGGGCGCAGGCAGAGAGATTTCCACTGCCCTTTGTGTGAAGAAGTGCATTTCCTGACATCACCCCTGGCTCTAATTTTAAGATTATTCTCCCGTTGCTCTGGACTCCCTCAGCATAGGAAATAGTTTATTCACTTGATCACATCCTTTAATCATCTTAAGCACCTTAATTAGATCACCTCTGTCATCTTCTGTACTTGAGGGAATACAGGCATTAGCTGTGTAACCTGTCAGCAAAATGTTATCCCCTGATATCGTTCTGGCAAATCTGCTCCCGTCTTCGAGGCCAGTGGATCCGCGCCGAAGTGCAGTGCCCAGGATTGAACTCTGTAATCCCGAAGGGAGTTTAGCCAGAGCCTTATACAACTGTAGCATAACTGCACCTCTTATGGATCCCAGCTCCCTGGAGATAAATATTTGAATGTCAAACACGTACACGTGAAAATCTCTCCTGGCCCAGTTTAACAGCCTTTCAGCAGTTATTTGAAGATGGCGGAAGAGGAATTTGACATGAACGGTGTTGGCGTTTAGACACTGACACTGCACAAGTGAACGATAGGCTCTGATAATGTCAATATTTGCATCTTTACTTGGTTAGTAACACCCATCACCCCTCAGGAAGGGGCAAATGGTAGGTGGTGTTCTGAACTGGCTTGCCCCTCATCAGCAAGCAACTCCAGTTTTCTATTTCCATCATCAGCTACTTCTTCCCATTTGCCTTCCCCACCCCCACACTCACCTTTAATATTTATGCTGCAATTGAGTGATATATTGAGTATATTGTGCTTCTCTATTTGCCAAAGTTAAGCACGTACTGTACTCCGGCAGGATTTTGTTCATGTTCAAACAAGAACTAGTGGCAATCTCATTCTGAGCTCCTGCCACATGTATTCCTGCTTTTGCTGTGAGTGTTAAATTTCTTCACTTAGCTTAGAGTTAAACAGCACAGAAAGAGGCCAGTCAACCCATTGTACCGACGTCAGCTCTTTGTAAGATCTGATTAGCCTCGCTCTCTTGTTCTTCTCCTCTCGTCCTGCAAATCTGTCCAATTCCCTTTTGAATGTCATTATTGAATCAGCTGGCAGTGTATTCCCAAGTAAGATAACTCGCTGTGTTTCGGGAATAAATTCTCAAATTCCCTCCCATTCCTTTTTCACTCACCTTAATCTTCCTCAACTGGTTACCAGTCCTTCTTTACTGGAAATAAGTTATTTTATTTACTCTTTTCATTGTTCTGTTCATGATTTCGAACACCTCTATCAGGTCGGTCTCCTCTTCGCATTCTCTTCTCTGAACAGAATAAACCTAGATTCTCCAGGCTATCCACACAATTGAAATCTTTCATCCCTGATACAAATCCAGTATCACCGTCGCTGCACCGTCTCCAAGGCCTTGACATCCATCCTGAATCATAGAAAAGTTACAGCACAGAAGGAGGCCATTCAGCCCATCTTGTCCATGCCAGCCCAAGACAGAGGGTGGTTGTAGAGGGTTGTTTTTCAAACTGGAGGCCTGTGACCAGTGGTGTTCCTCAGGGATCGGTGCTGGGTCCACTGTTATTTGTGATTTATATTAATGATTTGGATGAGAATTTAGGAGGCATGGTTAGTAAGTTTGCAGATGACACCAAGATTGGTGGCACAATGGATAGTGAAGAAGGATATCTAGGATTGCAACGGGATCTTGATCAATTAGGCCAGTGGGCCGACGAATGGCAGATGGAGTTTAATTTAGATAAATGCGAGGTGATGCATTTTGGCAGATCGAATCAGGCCAGGACCTACTCAGTTAATGGTATGGCGTTGCGGAGAGTTATCGAACAAAGAGATCTAGGAGTACAGGTTCATAGCTCCTTGAAGGTGGAGTCGCAGGTGGACAGGGTGGTGAAGAAGACATTCGGCATGCTTGGTTTCATTGGTCAGAACATTGAATACAGGAGTTGGGACGTCTTGTTGAAGTTGTACAAGACATTGGTACGGCCACACTTGGAATACTGTGTGCAGTTCTGGACACCCTATTATAGAAAGGATATTATTAAACTAGAAAGAGTGCAGAAAAGATTTACTAGGATGTTACCGGGACTTGATGGTTTGAGTTATAAGGAGAGGCTGGATAGACTGGGACTTTTTTCCCTGGAGCGTAGGAGGCTTAGGGGTGATCTTATAGAGGTCTATAAAATAATGAGGGGCATAGATAAGGTAGATAGTCAACATCTTTTCCCAAAGGTAGGGGAGTCTAAAACTAGAGGGCATAGGTTTAAGGTGAGAGGGGAGAGATTCAGAAGGGCCCAGAGGGGCAATTTCTTCACTCAGAGGGTAGTGAGTGTCTGGAATGTGCTGCCAGAGGTAGTAGTAGAGGCGGGTACAATTGTGTCTTTAAAAAGCATTTAGATAGTTACATGGGTAAGATGGGTATAGAGGGTTATGGGCCAAGTGCGGGCAACTGGGACTAGCTTAATGGTAAAAACTGGGCGGCATGGACTGGTTGGGCTGAAGGGCCTGTTTCCATGCTGTAAACTTCTGTGATTCTAAGTGTTAAGGAACGGGTTAAGAGACATTCCAATTAGATGTCTCAATTGACACTGATATGTGAAGAGGATGCAGGCAGCTCTTGTGGCACGTGATGTGGTGATAGAGCTTTGTACAGACTGTATTCAAGGAAAGTAAAGGTGTTTGTGAAAAGGAGCAGAACTCTTGACTCTTTACTCAACAGCAGCCAGAAGCTAACACAAGGACTCCCAGGTGCCCTGTCTAATCCCACCTTCCTGCACCCGGTCCTTGACCCTGTAGTTTAGAGCACTGAAGGGCAGATCCAGGTCCATTTTAAAAGAGTTTAGGGCCTCTGCCTCCACCACCAACTCAGGCAGCGAGTTCCAGGCTCCCACTACCCTCTGCGTAAAAAGTTCTTCCTCAACACCCCTCTACACCTTCTGCCACTTGAATCTGTGTCCCCTGGTTCTAGAATTCTCCATCTGGGGAAACAATTTGATCCTGTCCACCCAACTCTTCCCCTTGTAATTTTGTAGAACTCAATTCATTCACCCCTCAGCATTCTTTGTTCCAAGGAAAATAGCCCCAACCTATCCAATGTCTCCTCATAGCTGCACTTTTCTAGTCCTGGCAACATTCTTGTAAAGCTCCTCTGCACTCTCTCCAGAGCAATAACGTCCTTCCTGTAATGTGGTGACCAGAACTGCACACAATACTCCAGTTGTGGCCTCACCAGTATTTATACAATTCCAACATTATATCCTTACTTTTATATTCCAAACCTCTGCCAATGAAGGAGAGCATTCCATTTGCTTTCTTAACAACCTTGCCTACTTGAAGTGCTGCCTTTAGGGACCTGCGTACTTGTACCCGAAGATCTCTCACTTCATCTACTGTTTGACCTCCCTAAATGCATGACCTTGCTCTCTGTACTCAATTCCATCTGCCACTTTATCACCCACTCCATCAATCCATCTATATCATTTTGGAGATCATACCTACACTGTCCACCACTAGGCCAATCTTTGTGCCGTCTGAAAATTTCCCAATCGTGCTCCCCACGTTCATGTCCAAATCATTAAAATATAGCACAAACAGTAAGGGTCCCAACACAGAGCCATGTGGAACACCACTTGAAACAACTTTCCAATTACAAGGGCAGCCATCGACCCTTTGTTTCCTGTTACTAAGCCAACTTTGTATCCAATTTGCCACATTGCCCTGTATCCCATGAGCTTTCACTTCCTTGACCAATCTGCTATGCGGAACCTTGTCAAGAGCCTTGCTGAAATCCATGTACACCACATACACTGCGCTACGTTCATCAACGTTTCTGGTCGCTTCCTCAAAGAATTTAATCACATTTTTGAGGCAAGACCTTCCTTTAATATGTCCATGCTGACTCTCTCTGACTAGTCCATGCCTTTCTATGTGAGAGTTAATCCTATCTCTCAGAATTGATTCTATTCATTTGCCCACCACTGACGTAAGACTAACTGGCCTATAATTGTTTGGCATTTCGTTCAACCCCTTTTTTAAACAGTGGAACCACGTTTGCATTTCTCCAGTCCTCCGGTACTTCCCCTTTGTCTTGTGAGAATTGGAAAATCATCCTCAGAGCATCTGCTATCTCCTAACCACCTTCAGGAGCCTCAGAAACAATCCACCTGGCCCTGGCGACTTATCAACTTTCAAGGATTCCAATCCTTCGAGTACTTCCTCTCTCTTTATGATCATCCCATCCAATCTCTCAGTGTTCCTCCTGGACAATATCTGCATCATCCATTTCCTTTGTAAACACGGAGACAAAATATTCATTTAAAACCTTTCTCACAGCCTCTGCATCTACATACAAGTTCCCTTCTTCATCTCTGAATGGTCCCACTTTTTCCTTCACAAACCTTTTACCATTAATATATTGGTAACACATCTTTGGTTTTTCTTTAACTTTACTTGCTAATCTTTTTTCATGCCCGATCTTTGATTTCCTTATTTCCTTTTTGACTTTGTCCCTGCACTTCCTGTACTCGTCTAGGCTATCTGCAGTGCTTAGTACTTTATGTCTATCGTACGCTTACTTTTCTGTTTGATCTTCCCCTGTATTCTCCTAGACAACCGAGGGGGGGGGGGGTCTAGATTTGGCAGGATCACTCTCATTTTTGGAGGGGACATGTCTACTTTGTACATTTAAGATCTCTCCTTGTCGTGCTTCCCACTGGATTTCCACTGATTTATCCTCTAGCAATGTTGGCCAGTCCGCCCCGGCCAAGTCCCTTCTCATTTCTTCAAAATTTGCCTTCCTCCAGGTCAAAATCTTAACTCCTGCTTTATCTCTGTTCATTTCCATGGTAATACTGAATTTAACTGAATTCTGATCACGATTCCCAATATGGTTGCCAACTGTCGCTTCACCCACTCTCCTTTCTTCGTTCCCCAAGGCGGGGTCTACAATTGCATCTCCTCTCGTTGGGTTTGTCACTGATTGGTCGAAAGATTTTCCTGGACACACTGCACAAATTTTCTCCCTCAGTTCCCCCTATATTGTTTGAACCCATGTTGATATTGGGATAGTTAAAGTCTCCCAACTGCGATTGCCTTCGTGTTCTTACAGACAGATGTTTCATATATATTTACTCTTCTCTCTCCCTTTCACAATTTGGGGGTCTGGCGTATACATTTTACAAAATGTGAATGTTGCTGCCTAGGCCAGCATTTCTTGTGTGCTCCTAATTGTCTTCGAGAAGATGGTGTTCGGAATAGAGAGAGTTTTCTTTTTGAAAATATGTTTATTTGGGTTTTAACATTTGAACAGACCGAGGCACTGGGCGGAGAGGCTGACCTGCAGCCCAATAGGACCTGCCTGTGAGTAATCAGCAAGGCGAAGGCTAAAACGTCTACCCCCACTCCTGTCTGCAACACCAGCAAGTCCCACTCCCCAAATATGCCCCCCCAGGGGACTGGACTCCAAATCCAAGGGCAGGATCGGCGACATGGTGCTGAAAAATAACTCCAAAATGTCTCCAACGTCGGGCAGGACCAGAACATATGTACGTGGTTGGCCGGGCCCCTCCCATACCACTGGAAAGTGTCCTCTACCCCCTCAAACAACCAGCTCATCCTTGACCTCGTCAGGTGTGCCCTGTGCACCACCTTTAACTGTATTATCCCCAGCCTCGCACATGGCATTCACCCTCCGCAACACACAAGAACTCGGAGCAGGAGTAGGCCACCTGGCCCCTCGAGCCTGCTCCGTCATTCAATAAAATCATGGCTGATCTATTTGTGGACTCAGCTCCACTTACCCACCCGCTCACTGTAACCTTTTATTCCTTTACTGTTCAAAAATCTATCTACCTTTGCCTTAAAAATATTTAACAAGGTCGCCTCAACTGCGTCACTGGGCAGGGAATTCCACAGATTCACAACCCTTTGGGTGAAGAAGTTCCTCCTCAACTCAGTCTTAAATCCGTTCCCCCTTATTTTGAGGCTATGCCCCCGAGTTCCAGTTTCACCCGCCAGTGGAAACAGCCTCCCTGCTTCTATCCTATCTATTCCCTTCACAATTTAATACGTTTCTGTAAGATCCCCCCATATTCTTCCAAATTCCAATGAGTATAGTCCCAGTCTACTCAACCTCTCCTCATGAAATAATCCTCTCAACATCACCTCACACCATTACTCCTCCTCCTCCAATGCCACCCCCAAGCTCCTCCTCTCACTTGGCCTTAACCCCTCCAGTGATGTCATAACCTCCTCCAAAATCATCCCATAGATCACTGAGATGTGCCCCCCCCCTCCCCATCACCGAAAACACGCCCTCCAACAATGTGGAGGAAGGTGTCACCCCGGAAATGTCGAGACAATCCTTCTTGCAAAGTCCCCCCCCCCCCCGCCCCCTGGAATCCCAAACTTCTCTGTCGACTCCTCCAAATTCTTAAACCGCCCTTCCAAAACTAGCCCCTTCATGTCTATCACCCCAGCTCCTCCCATCCTCGAAACCTAGCAACCAGTCTTGCCGGCTGAAATACATGATTCTTTCAAACTGGAATCAGCTTTGACCCCTTCCCCTAACTTAAAATGCTGCCACAATTACCTCCATATCTTCAGCGTGGCTGCCACCACTGGACTACTCGATTATTTCCCTGGGGCAAATGCGAGCGGCGCCGTTGCCAGTGCTCCTGACAAGAGCCTACATCCATCCTCACCCACATCGCCTCCGGCCCCCTACCCCAGCTCGCACCTCCTCGCCGTTCGCTGCCCAGTCGTAATACATCAGCTTCGGAAGAGCCAAACCCCCGACTGTCACCCTCTCTGACGAAACGTCTTCCGAATCCTCGGCACCTTACCCGCTAACCACGGTACCACCGTGCCGCCCCTCAAGTCATATAAACTATTAAAAAAATAAAGCCCTATAAAACAGTGAATAGGACAGAAGAGAGTTCCAGGAAGTTAAAGGAACAGAGAACGGAAATCTAGAAAAATGTATCTGTTCAGTGACGTGACGAGCAGAGAGGTTCCCCGTGAATGAAGGGGTTGCAAGGGGCAGACTTTGAGAAGTCGGCTCGTAAGAAGGCATAGATAATAATCTTTATTGTCACAAGTAGGCTTACATTAACACTATAATGAAGTTACTGTGAAAATCCCCTAGTCGCCACATTCCGGCTGTTCGGGTACACGGAGGGAGAATTCAGAATGTCCAATTCACCTAACAGCACGTCTTTCGGGACTTGTGGGAGGAAACCGGAGCATCCGGAGGAAACCCACGCAGACACGGGGAGAACGTGCAGACTCCGCACAGACAGTGACCCAAGGCGGGAATCGAACCTGAGACCCTGGCACTGTGAAGCCAGAGTGCTAACCATTGTGCTACCGTGCTGCCCAATATATCCGGGATGATCAATAGGTCAGTGATATCCGAATACAGCCTGTGAAGCAGTGGGGTTCTGCAGGTGGGGCTGGGTACCTGAGAGATTGTGAGGACGCTTGACTTCATAAGAACATAAGAATGAGGAGCAGGAGTAGGCCACCTGGCCCTTCAAGCCTGCTCCGCTTTTCAATGAGATCATGGCTGACCTTTTAAGAATAATAACTGGATAAAAGCAAATTACTGCGGATGCTGGAATCTGAAATGAAAGAGAAAATGCTGGAAAATCGCAGCAGGTCTGGCAGCATCTGTAGGGAGAGAAAAGAGCTAACGTTTCGAGTCCGATGACTCACATTTGTCAAAGCTAACAGACAGAGAAAGTCTCTGTTAGTTCTCTGTCTGTAAAGTTATAGCTCGGGTGAAGCAGTAGTGTATTATAGTTAACCTTTTCTTAGTCAATCAGTGTTTCATTCTGTTGTTAATAGTTCATCAGCAACCCTGTGACTCTATTCATCCACTTTCTAAACAAGAAATAAAAGTTAGAGATCTATCAAGCCAGGCTCCATTCTGGGATCCGAATTGTGCAGTGGTAACAGAAGCACAATCGTAACATTGGTGAGATTGTTCTTGAACTGCTGCAGTCTGTGTGTTGGAGGAACACCCACAGTGCTGTTAGGGAGGGAGTTCCAGGATTTGACCCAGCAATATTGAAGCAATGACGGTCTAGTTCCAAGTCAGTACACTGTGTGACTTGGAGAGGAACTTGCAGGTGGTGATGTTCCCATGTGTCTGCTACCCTTGTGCTGCTAGGAGCTAGAGATTGTGGGTTTGCAAGGAGCAATCAAATGAACATTGTTGAGTTACTGCAGTGCACAGTGGTTAGTATTACTGCCTCTCAGTTACAGGGTCCCGGGTTCAATTCCGGCCTCTAGTGATTGACTGTGTGTGCAGTTTGCACTTTCTCCCTGTGTCTGCCTGAGTTTCCTCCGGGTGCTCGGGTTTCCTCCCAGACTCCAAAGAGGTGCAATTAGGTGGATTAGCTCAGCTAAATTGCCCCTTAGTATCCAAAAGGTTAGGTGGGATTACTGGAAGCGTGGGCTTAAGTAGGGTGCTCTTTCCAAGGCTGGTGCAGACTTGATGGGCTGAATGGCCTCCTTCTGCACTGTACATTCTGTGATTCTATTTTGGGCACACTGTTCCTACTGTGAGTCGGTGGTGGAGGGAGTGAATGTTGAAGGTGGTAAATGGGATCATAGAACTTAGTGGGATATAGATGATGTAATTAATGGGAGAAGCCAGGTCTGTCTGTGGTTTTGCAGTCTGTTACAGGATTTTAAGATGTGGAGATGCCGGCGTTGGACTGGAGTGAGCACAGTAAGAAGTCTTACAACACCAGGTTAAAGTCCAATAGGTCCATCGAAACAAACCTGTTGGACTTTAACCTGGTGTTGTAAGACTTCTTACAGGATTTTAAGTTTAACAGCAGTTTTGTCAAATGCTTTTAAGTTGAGCAGAAGTGTATTATATCTGCTCTTGAAAAGGATCTTTCTCCAAAGGTCTGCAGAGATGAGCAAATAACCTGTATTGTTAGCTTTATTTATAAGAGACATTGGAACTGTATTGGGTTGCTCAATTGGAATTAGTGGCAGGTGTAGATAATAAGTCAAAGATTTTCCGTTTATTTAAGAGCTGTTTAACTGTTGATTGTAAAGCTATTTCTTCGATAATGTGGCTAATTCTGTGTCCAAATTAAAGTTTAGTTTTAATGTAAAAGATACCTCTTTGTCAGAGTCATCACTCCTGGCATGAAGTATCCTTTCCTCACAGTTTTACAAATTAAAGAAATTTGCTTGGGGTTCTCATCCGGTATCCTCACAAAAACTGGGGCCTGGTCTGGTATCCTGTGGGGTCTGGTCCAGTATTCTATCAGTCAAATGCAATTCACAGTTGCAAACCTTGGGAAGAGAAGGTAATTCTAAAAGATACTTGTTTAAACAAGGAGAACAATGTTGGTGTGCAGCTAAACCACCAGCGAGAAGTGGGCTCCTGCAATTGTATTGGCTCAAACTGGCCCTGTCTCCGATACAGTGCAAACTGAAGACGAGGTAGTGTGGATCTCCATGGATGACTCTGCCATTCCTGTGTTCGCCAGAGCTACATCAGAATGAAACAGCATCCGTGTTACCAGATCGTGTTACTGTGACTTCTGGTCAATCCGCAGAAGCAGAAATTGCCAAAGAATTCCCGACTGCAAGAGAGACTGTCACACCTCCCAGGGTAGAGACATCCTCTGAAGACCCGGAAAGTACCTCTCAGGTCAGGAACAGCCAAATCCCTGAAGTGCGCAGGCAACCAGTGTGGAATAGACTCCCGCCAAATTGTCTTTCCTATTACTACCGTGTAATGATTTAATGCCTACCGCTTGTATATATGTTTTAATGATTATATTAAAATACTACAGTTGTTATGTTGGACCTTAGAAGTAAAGGGAGAGAGATGTTCTATATGTGGGTTGTTGTCGTGTTGCATTGTCACTTTAAGAGTTTATCACCTTTCCATCCGTGACGGCATCGGCTACTTCGAGGGCTCTACCTGTGTTTATACCAAGGCTTTGTACAGTTCGCAGCCTCTGTTGATTACTGCATTCCATCCCTCGTGCTTCATTCCTTTTGGTTCAATCCTGCGAGTAGAATGCACAACGTTCTGTCTTCATAATTTAAGCCTTGTAACCATTATATTCTCTATTCATTCTTCCGACCAAAATGTATCACTTCACATTATATCATTTCATTAGTCTGCTTATGCCCTCTTGAAGTCTACAACTCTGTCTCATTATTTGCTGCATTTCTAAGATTTGCCTCATCCGTATATTTTGAAGTTGATACCCTGTGTACCCATGCCCAGGTCATTAATATATACCAAAACGAGGAGTGGTACTGATATCACCCTGGTCACAGCACCCGATAGTTCACCTCAGAATGGAAAACGGCAGTGCGTCAATATTTTCTTCCCTCTGCCATGCTCCACTGTCCCATTAATCATGTGGACTTCAATTTTGCTAACAATTCTATTATGTGGTACTTTATCAAGTGCCTTTTGAAAGTCTGTGGGCAGAATGTCAACACAAATGGCAAAACAAAGCCTTCTATTCATTTCTTTCATGTAGAGCTTCATGTGATAAATTGAACAAAACGCCATACATATGCAGAATTAACAAAGGTAAATTTGCAGATAAGTTCTGTGTCTGTTAAATAAATGCATCAAAAAAAGAAGCAACCTGCTCTTCCTACTCCAAAAGGGCGGCACGATGGCACAGTGGTTAGCACTGTTGCTTCACAGCGCCAGGGACCCGGGTTCGATTCCCGGCTTGGGTCACTGTCTGTGCGCAGTCTGCATGTTCTCCCCGTGTCTGCGTGGGTTTCCTCCGGGTGCTCTGGTTTCCTCCCACAAGTCCCGAAAGACGTGCTTGTTAGGTGGATTTGACATTCTGAATTCTCCCTCTGTATACCCGAACAGGCGCCGGAATGTGGCGACTAGGGGATTTTCACAGAAATTTGATTTGATATGATTTATTGCCACATGTACCGAAGTACAGTGAAAAGTGTTTTTCTGCGGTCGAGGGAACGGACACAGTACGAACATCGTAGACAAAAGAATAATCAACGGAGAACATTGACAAATGGTACATCAACAAACAGTGATTGGTTACAGTGCGGAACAAGGGGTCAAACAAAGCAAATACATGAGCAAGAGCAGCATACGGCGTCGTGAATAGTGTTCTTACAGGGAACAGATCAGTCCGAGGGGGAGTTGGTGAGGAGTCTTGTAGCTGTGGGGAAGAAGCTGCTCCAATGCCTGGATGTGCGGGTCTTCAGACTTCTGTACCTTCTGCCTGATGGAAGGGTCTGGAAGAAGGCAATGCCTGGGTGGGAGGGGTCTCTGATAATGCTGTCTGCCTTCCTGAGGCAGCGGGAGGTGTATACAGAATCAATGTGGGGGTGGCAAGTTTGTGTGATACGTTGGGCTGAGTTCACCACACTCTGCAGCTTCTTGCGATCTTGGACGAGCAGTTGCCATACCAGGCTGTGATGCAGCTGGATAGGATTCTCTTTATGCTGCAACTGCAGAGGTTTGTGAGAGTCGATGCAGACATGCCAAATTTCTTTAGCTTCCGTGGAAGTAGAGACGTTGTTGGGCTTTCTTGACTATTGCATCAACATAAGTGGACCAGGACAGACTGTTGGTGATGGTGACCCCCAGGAACTTAAAGCTATCGACCATCTCCACTTCGGAGCCATTGATGCAGACGGGAGTGTGTGTCGTGCTGCGCTTCCTGACGTCAGTGACCAGTTCTTTGGTCTTTCCGACATTTAGAGAGAGGTTGTTTTCAGTACACCATGCAACCAAGTAATCTACCTCCCTTCTGTAGTCTGATTCGTTGTTGTTTGAGATACGACCCACCACAGTCGTATCATCCGCAAACGTATAGATTGAGTTGGGAGTTAAATCTTGTCACAAAGTCATGTATGTATAGGGAGTACAGTAGAGGACTGAGCACACATCCTTGCGGGGCCCCGGTGTTGAGGACTATTGTGGAGGAGATGCTGTTGCCTATCCTGACAGATTGTGGTCTGTTGGTGAGGAAGTCAAGGATCCAGCTTCACAGGGAGGGGTCAAGTCCAAGATTGCAGAGTTTGGTTATTAGTCTTGTTGGGATAATGGTGTTGAAGGCGGAGCTGTAGTCGATGAACAGCAGACTTACACAGGTGTCCTTGTTGTCGAGGTATTCGAGTGTTGATTGTAGAGCCAGGGAGATAGCATCTACTGTGGACTGGTTGCGTTGATAAGCAAACTGCAGTGGATCGAGACCGTCTGGGAGGCTGGCCGTGATCCATCTCATGACTAGCCGGTCGAAGCATTTAATGAAAACAGACGTTAGTGCCACCGGTCGGTAGTCGCTGAGGCAGGCTGCCTTGTTCTTCTTTGGTACTGGTATCATGGTGGTCTTCCTGAAGGAGGTGGGGACCTCAGAGCGGAGGAGTGAGGTGTTGAAGATATCTGCGAATACACTCGACAGCTGGTCTGCGCAGGCTCTGAGTGCTCGCCCACGGACTCTGTCGGGGCCCGTCGCTTTCTGCGGATTCACTTTCAAGAAGGCAGCTCTTACCTCTGAGGCTGTAATAGTGGGTATGGGTGTGTCCAGGGCTGTTGAGGTGGGTGGCACTGAAACATTGGCAACTGCTCAAAGCGGGCATAGAACTTGTTCAGATCATCGGGTAGGGATGCTCCAGCCCCAGATATTCCGCCTGGCCTTGCTTTATAGCCTGTGATCTTGTGTAGGCCCTGCCATAGTCAGCGTGGGTTAGTGCCGTTGGCCTGGGACTCCAGTTTGATGCGGTTTGCCCTTTTTGCATTGCTGATGGCTTTCTGTACATCGCACCTGGATTTCTTATATAGGTCAGGGACGTCAGACTAGACTTCATTGCAGTGATAATGTAAGCCTATTCGTGACACTGTCATTCACTCAATGAAGGAAACACATTTTTTGAACTTCTTAATAAATGAACAGGTATTTGAACTTTACCTGCATCGCAACAGAGCAAGGGTTGCTTTTAAAAATCCTGTTGGACTGTGAGAGTGAATTTGCATGCTCCTTAAATCAATATTTCAATTAACTTTGGATAATCATTAAAACCATTACCACATCAAATTAAATCTGTTCGGTAATTGTCATGGGAGTGTCCCTTTCAGAAAGGTTTTTTTCTTATAACATGGCTTCAGTGATGTCATTGTGTGGGTGGAGCTGGGCTGTGGCTCTGTGAGCTGTTTTTGGTTTTGCTTTCACATTTGACTGCTGTGGACTCAGGCAGAGAACAGAAGTGTTTTGGGCTGTCTCTTTCTAGTTTCATTTTAATGATCTGTTCCAGTAAAAATCACCTTGCTGGTGGCGTTTCAGGTATAGTTTGCTTTCCGGAAACCTGCTGGTGAGACGGGGTCAAAATCTCCGGGAAAGCCAGTCTTATTCAAGTGAGAATGCAGAGTGCTAGGCCACACCCTTGAAATGGTGCTTTTGGTTTATAGAATTTTGTTTTTGATTGGAACAGTTAAGGGGGAATTCATTAAGTGTTATACATAGATTACGATAGCTGTGGGGTGTCCTTATGTTTGTAATTGATAATTCTTGCTGTGTGTTTATATAAATATTAACTAAGCTCTTAGAATAAAGCTTGTATTGATTAAAGTGTCTGGGAAGGCTGTTGAATCACACCTGAAGGGAAGGCTCTTGTGGTCATTTTAGCCAAATTCAACAAAAAAGTTATAGGTCAGGTGAGCTCCAGAATATACTTTGGAGTTTCTAAACCCTGGCCCAGAACAGTAATAAAGAAATCAAATATTGCTGCAAAAAGTCATTTTGCCGAAGCTTTTCGTATTGCACTCATCAGGACAAACCAAAGTCACCTTTAGTCTATCTGAGATGAGGGTGCTAATTGGCTGCCAATTGAGCTCTGATTGGTGGAGGTTGCTTTTGTTTCCTCAACTCTGCAACTATAAAAGTTCACTGCTATCAGGAATTAAAATACAATTCTTTCAACACCAATGTACTGTTATCATATCTATCCACTTGTTAGGTGACAGGTATTAGAGACAGATTGTGCAGTTTTAGAGAGGCTCCCCTATTCACTGCCACTGAAATTTGATTCCTGCAGATTTCTTTGATTTGTTGCCTTAAACCTGTGCCATCAACATTCAAATAGCCGGGCTGGGGCGGAAAATCATTATTACTTCCCTCTTTATTTGGTGAATGTTATGTCTGTCGAGGCAAAGGAGGTCAGAGCTTGGGTGTGGAGCACTTTCCATCAGGAGCTGGGCTGGGACTGATCAAATGCATTTCACTTAGTTAGGTCGGATTATTATTCATTCTATTAGAGTCAAATTATTAGAGTCAGATAGTCATTCCCGGCTTGGAGAAGCAGCGGGTTGCGTGTTAACCATGCCAGCTACTGTAATGTAGAATTTACCATTGGGCCTTGTGCTCCAGTTCTATAATGTTTACACTCTACACGAACCCTCTTCCAACCACTTCATCGAATCCTATCAAAATATCATTCTGTTCTTTTCTCCCCCACCCCCCTGTTTAGCTCGTTCCTCCTGAAAGACATCCGGGTTACTCAATTCAATTCAACCTTTGTGTTGAATTCCACGTGCTAACTACTTTCTGGGTAGAAAGATTCCTTCTTGGATATTAGTGTCGATCTTATATTTATGACTCCCAGTTTTTGCACCCTTGTAACAAGCAGACCAGCAGGATTGGCATTGTACCAGGCCTGGCAGCATCTGTGGAGGGACACAGAGTTAACATTCGGAGTTCGTATGAATCTTCTCCAGAAATGTTAGATTTCTACCTTTCGGCAGTTCTGCAGATGGGTCACATGGACTTGAAACGTTAACTTTGTTCCTCCTCACAGATGCTGAGTTTATCCAGAATTTTCTGGTTTTATTTCAGATTTCCAGCATTCGTAGTATTTTGCTTTTATTGGCATTGTATCAGTCTGTCCAGATTTAAGTCCGAATTCCTGAAGTATTATCCATCCCTTGCCCTCCACTCTGTCTCCTGTTTCACCACAGTCCCCCCCCCCCCCCCCCCCACCCCCCACCTGCCCTTCCCTCTCTCTGGCTCCCGGGCAGGTGCATGCCTCCCTCTGGCTCCCGGGCAGGTGCATGCCTCCCTCTGGCTCCCGGGCAGGTGCATGCCTCCCTCTGGCTCCCGGGCAGGTGCATGCCTCTCTCTGGCTCCCGGGCAGGTGCATGCCTCTCTCTGGCTCCCGGGCAGGTGCATGCCTCCCTCTGGCTCCCAGGCAGGTGCATGCCTCCCTCTGGCTCCCGGGCAGGTGCATGCCTCTCTCTGGCTCCCGGGCAGGTGCATGCCTCTCTCTGGCTCCCGGGCAGGTGCATGCCTCTCTCTGGTTCAAAGCCCAGTGCTTGCCTCCCACTCTTTCTCTCTCTTGCTCTCTCTCTCTCTCTTGTCCTCTCTCTCATCCACTCTCTCTCTCGTCCTTTCTCTCTTTCTCGTCCTCCCTCTCTCTCTGTCGTCCTCTCTCTCTCTCGTCCTCTCTCTCTGTCATGCTCTCTCTCTGTCATGCTCTCTCTCGTGCTCGCTCTCTCTCTCGTGCACTCTCTCTCGTGCACTCTCTTGTTCGTCCATTTACAATTGGCATTTGAATCAGTCCAGGCGCGTGCTGTCCGGCCGCGTGCTGTCCGGGCGCGTGCTGTCCGGGCGCGTGCAGTCCGGGCGCGTGCTGTCCGGGCGCGTGCAGTCCGGGCGCGTGCAGTCCGGGCGCGTGCAGTCCGGGCGCGTGCAGTCCGGGCGCGTGCAGTCCGGGCGCGTGCAGTCCGGGCGCGTGCAGTCCGGGCGCGTGCAGTCCGGGCGCGTGCTGTCCGGGCGCGTGCAGTCCGGGCGCGTGCAGTCCGGGCGCGTGCAGTCCGGGCGCGTGCAGTCCGGGCGCGTGCAGTCCGGGCGCGTGCTGTCCGGGCGCGTGCTGTCCGGGCGCGTGCAGTCCGGGCGCGTGCAGTCCGGGCGCGTGCAGTCCGGGCGCGTGCAGTCCGGGCGCGTGCTGTCCGGGCGCGTGCAGTCCAGGCGCGTGCTGTCCGTGCGCGTGCAGTCCGTGCGCGTGCTGTCCGGGCGCGTGCAGTCCGGGCGCGTGCAGTCCGGGCGCGTGCAAGATTGAAAGCATTGAAAACTTGTGGGATTTTTTCAGCAATTAATTAAGATATTCAGCAGCTAATTTATGCAAGAAACCCCTGCAAACAACAAAGCGACAATTATCAGATACTCTGGGGTTTTTGATTGTCCGTTGAGGGATAATGGTTGTCCCAGAATATTGGGAGAATTCCTTGTGCCGGGAAGGGGATTGCACTGTGGTTTCAATGAGTCGCACACACCCAGCATTGTGACGGTGCAAGTTACTTAATTCGCAGTTGTAATAATTACAATCTTGATTTATAACTTCAATTCGGCATGTTAGCAGTTTACAGCTTACTCTGAAGTTTAATGACCTCTTGCTTAAGTTGAAATGCCCGTCACGGCAGCATTGCCCTCTGTTTTGTCTTTTACCTTGTGGCGGAGGGCAGGCATAGCCTCTGGCTTTCTCTTCAATAAAACCCTCCACTCCAGCATTACTTTTGTCTTTGTTTTTGGTCTGATTGATCTCTGTATTGTAACCGGTCTGTCTTCTCACATTCGGAACTACTTTTTTGCTTATGAACCCCGTACTACTTTTTTTTCCTGAGGGTATAGTGCACACTTGAAAATGAAAACCGCTTATTGTCACGAGTAGGCTTCAATGAAGTTACTGTGAAAAGCCCCTAGTCGCCACATTCCGGCGCCTGTTCAGGGAGGCTGGTACGGGAATTGAACCGTGCTGCTGGCCTGCCTCGGTCTGCTTTCAAAGCCAGCGATGTAGCCCTGTGTGCTAAACCTGTGACCTATGTCTCTTACTTTCCCCTGCTGGAATCTCTCATTTCTGTCAGTTGCAATCAAAGGCTGCAGTTCTTACTCTTCTTTTGGATCAGCTATGCTTCACATTAACCTTTGTCCTTGCCCCATCAAAGAGCTCCCTGAAGAAGCGCCCTTGATGTCTCATTTAATGAAGAACAATCACTAATTTGTAGATATTTTTTTTGCCAGTAATTGAGCTTAAGTGCAGTACTATTGATCTAAAATTTCTTCATTTTTTAAATTCATTCTTGAGATGTGGGTGTCACTGGAAAGGCCATTATTTATTGTGCAGTTAAATTGAGTGGCTTGCTGGGCCATTTCATAGCAGGGCAATTACGAGGCAACCACATGACTGTGCTTCTGGAATCCAAAAAGGCCAGACCAGGAAAGAAAGTAGATTTTCTTCCCTAAAGGTTCAGCAGTACTGACGTTGGCTTTTTAGTCCGGATTTCACGGAACCGCAGAATTGCTTTGCCCCATTGTGTCTGCACCGGCTTTCCAAATGAGCATTATGATTCGTGCCATCCCCTGCCTTCTCTCCCATAACCCTGTGCGTTGTTTCTATTGAAATAATCTAATGCCTCAATTGAACCTGCCTCCACCACACTTCCCAGCAGTACCGAACCACTTGCAGTGTGAAAAAGGTTTTCTTGTGTCGCATTTGCTTCTTTTGCAAATAATTTTAAATCTGTGTTGTTTTGTTCTGAATCTTTTTTTGCGTGCGGGAGTGATTTGTCCACTCTGATCAGCCTTCCCTTGATTTTGAACACCTCTATCAAATATCCTCTCAGCCTTCTCCTTTTCAAGGGGAACAGCTCCTACATCTCTAATCTGCCTAAATGGCTGACATTTCTCATTCCTGCAACCATTCTTGCAAACCTCTTTTGCGCCCTCTGCAATGCGTTCACATCCTTCCTATAGTGGGGTCCCCAGAACTGGACACAATATTCCTTGATTTCAATCAAGTTGCTTTTACTCTTCTAAACTCCACTGGATACAAGCTTAGCCTGCCCATCCTTTACTCTGAAGACAACCCTCCCATTTCAGGTATTCGTCTAATAAACCTTCTCTGAACTGCTTTCAATTAAATTCTTCCTTAAATAAGGAGACCAGTACTGTACAAAGTCCTACAGATGCGGTCTCATTAGTGTCCTGGACAACTGAAACATAATGGGCTGGATGCTCCGGTCTCCGACGCCAAAATCGCGTTCGGTGATCGGCCGGAGAATCCCCGTTGGTGCCGAAATTGGGGGCAGCGCCGCTTTTGCGATGCTCTCCCTCCAAAACAGCACGCCGTATGGACGGCCTCAGGACATCACCTGAAGCCCTCCCCCGATGCTCCGCCCCCAATGGGCCGAGTTCCCGACGGCGTGGGTCACTAATGCTATTTTTTGGGGGGAACTCGGACTAAGTCCAGCGCCGCCACAGTCGGGAAAGGGGAGGGGGGGGAGAGGGGGGCGATCTACGGGCAGGGGGGGATTTGGCGGGGGCTGTGACCACTGGTGGGGAGTGGTCTGGCAATTCTCCAGCCGTATCCGCAGCTAGAGCCAGGTATTCTACGCTGCGTGCCTGCTAGCCCCCCACCAGATGGGGAATCGGCGGCCGTTTTTTCGCTAATAAAACGCCACCATTCCCATGTTGGGGTCAACACTTAGTTTTGGAATCGGAGAATCCAGCCCAATGTCCCGACTTTAGGAATGAATTCCCCTCACAAATTACATCATTCTACCAGCTTTCCTATTTACTTCCTGTACCTTTGTGATTCCTGCACTAGGACACCCAGATTCCTCTGTATGGCAGACCTCTGTAACATCTCACCATTTAGATAATAACCTTTTTAATTTTTCCTGCCAAAACAGGCAATTTCACATTTGCCCAGATTATACTCCATTTGCCAAATGTCTTCCCACTGACTTAACCCTTTCGGACCTGTCCAGCTCAGTCTGTGGTACAGCGACCGAGCCACTGTTGGTGATGGGCATTGAATTCCCCCACCCAAAATACCCTTGCCACCTGCAGTGCTTCCGCCAGGTACTGTTCAACGTACTGACTCATCAGCTGACGGATGAGGGTTGGGAGGGTAATCAATTGGAGGTTTCTTTGCCCATGTTTGACCTGGTGCCATGAGACTTTCAGTTCCAGAGTCGATGTGGCGGACCCCCAGGGCAACTCCCCCCTGACTGTAGACAATGGGACAGGACATACCCAGGGATGGTGATAATGGTGTCTGGCATGATTCCGTGAGTATGGTCAGGCTGTCGCTTGACTTGTCTGTGAGGCAGCTCTCCCAGTTTTGACACAAGCCCCCCCCCCCCCCCCCCACCCCAAGAAGCTAGCGAGGAGGTCTTTGCAGGATCAACAGGGCTGGGTTTTGCTGTTGTCATTTCTGGTGCCTAGTTTGATGCTGGATGGTCTGTCCGGTTTCTTTCCCTTTTGTCACCTTGATGGCGTTTGGATACTTGCTAGGCCATTTTAGTGGGCTGCAAGACGAAACCACATTTCCGTGGATCTGGACTCACAGGTAGGTCAGACCTGGTGAGGACGGCAGATTCCCCTTCCCGAAATGACATCAGTGAACCAGATGAGTTTTTCCAACAATTGACAATGCTTTAATAATAGATTTTTGTTCCAGATTTTTATTGAATTTAAATTCCACCATCTGTAGTGATGGGATTCAAACCTGGCTTCCCAGAGGCTTACCCTGGGTGACTGGATTACTCGTCCAGTGGCAATACCACTGCCTACCCAGACAAATAAATCCCTTGTTTTAGTTCGAGCAGGAGTATTGTGGTGGAACTGTATTGTACGCTGCATTGTACGATTCCCATTTGATGTGGGTCTGAGTTTTACAGTCTGATTCCTTCAGGTCATTGGGAGATATTTGTGAAGCATTTTCGATATTAAAAAAACAATTGTCGAAGTGTGCAGGATTCTGGAGTTTCTTGGCATTCTCTGTTTCCAGACATTAGCAACTTTGCTGCAGTTCAGCGATGTCCAAATACAAATCCCTGATTCAGCGGCACTGCTTCATCCATCCATTCTGCTCTCCATCCAAACCTTCCCCTGCTTTCGTTCCGTAGTCTTCCCCTGTTTGTATCTGGACCCCCATCAGGATTCTTCACCATCCAGGCCTCCCCCTCTCAGCCACCGGCCAGCTCGGTCAGAATCAGAGACACGAAACGGCACAGAAAGAGGCCATTTAATAATAATAATCGCTTATTGTCACAAGTAGGCTTCAATGAAGTTACTGTGAAAAGCCCCTAGTCGCCACATTCCGGCGCCTGTTCGGGGAGGCCGGTAAGGGAATTGAACCCGCGCTGCAGGTCATGTTCTGCATTACAAGCCAGCTGTTTAGCCCACTGTGCTAAACCAGCCCCATTTATGCTACACCAGCCCCTAATTAATTAATTAATAATCGTTATTGTAACAAGTAGGCTTACATTAATATTGCAATCAAGTTCCTGTCAAAAACTCCTCGTCGCCACACTCCGGCGCCTGCTCGGGTACACTGAGGGAATATTCAATTCACCTAACAGCACGTCTTTCGGGACTTGTGGGAGGAAACCGGAGCGCCCGGATGAAACCCACGCACTGGGAGAACGTGCAGACTCTGCACAGACAGTTACCCTAGCCGGGAATCAAACCTAGGACCCTGGAGCTGTGAAGCAACAGTGCTAACCACTGTGCTAACATGCTGCCCCATTGTGTCTGTGTCTCAATCTGACCCCATACTGCTTTACTTTTTGAACATTAATAGTTGCTGTTTCTCCATTACTGTGCTGTGATTAGGTGTCTGATTGGTTGATCTGCCCAATGCAATGACAGCTGCTGCCTCGCTGTACCTTGTTGATGTTTCTCTGGTGCTCAGACCCATTCTTTTCACTTATGTTACGCAGTTATAGCAGATAACCAATAATCTGTAGCAAAGGGGATAAAACATTTAACAATCGGAAGACTCTCATCTTTCCACCTTACTATTTCACCAGCAAACACAAATGTTAAAGTTCACATGTTTACATTATACATTTTAATATCACATGACCAGTGGCCGAGCTTATTACTCAGTTTCATTCTACTGATCAAAAATGCATTGGGGGCAAAGGTATTGGATAAGTGTGTTGAATTTGGGCAGCATGGTAGCACACTGGTTAGACTGCTGACACACAGCGCCAGAGACCCGGATTCAATTCTAGACTCGAATGACTGTCTGTGTGGAGTTTGCATGTTCTCCCCGTGTCTGCGTGGGTTTCCTCCTTGTGCTCCGGTTTCCTCCCACAGTCCAACGATGTGCAGGTTAGGTGGATTGGCCGTGATAAATTTCCCATAGTGTCTAAACGTTAGCTGGGGTTACAGGGATAGGGTGGAGGAAGTGGGCCTAATTAGGGTGCTCTGACAAAGGTTCAGTGTAGAGGTTCAGATGGGCCAAATGGACTCCTCCTAATAATAATCACTTATTGTCACAAGTAGGCTTCAATGAAGTTATTGTGAAAAGCCCCTAGTCGCCACATTCCGGCGCCTGTTCGGGGAAGCCGATACGGGAATTGAACCCACGCTGCTGGTCTTGTGCATTACAAGCCAGCTGTTTAGCCCACTGTGCTAAACCAGCCCCATCTACACTGTAGGGATTCTATAATTCTATGAATCATGGTGCCATCAGGTTAGGATGTTGGCGCAATTAAAATCGGGGATGTTGATGGAGCAGAATTGGAGGTATGCGGAGGGTTTTGGGGCTGCAGTATGTTAGATCGATAGGGAGGACACAAGGTAATGGAGGGATTTGAAAATCAGGATGTGAATTTTAGAACCGAGATGTTTCTGGACATGGAGCCAATGTGGGTCAGTGAGCACAGGTAAGTGTTAAATTGAAAACCTACTTGAATAGATCTCACGGGAAGTATTGATTTATTCGGTCAAATAACTTGGGGCGCAAGCAAATAATAAATGTTTTATTTTATTCCGAAGGTGGTAATCGGCAGTAAAACTGGACAACAGCTATACCGTATTTCTCCCTGGGCACGATATGTGGTACGTGAACAGAATGCCTCTACTTACGTCTGGGTGCATTGGGACTCACCCCAACCATATATGGTGAGCAATTTATTTTTTCACAAACTTTATGCATATCTTCAGCTGAAAAATGTAACTTGCGAAGCAAACAAGCTAATTCCTCGTGGCTAGATATCACTGGCCAACTGAAAGGCCTTGAACTTGAATTTTGATTCTTGTTTTCCACCAAGGGAAAACTGTTGGATCTGACTTTGCAGTGTAAATAACAGGAAGGCTGTTATGTGCATTTAATTAGAACAGCAAACTTTGAGCGACTGCACATGGGCAGTTAAATACTGGCTGACGAGGCGGTACAGTGGTTAGCACTGCTGCCTCACAGCGCCAGGGACCCGGGTTCAATTCCGGCCTCGGGTCACTGTCTGTGCGGAGCCTGCACGTTCTCCCCGTGTCTGCGTGGGTTTCCTCCGGCTGCTCCGGTTTCCTCCCACAGCCCAAAGATGTGCAGGTTAGGTGGGGTTACTGGGATGGGGATGGGGAGTGGGCCTAGGTAGGATGCTTTCAGAGGTTTGGCGTAGACTCAATCGGCCGAATGGCTTCTTTTTGCATGAAAGGAATTCTACGATTCAATGAAATATGGAAATTCAGATGTTGCCGCGCTCCGACAGAAGCTGTGCTATCTCATTGAGAGGCTCACTATTCAAATACAGAGAATGGCAAGAAGTTGTTGCATTTGCTTCAAGGATGTGAATTAAATTTTTCACAAAGCCGAAGTACCTTTCAATGGCGTCACTGGTCTTAATTACTGCCAAACAACCCCTCTGGCATTGAAAATTAATTTCATTCAAAGTGTAAAATCTCATTCATAGAAACATAGAATATAGGAGCAGGAGCAGCCCATTCGGCCCATTGAACCTGCTCTGCCATTTATTATGGCAGTCAAGGGCATTCAGCCTCTGATCTCCGGGTAAGCGTTCTCCAAGGCGGCCTTCAGGACGCGCAACAACGCAGAATCGCCGAGCAGAAACTTATAGCCAGGTTCCGCACACATGAGTACGGCCTCAACCGGGACCTGGGATTCATGTCGCATTACATTCATCCCCCACCATCTGGCCTGGGCTTGCGAAATCCTACCAACTGTTCTGGCTTGAGACAATTCACACCTCTTTAACCTGGGGTTACCCCTACCCTGTAAACACTTAATTACCTGCAAATGCTCGCATTCTAAGCATTGTCTTGCATCTTTGACTTTGTCTATATATAGATGTTTCTGGAACATACCTCACCTGAGGAAGGAGCAGTGCTCCGAAAGTTAGTGTTTGAAGCAAACCTGTTGGACTTTAACCTGGTGTTGTCAGACTTCTAACTGTGCTCACCCCAGTCCAACACCGGCATCTCCACATCATTTATTATGATCATGGCTGATCATCCAACTCAATAGCCTGCTCCCCATATCCTCTGTTCCCCTCGCCCCCAGTGCTATATCAAGCTGCTTTTTGGATACTTAATTTTTAAAATTGATTTACAGGATGTGGGCGTCGCTGGCTCATTTATTGCTCATCCCTAGTTCCCCTTCAGAAGGTGGTGGTGAGCTGCATTCCTAAACTGCTGCGGTCCCTGAGGGACTCCCGCAGTGCTGTTAGTGAGGGAACGCCAGGAATGTGACCCAGTGACAGACCTTTGGGCTTCAGGAAGTGAGTTACTCGCCGCAGGATTCCTAGCCTTTGACCTCCTCTGTGTAGTTATAGGGGTAGTCCAGTTCAGTGTCTGGTCAATGCTAACCCCCAGAATGTTGATCGTGGGGGATTCAGCGATAGTAATCGTAATGCCATTGAATTTCATGGGGTGATGGTTAGATCCACTTTTGTTGGAGGTGGTCATATTGCCTGGCACTTGTGTAGGGCAAATGTTAGTTGCCACTTGCCCAGCCTGGATATTGTCCAATCCTGTTACATTTGAACATAAAGTGCTTCAGTATATCAGGCGTTGCGAATGGTGCATCATTAGAGCCATCTGCAAATATCCGCAGGTACGTCCCTGAGGACCCTGAGGAACTCCTACAGTGATGCCCTGGAGCTGAGATGATTGTCCTCCAACCACCACAACCAAGTTCCTTTGTGCCGGGTATGACTCCGACCAACAGAGAGTTTTCCCCCTGATTCCCATTGACTCCAGTTTAGCTCGGGCTCCTTGATGCCACACTCAGTCAAATCCTGCCTTGATGTCAAGGGCAGTCTCTCTCACCTCACCTCTGACATTTAGCTCTTTTGTCCAGGACTATTCCCAGAATATTCCCGTACCAGCCTCCCCGAACAGGCGCCGGAATGTGGCGACTAGGGGCTTTTCACAGTAACTTCATTTGAAGCTTACTTGTGACAATAAGCGATTTTCATTCATTTTCATTTCATTTTTCATATTGTCAAGGCCCACAGTCTTTGCAGTGTCCAGTGCCTTCAGCCGTTTCTTGTTACCACGTGGAGTGAATCATATTGGCTGAAGACTGACACCCGTGATGTTGGGGACCTCCGGAGGAGACCGAAATGGATCATCCACTTGGCACTTCTGGCTGAAGATTGTTGCAAATAACACAGCCTTGACCTTGCACAGATTTTCTCCACCATTTAGGATTTCGATTTCTGTGGCGCCTCCTCATCCAATGAGTTGTTTAATTTGAGTCTCTCGTTGCCAGTTGGCAGGTTTGACGAGGGTCTTGTTGTGACTTGTCTTTTCTCTGTCCTTTCTGTGGCTCTGTTCCAATTATGGCAATCAGTGAGTTTGCCCTTTTTTCTATGTTATCTATGTCCTCATGCTTAGAGTCGCCAGATATCAAATGATACCACCACAAGTTTCAACCGGCTATCGATCAAAGAGCCAAACACCAGTTAGTTAGTTCAAGGTCAAGGGTACTTTATTTACACACAATTAGTCATGCAACATAAACACTACTAGGTAACTACACCTATCGACTAAGACAACCTGTACTTAACTTCGGGCACCCGACTTAGGTCAGAGAAACAGTGGCCGCTGTTTGATTCTGGATCTATCGAGTCCGAAGGAGTAACTGCTGCTCAGCTGGGCTCATCCGTCTGGTAGCGAGCGTTGAACTTGGACTTGCTTCTGGTGTTGCTGCAATTGGCGATGGCCGTGACCGGGGTACCAGGTCCACGAGAGGACGAACATGTGGTGAACTCTTCTTCTTATACTTAGGGTTTTTCGCACTGTTTTCGGAGGTCCTTCAGTGTGGGCCCCACTAATTGGGTGATCCCTGATCACTCTGTTCGATTCCTTACCAATAAGTGGGTGGGGATCTGGATGGCTGGGCATGTCCCAAGCGGTCACTAACCCCGTTGTTTACCCGTCCCCTGAACAGGGAGTGGCGCCGAAATGTCTGGGACTGTACCGGTCGCTCGAGTACCAGTCCTTTGTTTTGGTGAAGGTGGACCATCAAATGCTAATCGGTCCCATTAAAATGCTAATTGGACGGAGTTTCGGTACCGTCTGGACTTCTTGCTGATAAATATGCATTTCAGGCTCTGAGCCTGCCTGAGTCTTGTCTTGTCCATTTTACCCGTTAGGCTTTGCGAGTTCCTCTGTACCTAGTTGGAAGTGGCCATCCCAGATGGCTACAGTCTGAGTTCTTTCTGCAGACACCGGCCTGTTGGGAGCTGACAGCACAGGCAGCTGCCTGGAATTCGCTTCACGTTCGACGTCAGACAGTAACTCCTGGAATTCAGTTTCAACAGATGTCATCACAATGCAGCTGGGGGAGGCCATTGGATGGGCTCCATATTGAGAGGTGGCTGTGTGCACTCCACCTCTGCTGCGGAGCCTTCAGCACTGGCCACCGACTATCGAGGGAGCAGCGGGCGACTCTTGACTTCCAGGCCAGGGCTGAGAAGGAGGGACAGGCAACCAACCAAAATGATCATAGGCCACCAGGCCAGATACCCAGCAGCCCGGCAGGAGCACACATGGTCGTCGAGGCTCGAGGCCAGCCACCCAAGCGAGAGCCGAGTGGTGCCGTGAGTAGCAGTCGGGAGGTGCGATGACAGCTAGGCAAGTGCTGACGGCGTGATTCTGAATCGGGGAGCAGCGGCCAGTGCAGAGGCCAGCCTGACAGCAGGTCTGAGAGTGAGCGGGCTGGGCTGGGTTCAACCGGACTGGGCAGCCAGATTCTGCGATTCTGTGCCTTGAATGTGGGAGCTGAGGGTCAGGAGGGCATTGATGTAATTGGGGGCGGGGCTTGACATAGCCATTGGCGTCAGGTGGCCATGTCATCAGGGGGCGGAGTGTATCAGCAAATGTGTAGAAGACTGTGGCAAAGAAAGTAGTACGAAGTTCCCCAACTGGAAACCATGGCTTAATCGGGAGATTGACTCCCTACTGAAGGACAGGTCTGAGGTGTTCAAGTCAGGCGATGCTGACCTATACAAGAAATCCAGGCACGACCTCCGCAAAGTCATCAGGGATGCTGAGAGACAATATCAGACCAAGTTGGAGTCACAGACTGGCGTTACAGACTCTCGTCGGTTGTGGCAAGGCTTAAACATAACGCGCTACAAAGCGAAGCCGAACAGAATCTCTGGCATCAACGCACCCCTCCCCGATGAACTCAATGCATTCCATGCTCGGGGTTCGAGCAGGAGACAATCAAACCGCTGTTGACTGCCCCAGTAGCCCCGGACACACCCATACCCACAGTCACAGTTTCCGAAGTCAGATTGGCCTTCTTGAAAGTGAACCCTCGGAAGGCAACGGGTCTGGTGGGGTCCCTGGCCATGCACTCAGAACCTGCACGGACCAGCTGGCAGATGTGTTCGCGGACATCCTCAACCTGTCACTACTCCACGCAGAGGTCCCCACCTGCTTCAAGAAGATCACCATCATACACCGGTGCCAAAGAAGAACAGGCAACGTGCCGAGTTGAACCCAAATCCCCAGAGCATTCGTCTGGGCCCCTGGATTACTAGTCCAGTGATATTACCACATAACCATTACACCTCTGCGTATCCAGAGTGTTTGGTGGTTTATCATACGTCAAACATGTGCATAGTGAGCATCACAATTCACTGAAATTCGAGCAACAACACTGCATAGCAGTTTCTACAATTCAGAATTGAAGGTACCCTTGACTGTCCTCTTTTTATTTATCCCGCGCTAATATATGTTCCGTTTGACTGCACCAAGAGGCATGGGAAGTTCGGAACAAAGGATTATTGACTTTTAAAATACCTGTCTTTGTAGACGTTGCTGGTACATTTTCCTTTTACATGTGGAATCTGACTGCTCTCATCTCTGGGGAGTACAAATCTACTCCTGTCAAGGTTAGCAAATGTTGGAATTCGGAAAATCTTTCAGTGTATACATTATTGGACTTCATGCAATCGACAATACGTCTTGGTTCAGCTTCACACAGCAGAGAAATGTTAAATAATTTAAGTAGATTCAGTTTCTTCCTTTTTAATACCGCAATGAAATTCTCATTATCAAAGTTCACTAGCTATCCTAGTCAATGGGTAACCATGACAATCAACTGTTCCTTCTTGATGCATCTAGATATTTAAACTACAAGCATTTAATTTGCTACTTTCAGCTGGCAATGAGCATTTTAAATTGGACCAATATAACTCATCGTTTAATGAGATTTGTCTGTCCCAGATAATCACAGATCAATATGTGTTCCTATTGACTAAAACCCTGAAGCTTGGACAATGGGACCGAAAGCAATATCGATTTCCCATACAGTGTAGGGATGACTGAGAGTACGGAGGTAGATTTAGGTGTGAAGCAATAAACCGTGTCTTAGTTTGTAGCTCATTCTCTTGGGTGTTTCGTTACAGGTGAGTGGCAGCTTTTTTTCTCTATCGTGCAGTTGACATTGCAGCAATAAACTGTCAGTTGTCTCTCCCTCTCCCCCTGGAGTGCCGGTGTGAATGCTGTCCTATCCTCGCAAGGTGCAGACTAGAACATCGACATGGCAGATGGCTGCTTTCAGCTCTGTTCTCTCGCTGCCAGTGTCAAATCCGTTTCTGTCAGCTCTGTTGCTTGAAAAAAAACTAAGATAATGCTGTCTTTTTCAGTCTGTTGAGTTTGAGACTTACTCAATGCCTCCAAATGCTTGCGTATTCCACTGGGATTTTGGCATATGGTCAGTCCAAATTTAAACCGCTCTGTACAAGTTACTCATCCTGTTGCCTCTTCACTGGAGAGTGGCGGGATGTGGGGTTGTACGGGAGAGGGGCAAGAAACAAATCAAAACTTTTTGCCGTTTTATTCGACAATCACTGAGGTGGGTGGGGCACAGCTGAAACTGCAGTGAGTTTATTAACGAACAGGAGTCAGTTTATAAATAGGATCAAGAGGCCAAATAATTGTCCATAAACCAACTCTCCAGTTTCCTCCTGCAGATGTTTGTCCTTGCTAAAGAGAGAACTAAATCTGGCCAACGTCAGCCATGAACCTCTGTTCCTTGAAGGACAACCTCCCTCATCACCAAAGCGAGTCCTTTAAAATATATATTCTCAATCATAATTCTAGACAGGGCCGATAGAGACAAACATTTGCATTGGTGGAAGGATGAAGATGAGCGGACAAGGGGACACACATGTTAATTAGGAGCGAGAACAGGCCATCCGGCTCCTCAAGCCTGCTCCGCCATTTCATGCTTGATCTGATGGTGGCCTCAAGTCTCCCCCAACACCATTTGACTCTCTTGTTAATCACGAACCTATCTACTCAGCCTTGAAAATATTCAATGACCTGCCTCCACTGCTCTCTGGGAAGAGAATGCCACAGTCCGATGACCCTCGGAGAAAAGGTTTCTCCTCCTTTCAGCCTTTACCAAAATCCCGTTATTTTTAAACTGTGTCTGCTAGTTTTGGTTTCGCCAATAAGTGAACACATTCTATCATCATCCACCCTGTGCAGTCCCCTTAGGTCTCATGTTTCAGTAAGATCACCTCTCCTTCCTCTAAACTCCAGTAGATACAGGCCCAGCCTGTCCAAACGTTCCATAGGATAATCCCCTCATTGCACATTAGGGGCTGGTTTAGCACAGTGGGCTAAACAGCTGGCTTGTAATGCAGAACAATGCCAGCAGCGCTGGTTCAATTCCTGTACCCGCCTCCCCGAACAGACACCGGAATGTGGTGACTAGGGGCTTTTCACAGTAACTTCATTGAAGCCTACTTGTGACAATAAGCGATTATTATTATTATGAATTAGTTGTGTGAACCTTCTCTGAAATGCTTCTGATTGAATTATGTCCTTTCTTAAGTAAGGAGACCATGACCGCACACATTCCTCCAGATGTGGTCCAACCAACACCCTGAACAACTGGAGTAAAACTTCCCTACTTTTATATTTTCCATTACCTTGCAATAAATTACAACATTCCATTTGTCTTAATCACAAGCTGTACCTGCCAACTAAAGTTTTGTGATTCATGTAGCCGGACACCCAAATCTCTCTGTACAGCAGAGTTCTGCAATTCTATTTTTTTTAATGAATTTACGGGGTGTTCGGTTAGGCCAGCATTTATTGCCCATCCCTAGTTGCCCATCAGAAGATGGTGATGAGCTGCCTTCTTGAACTGATAGTTTTAAAGTGATTGGTCGAAGGATGAGCGGGAAGATGAGGAAATTCTATTTCATCAGAGGGTTGTGGGCATCCGCAAACATCCACACTTATGAGCCTTATGATGGAAGGGAGGTCATTGATGGAGCAGCAGAAGATAGTTGGGGCCCAGGACACTACCCTGAGGAACTCCGGCAATGAAATGAAAATGAAATGAAAGAAATGAAAATCGCTTATTGTCACAAGTAGGCTTCAATGAAGTTACTGTGAAAAGCCCCTAGTCGCCACATTCCAGCCCCTGTTTGGGGAGGCTGGTATGGGAATTGAACCGTGCTGCTGGCTTGCCTTGGTCTGCTTTCAAAGCCAGCGATTTAGCCCTGTGCTAAACCAGCCCCAATGATTTCCTGGAGCTGAGATGACTGATCTCGAACCACCACAACCATCTTCCTTTGTGCCAGGTATGACTCCAACCAGCGGAGAGTTTTCCCCCCGATTCCCATTAACTCCAGCCTAGCTCGGGCTCCTTGATGCCATACTCGGTCAAATGCAACCTTGATGTCAAGGGCAATCACTCTCACTTCACCTCTGGCGGTCAGCTCTTTTGTCCATGTTTGAACCGAGGCTGTAATGAGGTCAGGAGCTGAGTGACCCTGGCGGAACCCAAACTGAGTGTCCGTGAGCAGGTTATTGCTGAGTAAGTGCCGCTTGATATCACTGTTGATGACTTCATACATCGCCTTGCTAATGATGGAGAGTAGACTGATAGGACGGTAATTGGCTGGGTTGGATTTGTCCTGTTTCTTGTGTACAGGACACACCAGGACAATTTTCCACTTATCCTTTCATAAGTAAGGAGACTATGACTGCACAAATTCCTCCAGATGTGGTCTAAACAACACCCGGAACAACACAGTGTTGGCGCTGCACTGGAACAGCTTGGCTCGGGGTGCGGCAAGTTCTGGAGCACAAGTCTTCAGTACTATTGCCAGGATATTGTCAGGGCCCATCGCCTTTGCAGTATCCAGTCCTTCAGCCGTTTCTTGATATCACCTGGAGTGAATCGTATTGGCTGAAGACTGACACCTGTGATGTTGGGGACCTCCGGAGGAGACCGAGATGGATCATCCACTCGGCACTTCTGGCTGAAGATTGTTGTGAATGCACAGATGTGCTGGGCTCCTCCATCATTGAGGATGGGGATATTTGTGGAGCCTCCTCCTCCAGTGAGTTGTTTAATTGTCCACCACCATTCACAGCTGGATGTGGCAGGACTGCAGAGTTTAGATCTGATGCATTGGTTGTGGACTTGCTTAGCTCTGCCTATTACTTGCTGCTTATGCTGTTTGGCACAAGTAGTCCTTTGTTGTAGCCTCACCAGGTTGACACCTCATTTTTCGGTCTGCCTGATGTTGCTCCTGGCACGCTCTCCTGCACTCTTCATTGAACCAGGGTTGATCCCCTGGCTGGGTGGTAATGGTCGAGTGGGGGGATATGCCGGGCCCTGAGGTTGCAGATTGTGGTTGAGTATAATTCTGCTGCTGCTGCTGGCCCACAGAGCCGCGTGGATGCCCAGCCTTGGGCTGCTCGGTCAAACACAACAGTAACTGCAAACTGATAAAAACATTGAGTATGAGACGCTCAGGCACCAATATACATTAAAGAACAAACATCAACATGTATTAAACAGAGTTCAAGTTAAGATTCTGAACAAAGGAGTTTGCTTCTTTCGGCGAATCAAAGTTGCAATTCTTCTCCCCAACAGTCACTCTGAGGTGAGCCGGGTAGATCATGCCAAGTCTTAATTCCTTTTTGGTATAGGATGGATTTCACCCGTTGGAAACAGCTGTTCTCTTTGCCAGGTTCGGCTCAAATCCTGGCCAAGTTGGATGGTGTGGCCCTCCCACCTTGCATCCCGATGCTCCCTCGCCCAGCGAAGGACCTCTCCTTTCTTTTTGAAGCTGTGAAACCAGATGATGTCCGCACGTTGTGGTTCTCCAGCCCGTGGCTCCGGCTGCAGGGAGTGATCAGCATGGTCTAACCCTTGCGACACACACGAACACACCCAACTTCCTTACCCACCATCTTGTGCAACATGTCTGCAAAGTAATCAGTCGGGTCGAGACCCTCTATCCCCTCCAGCAATCTCACTATGTGGAGGTTTTGTCGTCTTGCACGGTTTTCAAGATCACTTATCTTGGCCTTGAGAATTTTACTGCACTCCACCGCTGAGGTTAGGCCCGTTTCCAAAGGTGTGATCTGGTCGCTGTGACCAGTTTCAGTACCTTTCAGCGCGGCACCGCATGCCTCGATGGGTTTATTAATTTCTTCCAGCTTCGAATTGGTGTAGGCCAACGCCTCATCAACTGACCTTTGTAGATCTAATGCCAGACACTGGCGATGTTTTTCTAGCTCTCCCGCCATAATGCAGCCGAGATGGTCGGCCAACAGAGGTGTGGGTAGTATGGGAGAAGAAGAGCCTGCCCCCGCCCCAACTATCTTACCAATCATGGACTCCTGCGAAGTTTCAGAGCTTGAAGAGCATCCTGAATCCTTTTTTCCTTTCTGTATCCGGGGTATCTTTTGAGGTATGTACCCTCACATACAAAATAGTTTTTTCTTACCGCATTTAAACTGGCATTTGTGCTTAAAATAAGCGTTTTTCTTCTGGGGTGGGGGGAGCCTCCATGTGCGTGCCACCCCTCTACATGTGTCACCGGAGGTCCGGATAATTATCTTTAAAAATTGAGGGGACATAGGGGAAGGGGTTAGTGGGGTGGTGGTGACTGAGACTATCTAAACCACTCTTGTAGAAAGGCGTGTTGATTTAATGGGCAGACTGGCCTCATTCTGTGGTTCAAATCTATTAAGAATCTGGAGCCTCACTGTTTAGGCCTTAACCGGAGTATTGTTTCCATTTCTAAGTGCCACCTTCAGAGGTTGCCCATGAACTTGATCAGAATCACACCAGTTATGTGAAGAGAGTGGAGAAGCTATGGTTGTTCTTGGAGCAGGGAAGATTAAAAGAATAGATGATAGAGGTGCTCAAAATCATGGCCATTGTTGGTGGAAGAAATAAAGATAAATTGTTTGGAATGGTGGGAGAGTCTGTAAAACACATATTGCGGCACTTGGCAAAACTGCCAGACAATATAGTAAAATAATGTTTTGATGCTGCAAGTTGCATAAAATACATGTAGCATTGAAATAGAAAAAGTCTCTGCCAGCATTTATGCTTCACCCATCCTTCCTCATCTAAGACTAGTAGCATAATCCTCTTGTTCCTTTGTTAGTATCTGTTGCTCTGGCTTCCTTCGTAAATATATCTGTGCCTGCTACAGCCTGCCAGTTCCTCATTTTCACCATACTCTGGGTTCAGAATCCCCCCCCCCCCCCCCCCCCCCGAGCTTGCTCCGCCATTTGATGAAGTTGTGGCTGAACTGATGTGACCTCCACTTTCCTGTTTATCATCGAGTTTACAGTGCAGAAGGAGGCCATTCGGCCCATCGAGTCTGCACCAGCTCTTGGAAAGAGCACTCCACCTTAAGCCCACGCCTCCACCCTATCCCCGTACCCCGAAAACCCCACCTCCCCTTTTTGGACACTAAGGGCAATTTAGCGTGGCCAACCCACCTAACCCGCACATCTTTGGACCGTGGGAGGAAACCGGAGCACCCGGAGGAAACCCACGCAGACACGGGGAGAATGTGCAGACTCAGCACAGACAGTGACCCAAGCCGGGAATCGAACCCGGGATCCTGGAGCTGTGAAGCAACTGTGCTTATCCCCGATAACCTTTGACATCTTTGTCAGCCAAGAATCTATCCAACTCAGCCGAACAAATATTCGATGACCCAGTCGGCACTGCTCTTTGGGAGCTTCCCTCGTCATCTCTTTGTATCCGCTCCTCTGCTCTCCACGTACTGCCTCTTCCTTTATTCTCAATTGTTTCCTGTGCCTTTATTCATCGAATGGAGTCTCATTAATGTTTAATTGTGTCTGAATTTTAATGGGATGAATATTTCCTGGTCGCCGTGGATCGCTTTTAAATGCTTCCTATTGCAGTTCTACATCACTCTTTGCCAATTGTGCTGATAGTTTTATTTTCTATTCTCATCCCTCTAAACCAGCTTTCCTCCAGTCAATTACCCATGTCTTTGTCATGCTGATCTCTTCAATCATATCACTTTGTGTTTGGTATAATCTGGAATGCACTGTTTAAAAGGGCGGTCGAAACACACTCAGTAGTAACTTTCAAAAGGGGGTTGGATAAATACTTAAAGGCCGAAGGAATCTCCCAACTCTCTGGAAAGAATAGGGTAATAATTGGATAACCAAAGTGCCAACACAGGCATGAGGAGTCAGATGCATTTGTGAAAAAAGAGTTTGTGGCATGAATGTCTTGAGGGTGGAGGTTGGGGCTGAGGGAGGGGGAGAGTCTTTGCAGTGCACAAGTCATCAAGCACGTGGTTACTTGAGTGGAATTTTAATGAGACACAGCAAGCACCTTTTGTATGTGAATTACAAAAGAGACTTTCACTCGCACAGCTCCTCACACAACCTCAGGATGTCACAGAGTGCCTGGCAACTAATGAGTTGCTTTTTGAGATGTAGCACGGTAGCGCAGTGGTTGGCACTGTTGCTTCATAGCGCCAGGGTCCCAGGTTCGATTCCAGGCGTGGTTTTGTAGCCACCTAAAATGGCTGACTCCCGATTAATTTGGCCAAAACCCGATGTAAAATAGCTAACCGCAAAGGCTGATGGGAATAGCAGCCAATAGGGCACAAACGGACAGCTGCAGACAGAACAGCGTATTTGGCTCTGGGGAAGTCGGCCCAGATCGATACCTGCGACCATTAGCAGCACATCAACACAGACATCTGCAGTTTAATCGGCTATCCCCGGGAACAATTGCAACATATTAGCAATTGAATGCCGGGCCAGACCTCTCGGCGCCTGCAGTGGCCGAAACAAAGAAAGGTGAACGACCAGCCCCCGATCAAGGAATCGCCCCATTATTGGAGCATATCGAACCCAGTGATTGGAACAAGTCCAATCACTTGGGACCAGGGTCAAGGTCCGCCCCGAGAGGCGGGAAGCTCCTGGGACCTATGAAAGATAGGGGCAAAGTTCAGATCGACCCTTCTCTCCCTTCTTCTCCTGCTCGCAACCTTCGCAAGAACCATCGACCAGCAACCGTAAGTTTGACTCCAGCGATCGCTACCCGATAGAGACTCCTAGCCATCAACCTGTATCAGCCTTTGAATCCCGCAGGCCAGACCCAATTCGATAAGCCATTCGTTTCCCTGACCTGGTGGGCTATTCCCAAAAGTTAAGTATTGGCCAGTAGTGGTAGGTAGTGGTCTAGAAAGTAGGATTATTGTATAAGTATTTATTGCTGTACATAATAAATGACCGTTGATTTTAATCTTACTAAGCGGTGTGCTGTGTTATTAATCATAACTACAGCTTGAACCACGTGGCGGTATCAGAAAGATACCTGGCGACTCGTGAGCAAAGGTGACAGAAATTGAGCGAATAAAACTAAGGCTAATAAGAGCAAAAAATTGGCGACTCCACTGGGACCCGATATAGAAGAGGAAAACCACTCCGGGAGAACCCAAGAAATTTGAATTCGAATCCAATTGGAAACAAAAACCACAAGTGTTCAAGCGGTTCTGGTTAATAATTCACAATTCGGAAGTGTGTGTATGCATGCGTAACTAACAGGGCTATAAGGTAAAACTGATAAATTTAGTTGCGTCAAAACTGTCGGAAGTCGGTATTTTCGGAAATTAGCGCAAGCCGTACCCACATCTACGACACCACCTTAGCCCCCTGTTCCAAATTCGACCGAAGCAAGCAGATAAGAGATAAGAGAGATGGCCATGCAGGCAATGCAAAGCCTCATGAGTCCCGAAGAATTTGCGGTCGCAGCGATCAGCAGCATTAAAGTGGGACAGTGTCCCATTTGGGAGGTGGAAATTCGGAAATTTCTCCAGGGCAAAGGATGGCCCATGTGGAATGATTTCTGCAATAATGACGATTCAGGTCCCGGATGTAGAGGGCATACTTGGTGGGAGAACCTGAGTGAGATCCATAAAAAGAGCTTAGCAAAAGCGCGCAAGCCGATGGCAATTGTGTCCTGTCTGGCACAATTGCGAGGCACAGAGGAGGTCATCAGGACACGCCACAAAGAGGTAGAGGGCATACATCGGATGAGTAAAGTCGATGTATGCGAGGTGGAGAAAGAGAATCTGGAGTTAAGGCGGAAATTAGCGGCAAAGGACGAAGAGGTGGCTGACGCCAAACGGGGTCACCAGTCTTGTCTGGCGCATTTGAGTAGTTTCCAGTCGCAGTATGAGAAGGCTTATCAGGACACGCAGCGTGCAGTCCTGGTAAAGAAAGAGACAGAGAAGCAGGTGGAGACGCTACAGAAGCAATGTAGTGATCTCAAGGCAGCCTTGAGAGCGCTCCACGCTGCAACCATGGAACAAAGGCAGAGTACCATAGACCATGCAAAGTGCCGGAAGCAAATTGCAGACCTGCAATCACTGCTTTCTGTCCAAAAAGGATTCCAAGAAACCTTTGGGGAAAGTCTAGAACAGGAAGACAGCCCTGATTGGGAAGAATTGCAGGAGACAGCGCAGAGATATGTTCAGGGAACATGTGCGCAGGGAAAGCCCCAAAGGAGGAAAGCACCCCCACCCCCCACACAGCAGGTAGTTCAGGCTCCCATGAACCCTGTAACAACCCACCGCACCGCCACAGCAGACGAGGCGGAATTCCTATATTCCACCCCCCTCACAGTGACCCAAATATGGGACGCGTGTGCGAAAATCACACCGTTCCTCCCCGCTTCAGACCCACACCATTTCTTTGCCACCGTCAAACACCAGGCAACCTTGTACGGCCTGGGTGAGAAAGAACAGGTAAAGCTCACGGTCCTCAGCTTAGACCCATCGGTAGCAGCAGCCCTTCCCGACCCACAGAACGTAAGAGGAGGCACCCTTGCAGAAATGCATACCGCGATCCTGGATGCGATCGGGTACAACCGGGGTGACCCCGTGGATGGCCTAAATAAATGCAGACAGAAGAAGTCTGAACACCCCACAGCGTTCGCAGGACGCTTGTGGATTCACTTTGAAATCGTTTTCGGAAACGTAGACCGTGCCCATTTGTCCCCAGATAATATGGCCAAATGGACCCGCACCCTTATCTCCCATGCCACAGAAGCAGGACAAATTGCCTGTAGTAATTATGACCCCTCGGAGGAGGCTCATAATGAGAAGTAGGTGGTCAAAAGATTGTCCCGCGTTTGGGAACAGTCTGCTCACAGTAAACCTGCCGCTAAAACCTCCGAGGAAAAGCAAGCCGCCGCAGACGTGCAGGCAGTAAGAACCACTCTTCACAACCCCGCCTGGGTAAACGAGGGAAAGAGCAGCCCCCCAGCAAAACCGCAAGAATGTTACAACTGCGGACAGTTGGGACATTTTGCCAAAGAATGCAATGCCCCTAAAAAGCCACAGAGAGCCCAACAGACAGGCACTCTCAGTAAGAAAAAGGCAGAGCCCATACATAGCTTTAGCGCCCGGTCGGATCAGACAGACCTGACCGGAATGGACTGACGGTGTACAGGCTCCCCCAGTTGGGTCTGCGATACCCTTTGGGATAGGTCAGGACGACCCGTAGTCGCAGCGAAAATTCGGGGACAGCCGATCGAGCTTCTCTGGGACACAGGAGGGTCCCGCATCACCTTAAATTCCTCCACCCTTGGTCAGGACACGTGGCCCACTACAGCCACTATCACCCTCAGCGGCTTCACAGGCCACTCACAGCAGGGACACATCACAGCCCCTGTACCCATCCAAATCGGAACCATTAACACAAAACACGCCGTAGTCTTAGTCGACCTGCCCCAAACAGCAGAACACATTTTGGGAATCGACTTTATGAATTCCCACCACATATCTTTCGATCCAGTCAACCAGTGTGTCTGGAAGATGGCGAAATCCGCTAGATCTCCCGCAACGCTCAACATAGGGGACTATATGAAAATTAGCGCAGTCGGCGAGTTTTGGTTCAACCCCACCACACTCAGCACGGACCGACAGGTTAGGGCAGTCCTGCAAAAGAACAGGGCAGCATTCGCGACCCACAAGCACGACTGTGGACGGATGACTGGCTCCGTACAAGTAACAGGACCGGACCCTAGACCCCAAAAGCAGTACGGATTCCCCCTAGAAGCAGAGGGAGAAATCCTAAAGGTCATAGAAAGCTTATTAGAGCAGGGCGTCCTAAGATCGGTAGCCTCAACTAATAATGCCCCGATTTGGCCAGTAAGAAAGCCCGACGGATCATGGCGCTTGACCATTGATTATTGGGAACTCAATAAAGTCACCCCCGCAGCAGCCCCCACCGTAGCAACAAGTCCCGAGACCATGCTCAAACAGGGACTCCATGCCCGATATTTCACGGTTTTGGACGTCAGTAATGGATTCTGGTCCATTCCATTGGCAAAGGCGTGCCAGTATAAATTTGCCTTCACTTTCCGAGCTCAGCAGTACACGTGGACATGCCTGCCACAAGGCTTCCACAACTCCCCCTCCATTTTCCACCGACAGCTGGCAAATGGACTAGCGAAATGTTCTCGCCCCAAATGTCTGGTACAGTATGTAGATGATCATCTACTGCAGACAGACACAAAGGAAGAGCACATTGAGCTTCTGTCCGAACTCCTGGAATTACTACATTCCATTGGATGTCAAGTCAACCCCAAAAAGGCCCAGATATTGGAAGAAAAAGTGGTATATTTGGGTACAATTATCGCACACGGCAAACGCGAGATCGAGCACAAAAGAATTGACTCGATCACTAAATTGCCCCTCCCCCAAAACGTTTCAGCCCTCCGGTCGTTTTTAGGACTGGTTGGCTACTGCCGAAACCACATCGACGGTTTCGCCAGCAAGGCAGCACCCCTCTCAGACCTCCTAAAGAAAGGAAGCCCCTGGGAATGGCTTCCGTAGCATACGGATGCTGTGGAATCATTAAAACAGGCGCTCACAGCCGCCCCCGCACTACAAGTTCCAGACCCGCTTTCCCCTTACGCAATAGAGGTAGCGACCACAGACCGCACCCTTTCAGCCGTGCTCCTACAGGAATGGCACGACCAGCTAAGACCCGTGGCTTATGCCTCCCGAATTTTAGATGCTGTGGAGCAGGGATTCTCAGCCTGTGAGAGGCACCTGCTCGCAGTTTTCTGGGCAGTCCAGTACTTTTCCTACATTACCGGACTGAACCCCATCACCATTTTGACCGTGCACACCCCCACCCAACTTTTACTAGACGGACGACTTAAAGACGGTACCGTCAGCCAAATCCGCGCTGCTCGGTGGACCCTTCTCTTACAAGGACGGGACATCACAGTCAAACAGACCAAGATTCACACATACTTAGCGGACAATTTACAGTACCCCGGAACCCCCCATGAGTGTGAGATCATCTCGCCCCACCATAATACAGGCCCCTTTATAGCTAAAACACCCCCAAGAAAACTAGCCACTCCATCTCAGAGCCTCCCTCACCCGGACACGTGTGACCCCATTAGGATCCATGTGGATGGATCTTCCACAGTCCTGGATGGGCAACGCATAACAGGTTGTGGGATTTATGTGGAGGACGCGCAGGGACGCGCCCTCGAGGAAATCGCATTAAAATTACCCGGACACTTAGGCGCGCAGGCAACAGAGCTTGTGGCCATCGCCTACATTATAGAGCACCCAGATTCCTTCCCCAGCCCAGCAGACATATATTCAGACAGCCTATACGTCTGCAATAGCCTCACCGAATTTCTGCCCCTCTGGGAAACAAGAGGATTTGTTTCCGCGGATGGGAAACCCCTCCCCTCAGCCCCATTACTCCGCCATATTTTGCAAAAAGCCAAGGACAGGACTTTTGGCATTATAAAAGTCCGCAGCCACCATCGTTCCCCCCCCCCCCCATGAAATGTAAAAGCCAACGCACTGGCTAAGGCAGGATTCAGACATGGGTACTTTTGGAAACCCCCCGAAAGTGCGCCAGTGAGTACAGTTCAGGTCACGCAGACTAGGATCAAAGATCTAGTAGAGGCCCAGAAGCAGGATAGCGCTCTCACTGAAATCGTGAAAGGGAGGTTTCCAGCCTCATACGAGAGGTACAGAAATACGATAACCACACATGACGGTGTGGTGTTAAAGGACACCCTTTATGTAGTTCCTGAGCAGGATAGGAACCAATTAATCTATTTATTCCATGATGGTCATGGACACCAGGGAATTGATCCCACCACAACCCACCTCAAACAGCTTTGTTGGTGGCCAAGTCTCAAGGAAGATGTATCCCATTACATTGAGAATTGCCTCATCTGCGCTCAGAACAACCCAGATAGATATGCCAAAAAGGCACAACTCAGCCACACACCCGACCCGTTAACGCCCCCTTGTAGGAATGGCTATAAATATGTTCTGGTGGTCATAGACACTTTTACAAAGTGGGTGGAAGCATTTCCAGCCCACACCAACACCGCGAAAACCACCGCCAAAATCCTAACCCACCACATCTTTACAAGATGGGGACTCACCCGCAGTATTGAATCGGACCAAGGTTCTCACTTTACGGGACGGGTCATGCAGAACGTCCTCACGATATTTGGCATAACCCAAAAATTTCACATTGCGTACCACCCACAGTCGAGTGGTACAGTGGAGCGCATGAATCGGACCCTAAAAACTACCCTCAGAAAAATGGTCCAGCAGAACAACACCACTTGAGATTCTGTCCTCCCCTTTGCGCTGATGTTTTTGTGTAACACTGTTTCCACCTCCACAGGTTACACCCCACACACCCTTATGACCGGACGCCCCATGAAAGGGACAGAATACGTGTTAGGTCTAGACCTGACCAGCCCTGGAGTAACAGCACTCACCCACGAGAAAGCCGTGGAGCAATTAGTTGCTCATGTAAAAACGGCTCAGTTAGCAGCCGCTGTAAAACTGGGCACCAAAAAGAAACAGAGCAAGGCCTGTTTTGATAAGGCAGTGCATGCAACGGAGTATGATATAGGACAGCAAGTGATGTTGTCTGTATATAACCCCAGCACATTCCTGTCTCCAAAATACTCAGGTCCGTACTCCATTACGGATAAAGTAAGCCCATCAGTCTACAAAATGAAATACTCAAATGGTAAGACTGCCTGGTTTCATATTAACCAGTTAAAGGTTTATGGAGCACAGTCAAACCACGCCCACCACGTCATGCTTGACGCAGCAGACCACACCCCACCCACAGCCAACGTCACCAGACCAACCCCCATCATGTCCAGCCCAGACACGGACTCGCCCCCGACTCCACCCCCAAAATCAACACTCCGCCCCGGAACGCCCACAGACTGCAGCAGCAGAGACAGCGACTGTGACTCTGACGATAGCCACAGCACGCCTCCCTACTATCCCCATACAACCGGACCCACACCCAGCGACTCCGATTTCAACTCCAGTGATCCCTTCATTATCACTTTTCTAAACAAACCACACCACCGACCACCGAACCACACGGGCGACCCCGACTTTGTCCCCACACAACTCGACGAAACTCATTGGCACCGCGACAACTCCTGCAGACTCGTCCGAAACGACGAAAGCAACCCCAACTCACACCGTGCAGCCCTCTCAACATTAATTCACTCCAGAGTTTGACACCCGGGAGAAGGGGACGACCTCGAGTCGGACCCCCAATATGCCAACCCCTTTGCGACCCTGTTCGCAACAGAGAACTGAGGTGTCCACATGATGATTTAAAGGAGACACTTGGGAGAAGTGTTGTCCTTCCTGATGGAACCTGCGGGATGTTTTACGTTGTTCGTACGTTTGTTTTAGTGTTGTTCGTCCGACAGGAGAATTTTTTCCACCCGCTTGTTCAGCGGTACCAACTTGTCCACAGATACCTGGTCAACAGACCAGACGCTTGTTCAGCGGAACTAGCTTATCTGCAGATACCTGGTCAGCAGACCACACGCTCGTTCAGAGGAACTAGCTTTTCGTCAGACGCCCGTTCTGATTTGAGGGTAGAATCACAGCAGCAACCTCACCATGATGACTACATTTTTGCCCGTTCCTGTTGGTTGCTCAGGCAGTGGAGAAACGGCGTGAGACCCGCCCTGCCTGGGACCCCCCCCCCCCCCCCCCGTTGGAAAACACGCTCGGGTAGGGGGGATACGGCATTGGTAGCCGTCCTACCCGGGGACTCCATCCAAATCTTACCCGTCGCGGCCCATACGCACCTCATTTGACATTTTCACTTCAGAAGTTTAATTTTTTTTGGCGATCTTTAGGTTGCTGCCATATGCTATTTACATCCTAGAACATTGGGATGGTGAATCAGCACTGGTCCCTCACTGGGAAGTGTGCCGTGTCCGAAAATTTGTTTTGAAAAAAAAAAATGAGGGAGTCACACAGAGTGACCAATTATAAGGGTATAATTGGCCCCCAAAAACACACAGACAGACTAACATACCGGATATTATACGAAGGTAGTTACAGATACTATGCTTGTTTTACAGAACTCCAGAAGCTCCAGGACCGGAGAAAACAGAGAACACAAAGAAAGAAAAAGAAAGAGGACAGCCATGAGGACTTCTTTCATCGTGCTTAACATCTTTTTTACGAACATTTGGTTGCGCGGGAACGCGGACCCCATTACTCCAAACCTCCCTGCCGTTAATGTTTCACTGCCCCGCAGTACCGAGGGCCCAGTCACCAGCCACGCTGCATCTTCCTGGTGTGCCAGGTTCATAACCTGGTACTCCATGTCCTACGTAATTGAAGCACTGTTAGCATTGGCGATACTCTGCTGTGTAGTGCAGACTATGCGCCTCCGCAAATGGAGAAGGAGAGCGTACCGCGCTCGAACCCCGGTATATCGGATCCGATCCCCTATATTCGGGTATGACCAGACCCCCGACCCCCGCGACCTATAATACAATAATAAAGAACATGCACTTGCGTTTTTCTGTAAATAAAAAAATGTACAAAACCTCCATATACAAAAAAATGTATGATCCTGAGCTTGACTGCCAAGCCAGGAAAGAGTATATTGAATGTTATGATTGTTGTTGTATGTTTTAGGAAGATAGGATAATGCAATGTTTGATGAGTATAGTGTATTTAGGTAAAATTAGAGGTTCCAAGTTTTTATTTTGTAGATGCATGCCCCTGCCTGACATAGCGCCCTTAGAATTTTTTAGGTAAAAAATGTTTGTGCATAGCTAGGGTCAGAGTAGTGGCCATGTCCCACCTAAAATGGCTGATTCCCGATTAATATCGCCAAAACCCGATGTAAAATGGCTAACCTAAAAGGCTGATGGGAAAAGCAGCCAACAGGGCACAAACGGACAGCTGCAGACAGAATAGCGTATTCGGCTCTGGGGAAGTCGGCCCAGATCGATACCTGCGACCATTAGCAGCACATCAACCCAGACATCTGCAGTTTAATCGGCTATCCCCGGGAACAATTGCAACATAATAGCAATTGAATGCCGATCCAGATCTCTCGGCGCCAGCAGTGGCCGAGACAAAGAAAGGTGGACGACGGCTCCCCGATCAAGGAATCGCCCCATTATTGGAGCATATCGAACCCAGTGATTGGGAACAAGTCCAATCACTTGGGACCAGGGTCAAGGTCCGCCCCGAGAGGCGGGAAGCCCCTGGGACCTATAAAAGATAGGGGCCAAGTTCAGATCGACCCTTCTCTCCCTTCTTCTCCTGCTCGCAACCTTCGCAAGAACCATCGACCAGCAACTGTAAGTTTGACTCCAGCGATCGCTACCCGATAGAGACTCCTAGCCATCGACCTGTATCAGCCTTTGAATCCCGCAGGCCAGCCCCAATTCGATAAGCCATTCGTTTCCCTGACCTGGTGGGCCATTCCCAAAAGTTAAGTATTGGCCAGTAGTGGTAGGTAGTGATATAGAAAGTAGGATTATTGTATAAGTATTTATTGCTGTACATAATAAATGACCGTTGATTTTAATCTTACTAAGCGGTGTGCTATCTTATTAATCATAACTCGAGCTTGAACCACGTGGCGGTATCAGAAAGATACCTGGCGACTCGTGAGCAAAGGTGACAGAATTAGAGCTAATAAAACTAAGGCTAATAAGAGCAACAGTTTCACTGTCTGTGCGGAGTCTGCATGTTCTCCCCATGTCTGCGTGGTTTTCCTCCGGGTGCTCCGGTTTCCACCCACAAGTCCCGAATGACATGCTGTTAGGTGAATTGGACATTCTGAATTCTCCCTCAGTGTACCCGAACAGGCGGCGGAATGTGGCGACTAGGGGCTTTTCACAGTAATTTCATTGCAGTGTTAATGTAAGCCTACTTGTGACAATAAAGATTGTAATTATTATTATTAGTCACTGTTGTAAATGGGAAAACCAGCATCAAAAAACAGCAATGAAATAATGATCTCACCATCTACTTTAGGTGTTGGTTAAAGGATAGATGGGTTCGGCCACAGGAGAGAACTTCCTTGCTCTTTTTGAATAATGCAATGGATCCACCTGAGAAGGCAAATGGAGCCTCAGTTAAATGTTTTGTTTGAATGATGGCACAATGGGCAGTGAAGCAGTCTCTCGGCACGTCACTGCAGTATCAACCGGGCTATGCCCAAAGATGTGCAGGTTAGGTGGATTGGCGATGACAAATTTGCCCCTCAGAGTGGAGTTGCAGGAAGAGGGTGGTCTATCCAAGGATCGGTGCAGACTCAATGGGCCGAATGGCCTCCTGTACTGTAGGAATTCTATGAAGGAGATGTTAGGTGAGGTGTCTAACAACTTGGTCAAACGTCTAGATTTGAAGCAGCAACATTAGAAAGGGGATGGTGGTGGAAAGGTCTAGGACAGTGTCGTGTTGGGTGCTCTGCTACATAGACGAACCAACACGGTTGCGGATGGTACAACTCAGTTTTATTACTAACAATAATAACATCTGTAAACTGGTTACTGTGGTTCGTTCATTACCCTCTAACCTGTGGACCTAGCCCTAACTCTAGCTTGGAGAAGCACTTAGCGCATGTTGAATACCTTGAGTCGCTTGCTGTGAGCTCTGTGCCCTGAGCTGTCTCCTGCTGGAATGAGCGGGAAGTGTCGTGTTCCCCGTTTTATAGTACGTATGCCCTTGATTGTGATTGGCTGTGATGTTGCGTGTGTGTTGATTGGTCCGTTGATCTGTCCATCAGTGTGTATGTATGTTTGCACCATGATGTTTATCTGAATATCATGACATCCCCCCCTTTTTTTTTTACAATAATATGTGCCTATGTGGTAATAAATATTGGTGTGTACTGTGTGCAGCTGAATGTGTGTGTGCAATATCTACAACATGTACATGAGGCTAAACTATATACATAGGAAGGTGTCAGGTGCAACATAGCAATGAGGTTGTACCATAAACAAAACACGTGTAAACATTAAGCATCAAAACAAACTCCTGTAAAGACAAAAAGAGAAACATATTAACATTGTGGCATAATACGTCAGTGAGTTCAATGTCTAAACAGGCTCATAAGTCCAGCCTAGTAGGTGGGCGATGAATTCGGGTTGACCGCCTCAAGGGTGGGTCAGGATCCACCGGCTGAGGAATGGGCCTGGCCACAGGTGACAGAGGAATGGGCATGGTGGCAGGAAGCTCCACGAAGTCGACATCAGGAACAACAGGAAGGCGTGGCACCGATGTATGATCACGTAGCGAGCGCAGAAGCGATTGCGCCTGCGAATGGAGCCATCAGGCATGCGAACCAGAAACGAGCGGGGGAGCCACGCGTCGGAGAACTTCGGCAGTTGCCGACCAGCCACCCTCTGGTAGGTAGATGCGGACGTTGTTTCCAGGCGCCAGGGCAGGAAGATCAGTTGCCCGAGTGTCATGTGCCACCTTCTGATGAGCACGCTGCTGTCGCATCCTTTGCAGTACTGGAGCATAGTTGGGTGTAGGGGCCACAATGGATGGCACAGTGGTCCTGAGGGTGCAACCCATCACCAGCTGGGCTGGTGAGAGGCCAGTGGCTAGTGGGGCCGAGCGATAGGCCAGCAGGGCTGAACAGATATCGGATCCGGCACCAGGAGCCTTGCAGAGGAGCCGCTTGGCAATGTGAACGCCCTTTTCCGCCTTGCCATTGGACTGGGGATGCAGAGGGCTGGACGTCACGTGTGTGAAGCCATACGAAGCAGCAAAAGAAGACCATTCTTGGCTTGTAAAACAGGGCCCATTGTCCGACATGACGGTAATCGGAATGCCATGTCGAGCGAAGGTGTCTTTGCAGGCCCTTTTGACAGCAGACGATGTCAAATCGTGCAGGCGTATGACCTTTGGATAATTCGAAAAGTAATCTATGATGATGACATGGTCCCTGCCGAGCGCATGAAAAAGGTCCACACCTACCTTCGCCCAGGGGGACGTCACCAACTCACGGGGCTGAAGCGTCTCAGGGGGTTGCGTCGGCTGAAACCTTTGTCAGGCGGGGCAGTTGATCATAGATCATAGAATTTACAGTGCAGAAGGAGGCCATTCGGCCTATCGAGTCTGCACCAGCTCTTGGAAAGAGCACCCTACCCAAGGTTAACACCTCCACTCTATCCCCATCACCCAGTAACCCCACCCAACACTAAGGGCAATTTATCATGGCCAATCCACCTAACCTGCACATCTTTGGACTGTGGGAGGAAACCGGAGCACCCGGAGGAAACCCACGCTGACACGGGGAGGATGTGCAGACGCCGCACAGACAGTGACCCAAGTGGGAATCGAACCTGGGACCCTGGAGCTGTGAAGCAATTGTGCTATTCACAATGCTACCATGCTGCCCCTAGCATGTTGGCAATGTCATAGCTGATGCCCGGCCAGTATACAGTTTCTCGGGCCCTCCGTCTGCACTTCTCAACCCCCAGATGGCCTTCGTGTAGTTGGTCGAGGACCAGCTTGTGCATGCTGTGTGGAATCACAATCCGGTCCAGCTTTAGGAGGACACCATCAATGACGGCCAAGTCGTCACGGACATTGTAGAATTGTGGGCACTGTCCTTTGAGCCACCCTTCCGTCATGTGGCGCATCACACGTTGTAGAAGGGGGTCAGCCGCAGTCTCCCGGCGAATATGGGCCAGACTTGCATCATTAGCCGGCAGATTTGCTGATGTGAAGGCCACCTGCGCGTCGACCTGACAGACGAACCCCTCCGAGTCGGGCGGTGTGCTCACTGCTCTGGATAGGGCATCCGCAATGATGAGGTCCTTTCCTGGGGTGTAGACCAGTTGGAAGTTGTACCTCCGGAGCTTGAGTAGGATGCGCTGGAGTCATCTCGTTCAGGTCCTTATGTATGATGCTGACCAGGGGGCGATGGTCGCTTTCCACAGTGAACTGGGGGAGACCATACACGTAGTCATGGAACTTGTCTATGCCGGTAAACAAACCCAGGTACTGCTTCTCGATCTGTGCATAGCGCTGTTCTGTGGGGGTCATGGCCCGCGAGGCATAGGCGACCGGGGTCCATGATGCAGTGTCATCCTGTTGCAGGAGTACCGCCCCAATGCCGGACTGGCTGGCATCCGTCGAGATCTTCGTATCATGAGAGGTGTCGAAGAACGCCAATACCGGGGCTGTGGTGAGCTTAATTTTGAGCTCCTCCCATTCCTTCTGGTGTGCGGGCAGCCACTGGAACTCCGTGGTCTTCTTCACGAGGTGGCGAAGAGCCGTTGTGTGGGAGGCAAGGTTGGGAATGAACTTCCCCAGGAAGTTGACCATGCCTAGAAAGCCTGGCACTGCTTTCTTGTCTGCCGGCTGCGGCATGGCTGTAATAGTGCTCACCTTGTCTTCATCCTGACGCACTCCTGACCGGGATATGGGTCCCCCAGAAACTTTAGCTCAGTTTGGCCGAAAGAACACTTGGCTCGGTTGAGGCGCAGGCCGTGTTCTCGTATCCGAGCAACGACGCGCTGGAGATGACTGATTTGCTCCTGTGGTGTGGTGGACCAGATGATGACGTCATCAACATAGACGCGCACCCCTTCGATGCCCTCCATCTGTTCCATGATTCTGTGAAATACCTCGGATGCCGAGATGATGCCAAATGGTATTCTGTTATAGCAGAACCTGCCGAAAGGAGTGTTGAAGGTACACAGCTTCCTGCTGGACTGATCCAGTTGGATCTGCCAAAAACCCTTCGAGGCATCAAGCTTTGTGAAGATTTTAGCCCGGGCCATTTCGCTCGTGATCTCTTCCCGTTTGGGTATGGGGTAGTGTTCCCTCATGATGTTGTTGTTCAGGTCTTTCGGGTCGATGCAGATCCGGAGGTCACCAGAGGGCTTTTTTACGCACACCATGGAGCTGACCCATGGCGTGGGCTCCGTGACCCGGGATAGCACCCCTTGGTCCTGGAGATCCTGCAGCTGCTGCTTGAGGCGGTCTTTGAGTGGTGCTGGGACCCTGCGAGGTGCGTGAATGACCGGGGTGGCATCCGATTTGAGCTGTATTCTGTAGGTATAGGGCAGTGAGCCCATGCCCTTGAATGCCTCCTAGTTGTGGGCGAGGAGCGAGTGGAGCTGTGCCCTAAATTCCGCACCCGGGAAGTCTGATGTGCCTTCTGGAGACAGAGCGTATACCCGCTGAACGAGGTGGAGAACCTTGCATGCCTGTGTGCCTAGCAGGGAGTCCTTCGATGATCCAACAATCTCGAAGGACAGTGTGGCCGTGTATGTATTGTGTGTCACCTGGAGCTGGCAGGATCCCATGGCTGGGATAACGTTTCCGTTGTAGTCGACCATCTTACAACGGGATGGCCGAATTGGTGGTCTGACCGTCAAGGCGTAGAAGGCTGGCCATGCTATTAGGTTGGCGGAGGCACCAGTGTCCAAACAGAATGTTATTGGTGATCGGTTGACCGTTAGGGTGGCACACCATTCATCACCCGGATTGACACTGTTCACTGGCATCGGCTGGTGGGTCCTGCTTGGAGACATCCGGTTCCTGTCAATGACCGCAACACTGAAGGCTTCCCGGTCGTCTGTATCACCGGTTTGTACATCGTCCAGGTATGACTCAGACTACAGAGGCTGAATGATCCGCACGTCCCTGCGAGGCTGTCGGAATTGGGGAGCGTTGGCAGGTTGAGCTGCTCGACAGCAGGCCGCGTAGTGGCCCATCTTGAAACAGCGGAGGCATTGTCGGTTCTTTGCTAGACATTGCCGTTTTAAATGTGCGGATCCACAGTTGCCGCACGTCGTGACGTCATGGCGTTCGTGCCTGCGCATCACGTCCCTCTGCGTCGATGTCTCTTTTGGCACGTACAAGCGCGGGAGGCTGCGGAAAGCGCGTGGAATGGCCGCCCTTGTCCGGGCCGCGGGCCGGGAGGAACTCGATCGCCTGGACCCGCTCGGCCTCGTATGACCCCTGCCGTGCCGATTCGGCCGCCTGGAATTGGGAATAGCGGCTGGTCGCGTTTTCATGGAGGACGCAGGCTTCGATGGCGGTGGCTAGGGTGAGGCTTTTAATTTTGAGGAGCTGCTGGCGTAAGGTGCCCGAGGTAACCCCAAAAACAAGCTGGTCCCGAATCCTGGAATCGGAGGTGGCCTCGTAACCGCAGGACTGCGCGAGGATACGGAGGTGTGTCAGGAAAGATTGAAAAGGCTCATCCTTACCCTGCAGGCGCTGCTGGAAGATGTACCGCTCAAAACTCTCATTTACCTCAACGCTGAAGTGTTGCTCGAGTTTGAGAAGGACCGTCTTGTATTTCGTCTTGTCCTCACCTTCCGCGAACACCAGGGAGTTGTAGATGTGGATGGCGTGTTGCCCTGCCGTGGAGAGGAGGAGGGCGATTTTCCTGGTGTCCGAAGCATTCTCCCGTTCTGTGGCTTCGAGGAAGAACTGGAAGCGCTGTTTAAACAGCTTCCAGTTGACGCCGAGGTTTCCAGAAATTTGGAGCGGCTGCGGCGGGCTGATGGTGTCCATGGCGCAGGATGGCGGATTCCTTAAGGTGCGTAGGTAGATCTCACAGTTACTGGGTTCCAATCCTGGTACTATGTCGTGTTGGGTGCTCTGCTACATAGACGAACCAACACGATTGCGGATGGTACAACTCAGTTTTATTACTAACAATAATAACATCTGTAAACTGGTTACTGTGGTTCATTCATTACCCTCTAACCTGTGGACCTAGCCCTAACACTATCTTGGAGAAGCACTCAGCACATGTTGAATCTCTGAGTGGCTTGCTGTGAGCTCTGTGCCCTGAGCTGTCTCCTGCTGGAATGAGCGGGAAGTTCCCCATTTTATAGTGTGTATGCTCTTGCCTGTGATTGGCTGTGATGTTGCGTGTGTGTTGATTGGTCCGTTGATCTGTCCATCAGTGTGTAGGTATGTTTGCACCATGATGTTTATCTGAATATCGTGACAGGCGGCATCGCAAAGCCTGTCAGACTAGATTTAGTACTTAAAGCTCTGCAGTGGGACTTGAACAGAAAGAAACACCAGGCACCTGACTCTGAGGCGGAAACCCAAACTATGACTGCCATCTCCCAGTTTCCATTGTCCATGTCATCTCCAAAGAAATAGTATTCTTTTCTTTACCAAATCTAGAGTGCCCAATTCATTTTTTTCAATTAAGGGGCAATTTAGTGTGGCCAATCCACCTAACCTGCACATCTTTGGGTTGTGGGGGCGAAACCCACTCAAATACGGGGCGAATGTGAAAACTCCAGATAGAGAGTGACCCAGAGCCAGGATCGAACCTGGGACCTCGGTGCCTTGAGGCAGCAGTGCTAACCACTGCGCCCCCGTGCTGCCCTAAGAAATAGTATTCTGACGATGATGCTGCCGAGTTGGATAATGTCTGTGACTGATCCCCTCTCCGCACTGCTCATACTATATTACAAAGATACCTTTTTTGAGAACTTTAAAGGATAAAGACTCTGCCTTGACATCTCCCTTTGTCAGAGCAGACCAAACTTGGTGAATTACTGATCCACAGTAATATTTTGTCTTGCAATTTGCTTTATTGATTGCTCATTTGTGTTACGCTCCCAGTTGATAGAACAGGACGAGAAGACCCCAGGATGGAACCCTAACTTTTTTCCGTAAAATGTGAAGGGACAGCTAATTAGTTTTAGCAAACAGGAAAGAAACATTTATTAAACATGAAAATATTGGATTATGATACAATACTGTTTTTCTCCCCCCCCCCCCCGAACTTAAGAAATGCACAGGGATTTTAAGGTTATAATGGATTACAAAAGTATACCTTAAGCTACGAAGATCTTAGTAACACAATGTTCCTTTAAATACACAAAGTGGCTGTGGTCAGTACATTATTCACTCTGAACGTCAAGTTAATGCCTGTGGATTTCTCCTCCCAATCCCCCCAGTTGATTGTCAGATGAGAGTTTCCAAATTCCACTCCAAAAAACACACTTCAAAATCTTCCTTCATATCAGGCTTTCCATTAGCGGTTTGCATTCTGAAATCCAATCCAGGTTTTCCAAGTGACTCTTTTAACCAAAGCGTTCACTCAACTTTTAACAACAAACCTAGTATTCGGGTTTTCCACTTGCCCTTTAGGGGTTCTTTGTCTAGAATGTTGTACAAATTATTCACAATTACTTTAATTGTTGCTTCCCAGACTCTATTAAATTGGTGTGAAGATGCCGGCATTGGACTAGGGTGAGCACAGTAAGAAGTCTGACAACATCAGGTTAAAGTCTAAACAAACCTGTTGGACTTTAACCCGATGTTGTAAGACTTCTTACTATTAAATTGGCATCAAGCTTTTGATTCACCCCTGAAGTCCACTTTAAATCTTGTTATTACAACTGTCTCTTTCACTTACAACACTTCCCCCTTTGAATTCTCCTCTGAAGAATCTAATCTCTTAACTTTGTCTCTCATCTCTTAACTTCAGTCTTAAGACATTGGGCTAATTTTAATGGAAGAATTTCTACGTTCATTTGTCACGGGCTTTGCAGGGAGTTTTCTGCCGGCGGGTTCCCCACTGTTATCAAACGATACTTGTCCTGGCCACCCAGAGGCCTCCAATGCACAGGACACCCTTCCCCTCCCCGGGTGCCGTTCTGCCTGGTCCACGTTTGTGCGGCCTCGCTGGGGAGGCTGGTAGATCCCGGGAGGCCATTAGATCTGGGGCAAGCTTGTCTAGATAGGTTTAAAACCTACTTGGGCACATATCGTCTCATCGCGCCTTCTTTGGGTGGGATTCTGATTTGACACCTCGCAGGACCTGGGTCTATCCTGCAAGGCGTAAAGGTTTCCGAGAAGCCCGCAGGAGGCCTCGCCCGGGATCTACCGGCTGCATTGCGCTCTCGTTAAAGCACAACACGGACGTTATTTCTGACTTAATTCCATAGTTATCTGGACTCTATCTGGTTCTTTGGGAAGTCTGCCTCTTTGCAGCTCCCTTGTTCTGTCCAGTCTTTCTTCTGGAAGAGTTCAGAGATTTTCAGTCCTCAGTGTCATGTCTCCAACTGCAAACAAATTCAGCGAAAAACGAAAACTTTAAAAAACCTCAAAAGTTCCCAGTTGCTAAGCTACATCTGCAAGCATATTCACTCGTCAGGCCATAACCCTCTCTAAGCACAATAGAAACACAATTGGAATTGAAACCAATCCCCACATATACAATATCCTTTGTCCAGCATGAATCTAACTATAGGTTTTACACTTCCAGGCATAGAAACATTAAATTAAACCCACATAAAATTATATCTTATTTCTAACGTTTACCATACAAATATAAATCCCTTAAAACTACCTTTGTTACTGAGTCCTAGCCAGGAGAAGGAGATGCAGTGCTGAACCTGTTGCCTACTTTGCCCTGGACTTTCCAAGTATTCCTTTTATATTGCCTGTTTTGGGATTAAATCTCCTGGCCATCTGATTGCCAGGAGCAATGCTTTTGAGGATGAATTAACTCCACAAGACTCGGGAAAATTGCCACGCTTAAATTATCTTGCAAATCAGAATTTAAAATGTCTTGCCAGTTTTATTTGAACTTCCATTGTCTTTCAGACTTTCTCCCACTGTTACTTTGTGCCCATCCAAAATAATGTTTGAATAAACAGGCTCAGTTTCATCATGAGGGAAACTGGTTTAGCACAGGACAAAATAGCTGGCTTTTAAAGCAGGCCAGCAGCGCGGATTCAATTCCCGCACCAGCCTCCCCGAACAGGAGCCGGAATGTGGCAACTAGGAGCTTTTCACAGCAACTTCATTGAAGCCTACTCGTGACAATAAGCGATTTTCATTTTCATTTCATTTCACCTGCCCCTGTATATCTGCTGTGAGTGGAATATATCTAGCTTTGTTACAGAGGGTGCAAAAATTAAAAAATGAAGGACTAGCATGTATATGGTGCCTTTCACAACCACGGGACAACCCAAAGTACTTCACAACAAATAAAGTGGAGTCACTGAAATAATGTAGGCAACATGGCAGCCACCCTGCGTACAGCAAGCTCCCACACACAGAACATGTGTTCATGACCAGATGGCCTATTTTAGTATTGTTGATAAGAGTAGATATTGGCCATGGCACCAGGGAGCGTTCCTCTGCTCTCCATCTGGATGGCACGATAGCACAGTGGTTAGCACTGTTGCTTCACAGTGACAGGGTCCCAGGTTCTTATTCCTGGCTTGGGTCACTGTCTGTGCGGAGTCTGCACGTTCTCCCCGTGTCTGCGTGGGTTTCCTCCGGGTGCCCCGGTTTCCTCCCACGAGTCCCGAAAGACGTGCTGTTAGGTGAATTGGACATTCTGAATTCTCCCTCTGTGTACCCGAACTGGCGCCGGAATGTGGCGACTAGGGGCTTTTCACAGAAACTTAATTGCAGTGTTAATGTAAGCCTACTTGTGACAATAAAGATTATTATTATCTCAGAATGGTCCCATAGGTTGTTTTACATATATTCGAGGAGGTAGGTGGAGCCTTGGTCAACTGAAGGGCAGTGGATCCGACACGAGTACTGCACCAGGGTGTCACCACAGAAAAGGAATTAATACTGCTGGTGGCCAAAAGTTAGGACAGTTTCACAGAGCAGATTAAATGAGGTGAGATTAGGCATAAATGGATTATTTTCCGTTTGGCAAGTTGTTGTTACTTACAGCATTCGGCCCATCGTGTTCCCAAAAGGGCTACCCAGCTACTCCCATTCTCCAGCCCTATCCCCGTAGCCCTCTACATTAAGCCCTTTCAAACATGTATCCAGCTCTCTTTTGAAACCTCCTGTGAAATGAAATGAAATGAAATTGCTTATTGTCACGAGTAGGCTTCAATGAAGTTACTGTGAAAAGCCACTAGTCGCCACATTCCGGCGCCTGTTCGGGGAGGCTGGTACGGGAATCCGCCTCCACTACACTCCCAGGCTGTGCATTCCAAATCTCAACAACTCGGAGTAAAGACGTTTCCCCTCATCTCACTCCTAGTTCTCTTGCTGACCATCTTTAAATTGTGACCCCTAGTAACTGTCATACCAACTAGCGGAAACAGAATATCCTTCTTTACCCTGTCAAAATTGTTCAGAATTTTGAACACCTCAATAAGGTCACCTCTTAATTGTCTCTGCTCCAAGAAGAACAAACCCAATTTCTCCAATCTTTCCTTGTATTTAAAATTCCTCAATTCCTGCTATCATTAGGTAATTTGGACATTCTGAATTCTCCCTCCGTGCACCCGAACAGGCGCCGGAGTGTGGCGACTAGGGGATTTTCACAATAACTTCATTAATGTAAGCCTACTTGTGCCAGTAATAAAGATTATTATTACAGCAAATATTTATTTAAATTTAAATTGCCCAATTCTTTTTTTTCCCCCACCAATTAAGGGGCGATTTAGCGTGGCCAATCCAGCTACCCTGCACATCTTTGGGTTGTGGGGGTGAGACCCACGCAGACACAGGGAGAATGTGCAAACTCCACACGGACAGTGACCCGGGGTCACGATCGAAGCCTGGTCCTTGCTGACGTGAGGCAGCAGGGCTAACCAGGGTGTTCAGGCGGAGGGAGAGTCTTAAAACAGGGGCTGGTTTAGCACAGGGCTAAATCGCTGGCTTTGAAAGCAGACCAAGGCAGGCCAGCAGCACGGTTCAATTCCCGTAACAGCCTCCCCGAACAGGTGCCGGAATGTGGTGACTATGGGCTTTTCACAGTAACTTCACTTGAAGCCTACTTGTGACAATAAGCGATTTTCATTTCATTTTTTTTTTCAAAAAAGCTTTGGACGTGGACAGTTTGAAAGCATGGCCACCAGTGGTGAGTGGATAAAGTTACGAGGAGTTTAAAGATTTTTATTTGCTCCGTCGTGGAATGCTGGCTAGACCCGCATTTGTTGTCTCGTCCGTAATTGACCTCGAGAATGCGGCAGTGAGAGAGAGCCTAGACCCCGCTGCAATTCTTGTTGTGTAGGTAGACCCAACATGCTGATAGGGAAGGAGTTCCCGGATTTTGATCCAGTGATGATGAAGGATCGATGATAAAGTTCCAAGTCAGGGTTTGTGTGCAGGTGGTAGTGCTCCCGATGCCTGCTGTGCTTATTCCTCTGGGTGATAAAAGTTGGGTCTGAGAGATACTTCTGAAGGGGACAAGGCAGTTTTATTTTATTCATTTGCAGGATGTAGGCGAGGCCAGCATTTATTGCCCAGCTGTAGTGCCTTTAAAATGTATTCGAGCAGCTTGTGAGGTCATTTTCGAGGGCAGAGATCTCTGGGTCTTGAGTTACTTAGAGGCCAGACGGGCACATGTCCTTCCCTAAAGGACATCTGAAACAGATTTTTAGACAATCCAGTAGTTTTGTGGTCACCATTGCTGAGATTAGTTTTTATTCCAGATTTATTTAATTAACTGAATTTAAATTCCCCAGCTACCGCAGTATCTATGGGTCATTAAGTGGTCTACTAGTTCAATAACATAACTATTATTATCACTAGCTCAATGTTTTGTCCCCTGTGTGGTAGGTAACATGTGCTACTCAAACCTTGGTTCGTGATGAGGTCTTCTGAATCTCGATGAAGAAGACTCAAACTCGTCCAGTAGTAACAAAAGGTTTATTGAGTAACTATAACAACAGTTGCATGAGTTCTTTACTTTAACTTTGATACTAGTGATTCTAGCTTGGGTCACTGTCTGTGCGTAGTCTGCACATCCTCCCCGTGTCTGCGTGGGTTTCCTCCGGGTGCTCTGGTTTCCTCCTACAGTCCAAAGATGTGCAGGTTAGGTGGATTGGCCATGATAAATTGCCCTTAGTGTCCAAAATTGCCCTTAGTGTTGGGTGGGGTTACTGGGTTATGGGGATAGGGTGGAGGTGTTGACCTTGGGTGGGGTGCTCTTTCCAAGAGCTGGTGCAGACTCGATGGGCCGAATGGCCTCCTTCTGCCATGTAAATTCTATGATAATCTATGATAATCTAACTACCGTAACTATACGTATCTCCACTAGCCATCTGAACTAGTCTGCTATTGCCCTGGTCACAGTGCACCCAAGAGAGAGCGAGTGTCCCAATGTGGTTGCCTTTTATACCCCTGTTGGTCCGGCCCTCTAGTGATCATGTGGTGCTATTGATTACACAATAACCCCTTGTGTACATGCACATATAGCGATCACTAGTCACCACCACCTGCTTAAAAGCAGAGAGAGATGGACAACACATATGACTTTGTCAGTGATCCGCACATTTCATGAACAATTATAAAAGAAATAGGAAGGGGGGCAAGGCCACAGAAAGATTTGAAAAGGAGGAGGAGAATTTTAAAACTCAGGTCATGAAAGGTGTTCAAGAAATTCAGGTCTTCTTGAACAGCTTGGCTATCAATAGAACGTCTGGAAGCAACAGTCTTTCAATACATGATGTAGTGCTGTGTGGAAGGCATGAATTCATATGCCAACCCATGGAATTCAGATTTGTTAGAACTGAAGGTTACAGGAGAAACTTGATTCTTAGACTATTTTGAGTCTTCAGAGATAATTCTGTCAATCATCCAGGATCAAAGACTCTACAACACTGAGATCCTGTATGACATGCTGATGAGTCATTTATCACACAGCATCTGGGCCCCATTGCTGTGTTTTGACTTTCTATAGAATCAAGTCTCTTTATCTATCTCGTTTTCAAATCTGCAACCTGGCCCCTGTATCCATGGAGACCCTGACTTTGTTCTCCATTTTGGAAATTGGTTAGGAAGGGTGGCTATATTCGGAAAGCCTGATCAAATCAAGGCTGAAATATTCCCTATTAGATGCAGGATAAAACCTGTGCCTTTGTCACCCGTCCAGTGACAGCGTCTTAGATGTTTCTGGACAAGAAGCCATGGTGCAGGATTGATCTATCCTATTACATTTATTGAATGCATTATTTTGTTTACCATTATGTGGGGTTTGCCACACTGTAATAACCTGCCAGCAATTTTGCTCCCTTCCTATCAGAGAAAATCCTGCCTGTGTATTTGCCTCAAGCAGAGGTGCCTTTGAAGTCATTTCACATTTTATTTTAAATTCTATTTTCTTTGGCTGGACAAATCCAGAACAAGGAAGCATAACCCGATAAAACTAGCACAAGGCTGTTCAGAGGTGATGTCAGGAAGCACTTCACACAAGGGAGACTGAAAATCTGAAACTCTGGCCCCCCGCCCCCCTAGGTGCTACGGGCTTTGGGAGGTCAATTAAAAATGTCAAAGCTGAGATTTCTATGTTTATTTAACAGGCAATGGTATTAAAGGTTGGAGTACCAAGGGCTGTTTTCAGGGTCAGGAGCTGGTGAATTTGAATTACCTTGCAGTAATTGAACACACAATCCTCAAACGTTAAAGACCTGATGGCGCTATTTGCAATGAAATGAAATGAAAATCGCTTATTGTCACAAGTAGGCTTCAAATGAAGTTACTGTGAAAAGCCCCTAGTCGCCACATTCCGGCGCCTGTTCGGGGAGGCTGGTACGGGAATTGAACCGTGCTGCTGGCCGGCCTTGGTCTGCTTTAAAAGCCAGCGATTTAGCCAAGTGAGCTAAACCAACCCCAGAGAGGGAACGAGAAGTTCTGCTGGTGTCCTGACCAAAATACTTTCTTTGCTCAACGGAGTTGAGGACCCAAGGAAGGCAGACAAAACCAACATATAGATCAGCCAGAATCTAATCCCCAGCAATGGGAGGCGGGGGCTTAGCGGTAAACCAGAGACCCAGGGTAATGCTCTGGGGAGCCAGGTTCAAATCCTGCCACTGCAGATGGTGAAATTTGAATTCAATAAAAATCTGGAATTAAAAGTCTAATGATGACCAAGAAGCCATTGTCGATTGTCGTAAAAACCCATCTGGTTCACTAATGTCCTTTAGAGAAGAAAATCTGCCGACCTTACCCGGTCTGGCCTACATGTAACTCCAGATCCACAGCAATGTGGTTGACTCTTAACTTCCCCCACAAGGGCAATTAGGGATGGGCAGTAAATGCTGGCACAGCCTGCGACACCCAGGCCCCATGAATGAATGAAAAGGAATCTAAAGTTTCATTAAGCCTCTCTTTGTAAACAAATACATGGTTGGACTGAATGATTATCTCACTTTTACGACATCCTAATTGCACATTTTGCAGGCACACCACAGAATGTATTAAACAATCATATTAAACCAGGATTTAAAAAAAATACTGAAACAAATATATATTTATATTACTCACACCAAATTCTTATAGTCATCACATAAGTTGAAGCTCCTTTAACACGGCCCAAGAATGTATGTTAACTGAAATTCAGAAAAGCAAGCCCCATTGAATCATTGTGACATTTCTGTCATAACCTCTATCCTGGGCCGAAGGGCCTGTTCCTGTGCTGTACTTTTCTTTGTTCTTTGTTCTTACAAGGCTTACGGCGTTTGGAATCTCGTATTCCCAGAATCCTTGGGGGAATATGCGCGTCCCTGCTAAGGGGGCAGGGACGACTTGAACACTTTAGGGACTAGCCGGCACTCACTCGGTTGGGTATCGCAGAGTGCTATGCACCCAAAGCTCCTGAAATAAATCTGAATTATTTCACTCAACTCGGTGTGGAATCCCTTCTTGCAAGTACAAAAATTTCCATTTCCAACATCAATTGTTCTCGTGTCTTCTTTGAATAGGACTGCCAAATGATGCTGAATTCTAAGTGGCATTGTGGCGTTGATCAAGGTACAAACAAATCTGGGGTTTAGACTACTTCCCAACTGACTTCATTAAGGTTTATTGGGTAGATGATTGGCATCAATCTGTGCTCCAGACGTAGTGCCAGTGTGTCACTCAATCCCTCTTGAGTTAAACCTACTTGGTCCCCAAACTTCAGAGCAGGAAATATTTTAGGCCAAAATGGTTTCAAGGTTGTTATAATAGTACAACATCTAACAAAGCAACTTGCATTTAAATAGTGTCTTTCACATCTGAAGGACGTCCCAAGATAGTTTTGTCGAATCGTTGAATAGTATCATACAGGAGGCCATTTGGCCCACTGTACGGTGCCAGCTCTTTGACTGAGCCACCCAATTAGTCACACTCCACTGCTCTTCCCCATGGACCTACAGACCTTTCCATCATGTATTGATCCCTTTTAAAAGCTATTATTTAATCTCCTTCCATCACCCTTTCAGGCGGTGTATTTATAACAATTTGCTGCATTAAAACATTCTCTTTCGCAGCCAATGAATTATTTTTGGAAAGCAGTCACTGTTGTCTTACAGCCAATTTGCGCACAGCAAAGTCTCAAAATCAGCAATTAAATGAATGCAGCGGCTGAGAAATGAATGTTGGATGAATAACTTGTTTGAAGATTTGGCCTTTAGCAGAGAAAAGAGAGGTTAAGGATTTTATGGTGGCTTTTCTCGATTATAAAATCCTCTGCTGCCTTGCCAATGCGCTGCAGAGGAAAATTAAGGTGAATGCGTAGAAGGCTGAAATCAAAGAAATAAATGGTATGGGAGGTGATGCAAGGATGGGACAGGTTGCAGCAGTGTCAGGCAAGAAGGAACATAGTTTACAGTAAAGATGGAGGTGGGGAGTAAGCCTGGCAGTACAGATGGTGATGTTGTTCAGGTTAATGAAGGGCAGAGAATGAGAGGTCAGGAAGGAGAGCATTGTAGAATTGGCCCGAGAGATAACAAAAGCATAAATACCGTATTTTCTTCTGTATAGGTCAATGTGATGGATACGTTGAATTCTTTTTTGAATTTAGAGGACCCAATTCACTTTTTCCAATTAAGGGGCAATTTAGCGTGGCCAATCCACCTACTCTGCACATCATTTGGGTTGTGGGGGTGAAACCCATGCAAACACGGGGAGAATGTGCAAACTCCACATGGACAGTGACCCAGAGCCGGGATCGAACATGAGACCTCGGCGCCGTGAGATTTATATGTTGAATTGATTAGATTTCCAATTTTTATGAACTCCATTCATATATAAATTGAAGCAGATATAAATAAGACCAGACCATAAAAATGGGTTCAATTCAAATAAGACCATAAGACATAGGAGCAGAATTAGGCCACTCGGCCCATCGAGTCTGCTCCGCCATTCAATCATGGCTGATATTTTCTCATCCCCATTCTCCTGCCTTCTCCCCATAACCCCTGATCCCCTTATTAATCAAGAACCTATCTATCTCTGTCTTAAAGACACTCAGTGATTTGGCCTCCACAGCCTTCTGCGGTAAAGAGTTCGACAGATTCACCACCCTCTGGCTGAAGAAATTCCTCCTCATCTCTGTTTTAAAGGATCCACTCTAAGCTTCAATTTATCAATGAAAAAGAAAAAAACATTACATTTTTTAAAAGCAAATCCAAATCTGGTTAACTAACAATGAGAAACTTGTAAATTGTTCTGTAGCCGTCCAACTTTCCCAAATCTTCCAAACTTCAGCCTCAAAGCAGCGGTTGTCAGAAATGTCAAGTGTCTGTAGTAACTCTATCGTATAACCAGGAAGAATGCTTAACACAATGTTCTTGCTTGAATGTGCACTCCATTTCCTCACTTATTCAAGAAGGGAATGAGGGATACACTAGAAAAATACAGGCCAATGAGTCGAACCTCAATGGTAGGGAAACCACTGGAAAAAAACTCTGAGGGACAGAATTAATCTCCACTTGGAGAGACAAGGATTAATGAAGGACAATCAGCATGGTATTGTCATCGGGAGATCATGTCTTACAAATTTGATTGAATTTATTGAGGAGGTGATTTGGTGTGTAGATGAGGGGAGTGTGGTTGATGTGATGTACATGGACTTTCGTAAGGCTTTTGACAAGGTCCCACATGGGAGGCTGATGAAGAAGGTACGAGCCCATGGGATCCAGGGCAATTTGGCAAACTGTATCCAAAACTGGCTCAGTAGCAGGAGGCTGAGGGTGATGGGTGAAGGTTATTTTTGTGACTGGAAGCCTCTGTCCAGTGGTGTTCCGCAGGGATCAGCGCTGGGGCCTTGTTTGTAGAGTACATTAATGATCTGGATGAGAATAAAGGGGGCTGGATTCTCCAAAAATGGGGCGATGTCCCCACGCCAGCGTAAAACACTGGCGTTTCACTCTTGAATTTCCTTAAAAAGGTCAAGAGCGATTCTCTTACCTGCAGCCTGGAGTGCTTCTCGCAGCACTGGCTGCGGATACGGGTCCGCGCACTTCCGGTCGGGAGTCTGCGCACGCGTACGTTGGCGGCATGCAGCGGCCGTGTTGTGCATGATGACGGACCCGGACCGCGGACTGACATCGAGAATGTAGGTCCCTCCAAGATGGCCGCCCGTGGATCTGAGCTGCCAGATCGCTGTCCTGGCCGCCCATGAGGCCCCCTCCCCGGTGATCGATCCGCCCACCCCCCACCAGGGTGGCCGCGGACTGAGTCTGCAGCTGCCAACGGAAGTTCCCGATGGGCAATATGTGGTTAGAACCATGCTGTCGGGAACTCGGCCAATTTTGGCCGGAGAATCGCTGGGGAGGGCCTCTGTCAATGGCCCTCCAGCTGCGCCGCATAATCCACGTGCGAGCGATCCTCAGGTTGGCCATGCTAAAATTGCCCTTGGTGACCAACAAGGTTAGGTGGGGTTACTGGGTTACAGGGATAGGGTGGGTTTAATTGGGCTGCTCTTTCCAAGGGCCAGTGCAGACTCGATGGGGCGAATGGCCTCCTTCTGCACTTTAAATTCTATGATTCTATGATAATTCCAAAGTCAGTAACAATCTGTCTGGCCTTCAGATGGAGCTGAACTATATTTAACCCACGGCAAGCAGCTCGTTCTATCAACACACTCTTCCAAATTATGTTCGATGTTAGTCCACCTGCCTTTAGATCCATGGTTTGCTTTTATAGTTCATAGAATTTACAGAGCAGAACGAGACCATTCAGCCCATCGAGTGGTTTACGCTACGCAACATTCGCGTTGTGGTAGTTGCGAACATTTTTCTCACTGACGCCGTATTTACAGTGAATAGCCATGTTCCCACCATTTTCTTCAGCATATTTCACAATGTCCAACCTGTAGGATTGACGTGACATGACTGGAGACGTTTTGGCATGAGACATGGAGTTTGTTTGGAATTATTTAAAAGTGCTGGCATCTAAAATCCACTTCAATGGTAGATAAGTCGAAGCAGTGTAGAAGACGAGGCCTGGTCTTCTGGAGAAATAAGTGTCTTCTTATAAACCAAAGAATAGTGTGAGGATTTGAGTGTCGGTGTCACCTTCTCCTATTTTTCAAATTTATTTTGTGGATGTGGGGTGTGCTAGGTAGGCCGACATTTATTGCCCATCCCTAATTGCCCTTGAGAAGGTGGGGTCGGGCCACCATCTTGAATCGCTAGTCTGTTATTGCTGAAAAAAGCTGTCAAAACTTTTCTTCTTGCACTCATCAGAACGACTCACACGATAAACCAATAACAAAGGGAGCAAAAATTTATATGCATGAGAAGAAAGCGCTGAATGGTTGGCAAGTGGACTCTGGTTGAGGCATTGCCATGGAGACTGCACCAGGGAACAATTGACTGCCAAGCTTTTGTTCAAATTCAAATCGGTCAGATCGACTCTGATTGGGCAATGAACGAGTGAATGGCTGGCCCCCAAACATTTGTTTCGTTGGAAAAGATGCTATGTGTGGATTTGCTCCTTCGGTCTACAAAGGACAGGAACTGCATGTAAATATGTGGCTTCCAGCATTCTTAAGTGAACCACACTCCGAACCAGACTAATGATCTTAAATTGTTTTTTGGTATAATTCTTAGCACAATCACAATTGTATAGCAAGCGTTGTCCAATCGTGGAATCCGATCTAATGTTGGACATATAAGAAACCAACTTAAGATTTGCAATTGGGCTTCTGCATGTCAAAAGTCACATGTATTCACGCACAGGGCAGATATAGGAGATATATTCTGCCCTGTTCAGGCAGAAGGAGCATGTCCACGTATTGTACCTTTTCCAACCAAACGAAAGCTTGCGGGACAGCCGTTATTTGATTCATTCCCCATGGCAATACCTCGACCAATCGGAAACAACCTGTCTGGTTTGAATTTCAACAAAAGCTTTGCAGTTAACTTTAGTGCATTGTCCAGGGCAATCCCTCTACCAATCATCACTCCCCTCCCATGCAGTATAAATTGCTGTTCCCTTTACCATTGCTTTACCTTGCGAGCTGTCCCAATGAATGCAGGATGAGAAGCTTCAACAACATCTCTCTTGTTTTCAGAAATACTCAAGTCCTGAACTATCAAACAACTTACTGCCTGAGTTATGTAGGTGCCTGCACAGTGTTATTAGGAAGGGTTGAAATAAACACTTTGGTTGGGGTTAGGATTTTGATGGAGAAATGTATAGATTTTATGGAGGGAACCAAAACTATAGTTTCAGCCTTCCTGATATTGAGTTGGAGGAAATTGTGGCTCATTCATGACTTAATATCAGTCAGACAATCTAAAAACACTGAAGTGAGTTACTGAATCAAGGGGACAGGTGAAGATGTAAAGTTTAGTATTGTGAAAATGAATGAAATGAAAATCGCTTATTGTCACAAGTAGGCTTCAAATGAAGTTACTGTGAAAAGCCCCTAGTCGCCACATTCCAGCGCCTGTTCGGAGAGGCTGAATTGAACCGTGCTGCTGGCCTGCCTTGGTCTGCTTTCAAAGCCAGCGATTTAGCCCTGTGCTAAACAGCCCCTGTTGGCATATGTAGGGAGTTATCACCCATGACTGGCGATAATGCCAACAAAGAACGGTATGTGGATGCGGAGGGTGCACTTGGGTAAAAGATGAAGTACAGAGACGGTCGCCCCTGCGCCAAGGATTTATCCTTCTATCAACTCTGATTTTCACGTGAACATGAGTCAGTATAATTAGATCAGGAAGCACTGACTCATTTCAGTGCCAATATTGAAGTTCTACATTCAGTTTGTACTATTGTTACGAGACCCTGGGCTATTGCATTGTTAATTCCAGGCCCACTTGACAGGAGTTGCAACACAATAGAAATTAACGATTAATTCTTAGTAAACACGCAAAGCCTTTGGCTGCCCAATAATTACAGTCACCAGGTTTGTAAATTAAACCACAATGCATTTTTATTAATGCAGCAAATACAACTAGTTAACTATTATCTCATTCCTAATCCATCCATTCTTTAACATGCCCACACTCTACACACACGCAAGACAGACAAACACAGAGGGGAAAGTGCGGGTAAAGAAATTATCACTAAAAGTGAAAGGATATAAGCCCCTGTTTCAGATGGACATCTTCCAGTACATTTTTCTTTTTAGTCTATGCCTTTTTTTAAGATGAAGATAGATAGTTTTTTGAAGAATAAAGGGATTAAGGGTTATGGTGTTCGGGCCGAAAGTGGAGCTGAGTCCACAAAAGATCAGCCATGATCTCATTGAATGGTGGAGCAGGCTCGAGGGGCCAGAAGGCCTACTCCTGCTCCTAGTTCTTATGTTCTTCTCTGGATGTTCTTGCTTTCAGTCTAATGATTTTCACTGTAGATTCATCAGGTTAGAAAGATGTCTCTGCAGATTCAGAAAACAGCAGGCAGGAAGCATTTTTTGGGAAAAGTCAGAGCAAGAGAGCAACTCACAGCTTCTTCGCTCGGTGTCCAGGACCTTTTCCTGGGTCCTTTGAAAACCCCCACCTAGCTGAACTTGATCACTGCCTATCGCCGGGTAGAATACGGTCTTCAGTCAATCCATTGGCGACCAGCCAAACTATCAAACCAAATCCGTCTGGGCGCCAGAAAGTCTGAGTTCTTTTGTTCAAAATCTAAATCTCCAATAGTACAGTGTACTATTTTGCAGTGTTTGGTACCTGACTTCCTCTGCTTGACTTAAAGGTATATGTCCATCAAAATATCTATGGATCAAAATGATAATCTTTATTGTCACAAGTAGGCTTACATTAACACTGCAATCAAGTTACTGTGAAAAGCCCCGAGTCGCCACATTCCGGCACCTGTTCGGGTACACAGAGGGAGAATTCAGAATGTCCTATTCACCTAACAGCACGTCTTTTGGGAGTTGTGCGAGGAAACCGGAGCACCCGGAGGAAACCCACGCAGACACGGGGAGAACGTGCTGCCTCCGCATAGACCGTGACCCAAGCCAGGAATCGAACCTGGGACCCTGACGTAAAGCAACAGATAATGACAAAGTTAATGAAATGGGAAATAAAGGGATCGACAGGAAGGGCCCTTATAACTGTGTATGTTCTTATTGATTCCTGTGCTTGGATTTGTTATTACAAACTGTCTTTTGATGAATGCCTGCTCGGATGTGGGCATCACTGGCAATGCCAGCATTTATTGCCCATCCCTTGTTCTTTCTGAGAAGTTGTTTGTGAGCGACTTTCTTGAACCACCATAGTCAGTGTGATGTAGATACACCCACAGTGCTGTTGCGAAGGGTGTTGCCCGGTTTTGACCCAGCAACAGTGAAGGAACAATGATGTTGTTCTAAGTCAGGATGGCTTGGAGTGAAAGCTGGTAGTGATGGTCTTCCCTCCCACCTACTGCCCTTGACCCTCTTTGTAAACCTGTCATGGTATAATTACCCCATCCTGCGTTCGATGGCGGTGCGTCACTTACACTGGGAATTGCAGCTCAGTAAGTTTCCATTTGGTGTTTCTATGCATAATGATGGAAGAGGGTGCAACACTGGCACAATGGGGCCAAATGCCCACCTTCTGTACTGCAACAATTCTATCAAAGGAATACAGAAAACTTGACAGGGTTTACAAATGGAAAGGTTTTGACATATATGTTCTTGATATTCTGATATTGGGCACTTCTATGTCGATAGAACCCAACACAATTCAGATACAGACTCTGCACTTTTCTGCAAACAATAATAATTGCCAAGGCGGAGAAATAAATCTCTGAAGGAGAGTCACACGGACTCGAAATGTAAACTTTGTTTCTCTCTCCACAGATGCTGCCAGACCAGCTATGCTTTTCCAGCATTTCCTGTTCTTAATTCGGATGCCCAGCATCCACAAAAATTTCGGTTTCTATTTATTGAAATAAATAAGTTGCCGGCAGAATCCAGCTTGTGAAGAAGGCCTTTTGAAAATTGAAATGCTGCATTAAAAATTAAAGCTGAGGAATCTCTGTCCTTCCTTTGACAGAAACAAGTTGAACATTGCTTGTGTTGTACCCCCAGCTCTTTTTTTTGTTATATTAAAGATGGTCTCCTGAGGCCGCCAGCATAAACGGGACTTTCTTTGGAATGTATCCTGTGTGCCTGTACGCTTGTGCATAATGTGACTCCTATGGTTTAAGAGCACTGCAAAAATATTAATGGTTATTAAAAATCTAAAGTGTACTCAATTCTCTTTGAGCTACGATTGCAGATTCACTCGCTGGATTTAGTCACCGCCTCGATGACAATAGTCGTTCACTACCCACAGTTGTCTTCTGAAATTATGCTGCCTTTCTAAAGTAAGTCATGTTCACACTCTTACTTGGTGAGAGGGAAGACATGACTTACGTCTAAAAGGGAATTGAAACAACCACGTTGGTCTGTTTTATAACAGCGCCTTTTTTTGTCGTAAATGAATTAAATCTGCCAGGCTGCACTTAATATTTTTGGTATCACTGGCAGATGTACAGGGGAAAGAATAATAAAAGCAAAAGTAATGAGATTATTGGTAAAGTGGCAGATGATGTAAGGGTTGAACATAAATGGTGATGTTCGGCGTGCTGCCTGCTCACCGGCAATCCAGCCTTGATTTATTATTTGATGGGACGCGACGTGGGCATTACTGGCATTTGTTTTCTATCTCTGACTGTCCTTGGCTTTCTGAGCTATCATGGGGGGCAGTTCAGACTAAACCACGTTGCTGTGGGCCTGGAGTCACTTGTAGGCAAGGCCCGGTAAGGACGGCAGATTCCCTTCTCCAAAGAACATCAGTGAAGATGGTGGGTTTTTACAGCAATTGATCACTTTGTTGTCACCACCACCGAGACCAGCTCTTCAATTCCAGACTTCATAATTTAATTTAAATTCTATCTGTTGCAATGGTGGGATTTGAACCCCACAGCATTAGTCTGGCCTCCTGGATCACGAGACCAGTGACATTACCGCTGTGCTACCATCTCCCCATGAGAGAGTCAAAGTCGCCTGTGTTTGGCTCTGATGAGAAATAAGTTTGGCTTATCTCAACCCGAAACTGCTGTTAATTTGAAAGTAACAAAGCAAGACCGTGCATTTGTTAACCTCTAGGGGCTGGTTTAGCACACTGGGCTAAATCGCTGACTTTAAGGCAGGCCAGCAGCACGGTTCAATTCCTGCACCAGCCTCCCCGAACAGGCGCAGGAATGTGGCGACTAGGGGCTTTTCACAGTAACTTAATTTCAAGCCTACTTGTGACAATAAGAGATTTTCATTCATTCATTCATTCACGAGCTTTGGGTGCCTTTAGCTTAAAGCCAGTTTTTATTTGTAGTCACTGCAGTAATTTCGCAAACATGGAAACCGACTCGGACACAGCAAAATCCGATAAACAATGTGTCATGATCCCAGTTAATGTTAGAACTGGATGGGAAGATCCCAGTATTGAACCCTGGCTCAATAGTCTATAACTATTTTTTCATATAAAACTTGGAGGAACAGAGTTACAGGACCGCTAATTAGTTTTAACAACAAGAAAAAGAATGTATTGAAATGAAAAAATTAGATTCTAATACCCTCTTTACTACCCTCTTAGTTTAACAAATACATGCAAATTTAAAGATTAACACGGATTACAAAGTACATCTTAGGCTATAATCATCTCATAAACACAAGATGACGGTGGTCAAATATACATTATGCCTCTGTGACTTTCTGCTCTGAATTTCCCAGATGATTTTCACATGTCACATGAGAGTTTCTAGCTCCACCTCCAAAAACATGCTTCAAAATCTTCTCTCAAGCACTGCGGCCTCACAGAGCCAGGGACCCGGTTTCGATTCCAACCTTGGGTGATTGCCTGTGTGGAGTCTCAGGTTCTCCCCGTGTCTGCGTGGGTTTCCTCCGGGTGCTGTGGTTTCCTCCCACAGTCCAAACGTTCAGGTTTGGTGGATTGGCCGTGATAAATTGCCCCTTTGTGTCCAAAGGTTTGGGGGTGTTATGGGGATAGAGAGGGGGAGTGGGACTCGATAACGTACTCTTTAGTAAAATAAAAATAATGCTTTCCCTTGAACCCGCCAAATGCAACAAATAACCGAAGAATTGGTGCAAAACGAGTATAGACAGAACAACAGTTACTGCAAACATAAATACATGCAAAACATTACAGAATAGATTTGGAACAGTCAGTCGAGGAGCCAGAACCCATAGCTAAAATGCCGGATCAATTCAACAAAAGTACCACAGTGAGTGGGTAAAGAAGGATAACAATGCAGGTCACACACTCCAAAGAATTGAGATTCAGACTAACAGCTTGAAATGGATTAAATTGAGTTAAACGAGGGTAAACTCACTCGTGGAAAGCTTAGCAGAAGCAACTCAGCCAAGGTGGAGCCAATTAATTTAAGAGAGAGGTCCCATACTTTACAAAATGCATCGGATTTTAGATTGGGGAGCAGATGTCAAAAAATCCATGGGGATGCATTTCATAATCAGCCTGTGCCAGCTTTGGATGCAAGGATATTTGTCACTAATCCAGGAGCACAGGCTGTTTTTACGAACAGCAAAGGTCAGAATATTATATGTCCTTTTTTTATTAGAGCCTGTGATTCTCCCATCCGGAGACCCAGCATCAGAAATGCAGGACTGGACGCTAAAGCTCTGTCAATAATCCTCTCCAGCTCCCTAACCACAGCTGACCAGTAGGATTCCATCTTTTCACGGACCTACAGACATGGTATATAATCGCCTTTGACTTCCTGGCACTTTAGGTACATTGGGTATAAGGCAGGATCAAACCTAATATGAGTACGGTGTAGTATCGTGAACTGAGTCTCTTCATCCTTTTACAATCTGAAATTTTACCGGCATAAACCAATGTTACTCCATGATTTTCCGTCAATCTTGATAGCTAAGTGATTTCTCCACGCTTGCAGGGTACCCAACCTGGTGATGCAGGCCGCGGAGTTCAAAACATCAGAGAACTTGTGAATCAATTGTTTAGGCTCTACAGAAATCAGGATTCTTTCCACCGGGGAAATTGAGAAGTCAAGATGCGGGGAAATCTTATTAACGATAATGGGCGGGATCAACCCGAATGGGGACAAAGCCCCGCAGCGCGGGAGATTAGCCGGGTCTTTCTAACCCCGCTATCTAGTGCCCATCCGGGTAGATCAGGGGCCTCTGCGGAGAACTCCTTTTTCTGCATTGAGGAGCTCCGCTCGCCAGGAACGCCTCGGTGCAACGAAGGGTTGGGATGCTTTGTTTAAATGGGGTTCTTAGGATCCCCCATACCCGCACAAGGCACCCCCGGCCCGAACACTGCTGTGCAAAAAATGGCAGCTTGGCACCCTGGCAGTGCCCCTGCCAGATGGCAGTGCCAGGCTGGCACCCAGGTGGCACTGTAAGGGTACCAGGCTGACCGTGCAGGGTACCAGTCCCGTGGGAGACCCCCATGAGTGCCGCTCTGTCTGGTCTCCTTTTGTGGTGACCAGCACTGAACGGCGCTGGGCCAAGGTCTCCAAAGCGAGGGGGTTAGACCCCACGGCTCGGTTAGATCTCAGGAACGCATATTAGAGTGTGACTAGCTGTCTCACTCTAATATATAATTTGCCAGAAAGTGATCCCGCGAGGCATGGTGAATCGGGTGGATCCCAAGGGTGGAATGTCTCGGCATCCACCGGTCGCGTTGCGCCTTGCTTCTTTTCAGCGCAACACGACTGGTAAATCTCGCACCCAATATCTCGAAGCTGTAAATACTTAGATTGTCATGGGATGCCAAATTGCTAACATAGCTGCTGGAAGGATGACTAGAAGGTATTTCTGAACGTGTCCCAGCCGACAAATGCTTCGATCTCTCCAGGAATCAAATCCATGGTCGATAAGACCGGGTGGGAAGTCTGGACGGCCCGGGAGAGGAGAGAGAGCGGAGGTCATTCAGATCCGCCTTCTGGTTGGCGGACCAACGCTCTTAAGAGTATTAATAATAATAGGATTATCACATTTAGCAGAGCCCGCTTTAATGTCACCAGAGAACAACAAGACCTGTAGAGAGCAAATTAACTGCTTTGCCTCAATGCCAAGCCAGATGGAGGCTGGGTCCACCCTAACCCAGTCTCCAATGAATGTTAGGCAAGAAGCCAGCTGATGTAGCCTAATATTTGGGAGACCCAGTCCCTCCCCAGCTCCTGGTAACTGGAATTTAGCCAACTTCAGTCTAGGTTTACGTTTGTTCCAAATATATGTACTAATCATTCCATTAATTTCTTTAATGACTAGCCAACAACAGACTAGGCAGCATTTGTAAAAGATACAACAATCTGGCCAATATGTTCATTTTAATTAGGGTGATCCTGACCAGCCAAAGAATTGGGAGCGGTGACGACCAAATGAGATCCTATCTAATAGCTGCAATCAATTGGAGGAGGTTGGCCCCATATAACTGTCTAAAGTAAGGGGTAATGGAAACCCCAAGATATTGAAATCCCATGGGGGACCATCTAAAGGGGTCCCCCACTGGCATGGCCTCTGACTTAGTATTAATCTTGTAACCCAAAAATGCACTAAAACTGTCCACCACTCCCATAATAGGCGGGACTGAAACCACGGTTTGTCACGTACAGCAGTACGTCATCCACATAAAACGTAATCGTATGCTGCTTCGGCCGACATTCCAATATCGATATCACGGGATCTGACCAGATGGCCTTTGCCAGTGGCTCAATGGCCAACGTCAACAACAAGAGGGACAGAGGGCAACCTTGTCTAGTCCCTCTCTGAAGCCCAACGTTCGACCTTAACCTGCCACGGAACCTTGATATAGTAATTGAACCCACTTCATATAGTTCTCCGCGAGCCAATGCCTCTTGATGTATAAAGCAAAGAATTCCGCTCAACCCGTTCAAACGCTTTCTCTGCATCCAAGGAAATAACCATCTTGTCCAGTGTACGTTTTAAAAAAGCCTGCATCACATTAGAAGCTTTATAACATTATTACTCAAATTTTATCCCTCTAAACCCTGGCTGGTCCTCCCACACGATTGTGGGAGGATGTCTTCCAGCCTTTTTGCCAGAATCTTAGGTAACAGTTTGAAGTCGATATTCAGAATACATATTGGGATATAGTAGACACACTCCTCCACATCCTTGCCCGCCTTCAGAATCAAAGAATATTTGATTTGATTTGGTTTATTATTGTCACATGTATCAGTATACAGTGAAAAGTATTGTTTCTTGCATGCTGTACAAACAATGCACACCGTACATAGGGAAGGAAGGAGAGACTGCAGAATATAATGTTACAGTTATAGCAAGGTGTAGAGAAAAGATCAACATAATACGAGGTAGGTCCATTCAAAAGTCTGATGGCAGTCGGGAAGAAGCTGTTCTTGAGTCGGTTGGTACGTGACCTCAAACTTTGGTATCTTTTTCCTGACGGAAGAAGGTGGAAGAGAGTATGTCCGGGGTGTGTGGGGTCCTTAATTATGCTGGCTGCCTTTCTGAGGCAGCGGGAATTATAGATAGAGTCAGTGGATGGGAGGCTGGTTTGCGAGATGGACTGGGCTACATTCACAACCTTTTGTAGTTTCCTGTGGTTTTGGGCAGAGCAGGCTACATACCAAGCTGTGATACAACCAGAAAGAATGCTTTCTATGGTGCATCTGTAGAAGTTGGTGAGGGTCGTAGCTGACATGCCAAATTTCCTTAGTCTCCTGAGAAAGTAGAGTCGTTGGTGGGCTTTCTTAACTATAGTGTCGGCATGGGGGGCCCAGGACAGGTTGTTGGTGATCTGGACACCTAAAAACTTGAAGCTCTCGACCCTTTCTCCTTCGTTC